>NC_082738.1:49093227-49722260 GCF_030144855.1 Hypanus sabinus
ATTGGTGTGATCTGGGAGTGGAGAGTATTGGTGTGATCTGGGAGTGGGAGAGTATTGGTGTGATCTGGGGGTGGGAGTGTACTGGTGTGATCTGGGGGTGGGAATGCACTGCTGTGATCTGGGAGTGGGAGAGTATTGGTGTGATCTGGGAGTGGGAGTCTATTGGTGTGATCTGGGAGTGGGAGTGTACTGGTGTGATCTGGGGGTGGGATGTGCGCTGCTGTGATCTGAGAGTGGGAGAGTATTGGTGTGATCTGGGAGTGGGAGTCCTATTGGTGCGATCTGGGAGTGGAGTGTAATTGATGTGATCTGGAGTGGGAGTGTATTGGTGTGATCTGGGAGTGGGAGAGTAGTGGTGTGATCTGGGAGTGGAGTGTATTGGTGTGATCTGGAGTGGGAGAGTATTGGTGTGATCTGGGAGTGGGAGAGTATTGGTGTGATCTGGGGGTGGGAGTGTACTGGTGTGATCTGGGGTGGAATGCACTGCTCTGATCTGGGAGTGGAGAGTATTGTGTGATCTGGAGTGGGAGTCTATTGTGTGATCTGTGAGTGGAGTGTATTGTGTTATCTGGGAGTGGGAGTGCACTGCAGTGATCTGGGAGTAGGAGAGTACTGGTGTGATCTGGGTGTGGAGTGTATTGGTGTGATCTGGAGTGAGAGTGTAGTTGTGTGATATGGGAGTGGGAGTGTACTGGTGTGATCTGGGGGTGGGAATGCACTGCTGTGATCTGGGAGTGGGAGAATATTGGTGTGATCTGGGAGTGGGAGTCTATTGGTGTGATCTGGGAGTGGGGAGTGTATTGATGTGATCTGGGAGTGGGAGTGTATTGTTGTGATCTTGGAGTGAGAGTGTACTTGTGTGATCTGGGAGTGGGAGTGTACTGGTGTGATCTGGGGTGGAATGCACTGCTGTGATCTGGGAGTGGGAGAGTATTGTTGGATCTGGGAGCTGGGAGTCTATTGGTGTGATCTGGGAGTGGGAGTGTAATTGATGTGATCTGGGAGTGGGAGTGTATTGGTTGTGATCTTGGTGTGAGAGTGTACTTGGTGTGATCTGGGAGTGGTGAGTGTACTGGTTTGATCTGGGCGTGGGAATGCACTGCTGTGATCTGGGAGTGGGAGAGTATTGGTGTGATCTGGGAGTGGAGTTTATTGGTGTGATCTGGGAGTGGGAGTGTATTGGTGTTATCTGGGAGTGGTAGTGCACTGCTGTGATCTGGGAGTACGAGTGAATGGTGTGATCTCGGAGTGGGAGTGTATTGATGTGATCTGGGAGTGGAGTGTATTGGTGTGATCTGGGAGTGAGAGTGTACTTGTGTGATCTGGGAGTGGGAGTGCACTGGTGTGATCTGGGGGTGGGAATGCACTGCTGTGATCTGGTGAGTGGGAGAGTATTGGTGTGATCTAGAGTGGGAGTCTATTGGTGGTGATCTGGAGTGGAGTGGATGGTGGGATCTGGGATGAGGGAGAGTATTGATGTGATCTGGGAGTGGGAGTGTACTGGTGTGAACTTGAAGTGGGAGTGTACTGTGTGATCTGGGAGTGAGGAGTGTACTTGTGAGATCTGGGAGTGGAGTGTACTGGTGTGATCTGGGGGTGGGAGTGTACTGGTGTGATCTGGGGGTGGGAATGCACTGCTGTGATCTGGGAGTGGGAGAGTTATGGTGTGATCTGGGAGTGGAGTCTATTGGTGTGATCTGGGAGTGGGAGTGTACTTGTGTGAGTGGAGTGTACTGCTGTGCTCTGCGGGGTGTGAATGCACTGCTGTGATCTGGGAGTGGGAGAGTATTGGTGTATCTGGGAGTGGAGTCTATTGGTGTGATCTGGGAGTGGGAGTGTATTGATGTGATCTGGGAGTGGGAGTGTACTGGTGTGATCTGGGGGTGGGAATGCACTGCTGCGATCTGGGAGTGGGAGTGTATTGGTGTGATCTGGGAGTGAGAGTGTACTGGTGTGATTTGGGGGTGGGAATGCACTGCTGTGGTCTGGGAGTGGGAGAGTATTGGTGTGATCTGGGGGTGGGAGTGTACTGGTGTGATCTGGGGGTGGGAATGCACTGCTGTGATCTGGGCGAGTGGGAGAGTATTGGTGTGATCTGGGAGTGGGAGTCTATTGGTGTGATCTGGGAGTGGGAGTGTACTTGTGTGATCTGGGAGTGGGAGTGTATTGGTGTGATCTGGGAGTGAGAGTGTACTTGTGTGATCTGGGAGTGGGTGTGTACTGGTGCATGATCTGGGGGTGGGAATGCACTGCTTCTGATCTGGGAGTGGGAGAGTATTGGTGTGATCTGGGAGTGGAGTCTACTGGTGTGATCTGGGAGTGGGTGTGCATTGCTGTGATCTGGGAGTCGCGAGAGTATTGGTGTGATCTGGGAGTGGGAGTGTACTGGTGTGATCTAAGAGTTTGAGAGTATTGGTTTGATCTGGGAGTGGGAATGCACTGCTGTTACCTGGGAGTGGGAGAGTATTGGTGTGATCTGGGAGTGGGAGTGTATTGATGTGATCTGGGAGTGGGAGTGTATTGATGTGATCTGGGAGTGGGAGTGTATTGGTGTGATCTGGGAGTGAGAGTGTACTTGTGTGATCTGGGATTGGGAGTGTACAGGTGTGATCTGGGGATGGGAATGCACTGCTGCGATCTGGGAGTGGGAGAGTATTGGTGTGATCTGGGAGTGGGAGTCTATTGGTGCGATCTGGGAGTGGGAGTGTATTGATGTGATCTGGAGTGGGAGTGTATTGGTGTGATCTGGGAGTGGGAGAGTAGTGGTGTGATCTGGGTAGTGGGAGTGTATTGGGTGTGATCTGGGAGTGGGAGAGTATTGGTGTGATCTGGGAGTGGGAGAGTATTGGTGTGATCTGGGGGTGGAGTGTACTGGTGTGATCTGGGGGTGGGAATGCACTGCTGTGATCTGGGAGTGGGAGAGTATTGGTGTGATCTGGGAGTGGGAGTCTATTGGTGTGATCTGGAGTGGGAGTGTACTGGTGTGATCTGGGGGTGGGAATGCGCTGCTGTGATCTGAGAGTGGGAGAGTATTGGTGTGATCTGGGAGTGGAGTCTATTGGTGCGATCTGGGAGTGGGAGTGTATTGATGTGATCTGGGAGGTGGAGTGTATGGTGTGATCTGGGAGTGGGAGAGTAGTGGTTGTGATCTGGGAGTGGGAGTGTATTGTGTGATCTGGGAGTGGGAGAGTATTGGTGTGATCTGGGAGTGGGAGAGTATTGGTGTGATCTGGGGGTGGGAGTGTACTGGTGTGATCTGGGGGTGGGAATGCACTGCTCTGATCTGGGAGTGGGAGAGTATTGGTGTGATCTGGGAGTGGAGTCTATTGGTGTGATCTGTGAGTGGGAGTGTATTGGTGTTATCTGGGAGGTGGGAGTGCTACGGGCTGTGATCTGGGAGTAGGAGAGTACTGGTGTGATCTGGGTGTGGGAGTGTATTGCTGTGATCTGGGAGTGAGAGTGTACTTGTGTGATATGGGAGTGGGAGTGTACTGTGTGATCTGGGGGTGGGAATGCACTGCTGTGATCTGGGAGTGGGAGAATATTGGTGTGATCTGGGAGTGGGAGTCTATTGGTGTGATCTGGGAGTGGGAGTGTATTGATGTGATCTGGGAGTGGAGTGTATTGTTGTGATCTTGGAGTGAGAGTGTACTTGTGTGATCTGGGAGTGGGAGTTGTACTGGTGATCTGGGGGTGGGAATGCACTGCTGTGATCTGGGAGTGGGAGAGTATTGGCTGTGATCTGGGAGTGGGCAGTCTATTGGTGTGATCTGGGAGTGGGCAGTGTATTGATAGTGATCTGGGAGTGGCGAGTGTAATTGGTGTGATCTGGAGTGAGAGTGTACTTGTCGTCTATCTGGAGTGGGAGTGTACTGGCTCTCTGGGCGTGGGAATGCACTGCTGTGATCTGGGAGTGGGAGAGTATTGTGTGATCTGGGAGTGGGAGTTTATTGGTGTGATCTGGGAGTGGGAGTGTATTGGTGTTATCTGGAGTGGTAGTGCACTGCTGTGATCTGGGAGTACGAGTGTAATGGTGTGATCTCGGAGTGGGAGTGTATTGATGTGATCTGGGAGTGGGAGTGTATTGGTGTGATCTGGGAGTGAGAGTGTACTTGTGTGATCTGGGAGTGGGAGTGCACTGGTGTGATCTGGGGGTGGGAATACACTGCTGTGATCTGGGAGTGGGAGAGTATTGGTGGATCTAGGAGTGGGAGTCTATTGTGTGATCTGGGAGTTGGGAGTGTATTGGTGGGATCTGGGAGAGGAGAGTATTGATGTGATCTGGGAGTGGGAGTGTACTGGTGTGAACTTGAAGTGGGAGTGTACTGGTGTGATCTGGGGAGTGGAGTGTACTTGTGTGATCTGGGAGTGGGAGTGTACTGGTGTGATCTGGGGGTGGGAATGCACTGCTGTGATCTGGGAGTGGGAGAGTATTGGTGTGATCTGGGAGTGGGTGTCTATTGGTGTGATCTGGGAGTGGGTGTGCACTGCTGTGACCTGGGAGTGGGAGAGTATTGGTGTGATCTGGGAGTGGGAGTGTATTGATGTGATATGGGAGTGGGAGTGTATTGGTGTGATCTGGGAGTGAGAGTGTACTTGTGTGATCTGGGAGTGGGGAGTGTACTGGTGTGATCTGGGGGTGGAATGCCTGCTGTGATCTGGGAGTGGGAGTATTGGTGTGATCTGGGAGTGGAGTCTATTGGTGTGATCTAGGAGTGGGAGTGTATTGGTGTACCTGGGAGTGGGAGTGCACTGCTGTGATCTGGGAGTAGGAGAGTACTGGTGTGATCTCGGAGTGGGAGTTGTATTAGTGTAATCTGGGAGTGGGAGTGTATTGGTGGGATCTGGGACAGGGAGAGTATTGGTGTGATCTGGGAGTGGGAGAGTATTGGTGTGATCTGGGAGTGGGATTGTATTGGCGGGATCTGGGAGTGGGAGTGTACAGGTGTGATCTGGGAGTGGGAGTGTATTGGATTGATCACGGAGTTAGAGTGAACTGGTGTGATCTGGGAGTGGGAGAGTATTGGTGTGATCGGGGAGTGGGTGTGTATTGCTCTGATCTGGGAGTGGGAGTATACTGGTGTAATTTGGGTGTGGGAGTGCACTGGTGTGATCGGGGAGTGGGAGAGTATTGGTGTGATCTGGGAGTGGGAATGTATAGGTGTGATCTGGGAGTGGGAGTGTATTGATGTGATCTGGGAGTGGGAGTGTATTGTTGTGATCTTGGAGTTAGAGTGTACTTGTGTGATCTGGGAGTGGGAGTGTACTGGTGTGATCTGGGGGTGGGAATGCACTGCTGTGATCTGGGAGTGGGAGAGTTTTGGTGTGATCTGGGAGTGGGAGTCTATTGGTGTGATCTGGGAGTGGGAGTGTATTGATGTGATCTGGGTGTGGGAGTGTATTGGTGTGATCTTGGAGTGAGAGTGTACTTGTGTGATCTGGGAGTGGGAGTGTACTGGTTTGATCTGGGGGGTGGGAATGCACTGCTGTGATCTGGGAGTGGGAGTGTATTGGTGTGATGTGGGAGTGGGAGAGTACTGTTGTGATCTGGGAGTGCAAGTGTATTGGTGTGATCTGGGAGTGGGAGTGTATTGGTGTTATCTGGGAGTGGGAGTGCACTGCTGTGATCTGGGAGTAGGAGAGTACTGGTGTGATCTCGGAGTGGGAGTGTATTGATGTGATCTGGGAGTGGGAGTGTATTGGTGTGATCTGGGAGTGAGAGTGTACTTGTGTGATCTGGGAGTGGGAGAGTACTGGTGTGATCTGGGGGTGGGAATGCACTGCTGTGATCTGGGAGTGGGAGAGTATTGGTGTGATCTGGGAGTGGGAGTATATTGGTGTGATCTGGGAGTGGGAGTGTATTGGTGGGATCTGGGACAGGGAGAGTATTGATGTGATCTGGGAGTGGGAGTGTACTGGTGTGATCTGGGAGTGGGAGTGTACTTGTGTGATCTGGGAGTGGGAGTGTACTGGTGTGATCTGGGGGTGGGAATGCACTGCTGTGATCTGGGAGTGGGAGAGTATTGGTGTGATCTGGGAGTGGGTGTCTATTGGTGTGATCTGGGAGTGGGTGTGCACTGCTGTGATCTGGGAGTCGGAGAGTATTGGTGTGATCTGGGAGTGGGAGTGTACTGGTGTGATCTAAGAGTTTGAGAGTATTGGTTTGATCTGGGAGTGAGTGTGCACTGCTGTGACCTGGGAGTGGGAGAGTATTGGTGTGATCTGGGAGTGGGAGTGTATTGATGTGATCTGGGAGTGGGAGTGTATTCGTGTGATCTGGGAGTGAGAGTGTACTTGTGTGATCTGGGAGTGGGAGTGTACTGGTGTGATCTGGGGGTGGGAATGCACTGCTGTGATCTGGGAGTGGGAGAGTATTGGTGTGATCTGGGAGTGGGAGTGTATTGGTGTTATCTGGGAGTGGGAGTGCACTGCTGTGATCTGGGAGTAGGAGAGTACTGGTGTGATCTCGGAGTGGGAGTGTATTGGTGTGATCTGGGAGTGGGAGTGTATTGGTGGGATCTGGGACAGGGAGAGTATTGGTGTGATCTGGGAGTGGGAGAGTATTGGTGTGATCTGGGAGTGGGATTGTATTGGCGGGATCTGGGAGTGGGAGTGTACAGGTGTGATCTGGGAGTGGGAGTGTATTGGATTGATCACGGAGTTGGAGTGAACTGGTGTGATCTGGGAGAGGGAGAGTATTGGTGTGATCGGGGAGTGGGTGTGTATTGCTCTGATCTGGGAGTGGGAGTATACTGGTGTAATTTGGGTGTGGGAGTGTACTGGTGTGATCGGGGAGTGAGAGAGTATTGGTGTGATCTGGGAGTGGGAATGTATAGGTGTGATCTGGAGTGGGAGAGTATTGGAGTGATCTATGAGTGGGAGAGTATTGGTCTGATCTGAGAGTGGGAGTGTATTGGTGTAATCTGGGAGTGGGAGAGTACTGTTGTGATCTGGGAGTGCAAGTGTATTGGTGCGATCTGGGAGTGGGAGTGTATTGGTATGATCTGGGAGAGGGAGTGAACTGGTGTAATCTGGGAGTTGGAGTGTATTGGTGTGATCTGGGACAGACAGAGGATTGGTGTGATCTGGGAGTGGGAGTGTATTGGTGGGATCTGGGAGTGGGAGAGTATTGGTGTGGGCTGGGAGTGGGAGAGTATTGGTGTGATCTGGGAGTGGGAGAGTATTGGTGTGATCTGGGAGTGGGAGTGTATTGGTGTTATCTGGGAGTGGGAGTGTATTGGTGGGATCTGGGACAGGGAGAGTATTGGTGTGATCTGGGAGTGGGAGAGTATTGGTGTGATCTGGGAGTGGGATTGTATTGGCGGGATCTGGGAGTGGGAGTGTACAGGTGTGATCTGGCAGTGGGAGAGTATTGGTGTGATCGGGGAGTGGGTGTGTATTGCTCTGATTTGGGAGTGGGAGTATACTGGTGTAATTTGGGTGTGGGAGTGTACTGGTGTGATCGGGGAGTGGGAGAGTATTGGTGTGATCTGGGAGTGGGAATGTATAGGTGTGATCTGGGAGTGAGAGAGTATTGGAGTGATTTATGAGTGCAAGTGTATTGGTGGGATCTGGGAGTGGGAGTGTATTGGTATGATCTGGGAGAGGGAGTGAACTGGTGTAATCTGGGAGTTGGAGTGTATTGGTGTGATCTGGGAGTGGGTGTGTATTGGTGTGATCTGGGAGTGGGAGAGTATTGGTGTGATCTGGGAGTGGGAGAGTATTGGTGTGATCTGGGGGTGGGAGTGTACTGGTGTGATCTGGGGGTGGGAATGCACTGCTGTGATCTGGGAGTGGGAGAGTATTGGTGTGATCTGGGAGTGGGAGTCTATTGGTGTGATCTGGGAGTGGGAGTGTATTGATGTGATCTGGGAGTGGGGGTGTATTGGTGTGATCTGGGAGTGAGAGTGTACTTGTGTGATCTGGGAGTGGGATTGTACTGGTGTGATCTTGGGGTGGGAATGCACTGCTCTGATCTGGGAGTGGGAGAGTTTTGGTGTGATCTGGGAGTGGGAGTCTATTGGAGTGATCTGGGAGTGGGAGTGTATTGGTGTTATCTGGGAGTGGGAGTGCACTGCTGTGATCTGGGAGTAGGAGAGTACTGGTGTGATCTCGGAGTGGGAGTGTATTGATGTGATCTGGGAGTGGGAGTGTATTGGTGTGATCTGGGCGTGAGAGTGTACTTGTGTGATCTGGGAGTGGGAGTGTACTGGTGTGATCTGGGGGTGGGAATGCACTGCTGTGATCTGGGAGTGGGAGAGTATTGGTGTGATCTGGAAGTGGGAGTCTATTGGTGTGATCTGGGAGTGGGAGTGTATTGGTGGGATCTGGGACAGGGAGAGTATTGATGTGATCTGGGAGTGGGAGTGTATTGGTGTGATCTGGGAGTGAGAGTGTACTGGTGTGATCTGGGAGTGGGAGTGTACTGGTGTGATTTGGGGGTGGAAATGCACTGCTGTGGTCTGGGAGTGGGAGAGTATTGGTGTGTTCTGGGGGTGGGAGTGAACTGGTGTGATCTGGGGGTGGGAATGCACTGCTGTGATCTGGGAGTGGGAGAGTATTGGTGTGATCTGGGAGTGGGAGTCTATTGGTGTGATCTGGGAGTAGGAGAGTACTGGTGTGATCTCGGAGTGGGAGTGTATTGGTGTGATCTGGGAGTGGGAGTGTATTGGTGGGATCTGGGACAGGGAGAGTATTGGTGTGATCTGGGAGTGGGAGAGTATTGGTGTGATCTGGGAGTGGGATTGTATTGGCGGGATCTGGGAGTGGGAGTGTACAGGTGTGATCTGGGAGTGGGAGTGTATTGGATTGATGGAGTTGGAGTGAACTGGTGTGATCTGGGAGTGGGAGAGTATTGGTGTGATCGGGGAGTGGGTGTGTATTGCTCTGATCTGGGAGTGGGAGTATACTGGTGTAATTTGGGTGTGGGAGTGTACTGGTGTGATCGGGGAGTGGGAGAGTATTGGTGTGATCTGGGAGTGGGAATGTATAGGTGTGATCTGGGAGTGGGAGAGTATTGGAGTGATCTATGAGTGGGAGAGTATTGGTCTGATCTGAGAATGGGAGTGTATTGGTGTGATCTGGGAGTGGGAGAGTACTGTTGTGATCTGGGAGTGCAAGTGTATTGGTGGGATCTTGGAGTGGGAGTGAATTGGTATGATCTGGGAGAGGGAGTGAACTGGTTTAATCTGGGAGTTGGAGTGTATTGGTGTGATCTGGGACTGACAGAGGATTGGTGTGATCTGGGAGTGGGAGTGTATTGGTGGGATCTGGGAGTGGGAGAGTATTAGTGTGGGCTGGGAGTGGGAGAGTATTGGTGTGATCTGGGAGTGTGAGTCTATTGGTGTGATCTGGGAGTGGGAGAGTATTGGTGTGATCTGGGAGTGGGAGAGTATTGGTGTGATCTGGGGGTGGGAGTGTACTGGTGTGATCTGGGGGTGGGAATGCACTGCTGTGATCTGGGAGTGGGAGAGTATTGGTGTGATCTGGGAGTGGGAGTCTATTGGTGTGATCTGGGAGTGGGAGTGTACTTGTGTGAGTGGGAGTGTACTGGTGTGCTCTGGGGGTGTGAATGCACTGCTGTGATCTGGGAGTGGGAGAGTATTGGTGTGATCTGGGAGTGGGAGTCTATTGGTGTGATCTGGGAGTGGGAGTGTATTGATGTGATCTGGGAGTGGGAGTGTACTGGTGTGATCTGGGGGTGGGAATGCACTGCTGCGATCTGGGAGTGGGAGTGTATTGGTGTGATCTGGGAGTGAGAGTGTACTGGTGTGATCTGGGAGTGGGAGTGTACTGGTGTGATTTGGGGGTGGGAATGCACTGCTGTGGTCTGGGAGTGGGAGAGTATTGGTGTGATCTGGGGGTGGGAGTGTACTGGTGTGATCTGGGGGTGGGAATGCACTGCTGTGATCTGGGAGTGGGAGAGTATTGGTGTGATCTGGGAGTGGGAGTCTATTGGTGTGATCTGGGAGTGGGAGTGTACTTGTGTGATCTGGGAGTGGGAGGGTACTGGTGTGATTTGGGGGTGTGAATGCACTGCTGTGATCTGGGAGTGGGAGAGTATTGGTGTGATCTGGGAGTGGGAGTGTATTGGTGTGATCTGGGAGTGGGAGTGTAATGATGTGATCTGGGAGTGGGAGTGTATTGGTGTGATCTGGGAGTGAGAGTGTACTTGTGTGATCTGGGAGTGTGTGTGTACTGGTGTGATCTGGGTGTGGGAATGCACTGCTCTGATCTGGGAGTGGGAGAGTATTGGTGTGATCTGGGAGTGGGAGTCTATTGGTGTGATCTGGGAGTGGGTGTGCATTGCTGTGATCTGGGAGTCGGAGAGTATTGGTGTGATCTGGGAGTGGGACTGTACTGGTGTGATCTAAGAGTTTGAGAGTATTGGTTTGATCTGGGAGTGGGAATGCACTGCTGTTACCTGGGAGTGGGAGAGTATTGGTGTGATCTGGGAGTGGGAGTGTATTGATGTGATCTGGGAGTGGGAGTGTATTGATGTGATCTGGGAGTGGGAGTGTGTTGGTGTGATCTGGGAGTGAGAGTGTACTTGTGTGATCTGGGAGTGGGAGTGTACTGGTGTGATCTGGGGGTGGGAATGCACTGCTGCGATCTGGGAGTGGGAGAGTATTGGTGTGATCTGGGAGTGGGAGTCTATTGGTGCGATCTGGGAGTGGGAGTGTATTGATGTGATCTGGGAGTGGGAGTGTATTGGTGTGATCTGGGAGTGGGAGAGTAGTGGTGTGATCTGGGAGTGGGAGTGTATTGGTGTGATCTGGGAGTGGGAGAGTATTTGTGTGATCTGGGAGTGGGAGAGTATTGGTGTGATCTGGGGGTGGGAGTGTACTGGTGTGATCTGGGGGTGGGAATGCACTGCTGTGATCTGGGAGTGGGAGAGTATTGGTGTGATCTGGGAGTGGGAGTCTATTGGTGTGATCTGGGAGTGGGAGTGTATTGATGTGATCTGGGAGTGGGAGTGTATTGGTGTGATCTGGGAGTGAGAGTGTACTGGTGTGATCTGGGAGTGGGAGTGTACTGGTGTGATCTGGGGGTGGGAATGCGCTGCTGTGATCTGAGAGTGGGAGAGTATTGGTGTGATCTGGGAGTGGGAGTCTATTGGTGCGATCTGGGAGTGGGAGTGTATTGATGTGATCTGGGAGTGGGAGTGTATTGGTGTGATCTGGGAGTGGGAGAGTAGTGGTGTGATCTGGGAGTGGGAGTGTATTGGTGTGATCTGGGAGTGGGAGAGTATTGGTGTGATCTGGGAGTGGGAGAGTATTGGTGTGATCTGGGGGTGGGAGTGTACTGGTGTGATCTGGGGGTGGGAATGCACTGCTCTGATCTGGGAGTGGGAGAGTATTGGTGTGATCTGGGAGTGGGAGTCTATTGGTGTGATCTGTGAGTGGGAGTGTATTGGTGTGATCTGGGAGTGGGAGTCTATTGGTGTGATCTGGGAGTGGGAGTGTATTGGTGGGATCTGGGACAGGGAGAGTATTGATGTGATCTGGGAGTGGGAGTGTACTTGTGTGATCTGGGAGTGGGAGTGTACTGGTGTGATCTGGGGGTGGGAATGCACTGCTCTGATCTGGGAGTGGGAGAGTATTGGTGTGATCTGGGAGTGGGAGTCTATTGGTGTGATCTGGGAGTGGGTGTGCACTGCTGTGATCTGGGAGTCGGAGAGTATTGGTGTGATCTGGGAGTGGGAGTGTACTGGTGTGATCTAAGAGTTTGAGAGTATTGGTTTGATCTGGGAGTGGGAATGCACTGCTGTGACCTGGGAGTGGGAGAGTATTGGTGTGATCTGGGAGTGGGAGTGTATTGATGTTATCTGGGAGTGGTAGTGTATTGGTGTGATCTGGGAGTGAGAGTGTACTTGTGTGATCTGGGAGTGGGAGTGTACTGGTGTGATCTGGGGGTGGGAATGCACTGCTGTGATCTGGGAGTGGGAGAGTATTGGTGTGATCTGGGAGTGGGAGTCTATTGGTGTGATCTGGGAGTGGGAGTGTATTGATGAGATCTGGGAGTGGGAGTGTATTGGTATGATCTGGGAGTGAGAGTGTACTTGTGTGATCTGGGAGTGGGAGTGTACTTGTGTGATCTGGGGGTGGGAATGCACTGCTGCGATCTGGGAGTGGGAGTGTATTGGTGTGATCTGGGAGTGAGAGTGTACTGGTGTGATCTGGGAGTGGGAGTGTACTGGTGTGATTTGGGGGTGGAAATGCACTGCTGTGGTCTGGGAGTGGGAGAGTATTGGTGTGTTCTGGGGGTGGGAGTGAACTGGTGTGATCTGGGGGTGGGAATGCACTGCTGTGATCTGGGAGTGGGAGAGTATTGGTGTGATCTGGGAGTGGGAGTCTATTGGTGTGATCTGGGAGTAGGAGAGTACTGGTGTCATCTCGAAGTGGGAGTGTATTGGTGTGATCTGGGAGTGGGAGTGTATTGGTGGGATCTGGGACAGGGAGAGTATTGGTGTGATCTGGGAGTGGGAGAGTATTGGTGTGATCTGGGAGTGGGATTGTATTGGCGGGATCTGGGAGTGGGAGTGTACAGGTGTGATCTGGGAGTGGGAGTGTATTGGATTGATGGAGTTGGAGTGAACTGGTGTGATCTGGGAGTGGGAGAGTATTGGTGTGATCGGGGAGTGGGTGTGTATTGCTCTGATCTGGGAGTGGGAGTATACTGGTGTAATTTGGGTGTGGGAGTGTACTGGTGTGATCTGGGAGTGGGAGTGTATTGATGTGATCTGGGAGTGGGAGTGTACTGGTGTGATCTGGGGGTGGGAATGCACTGCTGCGATCTGGGAGTGGGAGTGTATTGGTGTGATCTGGGAGTGAGAGTGTACTGGTGTGATCTGGGAGTGGGAGTGTACTGGTGTGATTTGGGGGTGGGAATGCACTGCTGTGGTCTGGGAGTGGGAGAGTATTGGTGTGATCTGGGAGTGGGAGGGTACTGGTGTGATTTGGGGGTGTGAATGCACTGCTGTGATCTGGGAGTGGGAGAGTATTGGTGTGATCTGGGAGTGGGAGTCTATTGGTGTGATCTGGGAGTGGGAGTGTAATGATGTGATCTGGGAGTGGGAGTGTATTGGTGTGATCTGGGAGTGAGAGTGTACTTGTGTGATCTGGGAGTGGGTGTGTACTGGTGTGATCTGGGGGTGGGAATGCACTGCTCTGATCTGGGAGTGGGAGAGTATTGGTGTGATCTGGGAGTGGGAGTCTACTGGTGTGATCTGGGAGTGGGTGTGCATTGCTGTGATCTGGGAGTCGGAGAGTATTGGTGTGATCTGGGAGTGGGAGTGTACTGGTGTGATCTAAGAGTTTGAGAGTATTGGTTTGATCTGGGAGTGGGAATGCACTGCTGTTACCTGGGAGTGGGAGAGTATTGGTGTGATCTGGGAGTGGGAGTGTATTGATGTGATCTGGGAGTGGGAGTGTATTGATGTGATCTGGGAGTGGGAGTGTATTGGTGTGATCTGGGAGTGAGAGTGTACTTGTGTGATCTGGGAGTGGGAGTGTACTGGTGTGATCTGGGGGTGGGAATGCACTGCTGCGATCTGGGAGTGGGAGAGTATTGGTGTGATCTGGGAGTGGGAGTCTATTGGTGCGATCTGGGAGTGGGAGTGTATTGATGTGATCTGGGAGTGGGAGTGTATTGGTGTGATCTGGGAGTGGGAGAGTAGTGTTGTGATCTGGGAGTGGGAGTGTATTGGTGTGATCTGGGAGTGGGAGAGTATTGGTGTGATCTGGGAGTGGGAGAGTATTGGTGTGATCTGGGGGTGGGAGTGTACTGGTGTGATCTGGGGGTGGGAATGCACTGCTGTGATCTGGGAGTGGGAGAGTATTGGTGTGATCTGGGAGTGGGAGTCTATTGGTGTGATCTGGGAGTGGGAGTGTATTGATGTGATCTGGGAGTGGGAGTGTATTGGTGTGATCTGGGAGTGAGAGTGTACTGGTGTGATCTGGGAGTGGGAGTGTACTGGTGTGATCTGGGGGTGGGAATGCGCTGCTGTGATCTGAGAGTGGGAGAGTATTGGTGTGATCTGGGAGTGGGAGTCTATTGGTGCGATCTGGGAGTGGGAGTGTATTGATGTGATCTGGGAGTGGGAGTGTATTGGTGTGATCTGGGAGTGGGAGAGTAGTGGTGTGATCTGGGAGTGGGAGTGTATTGGTGTGATCTGGGAGTGGGAGAGTATTGGTGTGATCTGGGAGTGGGAGAGTATTGGTGTGATCTGGGGGTGGGAGTGTACTGGTGTGATCTGGGGGTGGAATGCACTGCTCTGATCTGGGAGTGGGAGAGTATTGGTGTGATCTGGGAGTGGGAGTCTATTGGTGTGATCTGTGAGTGGGAGTGTATTGGTGTGATCTGGGAGTGGGAGTCTATTGGTGTGATCTGGGAGTGGGAGTGTATTGGTGGGATCTGGGACAGGGAGAGTATTGATGTGATCTGGGAGTGGGAGTGTACTTGTGTGATCTGGGAGTGGGAGTGTACTAGTGTGATCTGGGGGTGGGAATGCACTGCTCTGATCTGGGAGTGGGAGAGTATTGGTGTGATCTGGGAGTGGGAGTCTATTGGTGTGATCTGGGAGTGGGTGTGCACTGCTGTGATCTGGGAGTCGGAGAGTATTGGTGTGATCTGGGAGTGGGAGTGTACTGGTGTGATCTAAGAGTTTGAGAGTATTGGTTTGATCTGGGAGTGGGAATGCACTGCTGTGACCTGGGAGTGGGAGAGTATTGGTGTGATCTGGGAGTGGGAGTGTATTGATGTTATCTGGGAGTGGTAGTGTATTGGTGTGATCTGGGAGTGAGAGTGTACTTGTGTGATCTGGGAGTGGGAGTGTACTGGTGTGATCTGGGGGTGGGAATGCACTGCTGTGATCTGGGAGTGGGAGAGTATTGGTGTGATCTGGGAGTGGGAGTCTATTGGTGTGATCTGGGAGTGGGAGTGTATTGATGAGATCTGGGAGTGGGAGTGTATTGGTATGATCTGGGAGTGAGAGTGTACTTGTGTGATCTGGGAGTGGGAGTGTACTTGTGTGATCTGGGGGTGGGAATGCACTGCTGCGATCTGGGAGTGGGAGTGTATTGGTGTGATCTGGGAGTGAGAGTGTACTGGTGTGATCTGGGAGTGGGAGTGTACTGGTGTGATTTGGGGGTGGAAATGCACTGCTGTGGTCTGGGAGTGGGAGAGTATTGGTGTGTTCTGGGGGTGGGAGTGAACTGGTGTGATCTGGGGGTGGGAATGCACTGCTGTGATCTGGGAGTGGGAGAGTATTGGTGTGATCTGGGAGTGGGAGTCTATTGGTGTGATCTGGGAGTAGGAGAGTACTGGTGTGATCTCGGAGTGGGAGTGTATTGGTGTGATCTGGGAGTGGGAGTGTATTGGTGGGATCTGGGACAGGGAGAGTATTGGTGTGATCTGGGAGTGGGAGAGTATTGGTGTGATCTGGGAGTGGGATTGTATTGGCGGGATCTGGGAGTGGGAGTGTACAGGTGTGATCTGGGAGTGGGAGTGTATTGGATTGATGGAGTTGGAGTGAACTGGTGTGATCTGGGAGTGGGAGAGTATTGGTGTGATCGGGGAGTGGGTGTGTATTGCTCTGATCTGGGAGTGGGAGTACACTGGTGTAATTTGGGTGTGGGAGTGTACTGGTGTGATCGGGGAGTGGGAGAGTATTGGTGTGATCTGGGAGTGGGAATGTATAGGTGTGATCTGGGAGTGGGAGAGTATTGGAGTGATCTATGAGTGGGAGAGTATTGGTCTGATCTGAGAATGGGAGTGTATTGGTGTGATCTGGGAGTGGGAGAGTACTGTTGTGATCTGGGAGTGCAAGTGTATTGGTGGGATCTTGGAGTGGGAGTGAATTGGTATGATCTGGGAGAGGGAGTGAACTGGTGTAATCTGGGAGTTGGAGTGTATTGGTGTGATCTGGGACTGACAGAGGATTGGTGTGATCTGGGAGTGGGAGTGTATTGGTGGGATCTGGGAGTGGGAGAGTATTGGTGTGGGCTGGGAGTGGGAGAGTATTGGTGTGATCTGGGAGTGGGAGTCTATTGGTGTGATCTGGGAGTGGGAGAGTATTGGTGTGATCTGGGAGTGGGAGAGTATTGGTGTGATCTGGGGGTGGGAGTGTACTGGTGTGATCTGGGGGTGGGAATGCACTGCTGTGATCTGGGAGTGGGAGAGTATTGGTGTGATCTGGGAGTGGGAGTCTATTGGTGTGATCTGGGAGTGGGAGTGTACTTGTGTGAGTGGCAGTGTACTGGTGTGCTCTGGGGGTGTGAATGCACTGCTGTGATCTGGGAGTGGGAGAGTATTGGTGTGATCTGGGAGTGGGAGTCTATTGGTGTGATCTGGGAGTGGGAGTGTATTGATGTGATCTGGGAGTGGGAGTGTACTGGTGTGATCTGGGGGTGGGAATGCACTGCTGCGATCTGGGAGTGGGAGTGTATTGGTGTGATCTGGGAGTGAGAGTGTACTGGTGTGATCTGGGAGTGGGAGTGTACTGGTGTGATTTGGGGGTGGGAATGCACTGCTGTGGTCTGGGAGTGGGAGAGTATTGGTGTGATCTGGGGGTGGGAGTGTACTGGTGTGATCTGGGGGTGGGAATGCACTGCTGTGATCTGGGAGTGGGAGAGTATTGGTGTGATCTGGGAGTGGGAGTCTATTGGTGTGATCTGGGAGTGGGAGTGTACTTGTGTGATCTGGGAGTGGGAGGGTACTGGTGTGATTTGGGGGTGTGAATGCACTGCTGTGATCTGGGAGTGGGAGAGTATTGGTGTGATCTGGGAGTGGGAGTGTATTGGTGTGATCTGGGAGTGGGAGTGTAATGATGTGATCTGGGAGTGGGAGTGTATTGGTGTGATCTGGGAGTGAGAGTGTACTTGTGTGATCTGGGAGTGGGTGTGTACTGGTGTGATCTGGGGGTGGGAATGCACTGCTCTGATCTGGGAGTGGGAGAGTATTGGTGTGATCTGGGAGTGGGAGTCTACTGGTGTGATCTGGGAGTGGGTGTGCATTGCTGTGATCTGGGAGTCGGAGAGTATTGGTGTGATCTGGGAGTGGGAGTGTACTGGTGTGATCTAAGAGTTTGAGAGTATTGGTTTGATCTGGGAGTGGGAATGCACTGCTGTTACCTGGGAGTGGGAGAGTATTGGTGTGATCTGGGAGTGGGAGTGTATTGATGTGATCTGGGAGTGGGAGTGTATTGATGTGATCTGGGAGTGGGAGTGTATTGGTGTGATCTGGGAGTGAGAGTGTACTTGTGTGATCTGGGAGTGGGAGTGTACTGGTGTGATCTGGGGGTGGGAATGCACTGCTGCGATCTGGGAGTGGGAGAGTATTGGTGTGATCTGGGAGTGGGAGTCTATTGGTGCGATCTGGGAGTGGGAGTGTATTGATGTGATCTGGGAGTGGGTGTGTATTGGTGTGATCTGGGAGTGGGAGAGTAGTGGTGTGATCTGGGAGTGGGAGTGTATTGGTGTGATCTGGGAGTGGGAGAGTATTGGTGTGATCTGGGAGTGGGAGAGTATTGGTGTGATCTGGGGGTGGGAGTGTACTGGTGTGATCTGGGGGTGGGAATGCACTGCTGTGATCTGGGAGTGGGAGAGTATTGGTGTGATCTGGGAGTGGGAGTCTATTGGTGTGATCTGGGAGTGGGAGTGTATTGATGTGATCTGGGAGTGGGAGTGTATTGGTGTGATCTGGGAGTGAGAGTGTACTGGTGTGATCTGGGAGTGGGAGTGTACTGGTGTGATCTGGGGGTGGGAATGCGCTGCTGTGATCTGAGAGTGGGAGAGTATTGGTGTGATCTGGGAGTGGGAGTCTATTGGTGCGATCTGGGAGTGGGAGTGTATTGATGTGATCTGGGAGTGGGAGTGTATTGGTGTGATCTGGGAGTGGGAGAGTAGTGGTGTGATCTGGGAGTGGGAGTGTATTGGTGTGATCTGGGAGTGGGAGAGTATTGGTGTGATCTGGGAGTGGGAGAGTATTGGTGTGATCTGGGGGTGGGAGTGTACTGGTGTGATCTGGGGGTGGGAATGCACTGCTCTGATCTGGGAGTGGGAGAGTATTGGTGTGATCTGGGAGTGGGAGTCTATTGGTGTGATCTGTGAGTGGGAGTGTATTGGTGTTATCTGGGAGTGGGAGTGCACTGCTGTGATCTGGGAGTAGGAGAGTACTGGTGTGATCTGGGTGTGGGAGTGTATTGGTGTGATCTGGGAGTGAGAGTGTACTTGTGTGATATGGGAGTGGGAGTGTACTGGTGTGATCTGGGGGTGGGAATGCACTGCTGTGATCTGGGAGTGGGAGAATATTGGTGTGATCTGGGAGTGGGAGTCTATTGGTGTGATCTGGGAGTGGGAGTGTATTGATGTGATCTGGGAGTGGGAGTGTATTGTTGTGATCTTGGAGTGAGAGTGTACTTGTGTGATCTGGGAGTGGGAGTGTACTGGTGTGATCTGGGGGTGGGAATGCACTGCTGTGATCTGGGAGTGGGAGAGTATTGGTGTGATCTGGGAGTGGGAGTCTATTGGTGTGATCTGGGAGTGGGAGTGTATTGATGTGATCTGGGAGTGGGAGTGTATTGGTGTGATCTTGGAGTGAGAGTGTACTTGTGTGATCTGGGAGTGGGAGTGTACTGGTTTGATCTGGGCGTGGGAATGCACTGCTGTGATCTGGGAGTGGGAGAGTATTGGTGTGATCTGGGAGTGGGAGTTTATTGGTGTGATCTGGGAGTGGGAGTGTATTGGTGTTATCTGGGAGTGGTAGTGCACTGCTGTGATCTGGGAGTACGAGTGTAATGGTGTGATCTCGGAGTGGGAGTGTATTGATGTGATCTGGGAGTGGGAGTGTATTGGTGTGATCTGGGAGTGAGAGTGTACTTGTGTGATCTGGGAGTGGGAGTGCACTGGTGTGATCTGGGGGTGGGAATGCACTGCTGTGATCTGGGAGTGGGAGAGTATTGGTGTGATCTAGGAGTGGGAGTCTATTGGTGTGATCTGGGAGTGGGAGTGTATTGGTGGGATCTGGGAGAGGGAGAGTATTGATGTGATCTGGGAGTGGGAGTGTACTGGTGTGAACTTGAAGTGGGAGTGTACTGGTGTGATCTGGGAGTGGGAGTGTACTTGTGTGATCTGGGAGTGGGAGTGTACTGGTGTGATCTGGGGGTGGGAATGCACTGCTGTGATCTGGGAGTGGGAGAGTATTGGTGTGATCTGGGAGTGGGTGTCTATTGGTGTGATCTGGGAGTGGGTGTGCACTGCTGTGACCTGGGAGTGGGAGAGTATTGGTGTGATCTGGGAGTGGGAGTGTATTGATGTGATATGGGAGTGGGAGTGTATTGGTGTGATCTGGGAGTGAGAGTGTACTTGTGTGATCTGGGAGTGGGAGTGTACTGGTGTGATCTGGGGGTGGGAATGCACTGCTGTGATCTGGGAGTGGGAGTATTGGTGTGATCTGGGAGTGGGAGTCTATTGGTGTGATCTAGGAGTGGGAGTGTATTGGTGTTACCTGGGAGTGGGAGTGCACTGCTGTGATCTGGGAGTAGGAGAGTACTGGTGTGATCTCGGAGTGGGAGTGTATTAGTGTAATTTGGGAGTGGGAGTGTATTGGTGGGATCTGGGACAGGGAGAGTATTGGTGTGATCTGGGAGTGGGAGAGTATTGGTGTGATCTGGGAGTGGGATTGTATTGGCGGGATCTGGGAGTGGGAGTGTACAGGTGTGATCTGGGAGTGGGAGTGTATTGGATTGATCACGGAGTTAGAGTGAACTGGTGTGATCTGGGAGTGGGAGAGTATTGGTGTGATCGGGGAGTGGGTGTGTATTGCTCTGATCTGGGAGTGGGAGTATACTGGTGTAATTTGGGTGTGGGAGTGCACTGGTGTGATCGGGGAGTGGGAGAGTATTGGTGTGATCTGGGAGTGGGAATGTATAGGTGTGATCTGGGAGTGGGAGTGTATTGATGTGATCTGGGAGTGGGAGTGTATTGTTGTGATCTTGGAGTTAGAGTGTACTTGTGTGATCTGGGAGTGGGAGTGTACTGGTGTGATCTGGGGGTGGGAATGCACTGCTGTGATCTGGGAGTGGGAGAGTTTTGGTGTGATCTGGGAGTGGGAGTCTATTGGTGTGATCTGGGAGTGGGAGTGTATTGATGTGATCTGGGTGTGGGAGTGTATTGGTGTGATCTTGGAGTGAGAGTGTACTTGTGTGATCTGGGAGTGGGAGTGTACTGGTTTGATCTGGGGGGTGGGAATGCACTGCTGTGATCTGGGAGTGGGAGTGTATTGGTGTGATGTGGGAGTGGGAGAGTAATGTTGTGATCTGGGAGTGCAAGTGTATTGGTGTGATCTGGGAGTGGGAGTGTATTGGTGTTATCTGGGAGTGGGAGTGCACTGCTGTGATCTGGGAGTAGGAGAGTACTGGTGTGATCTCGGAGTGGGAGTGTATTGATGTGATCTGGGAGTGGGAGTGTATTGGTGTGATCTGGGAGTGGGAGAGTACTGGTGTGATCTGGGGGTGGGAATGCACTGCTGTGATCTGGGAGTGGGAGAGTATTGGTGTGATCTGGGAGTGGGAGTCTATTGGTGTGATCTGGGAGTGGGAGTGTATTGGTGGGATCTGGGACAGGGAGAGTATTGATGTGATCTGGGAGTGGGAGTGTACTGGTGTGATCTGGGAGTGGGAGTGTACTTGTGTGATCTGTGAGTGGGAGTGTACTGGTGTGATCTGGGGGTGGGAATGCACTGCTGTGATCTGGGAGTGGGAGAGTATTGGTGTGATCTGGGAGTGGGTGTCTATTGGTGTGATCTGGGAGTGGGTGTGCACTGCTGTGATCTGGGAGTCGGAGAGTATTGGTGTGATCTGGGAGTGGGAGTGTACTGGTGTGATCTAAGAGTTTGAGAGTATTGGTTTGATCTGGGAGTGAGTGTGCACTGCTGTGACCTGGGAGTGGGAGAGTATTGGTGTGATCTGGGAGTGGGAGTGTATTGATGTGATCTGGGAGTGGGAGTGTATTCGTGTGATCTGGGAGTGAGAGTGTACTTGTGTGATCTGGGAGTGGGAGTGTACTGGTGTGATCTGGGGGTGGGAATGCACTGCTGTGATCTGGGAGTGGGAGAGTATTGGTGCGATCTGGGAGTGGGAGTGTATTGGTGTTATCTGGGAGTGGGAGTGCACTGCTGTGATCTGGGAGTAGGAGAGTACTGGTGTGATCTCGGAGTGGGAGTGTATTGGTGTGATCTGGGAGTGGGAGTGTATTGGTGGGATCTGGGACAGGGAGAGTATTGGTGTGATCTGGGAGTGGGAGAGTATTGGTGTGATCTGGGAGTGGGATTGTATTGGCCGGATCTGGGAGTGGGAGTGTACAGGTGTGATCTGGGAGTGGGAGTGTATTGGATTGATCACGGAGTTGGAGTGAACTGGTGTGATCTGGGAGAGGGAGAGTATTGGTGTGATCGGGGAGTGGGTGTGTATTGCTCTGATCTGGGAGTGGGAGTATACTGGTGTAATTTGGGTGTGGGTGTGTACTGGTGTGATCGGGGAGTGAGAGAGTATTGGTGTGATCTGGGAGTGGGAATGTATAGGTGTGATCTGGGAGTGGGAGAGTATTGGAGTGATCTATGAGTGGGAGAGTATTGGTCTGATCTGAGAGTGGGAGTGTATTGGTGTAATCTGGGAGTGGGAGAGTACTGTTGTGATCTGGGAGTGCAAGTGTATTGGTGCGATCTGGGAGTGGGAGTGTATTGGTATGATCTGGGAGAGGGAGTGAACTGGTGTAATCTGGGAGTTGGAGTGTATTGGTGTGATCTGGGACAGACAGAGGATTGGTGTGATCTGGGAGTGGGAGTGTATTGGTGGGATCTGGGAGTGGGAGAGTATTGGTGTGGGCTGGGAGTGGGAGAGTATTGGTGTGATCTGGGAGTGGGAGAGTATTGGTGTGATCTGGGAGTGGGAGTGTATTGGTGTTATCTGGGAGTGGGAGTGTATTGGTGGGATCTGGGACAGGGAGAGTATTGGTGTGATCTGGGAGTGGGAGAGTATTGGTGTGATCTGGGAGTGGGATTGTATTGGCGGGATCTGGGAGTGGGAGTGTACAGGTGTGATCTGGCAGTGGGAGAGTATTGGTGTGATCGGGGAGTGGGTGTGTATTGCTCTGATTTGGGAGTGGGAGTATACTGGTGTAATTTGGGTGTGGGAGTGTACTGGTGTGATCGGGGAGTGGGAGAGTATTGGTGTGATCTGGGAGTGGGAATGTATAGGTGTGATCTGGGAGTGAGAGAGTATTGGAGTGATCTATGAGTGCAAGTGTATTGGTGGGATCTGGGAGTGGGAGTGTATTGGTATGATCTGGGAGAGGGAGTGAACTGGTGTAATCTGGGAGTTGGAGTGTATTGGTGTGATCTGGGAGTGGGTGTGTATTGGTGTGATCTGGGAGTGGGAGAGTATTGGTGTGATCTGGGAGTGGGAGAGTATTGGTGTGATCTGGGGGTGGGAGTGTACTGGTGTGATCTGGGGGTGGGAATGCACTGCTGTGATCTGGGAGTGGGAGAGTATTGGTGTGATCTGGGAGTGGGAGTCTATTGGTGTGATCTGGGAGTGGGAGTGTATTGATGTGATCTGGGAGTGGGGGTGTATTGGTGTGATCTGGGAGTGAGAGTGTACTTGTGTGATCTGGGAGTGGGATTGTACTGGTGTGATCTTGGGGTGGGAATGCACTGCTCTGATCTGGGAGTGGGAGAGTTTTGGTGTGATCTGGGAGTGGGAGTCTATTGGAGTGATCTGGGAGTGGGAGTGTATTGGTGTTATCTGGGAGTGGGAGTGCACTGCTGTGATCTGGGAGTAGGAGAGTACTGGTGTGATCTCGGAGTGGGAGTGTATTGATGTGATCTGGGAGTGGGAGTGTATTGGTGTGATCTGGGCGTGAGAGTGTACTTGTGTGATCTGGGAGTGGGAGTGTACTGGTGTGATCTGGGGGTGGGAATGCACTGCTGTGATCTGGGAGTGGGAGAGTATTGGTGTGATCTGGGAGTGGGAGTCTATTGGTGTGATCTGGGAGTGGGAGTGTATTGGTGGGATCTGGGACAGGGAGAGTATTGATGTGATCTGGGAGTGGGAATGTACTGGTGTGATCTGGGAGTGGGAGTGTACTGGTGTGATCTGGGGGTGGGAATGCACTGCTGTGATCTGGGAGTGGGAGAGTATTGGTGTGATCTGGGAGTGGGAGTGCACTGCTGTGATCTGGGAGTAGGAGAGTACTGGTGTGATCCCGGAGTGGGAGTGTATTGGTGTGATCTGGGAGTGGGAGTGTATTGGTGGGATCTGGGACAGGGAGAGTATTGGTGTGATCTGGGAGTGGGAGAGTATTGGTGTGATCTGGGAGTGGGATTGTATTGGCGGGATCTGGGAGTGGGAGTGTACAGGTGTGATCTGGGAGTGGGAGTGTATTGGATTGATCACGGAGTTGGAGTGAACTGGTGTGATCTGGGAGTGGGAGAGTATTGGTGTGATCGGGGAGTGGGTGTGTATTGCTCTGATTTGGGAGTGGGAGTATACTGGTGTAATTTGGGTGTGGGAGTGTACTGGTGTGATCGGGGAGTGGGAGTGTATTGGTGTGATCTGGGAGTGGGAATGTATAGGTGTGATCTGGGAGTGGGAGAGTATTGGAGTGATCTATGAGTGGGAGAGTATTGGTCTGATCTGAGAGTGGGAGTGTATTGGTGTGATCTGGGAGTGGGAGAGTACTGTTGTGATCTGGGAGTGCAAGTGTATTGGTGGGATCTGGGAGTGGGAGTGTATTGGTATGATCTGGGAGAGGGAGTGAACTGGTGTAATCTGGGAGTTGGAGTGTATTGGTGTGATCTGGGAGTGGGAGTGTATTGGTGTGATCTGGGAGTGGGAGATTATTGGTGTGATCTGGGAGTGGGAGAGTATTGGTGTGATCTGGGGGTGGGAGTGTACTGGTGTGATCTGGGGGTGGGAATGCACTGCTGTGATCTGGGAGTGGGAGAGTATTGGTGTGATCTGGGAGTGGGAGTCTATTGGTGTGATCTGGGAGTGGGAGTGTACTTGTGTGATCTGGGAGTGGGAGTGTACTGGTGTGATCTGGGGGTGTGAATGCACTGCTGTGATCTGGGAGTGGGAGAGTATTGGTGTGATCTGGGAGTGGGAGTCTATTGGTGTGATCTGGGAGTGGGAGTGTATTGATGTGATCTGGGAGTGGGAGTGTATTGGTGTGATCTGGGAGTGAGAGTGTACTTGTGTGATCTGGGAGTGGGATTGTACTGGTGTGATCTGGGGGTGGGAATGCACTGCTCTGATCTGGGAGTGGGAGAGTATTGGTGTGATCTGGGAGTGGGAGTCTATTGGTGTGATCTGTGAGTGGGAGTGTATTGGTGTTATCTGGGAGTGGGAGTGCACTGCTGTGATCTGGGAGTAGGAGAGTACTGGTGTGATCTCGGAGTGAGAGTGTATTGATGTGATCTGGGAGTGGGAGTGTATTGGTGTGATCTGGGAGTGAGAGTTTACTTGTGTGATCTGGGAGTGGGAGTGTACTGTTGTGATCTGGGGGTGGGAATGCACTGCTGTGATCTGGGAGTGGGAGAGTATTGGTGTGATCTGGGAGTGGGAGTCTATTGGTGTGATCTGGGAGTGGGAGTGTATTGGTGTTATCTGGGAGTGGGAATGCACTGCTGTTATCTGGGAGTAGGAGAGTACTGGTGTGATCTCGGAGTGGGAGTGTATTGGTGTGATCTGGGAGTGGGAGTGTATTGGTGGGATCTGGGACAGGGAGAGTATTGGTGTGATCTGGGAGTGGGAGAGTATTTGTGTGATCTGGGAGTGGGATTGTATTGGCGGGATCTGGGAGTGGGAGTGTACAGGTGTGATCTGGGAGTGGGAGTGTATTGGATTGATCACGGAGTTGGAGTGAACTGGTGTGATCTGGGAGTGGGAGAGTATTGGTGTGATCTGGGAGAGAGAGTGTACTTGTGTGATCTGGGAGTGGGAGTCTATTGGTGTGATCTGGGTGTGGGAGTGTATTGGTGTGATCTGGGAGTGAGAGTGTACTTGTGTGATATGGGAGTGGGAGTGTACTGGTGTGATCTGGGGGTGGGAATGCACTGCTGTGATCTGGGAGTGGGAGAATATTGGTGTGATCTGGGAGTGGGAGTCTATTGGTGTGATCTGGGAGTGGGAGTGTATTGATGTGATCTGGGAGTGGGAGTGTATTGTTGTGATCTTGGAGTGAGAGTGTACTTGTGTGATCTGGGAGTGGGAGTGTACTGGTGTGATCTGGGGGTGGGAATGCACTGCTGTGATCTGGGAGTGGGAGAGTATTGGTGTGATCTGGGAGTGGGAGTCTATTGGTGTGATCTGGGAGTGGGAGTGTATTGATGTGATCTGGGAGTGGGAGTGTATTGGTGTGATCTTGGAGTGAGAGTCTATTGGTGTGATCTGGGAGTGGGAGTGTATTGGTGTTATCTGGGAGTGGTAGTGCACTGCTGTGATCTGGGAGTACGAGTGTACTGGTGTGATCTCGGAGTGGGAGTGTATTGATGTGATCTGGGAGTGGGAGTGTATTGGTGTGATCTGGGAGTGAGAGAGTATTGGTGTGATCTGGGAGTGGGAGTGTACTGGTGTGATCTGGGGGTGGGAATGCACTGCTGTGATCTGGGAGTGGGAGAGTATTGGTGTGATCTAGGAGTGGGAGTCTATTGGTGTGATCTGGGAGTGGGAGTGTATTGGTGGGATCTGGGAGAGGGAGAGTATTGATGTGATCTGGGAGTGGGAGTGTACTGGTGTGAACTTGAAGTGGGAGTGTACTGGTGTGATCTGGGAGTGGGAGTGTACTTGTGTGATCTGGGAGTGGGAGTGTACTGGTGTGATCTGGGGGTGGGAATGCACTGCTGTGATCTGGGAGTGGGAGAGTATTGGTGTGATCTGGGAGTGGGTGTCTATTGGTGTGATCTGGGAGTGGGTGTGCACTGCTGTGACCTGGGAGTGGGAGAGTATTGGTGTGATCTGGGAGTGGGAGTGTATTGATGTGATATGGGAGTGGGAGTGTATTGGTGTGATCTGGGAGTGAGAGTGTACTTGTGTGATCTGGGAGTGGGAGTGTACTGGTGTGATCTGGGGGTGGGAATGCACTGCTGTGATCTGTGAGTGGGAGAGTATTGGTGTGATCTGGGACTGGGAGTCTATTGGTGTGAACAAGGAGTGGGAGTGTATTGGTGTTATCTGGGAGTGGGAGTGCACTGCTGTGATCTGGGAGTAGGAGAGTACTGGTGTGATCTCGGAGTGGGAGTGTATTAGTGTAATCTGGGAGTGGGAGTGTATTGGTGGGATCTGGGACAGGGAGAGTATTGGTGTGATCTGGGAGTGGGAGAGTATTGGTGTGATCTGGGAGTGGGATTGTATTGGCGGGATCTGGGAGTGGGAGTGTACAGGTGTGATCTGGGAGTGGGAGTGTATTGGATTGATCACGGAGTTGGAGTGAACTGGTGTGATCTGGGAGTGGGAGAGTATTGGTGTGATCGGGGAGTGGGTGTGTATTGCTCTGATCTGGGAGTGGGAGTATACTGGTGTAATTTGGGTGTGGGAGTGTACTGGTGTGATCTGGGAGTAGGAGAGTACTGGTGTGATCTCGGAGTGAGAGTGTATTGATGTGATCTGGGAGTGGGAGTGTATTGGTGTGATCTGGGAGTGAGAGTTTACTTGTGTGATCTGGGAGTGGGAGTGTACTGTTGTGATCTGGGGGTGGGAATGCACTGCTGTGATCTGGGAGTGGGAGAGTATTGGTGTGATCTGGGAGTGGGAGTCTATTGTTGTGATCTGGGAGTGGGAGTGTATTGGTGTTATCTGGGAGTGGGAATGCACTGCTGTTATCTGGGAGTAGGAGAGTACTGGTGTGATCTCGGAGTGGGAGTGTATTGGTGTGATCTGGGAGTGGGAGTGTATTGGTGGGATCTGGGACAGGGAGAGTATTGGTGTGATCTGGGAGTGGGAGAGTATTTGTGTGATCTGGGAGTGGGATTGTATTGGCGGGATCTGGGAGTGGGAGTGTACAGGTGTGATCTGGGAGTGGGAGTGTATTGGATTGATCACGGAGTTGGAGTGAACTGGTGTGATCTGGGAGTGGGAGAGTATTGGTGTGATCTGGGAGAGAGAGTGTACTTGTGTGATCTGGGAGTGGGAGTCTATTGGTGTGATCTGGGTGTGGGAGTGTATTGGTGTGATCTGGGAGTGAGAGTGTACTTGTGTGATATGGGAGTGGGAGTGTACTGGTGTGATCTGGGGATGGGAATGCACTGCTGTGATCTGGGAGTGGGAGAATATTGGTGTGATCTGGGAGTGGGAGTCTATTGGTGTGATCTGGGAGTGGGAGTGTATTGATGTGATCTGGGAGTGGGAGTGTATTGTTGTGATCTTGGAGTGAGAGTGTACTTGTGTGATCTGGGAGTGGGAGTGTACTGGTGTGATCTGGGGGTGGGAATGCACTGCTGTGATCTGGGAGTGGGAGAGTATTGGTGTGATCTGGGAGTGGGAGTCTATTGGTGTGATCTGGGAGTGGGAGTGTATTGATGTGATCTGGGAGTGGGAGTGTATTGGTGTGATCTTGGAGTGAGAGTCTATTGGTGTGATCTGGGAGTGGGAGTGTATTGGTGTTATCTGGGAGTGGTAGTGCACTGCTGTGATCTGGGAGTACGAGTGTACTGGTGTGATCTCGGAGTGGGAGTGTATTGATGTGATCTGGGAGTGGGAGTGTATTGGTGTGATCTGGGAGTGAGAGAGTATTGGTGTGATCTGGGAGTGGGAGTGTACTGGTGTGATCTGGGGGTGGGAATGCACTGCTGTGATCTGGGAGTGGGAGAGTATTGGTGTGATCTAGGAGTGGGAGTCTATTGGTGTGATCTGGGAGTGGGAGTGTATTGGTGGGATCTGGGAGAGGGAGAGTATTGATGTGATCTGGGAGTGGGAGTGTACTGGTGTGAACTTGAAGTGGGAGTGTACTGGTGTGATCTGGGAGTGGGAGTGTACTTGTGTGATCTGGGAGTGGGAGTGTACTGGTGTGATCTGGGGGTGGGAATGCACTGCTGTGATCTGGGAGTGGGAGAGTATTGGTGTGATCTGGGAGTGGGTGTCTATTGGTGTGATCTGGGAGTGGGTGTGCACTGCTGTGACCTGGGAGTGGGAGAGTATTGGTGTGATCTGGGAGTGGGAGTGTATTGATGTGATATGGGAGTGGGAGTGTATTGGTGTGATCTGGGAGTGAGAGTGTACTTGTGTGATCTGGGAGTGGGAGTGTACTGGTGTGATCTGGGGGTGGGAATGCACTGCTGTGATCTGTGAGTGGGAGAGTATTGGTGTGATCTGGGAGTGGGAGTCTATTGGTGTGAACAAGGAGTGGGAGTGTATTGGTGTTATCTGGGAGTGGGAGTGCACTGCTGTGATCTGGGAGTAGGAGAGTACTGGTGTGATCTCGGAGTGGGAGTGTATTAGTGTAATCTGGGAGTGGGAGTGTATTGGTGGGATCTGGGACAGGGAGAGTATTGGTGTGATCTGGGAGTGGGAGAGTATTGGTGTGATCTGGGAGTGGGATTGTATTGGCGGGATCTGGGAGTGGGAGTGTACAGGTGTGATCTGGGAGTGGGAGTGTATTGGATTGATCACGGAGTTGGAGTGAACTGGTGTGATCTGGGAGTGGGAGAGTATTGGTGTGATCGGGGAGTGGGTGTGTATTGCACTGATCTGGGAGTGGGAGTATACTGGTGTAATTTGGGTGTGGGAGTGTATTGGTGGGATCTGGGACAGGGAGAGTATTGATGTGATCTGGGAGTGGGAGTGTACTGGTGTGATCTGGGAGTGGGAGTGTACTTGTGTGATCTGGGAGTGGGAGTGTACTGGTGTGATCTGGGGGTGGGAATGCACTGCTGTGATCTGGGAGTGGGAGAGTATTGGTGTGATCTGGGAGTGGGTGTCTATTGGTGTGATCTGGGAGTGGGTGTGCACTGCTGTGATCTGGGAGTCGGAGAGTATTGGTGTGATCTGGGAGTGGGAGTGTACTGGTGTGATCTAAGAGTTTGAGAGTATTGGTTTGATCTGGGGGTGGGAATGCACTGCTGTGATCTGGGAGTGGGAGAGTATTGGTGTGATCTGGGAGTGGGAGTCTATTGGTGTGATCTGGGAGTGGGAGTGTATTGGTGTTATCTGGGAGTGGGAGTGCACTGCTGTGATCTGGGAGTAGGAGAGTACTGGTGTGATCTCGGAGTGGGAGTGTATTGGTGTGATCTGGGAGTGGGAGTGTATTGGTGGGATCTGGGACAGGGAGAGTATTGGTGTGATCTGGGAGTGGGAGAGTATTGGTGTGATCTGGGAGTGGGATTGTATTGGCGCGATCTGGGAGTGGGAGTGTACAGGTGTGATCTGGGAGTGGGAGTGCATTGGATTGATCTCGGAGTTGGAGTGAACTGCTGTGATCTGGGAGTGGGAGAGTATTGGTGTGATCGGGGAGTGGGTGTGTATTGCTCTGATCTGGGATTGGGAGTATACTGGTGTAATTTGGGTGTGGGAGTGTACTGGTGTGATCGGGGAGTGGGAGAGTATTGGTGTGATCTGGGAGTGGGAATGTATAGGTGTGATCTGGGAGTGGGAGAGTATTGGAGTGATCTATGAGTGGGAGAGTATTGGTCTGATCTGAGAGTGGGAGTGTATTGGTGTGATCTGGGAGTGGGAGAGTACTGTTGTGATCTGGGAGTGCAAGTGTATTGGTGGGATCTGGGAGTGGGAGTGTATTGGTATGATCTGGGAGAGGGAGTGAACTGGTGTAATCTGGGAGTGGGAGAGTATTGGTGTGATCTGGGGGTGGGAGTGTACTGGTGTGATCTGGGGGTGGGAATGCACTGCTGTGATCTGGGAGTGGGAGAGTATTGGTGTGATCTGGGAGTGGGAGTCTATTGGTGTGATCTGGGAGTGGGAGTGTATTGGTGGGATCTGGGAGAGGGAGAGTATTGATGTGATCTGGGAGTGGGAGTGTACTGGTGTGAACTTGAAGTGGGAGTGTACTGGTGTGATCTGGGAGTGGGAGTGTACATGTGTGATCTGGGAGTGGGAGTGTACTGGTGTGATCTGGGAGTGGGAGTATACTGGTGTAATTTGGGTGTGGGAGTGTACTGGTGTGATCGGGGAGTGGGAGAGTATTGGTGTGATCTGGGAGTGGGAATGTATAGGTGTGATCTGGGAGTGGGAGTGTATTGGTGTGATCTGGGACTGACAGAGGATTGGTGTGATCTGGGAGTGGGAGTGTATTGGTGGGATCTGGGAGTGGGAGAGTATTGGTGTGGGCAGGGAGTGGGAGAGTATTGGTGTGATCTGGGAGTGGGAGTCTTTTGGTGTGATCTGGGAGTGGGAGAGTATTGGTGTGATCTGGGAGTGGGAGAGTATTGGTGTGATCTGGGGGTGGGAGTGTACTGGTGTGATCTGGGGGTGGGAATGCACTGCTGTGATCTGGGAGTGGGAGAGTATTGGTGTGATCTGGGAGTCGGAGTCTATTGGTGTGATCTGGGAGTGGGAGTGTACTTGTGTGAGTGGGAGTGTACTGGTGTGCTCTGGGGGTGTGAATGCACTGCTGTGATCTGGGAGTGGGAGAGTATTGGTGTGATCTGGGAGTGAAAGTCTATTGGTGTGATCTGGGAGTGGGAGTGTATTGATGTGATCTGGGAGTGGGAGTGTATTGGTGTGATCTGGGAGTGAGAGTGTACTTGTGTGATCTGGGAGTGGGAATGCACTGCTGTGATCTGGGAGTGGGAGTGTACTGGTGTGATCTGGGGGTGGGAATGCACTGCTGTGATCTGGGAGTGGGAGAGTATTGGTGTGATCTGGGAGTGGGAGTATACTGGTGTAATTTGGGTGTGGGAGTGTATTGGTGGGATCTGGGACAGGGAGAGTATTGATGTGATCTGGGAGTGGGAGTGTACTGGTGTGATCTGGGAGTGGGAGTGTACTTGTGTGATCTGGGAGTGGGAGTGTACTGGTGTGATCTGGGGGTGGGAATGCACTGCTGTGATCTGGGAGTGGGAGAGTATTGGTGTGATCTGGGAGTGGGAGTGTATTGGTGTTATCTGGGAGTGGGAGTGCACTGCTGTGATCTGGGAGTAGGAGAGTACTGGTGTGATCTCGGAGTGGGAGTGTATTGGTGTGATCTGGGAGTGGGAGTGTATTGGTGGGATCTGGGACAGGGAGAGTATTGGTGTGATCTGGGAGTGGGAGAGTATTGGTGTGATCAGGGAGTGGGATTGTATTGGCGCGATCTGGGAGTGGGAGTGTACAGGTGTGATCTGGGAGTGGGAGTGCATTGGATTGATCTCGGAGTTGGAGTGAACTGCTGTGATCTGGGAGTGGGAGAGTATTGGTGTGATCGGGGAGTGGGTGTGTATTGCTCTGATCTGGGATTGGGAGTATACTGGTGTAATTTGGGTGTGGGAGTGTACTGGTGTGATCGGGGAGTGGGAGAGTATTGGTGTGATCTGGGAGTGGGAATGTATAGGTGTGATCTGGGAGTGGGAGAGTATTGGAGTGATCTATGAGTGGGAGAGTATTGGTCTGATCTGAGAGTGGGAGTGTATTGGTGTGATCTGGGAGTGGGAGAGTACTGTTGTGATCTGGGAGTGCAAGTGTATTGGTGGGATCTGGGAGTGGGAGTGTATTGGTATGATCTGGGAGAGGGAGTGAACTGGTGTAATCTGGGAGTGGGAGAGTATTGGTGTGATCTGGGGGTGGGAGTGTACTGGTGTGATCTGGGGGTGGGAATGCACTGCTGTGATCTGGGAGTGGGAGAGTATTGGTGTGATCTGGGAGTGGGAGTCTATTGGTGTGATCTGGGAGTGGGAGTGTATTGGTGGGATCTGGGAGAGGGAGAGTATTGATGTGATCTGGGAGTGGGAGTGTACTGGTGTGAACTTGAAGTGGGAGTGTACTGGTGTGATCTGGGAGTGGGAGTGTACATGTGTGATCTGGGAGTGGGAGTGTACTGGTGTGATCTGGGAGTGGGAGTATACTGGTGTAATTTGGGTGTGGGAGTGTACTGGTGTGATCGGGGAGTGGGAGAGTATTGGTGTGATCTGGGAGTGGGAATGTATAGGTGTGATCTGGGAGTGGGAGTGTATTGGTGTGATCTGGGACTGACAGAGGATTGGTGTGATCTGGGAGTGGGAGTGTATTGGTGGGATCTGGGAGTGGGAGAGTATTGGTGTGGGCTGGGAGTGGGAGAGTATTGGTGTGATCTGGGAGTGGGAGTCTTTTGGTGTGATCTGGGAGTGGGAGAGTATTGGTGTGATCTGGGAGTGGGAGAGTATTGGTGTGATCTGGGGGTGGGAGTGTACTGGTGTGATCTGGGGGTGGGAATGCACTGCTGTGATCTGGGAGTGGGAGAGTATTGGTGTGATCTGGGAGTCGGAGTCTATTGGTGTGATCTGGGAGTGGGAGTGTACTTGTGTGAGTGGGAGTGTACTGGTGTGCTCTGGGGGTGTGAATGCACTGCTGTGATCTGGGAGTGGGAGAGTATTGGTGTGATCTGGGAGTGAAAGTCTATTGGTGTGATCTGGGAGTGGGAGTGTATTGATGTGATCTGGGAGTGGGAGTGTATTGGTGTGATCTGGGAGTGAGAGTGTACTTGTGTGATCTGGGAGTGGGAGTGTACTGGTGTGATCTGGGGGTGGGAATGCACTGCTGTGATCTGGGAGTGGGAGAGTATTGGTGTGATCTGGGAGTGGGAGTCTATTGGTGTGATCTGGGAGTGGGAGTGTATTGATGTGATGTGGGAGTGGGAGTGTATTGGTGTGATCTGGGAGTGAGAGTGTACTTGTGTGATCTGGGAGTGGGAGTGTACTGGTGTGATCTGGGGGTGGGAATGCACTGCTGTGATCTGGGAGTGGGAGAGTATTGGTGTGATCTGGGAGTGGGAATGTATAGGTGTGATCTGGGAGTGGGAGTGTATTGGTGTGATCTGGGAGTGGGAGTGTATTGATGTGATCTGGGAGTGGGAGTGTATTGGTGTGATCTGGCAGTGAGAGTGTACTTGTGTGATCTGGGAGTGGGAGTGTACTGGTGTGATCTGGGGGTGGGAATGCACTGCTCTGATCTGGGAGTGGGAGAGTATTGGTGTGATCTGGGAGTGGGAGTCTATTGGTGTGATCTGGGAGTGGGTGTGCACTGCTGTGATCTGGGAGTCGGAGAGTATTGGTGTGATCTGGGAGTGGGAGTGTACTGGTGTGATCTAAGAGTTTGAGAGTATTGGTTTGATCTGGGAGTGGGAATGCACTGCTGTGACCTGGGAGTGGGAGAGTATTGGTGTGATCTGGGAGTGGGAGTGTATTGATGTGATCTGGGAGTGGTAGTGTATTGGTGTGATCTGGGAGTGAGAGTGTACTTGTGTGATCTGGGAGTGGGAGTGTACTGGTGTGATCTGGGGGTGGGAATGCACTGCTGTGATCTGGGAGTGGGAGAGTATTGGTGTGATCTGGGAGTGGGAGTCTATTGGTGTGATCTGGGAGTGGGAGTGTATTGGTGGGATCTGGGACAGGGAGAGTATTGATGTGATCTGGGAGTGGGAGTGTACTGGTGTGATCTGGGAGTGGGAGTGTACTTGTGTGATCTGGGAGTGGGAGTGTACTGGTGTGATCTGGGGGTAAAAATGCACTGCTGTGATCTGGGAGTGGGAGAGTATTGGTGTGATCTGGGAGTGGGAGTGTATTGGTGTTATCTGGGAGTGGGAGTGCACTGCTGTGATCTGGGAGTAGGAGAGTACTGGTGTGATCCCGGAGTGGGAGTGTATTGGTGTGATCTGGGAGTGGGAGTGTATTGGTGGGATCTGGGACAGGGAGAGTATTGGTGTGATCTGGGAGTGGGAGAGTATTGGTGTGATCTGGGAGTGGGATTGTATTGGCGGGATCTGGGAGTGGGAGTGTACAGGTGTGATCTGGGAGTGGGAGTGTATTGGATTGATCACGGAGTTGGAGTGAACTGGTGTGATCTGGGAGTGGGAGAGTACTGGTCTGATCGGGGAGTGGGAGAGTATTGGTGTGATCTGGGAGTGGGAATGTATAGGTGTGATCTGGGAGTGGGAGAGTATTGGAATGATCTATGAGTGGGAGAGTATTGGTCTGATCTGAGAGTGGGAGTGTATTGGTGTGATCTGGGAGTGGGAGAGTACTGTTGTGATCTGGGAGTGCAAGTGTATTGGTGGGATCTGGGAGTGGGAGTGTATTGGTATGATCTGGGAGAGGGAGTGAACTGGTGTAATCTGGGAGTTGGAGTGTATTGGTGTGATCTGGGAGTGGGAGTGTATTGGTGTGATCTGGGAGTGGGAGAGTATTGGTGTGATCTGGGAGTGGGAGAGTATTGGTGTGATCTGGGGTTGGGAGTGTACTGGTGTGATCTGGGGGTGGGAATGCACTGCTGTGATCTGGGAGTGGGAGAGTATTGGTGTGATCTGGGAGTGTGAGTCTATTGGTGTGATCTGGGAGTGGGCGTGTACTTGTGTGATCTGGGAGTGGGAGTGTACTGGTGTGATCTGGGGGTGTGAATGCACTGCTGTGATCTGGGAGTGGGAGAGTATTGGTGTGATCTGGGAGTGGGAGTCTATTGGTGTGATCTGGGAGTGGGAGTGTATTGATGTGATCTGGGAGTGGGAGTGTATTGGTGTGATCTGGGAGTGAGAGTGTACTTGTGTGATCTGGGAGTGGGATTGTACTGGTGTGATCTGGGGGTGGGAATGCACTGCTCTGATCTGGGAGTGGGAGAGTATTGGTGTGATCTGGGAGTGGGAGTCTATTGGAGAGATCTGGGAGTGGGAGTGTATTGGTGTTATCTGGGAGTGGGAGTGCACTGCTGTGATCTGGGAGTAGGAGAGTACTGGTGTGATCTCGGAGTGGGAGTGTATTGATGTGATCTGGGAGTGGGAGTGTATTGGTGTGATCTGGGAGTGAGAGTGTACTTGTGTGATCTGGGAGTGGGAGTGTACTGGTGTGATCTGGGGGTGGGAATGCACTGCTGTGATCTGGGAGTGGGAGAGTATTGGTGTGATCTGGGAGTGGGAGTCTATTGGTGTGATCTGGGAGTGGGAGTGTATTGGTGGGATCTGGGACAGGGAGAGTATTGATGTGATCTGGGAGTGGGAGTGTACTGGTGTGATCTGGGAGTGGGATTGTACTTGTGTGATCTGGGAGTGGGAGTGTACTGGTGTGATCTGGGGGTGGGAATGCACTGCTGTGATCTGGGAGTGGGAGAGTATTGGTGTGATCTGGGAGTGGGTGTCTATTGGTGTGATCTGGGAGTGGGTGTGCACTGCTGTGATCTGGGAGTCGGAGAGTATTGGTGTGATCTGGGAGTGGGAGTGTACTGGTGTGATCTAAGAGTTTGAGAGTATTGGTTTGATCTGGGGGTGGGAATGCACTGCTGTGATCTGGGAGTGGTAGAGTATTGGTGTGATCTGGGAGTGGGAGTCTATTGGTCTGATCTGGGAGTGGGAGTGTATTGGTGTTATCTGGGAGTGGGAGTGCACTGCTGTGATCTGGGAGTAGGAGAGTACTGGTGTGAATTCGGAGTGGGAGTGTATTGGTGTGATCTGGGAGTGGGAGTGTATTGGTGGGATCTGGGACAGGGAGAGTATTGGTGTGATCTGGGAGTGGGAGAGTATTGGTGTGATCTGGGAGTGGGATTGTATTGGCGGGATCTGGGAGTGGGAGTGTACAGGTGTGATCTGGGAGTGGGAGTGTATTGGATTGATCACGGAGTTGGAGTGAACTGGTGTGATCTGGGAGTGGGAGAGTATTGGTGTGATCGGGGAGTGGGTGTGTATTGCTCTGATCTGGGAGTGGGAGTATACTGGTGTAATTTGGGTGGGAGTGTACTGGTGTGATCGGGGAGTGGGAGAGTATTGGTGTGATCTGGGAGTGGGAATGTATAGGTGTGATCTGGGAGTGGGAGAGTATTGGAGTGATCTATGAGTGGGAGAGTATTGGTCTGATCTGAGAGTGCGAGTGTATTGGTGTGATCTGGGAGTGGGAGAGTACTGTTGTGATCTGGGAGTGCAAGTGTATTGGTGGGATCTGGGAGTGGGAGTGTATTGGTATGATCTGGGAGAGGGAGTGAACTGGTGTAATCTGGGAGTGGGAGTGTATTGGTGGGATCTGGGACTGACAGAGTATTGGTGTGGGCTGGGAGTGGGAGAGTATTGCTGTGATCTGGGAGTGGGAGTCTATTGGTGTGATCTGGGAGTGGGAGAGTATTGGTGTGATCTGGGGGTGGGAGTGTACTGGTGTGATCTGGGGGTGGGAATGCACTGCTGTGATCTGGGAGTGGGAGAGTATTGGTGTGATCTGGGAGTGGGAGTGTACTGGTGTGATCTGGGGGTGGGAATGCACTGCTGTGATCTGGGAGTGGGAGAGTATTGGTGTGATCTGGGAGTGGGAGTCTATTGGTGTGATCTGGGAGTGGGAGTGTACTTGTGTGAGTGGGAGTGTACTGGTGTGCTCTGGGGGTGTGAATGCACTGCTGTGATCTGGGAGTGGGAGAGTATTGGTGTGATCTGGGAGTGGGAGTCTATTGGTGTGATCTGGGAGTGGGAGTGTATTGATGTGATCTGGGAGTGGGAGTGTATTGGTGTGATCTGGGAGTGAGAGTGTACTTGTGTGATCTGGGAGTGGGTGTGTACTGGTGTGATCTGGGGGTGGGAATGCACTGCTCTGATCTGGGAGTGGGAGAGTATTGGTGTGATCTGGGAGTGGGAGTCTATTGGTGTGATCTGGGAGTGGGTGTGCACTGCTGTGATCTGGGAGTCGGAGAGTATTGGTGTGATCTGGGAGTGGGAGTGTACTGGTGTGATCTAAGAGTTTGAGAGTATTGGTTTGATCTGGGAGTGGGAATGCACTGCTGTGACCTGGGAGTGGGAGAGTATTGGTGTGATCTGGGAGTGGGAGTGTATTGATGTGATCTGGGAGTGGTAGTGTATTGGTGTGATCTGGGAGTGAGAGTGTACTTGTGTGATCTGGGAGTGGGAGAGTATTTGTCTGATCTGGGAGTGGGAGTCTATTGGTGTGATCTGGGAGTGGGAGTGTATTGATGTGATCTGGGAGTGGGAGTGTATTGGTGTGATCTGGGAGTGAGAGTGTACTTGTGTGATCTGGGAGTGGGAGTGTACTGGTGTGATCTGGGGGTGGGAATGCACTGCTGCGATCTGGGAGTGGGAGTGTATTGGTGTGATCTGGGAGTGAGAGTGTACTGGTGTGATCTGGGAGTGGGAGTGTACTGGTGTGATTTGGGGGTGGGAATGCACTGCTGTGGTCTGGGAGTGGGAGAGTATTGGTGTGATCTGGGGGTGGGAGTGTACTGGTGTGATCTGGGGGTGGGAATGCACTGCTGTGATCTGGGAGTGGGAGAGAATTGGTGTGATCTGGGAGTGGGAGTCTATTGGTGTGATCTGGGAGTGGGAGTTTACTTGTGTGATCTGGGAGTGGGAGGGTACTGGTGTGATCTGGGGGTGTGAATGCACTGCTGTGATCTGGGAGTGGGAGAGTATTGGTGTGATCTGGGAGTGGGAGTCTATTGGTCTGATCTGGGAGTGGGAGTGTATTGATGTGATCTGGGAGTGGGAGTGTATTGCTGTGATCTGGGAGTGAGAGTGTACTTGTGTGATCTGGGAGTGTGTGTGTACTGGTGTGATCTGGGTGTGGGAATGCACTGCTCTGATCTGGGAGTGGGAGAGTATTGGTGTGATCTGGGAGTGGGAGTCTATTGGTGTGATCTGGGAGTGGGTGTGCATTGCTGTGATCTGGGAGTCGGAGAGTATTGGTGTGATCTGGGAGTGGGACTGTACTGGTGTGATCTAAGAGTTTGAGAGTATTGGTTTGATCTGGGAGTGGGAATGCACTGCTGTTACCTGGGAGTGGGAGAGTATTGGTGTGATCTGGGAGTGGGAGTGTATTGATGTGATCTGGGAGTGGGAGTGTATTGATGTGATCTGGGAGTGGGAGTGTATTGGTGTGATCTGGGAGTGAGAGTGTACTTGTGTGATCTGGGAGTGGGAGTGTACTGGTGTGATCTGGGGGTGGGAATGCACTGCTGCGATCTGGGAGTGGGAGTGAAATGGTGTGATCTGGGAGTGAGAGTGTACTGGTGTGATCTGGGAGTGGGAGTGTACTGGTGTGATCTGGGGGTGGGAATGCGCTGCTGTGATCTGGGAGTGGGAGAGTATTGGTGTGATCTGGGAGTGGGAGTCTATTGGTGTGATCTGGGAGTGGGTGTGCACTGCTGTGATCTGGGAGTCGGAGAGTATTGGTGTGATCTGGGAGTGGGAGTGTACTGGTGTGATCTAAGAGTTTGAGAGTATTGGTTTGATCTGGGAGTGGGAATGCACTGCTGTGACCTGGGAGTGGGAGAGTATTGGTGTGATCTGGGAGTGGGAGTGTATTGTTGTGATCTGGGAGTGGTAGTGTATTGGTGTGATCTGGGAGTGAGAGTGTACTTGTGTGATCTGGGAGTGGGAGTGTACTGGTGTGATCTGGGGGTGGGAATGCACTGCTGTGATCTGGGAGTGGGAGAGTATTGGTGTGATCTGGGAGTGGGAGTCTATTGGTGTGATCTGGGAGTGGGAGTGTATTGATGTGATCTGGGAGTGGGAGTGTATTGGTGTGATCTGGGAGTGAGAGTGTACTTGTGTGATCTGGGAGTGGGAGTGTACTGGTGTGATCTGGGACTGACAGTGTACTGGTGTGATCTGGGGGTGGGAATGCACTGCTGTGATCTGGGAGTGGGAGAGTATTGGTGTGATCTGGGAGTGGGAGTCTATTGGTGTGATCTGGGAGTGGGAGTGTATTGGTGGGATCTGGGACAGGGAGAGTATTGATGTGATCTGGGAGTGGGAGTGTACTGGTGTGATCTGGGAGTGGGAGTGTACTTGTGTGATCTGGGAGTGGGAGTGTACTGGTGTGATCTGGGAGTGGGAATGCACTGCTGTGATCTGGGAGTGGGAGAGTATTGGTGTGATCTGGGAGTGGGAGTGTATTGGTGTTATCTGGGAGTGGGAGTGCACTGCTGTGATCTGGGAGTAGGAGAGTACTGGTGTGATCCCGGAGTGGGAGTGTATTGGTGTGATCTGGGAGTGGGAGTGTATTGGTGGGATCTGGGACAGGGAGAGTATTGGTGTGATCTGGGATGGGGAGAGTATTGGTGTGATCTGGGAGTGGGAGTCTATTGGTGTGATCTGGGAGTGGGAGTGTATTGATGTGATCTGGGAGTGGGAGTGTATTGGTGTGATCTGGGAGTGAGAGTGTACTTGTGTGATCTGGGAGTGGGAGTGTACTGGTGTGATCTGGGGGTGGGAATGCACTGCTGTGATCTGGGAGTGGGAGAGTATTGGTGTGATCTGGGAGTGGGAGTCTATTGGTGTGATCTGGGAGTGGGAGTGTATTGGTGCGATCTGGGACAGGGATAGTATTGATGTGATCTGGGAGTGGGAGTGTACTGGTGTGATCTGGGAGTAGGAGTGTACTTGTGTGATCTGGGAGTGGGAGTGTACTGGTGTGATCTGGGGGTGGGAATGCACTGCTGTGATCTGGGAGTGGGAGAGTATTGGTGTGATCTGGGAGTGGGTGTCTATTGGTGTGATCTGGGAGTGGGTGTGCACTGCTGTGATCTGGGAGTCGGAGAGTATTGGTGTGATCTGGGAGTGGGAGTGTACTGGTGTGATCTAAGAGTTTGAGAGTATTGGTTTAATCTGGGGGTGGGAATGCACTGCTGTGATCTGGGAGTGGGAGAGTATTGGTGTGATCTGGGAGTGGGAGTCTATTGGTGTGATCTGGGAGTGGGAGTGTATTGGTGTTATCTGGGAGTGGGAGTGCACTGCTGTGATCTGGGAGTAGGAGAGTACTGGTGTGATCTCGGAGTGGGAGTGTATTGGTGTGATCTGGGAGTGGGAGTGTATTGGTGGGATCTGGGACAGGGAGAGTATTGGTGTGATCTGGGAGTGGGAGAGTATTGGTGTGATCTGGGAGTGGGATTGTATTGGCGGGATCTGGGAGTGGGAGTGTACAGGTGTGATCTGGGAGTGGGAGTGTATTGGATTGATCACGGAGTTGGAGTGAACTGGTGTGATCTGGGAGTGGGAGAGTATTGGTGTGATCGGGGAGTGGGTGTGTATTGCTCTGATCTGGGAGTGGGAGTATACTGGTGTAATTTGGGTGTGGGAGTGTACTGGTGTGATCGGGGAGTGGGAGAGTATTGGTGTGATCTGGGAGTGGGAATGTATAGGTGTGATCTGAGAGTGGGAGTGTATTGGTGTGATCTGGGAGTGGGAGAGTACTGTTGTGATCTGGGAGTGCAAGTGTATTGGTGGGATCTGGGAGTGGGAGTGTATTGGTATGATCTGGTAGAGGGAGTGAACTGGTGTAATCTGGGAGTTGGAGTGTATTGGTGTGATCTGGGACTGACAGAGGATTGGTGTGATCTGGGAGTGGGAGTGTATTGGTGGGATCTGGGGGTGGGAATGCACTGCTGTGATCTGGGAGTGGGAGAGAATTGGTGTGATCTGGGAGTGGGAGTCTATTGGTGTGATCTGGGAGTGGGAGTTTACTTGTGTGATCTGGGAGTGGGAGGGTACTGGTGTGATCTGGGGGTGTGAATGCACTGCTGTGATCTGGGAGTGGGAGAGTATTGGTGTGATCTGGGAGTGGGAGTCTATTGGTCTGATCTGGGAGTGGGAGTGTATTGATGTGATCTGGGAGTGGGAGTGTATTGCTGTGATCTGGGAGTGAGAGTGTACTTGTGTGATCTGGGAGTGTGTGTGTACTGGTGTGATCTGGGTGTGGGAATGCACTGCTCTGATCTGGGAGTGGGAGAGTATTGGTGTGATCTGGGAGTGGGAGTCTATTGGTGTGATCTGGGAGTGGGTGTGCATTGCTGTGATCTGGGAGTCGGAGAGTATTGGTGTGATCTGGGAGTGGGACTGTACTGGTGTGATCTAAGAGTTTGAGAGTATTGGTTTGATCTGGGAGTGGGAATGCACTGCTGTTACCTGGGAGTGGGAGAGTATTGGTGTGATCTGGGAGTGGGAGTGTATTGATGTGATCTGGGAGTGGGAGTGTATTGATGTGATCTGGGAGTGGGAGTGTATTGGTGTGATCTGGGAGTGAGAGTGTACTTGTGTGATCTGGGAGTGGGAGTGTACTGGTGTGATCTGGGGGTGGGAATGCACTGCTGCGATCTGGGAGTGGGAGTGAAATGGTGTGATCTGGGAGTGAGAGTGTACTGGTGTGATCTGGGAGTGGGAGTGTACTGGTGTGATCTGGGGGTGGGAATGCGCTGCTGTGATCTGGGAGTGGGAGAGTATTGGTGTGATCTGGGAGTGGGAGTCTATTGGTGTGATCTGGGAGTGGGTGTGCACTGCTGTGATCTGGGAGTCGGAGAGTATTGGTGTGATCTGGGAGTGGGAGTGTACTGGTGTGATCTAAGAGTTTGAGAGTATTGGTTTGATCTGGGAGTGGGAATGCACTGCTGTGACCTGGGAGTGGGAGAGTATTGGTGTGATCTGGGAGTGGGAGTGTATTGTTGTGATCTGGGAGTGGTAGTGTATTGGTGTGATCTGGGAGTGAGAGTGTACTTGTGTGATCTGGGAGTGGGAGTGTACTGGTGTGATCTGGGGGTGGGAATGCACTGCTGTGATCTGGGAGTGGGAGAGTATTGGTGTGATCTGGGAGTGGGAGTCTATTGGTGTGATCTGGGAGTGGGAGTGTATTGATGTGATCTGGGAGTGGGAGTGTATTGGTGTGATCTGGGAGTGAGAGTGTACTTGTGTGATCTGGGAGTGGGAGTGTACTGGTGTGATCTGGGACTGACAGTGTACTGGTGTGATCTGGGGGTGGGAATGCACTGCTGTGATCTGGGAGTGGGAGAGTATTGGTGTGATCTGGGAGTGGGAGTCTATTGGTGTGATCTGGGAGTGGGAGTGTATTGGTGGGATCTGGGACAGGGAGAGTATTGATGTGATCTGGGAGTGGGAGTGTACTGGTGTGATCTGGGAGTGGGAGTGTACTTGTGTGATCTGGGAGTGGGAGTGTACTGGTGTGATCTGGGAGTGGGAATGCACTGCTGTGATCTGGGAGTGGGAGAGTATTGGTGTGATCTGGGAGTGGGAGTGTATTGGTGTTATCTGGGAGTGGGAGTGCACTGCTGTGATCTGGGAGTAGGAGAGTACTGGTGTGATCCCGGAGTGGGAGTGTATTGGTGTGATCTGGGAGTGGGAGTGTATTGGTGGGATCTGGGACAGGGAGAGTATTGGTGTGATCTGGGATGGGGAGAGTATTGGTGTGATCTGGGAGTGGGAGTCTATTGGTGTGATCTGGGAGTGGGAGTGTATTGATGTGATCTGGGAGTGGGAGTGTATTGGTGTGATCTGGGAGTGAGAGTGTACTTGTGTGATCTGGGAGTGGGAGTGTACTGGTGTGATCTGGGGGTGGGAATGCACTGCTGTGATCTGGGAGTGGGAGAGTATTGGTGTGATCTGGGAGTGGGAGTCTATTGGTGTGATCTGGGAGTGGGAGTGTATTGGTGCGATCTGGGACAGGGATAGTATTGATGTGATCTGGGAGTGGGAGTGTACTGGTGTGATCTGGGAGTAGGAGTGTACTTGTGTGATCTGGGAGTGGGAGTGTACTGGTGTGATCTGGGGGTGGGAATGCACTGCTGTGATCTGGGAGTGGGAGAGTATTGGTGTGATCTGGGAGTGGGTGTCTATTGGTGTGATCTGGGAGTGGGTGTGCACTGCTGTGATCTGGGAGTCGGAGAGTATTGGTGTGATCTGGGAGTGGGAGTGTACTGGTGTGATCTAAGAGTTTGAGAGTATTGGTTTAATCTGGGGGTGGGAATGCACTGCTGTGATCTGGGAGTGGGAGAGTATTGGTGTGATCTGGGAGTGGGAGTCTATTGGTGTGATCTGGGAGTGGGAGTGTATTGGTGTTATCTGGGAGTGGGAGTGCACTGCTGTGATCTGGGAGTAGGAGAGTACTGGTGTGATCTCGGAGTGGGAGTGTATTGGTGTGATCTGGGAGTGGGAGTGTATTGGTGGGATCTGGGACAGGGAGAGTATTGGTGTGATCTGGGAGTGGGAGAGTATTGGTGTGATCTGGGAGTGGGATTGTATTGGCGGGATCTGGGAGTGGGAGTGTACAGGTGTGATCTGGGAGTGGGAGTGTATTGGATTGATCACGGAGTTGGAGTGAACTGGTGTGATCTGGGAGTGGGAGAGTATTGGTGTGATCGGGGAGTGGGTGTGTATTGCTCTGATCTGGGAGTGGGAGTATACTGGTGTAATTTGGGTGTGGGAGTGTACTGGTGTGATCGGGGAGTGGGAGAGTATTGGTGTGATCTGGGAGTGGGAATGTATAGGTGTGATCTGAGAGTGGGAGTGTATTGGTGTGATCTGGGAGTGGGAGAGTACTGTTGTGATCTGGGAGTGCAAGTGTATTGGTGGGATCTGGGAGTGGGAGTGTATTGGTATGATCTGGTAGAGGGAGTGAACTGGTGTAATCTGGGAGTTGGAGTGTATTGGTGTGATCTGGGACTGACAGAGGATTGGTGTGATCTGGGAGTGGGAGTGTATTGGTGGGATCTGGGAGTGGGAGTGTATTGGTGCGATCTGGGACAGGGATAGTATTGATGTGATCTGGGAGTGGGAGTGTACTGGTGTGATCTGGGAGTAGGAGTGTACTTGTGTGATCTGGGAGTGGGAGTGTACTGGTGTGATCTGGGGGTGGGAATGCACTGCTGTGATCTGGGAGTGGGAGAGTATTGGTGTGATCTGGGAGTGGGTGTCTATTGGTGTGATCTGGGAGTGGGTGTGCACTGCTGTGATCTGGGAGTCGGAGAGTATTGGTGTGATCTGGGAGTGGGAGTGTACTGGTGTGATCTAAGAGTTTGAGAGTATTGGTTTAATCTGGGGGTGGGAATGCACTGCTGTGATCTGGGAGTGGGAGAGTATTGGTGTGATCTGGGAGTGGGAGTCTATTGGTGTGATCTGGGAGTGGGAGTGTATTGGTGTTATCTGGGAGTGGGAGTGCACTGCTGTGATCTGGGAGTAGGAGAGTACTGGTGTGATCTCGGAGTGGGAGTGTATTGGTGTGATCTGGGAGTGGGAGTGTATTGGTGGGATCTGGGACAGGGAGAGTATTGGTGTGATCTGGGAGTGGGAGAGTATTGGTGTGATCTGGGAGTGGGATTGTATTGGCGGGATCTGGGAGTGGGAGTGTACAGGTGTGATCTGGGAGTGGGAGTGTATTGGATTGATCACGGAGTTGGAGTGAACTGGTGTGATCTGGGAGTGGGAGAGTATTGGTGTGATCGGGGAGTGGGTGTGTATTGCTCTGATCTGGGAGTGGGAGTATACTGGTGTAATTTGGGTGTGGGAGTGTACTGGTGTGATCGGGGAGTGGGAGAGTATTGGTGTGATCTGGGAGTGGGAATGTATAGGTGTGATCTGAGAGTGGGAGTGTATTGGTGTGATCTGGGAGTGGGAGAGTACTGTTGTGATCTGGGAGTGCAAGTGTATTGGTGGGATCTGGGAGTGGGAGTGTATTGGTATGATCTGGTAGAGGGAGTGAACTGGTGTAATCTGGGAGTTGGAGTGTATTGGTGTGATCTGGGACTGACAGAGGATTGGTGTGATCTGGGAGTGGGAGTGTATTGGTGGGATCTGGGAGTGGGAGAGTATTGGTGTGGGCTGGGAGTGGGAGAGTATTGGTGTGATCTGGGAGTGGGAGTCTATTGGTGTGATCTGGGAGTGGGAGAGTATTGGTGTGATCTGGGAGTGGGAGAGTATTGGTGTGATCTGGGGGTGGGAGTGTACTGGTGTGATCTGGGGGTGGGAATGCACTGCTGTGATCTGGGAGTGGGAGAGTATTGGTGTGATCTGGGAGTGGGAGTCTATTGGTGTGATCTGGGAGTGGGAGTGTACTTGTGTGAGTGGGAGTGTACTGGTGTGCTCTGGGGGTGTGAATGCACTGCTGTGATATGGGAGTGGGAGAGTATTGGTGTGATCTGGGAGTGGGAGTCTATTGGTGTGATCTGGGAGTGGGAGTGTATTGATGTGATCTGGGAGTGGGAGTGTATTGGTGTGATCTGGGAGTGAGAGTGTACTTGTGTGATCTGGGAGTGGGAGTGTACTGGTGTGATCTGGGGGTGGGAATGCACTGCTCTGATCTGGGAGTGGGAGAGTATTGGTGTGATCTGGGAGTGGGAGTCTATTGGTGTGATCTGGGAGTGGGTGTGCACTGCTGTGATCTGGGAGTCGGAGAGTATTGGTGTGATCTGTGAGTGGGAGTGTACTGGTGTGATCTAAGAGTTTGAGAGTATTGGTTTGAACTGGGAGTGGGAATGCACTGCTGTGACCTGGGAGTGGGAGAGTATTGGTGTGATCTGGGAGTGGCAGTGTATTGATGTGATCTGGGAGTGGTAGTGTATTGGTGTGATCTGGGAGTGAGAGTGTACTTGTGTGATCTGGGAGTGGGAGTGTACTGGTGTGATCTGGGGGTGGGAATGCACTGCTGTGATCTGGGAGTGGGAGAGTATTGGTGTGATCTGGGAGTGGGAGTCTATTGGTGTGATCTGGGAGTGGGAGTGTATTGATGTGATCTGGGAGTGGGAGTGTATTGGTGTGATCTGGGAGTGAGAGTGTACTTGTGTGATCTGGGAGTGGGAGTGTACTGGTGTGATCTGGGGGTGGGAATGCACTGCTGCGATCTGGGAGTGGGAGTGTATTGGTGTGATCTGGGAGTGAGAGTGTACTGGTGTGATCTGGGAGTGGGAGTGTATTGATGTGATCTGGGAGTGGGAGTGTATTGATGTGATCTGGGAGTGGGAGTGTATTGGTGTGATCTGGGAGTGAGAGTGTACTTGTGTGATCTGGGAGTGGGAGTGTACTGGTGTGATCTGGGGGTGGGAATGCACTGCTGCGATCTGGGAGTGGGAGTGTAATGGTGTGATCTGGGAGTGAGAGTGTACTGGTGTGATCTGGGAGTGGGAGTGTACTGGCGTGATCTGGGGGTGGGAATGCGCTGCTGTGATCTGGGAGTGGGAGAGTATTGGTGTGATCTGGGAGTGGGAGTCTATTGGTGCGATCTGGGAGTGGGAGTGTATTGATGTGATCTGGGAGTGGGAGTGTATTGGTGTGATCTGGGAGTGGGAGAGTAGTGGTGTGATCTGGGAGTGGGAGTGTATTGGTGTGATCTGGGAGTGGGAGAGTATTGGTGTGATCTGGGAGTGGGAGAGTATTGGTGTGATCTGGGGGTGGGAGTGTACTGGTGTGATCTGGGTGTGGGAATGCACTGCTGTGATCTGGGAGTGGGAGAGTATTGGTGTGATCTGGGAGTGGGAGTCTATTGGTGTGATCTGGGAGTGGGAGTGTATTGATGTGATCTGGGAGTGGGAGTGTATTGGTGTGATCTGGGAGTGAGAGTGTACTTGTGTGATCTGGGAGTGGGATTGTACTGGTGTGATCTGGGGGTGGGAATGCACTGCTCTGATCTGGGAGTGGGAGAGTTTTGGTGTGATCTGCGAGTGGGAGTCTATTGGTGTGATCTGGGAGTGGGAGTGTATTGGTGTTATCTGGGAGTGGGAGTGCACTGCTGTGATCTGGGAGTAGGAGAGTACTGGTGTGATCTCTGAGTGGGAGTGTATTGATGTGATCTGGGCTTGGGAGTGTATTGGTGTGATCTGGGAGTGAGAGTTTACTTGTGTGATCTGGGAGTGGGAGTGTACTGGTGTGATCTGGGGGTGGGAATGCACTGCTGTGATCTGGGAGTGGGAGTGTATTGGTGTGATCTGGGAGTGGGAGTCTATTGGTGTGATCTGGGAGTGGGAGTGTATTGGTGTTATCTGGGAGTGGGAGTGCACTGCTGTTATCTGGGAGTAGGAGAGTACTGGTGTGATCTCGGAGTGGGAGTGTATTGGTGTGATCTGGGAGTGGGAGTGTATTGGTGGGATCTGGGACAGGGAGAGTATTGGTGTGATCTGGGAGTGGGAGAGTATTTGTGTGATCTGGGAGTGGGATTGTATTGGCGGGATCTGGGAGTGGGAGTGTACAGGTGTGATCTGGGAGTGGGAGTGTATTGGATTGATCACGGAGTTGGAGTGAACTGGTGTGATCTGGGAGTGGGAGAGTAGTGGTGTGATCTGGGAGTGAGAGTGTACTTGTGTGATCTGGGAGTGGGAGTCTATTGGTGTGATCTGGGAGTGGGAGTGTATTGGTGTGATCTGGGAGTGAGAGTGTACTTGTGTGATATGGGAGTGGGAGTGTACTGGTGTGATCTGGGGGTGGGAATGCACTGCTGTGATCTGGGAGTGGGAGAATATTGGTGTGATCTGGGAGTGGGAGTCTATTGGTGTGATCTGGGAGTGGGAGTGTATTGATGTGATCTGGGAGTGGGAGTGTATTGTTGTGATCTTGGAGTGAGAGTGTACTTGTGTGATCTGGGAGTGGGAGTGTACTGGTGTGATCTGGGGGTGGGAATGCACTGCTGTGATCTGGGAGTGGGAGAGTATTGGTGTGATCTGGGAGTGGGAGTCTATTGGTGTGATCTGGGAGTGGGAGTGTATTGATGTGATCTGGGAGTGGGAGTGTATTGGTGTGATCTTGGAGTGAGCGTGTACTTGTGTGATCTGGGAGTGGGAGTGTACTGGTTTGATCTGGGGGTGGGAATGCACTGCTGTGATCTGGGAGTGGGAGAGTATTGGTGTGATCTGGGAGTAGAAGTCTAACGGTGTGATCTGGGAGTGGGAGTGTATTGGTGTTATCTGGGAGTGGTAGTGCACTGCTGTGATCTGGGAGTACGAGTGTACTGGTGTGATCTCGGAGTGGGAGTGTATTGATGTGATCTGGGAGTGGGAGTGTATTGGTGTGATCTGGGAGTGAGAGTGTACTTGTGTGATCTGGGAGTGGGAGTGTACTGGTGTGATCTGGGGGTGGGAATGCACTGCTGTGATCTGGGAGTGGGAGAGTATTGGTGTGATCTGGGAGTGGGAGTCTATTGGTGTGATCTGGGAGTGGGAGTGTATTGGTGGGATCTGGGAGAGGGAGAGTATTGATGTGATCTGGGAGTGGGAGTGTACTGGTGTGAACTTGAAGTGGGAGTGTACTGGTGTGATCTGGGAGTGGGAGTGTACATGTGTGATCTGGGAGTGGGAGTGTACTGGTGTGATCTGGGGGTGGGAATGCACTGCTGTGATCTGGGAGTGGGAGAGTATTGGTGTGATCTGGGAGTGGGTGTCTATTGGTGTGATCTGGGAGTGGGTGTGCACTGCTGTGACCTGGGAGTGGGAGAGTATTGGTGTGATCTGGGAGTGGGAGTGTATTGATGTGATCTGGGAGTGGGAGTGTATTGGTGTGATCTGGGAGTGAGAGTGTACTTGTGTGATCTGGGAGTGGGAGTGTACTGGTGTGATCTGGGGGTGGGAATGCACTGCTGTGATCTGGGAGTGGGAGAGTATTGGTGTGATCTGGGAGTGGGAGTCTATTGGTGTGATCTAGGAGTGGGACTGTATTGGTGTTATCTGGGAGTGGGAGTGCACTGCTGTGATCTGGGAGTAGGAGAGTACTGGTGTGATCTCGGAGTGGGAGTGTATTAGTGTAATCTGGGAGTGGGAGTGTATTGGTGGGATCTGGGACAGGGAGAGTATTGGTCTGATCTGGGAGTGGGAGAGTATTGGTGTGATCTGGGAGTGGGATTGTATTGGCGGGATCTGGGAGTGGGAGTGTACAGGTGTGATCTGGGAGTGGGAGTGTATTGGATTGATCACGGAGTTGGAGTGAACTGGTGTGATCTGGGAGTGGGAGAGTATTGGTGTGATCGGGGAGTGGGTGTGTATTGCTCTGATCTGGGAGTGGGAGTATACTGGTGTAATTTGGGTGTGGGAGTGTACTGGTGTGATCGGGGAGTGGGAGAGTATTGGTGTGATCTGGGAATGGGAATGTATAGGTGTGATCTGGGAGTGGGAGTGTATTGATGTGATCTGGGAGTGGGAGTGTATTGTTGTGATCTTGGAGTGAGAGTGTACTTGTGTGATCTGGGAGTGGGAGTGTACTGGTGTGATCTGGGGGTGGGAATGCACTGCTGTGATCTGGGAGTGGGAGAGTTTTGGTGTGATCTGGGAGTGGGAGTCTATTGGTGTGATCTGGGAGTGGGAGTGTATTGATGTGATCTGGGTGTGGGAGTGTATTGGTGTGATCTTGGAGTGAGAGTGTACTTGTGTGATCTGGGAGTGGGAGTGTACTGGTTTGATCTGGGGGTGGGAATGCACTGCTGTGATCTGGGAGTGGGAGAGTATTGGTGTGATCTGGGAGTGGGAGTCTATTGGTGTGATCTGGGAGTGGGAGTGTATTGGTGTTATCTGGGAGTGGTAGTGCACTGCTGTGATCTGGGAGTAGGAGAGTACTGGTGTGATCTCGGAGTGGGAGTGTATTGATGTGATCTGGGAGTGGGAGTGTATTGGTGTGATCTGGTAGTGAGAGTGTACTTGTGTGATCTGGGAGTGGGAGTGTACTGGTGTGATCTGGGGGTGGGAATGCACTGCTGTGATCTGGGAGTGGGAGAGTATTGGTGTGATCTGAGAGTGGGAGTCTATTGGTGTGATCTGGGAGTGGGAGTGTATTGGTGGGATCTGGGACAGGGAGAGTATTGATGTGATCTGGGAGTGGGAGTGTACTGGTGTGAACTTGAAGTGGGAGTGTACTGGTGTGATCTGGGAGTGGGAGTGTACTTGTGTGATCTGGGAGTGGGAGTGTACTGGTGTGATCTGGGGGTGGGAATGCACTGCTGTGATCTGGGAGTGGGAGAGTATTGGTGTGATCTGGGAGTGGGTGTCTATTGGTGTGATCTGGGAGTGGGAGTGTACATGTGTGATCTGGGAGTGGGAGTGTACTGGTGTGATCTGGGGGTGGGAATGCACTGCTGTGATCTGGGAGTGGGAGAGTATTGGTGTGATCTGGGAGTGGGTGTCTATTGGTGTGATCTGGGAGTGGGTGTGCACTGCTGTGACCTGGGAGTGGGAGAGTATTGGTGTGATCTGGGAGTGGGAGTGTATTGATGTGATCTGGGAGTGGGAGTGTATTGGTGTGATCTGGGAGTGAGAGTGTACTTGTGTGATCTGGGAGTGGGAGTGTACTGGTGTGATCTGGGGGTGGGAATGCACTGCTGTGATCTGGGAGTGGGAGAGTATTGGTGTGATCTGGGAGTGGGAGTCTATTGGTGTGATCTAGGAGTGGGAATGTATTGGTGTTATCTGGGAGTGGGAGTGCACTGCTGTGATCTGGGAGTAGGAGAGTACTGGTGTGATCTCGGAGTGGGAGTGTATTAGTGTAATCTGGGAGTGGGAGTGTATTGGTGGGATCTGGGACAGGGAGAGTATTGGTCTGATCTGGGAGTGGGAGAGTATTGGTGTGATCTGGGAGTGGGATTGTATTGGCGGGATCTGGGAGTGGGAGTGTACAGGTGTGATCTGGGAGTGGGAGTGTATTGGATTGATCACGGAGTTGGAGTGAACTGGTGTGATCTGGGAGTGGGAGAGTATTGGTGTGATCGGGGAGTGGGTGTGTATTGCTCTGATCTGGGAGTGGGAGTATACTGGTGTAATTTGGGTGTGGGAGTGTACTGGTGTGATCGGGGAGTGGGAGAGTATTGGTGTGATCTGGGAGTGGGAATGTATAGGTGTGATCTGGGAGTGGGAGTGTATTGATGTGATCTGGGAGTGGGAGTGTATTGTTGTGATCTTGGAGTGAGAGTGTACTTGTGTGATCTGGGAGTGGGAGTGTACTGGTGTGATCTGGGGGTGGGAATGCACTGCTGTGATCTGGGAGTGGGAGAGTTTTGGTGTGATCTGGGAGTGGGAGTCTATTGGTGTGATCTGTGAGTGGGAGTGTATTGATGTGATCTGGGTGTGGGAGTGTATTGGTGTGATCTTGGAGTGAGAGTGTACTTGTGTGATCTGGGAGTGGGAGTGTACTGGTTTGATCTGGGGGTGGGAATGCACTGCTGTGATCTGGGAGTAGGAGAGTACTGGTGTGATCTCGGAGTGGGAGTGTATTGATGTGATCTGGGAGTGGGAGTGTATTGGTGTGATCTGGTAGTGAGAGTGTACTTGTGTGATCTGGGAGTGGGAGTGTACTGGTGTGATCTGGGGGTGGGAATGCACTGCTGTGATCTGGGAGTGGGAGAGTATTGGTGTGATCTGAGAGTGGGAGTCTATTGGTGTGATCTGGGAGTGGGAGTGTATTGGTGGGATCTGGGACAGGGAGAGTATTGATGTGATCTGGGAGTGGGAGTGTACTGGTGTGAACTTGAAGTGGGAGTGTACTGGTGTGATCTGGGAGTGGGAGTGTACTGGTGTGATCTGGGGGTGGGAATGCACTGCTGTGATCTGGGAGTGGGAGAGTATTGGTGTGATCTGGGAGTGGGTGTCTATTGTTGTGATCTGGGAGTGGGTGTGCACTGCTGTGATCTGGGAGTCGGAGAGTATTGGTGTGATCTGGGAGTGGGAGTGTACTGGTGTGATCTAAGAGTTTGAGAGTATTGGTTTGATCTGGGAGTGAGTGTGCACTGCTGTGACCTGGGAGTGGGAGTGCATTGGTGTGATCTGGGAGTGAGAGTGTACTTGTGTGATCTGGGAGTGGGAGTGTACTGGTGTCATCTGGGGGTGGGAATGCACTGCTGTGATCTGGGAGTGGGAGAGTATTGTTGTGATCTGGGAGTGGGAGTCTATTGGTGTGATCTGGGAGTGGGAGTGTATTGGTGTTATCTGGGAGTGGGAGTGCACTGCTGTGATCTGGGAGTAGGAGAGTACTGGTGTGATCTCGGAGTGGGAGTGTATTGGTGTGATCTGGGAGTGGGAGTGTATTGGTGGGATCTGGGACAGGGAGAGTATTGGTGTGATCTGGGAGTGGGAGAGTATTGGTGTGATCTGGGAGTGGGATTGTATTGGCGGGATCTGCGAGTGGGAGTGTACAGGTGTGATCTGGGAGTGGGAGTGTATTGGATTGATCACGGAGTTGGAGTGAACTGGTGTGATCTGGGAGTGGGAGAGTATTGGTGTGATCGGGGAGTGGGTGTGTATTGCTCTGTTCTGGGAGTGGGAGTATACTGGTGTAATTTGGGTGTGGGAGTCTACTGGTGTGATCGGGGAGCGGGAGAGTATTGGTGTGATCTGGGAGTGGGTGTGCACTGCTGTGATCTAAGAGTTTGAGAGTATTGGTTTGATCTGGGAGTGGGAATGTATAGGTGTGATCTGGGAGTGGGAGAGTATTGGAGTGATCTGGGAGTGGGAGTGTATTGATGTGATCTGGGAGTGGGAGTGTATTGGTATGATCTGGGAGAGGGAGTGAACTAGTGTAATCTGGGAGTTGGAGTGTATTGGTGTGATCTGGGACTGACAGAGGATTGGTGTGATCCGGGTGTGGGAGTGTATTGGTGGGATCTGGGAGTGGGAGAGTATTGGTGTGGGCTCGGAGTGGGAGAGTGTTGGTGTGATCCGGGAGTGGGAGTGTATTCCTGTGATCTGGGAGTAGGAGAATATTGGTGTGATCTGGGAGTGGGAGAGAATTGGTGTGATCTGGGAGTGGGAGTGTATTGGATTGATCACGGAGTGGGAGTGAACTGGTGTGATCTGGGAGTGGGAGAGTATTGGTGTGATCGGGTAGTGGGTGTGTATTGCTGTGATCTGGGAGTGGGAGTATACTGGTGTAATTTGGGAGTGGGACAGTACTGGTGTGATCGGGGAGTGGGAGAGTATTGGTGGGAACTGGGAAAGGGAGAGCATTGATGTGATCTGGGAGTGGGAGTGTATTGGATTGATCACGGAGTGGGAGTGTACTGGTGTGAACTTGAAGTGGGAGTGTACTGGTGTGATCTGGGAGTGGGAGTGTACTTGTGTGATCTGGGAGTGAGAGTCTATTGGTGTGATCTGGGAGTGGGAGTGTATTGGTGTGATCTGGGAGTGGGTGTGCACTGCTGTGATCTGGGAGTCGGAGAGTATTGGTGTGATCTGGGAGTGGGAGTGTACTGGTGTGATCTAAGAGTTTGAGAGTATTGGTTTGATCTGGGAGTGGGAATGCACTGCTGTGACCTGGGAGTGGGAGAGTATTGGTGTGATCTGGGAGTGGGAGTGTACTGGTGTGATCTGGGAGTGAGAGTGTACTTGTGTGATCTGGGAGTGGGAGTGTACTGGTGTGATCTGGGGGTGGGAATGCACTGCTCTGATCTGGGAGTGGGAGAGTATTGGTGTGATCTGGGAGTGGGAGTTTATTGGTGTGATCTGGGAGTGGGAGTGTATTGGTGTTATCTGGGAGTGGGAGTGCACTGCTGTGATCTGGGAGTAGGAGAGTACTGGTGTGATCTCGGAGTGGGAGTGTATTGATGTGATGTGGGAGTGGGAGTGTATTGATGTGATCTGGGAGTGAGAGTGTACTTGTGTGATCTGGGGGTGGGAATGCACTGCTGTGATCTGGGAGTGGGAGAGTATTGGTGTGATCTGGGAGTGGGAGTCTATTGGTGTGATCTGGGAGTGGGAGTGTTTTGGTGTGATCACGGAGTGGGAGTGAACTGGTGTGATCTGGGAGTGGGAGGCGACTTGAGTGTTTTGGGATTGGGAGTGTACTGGTGTGAACTGGGAGTAGGAGAATACTGTTGTGTCTGGGAGTGGGAGTGTAATCATGTGATCTGGGAGTGGTAGAGTATTGGTGTGATCTGGCAGTGCCAGTGCACTTGTGTGATCTGGAAGTGGGAGAGTTCTGGTGTGATCTGGAAGTCAGAGAGTGTTGGAGTGATCTGGAAGTGGGAGAGTATTGGTGTGATCTAGGTGTGGGAGTGTACTGGTGTGATCTGGGAGAGGGAGTGTACTGGTGTGAACTGGAAGGGGGAGAGTATTGATGTGATCTGGGAGTGGGAGTGTCTTGGTGGGAGCTGGGAGTGGGAGTGTACTGGTGTGGTCTGGGAGTGGGAGAGTATTGGTGTGGTCTGGGAGTGGGAGAGTGTTGGTGTCATCCGGGAGTGGGAGTGTATTGCTGTGATCTGGGAGTGGGAGTGTACTGGTGTGAACTGGGAATAGGAGAGTACTGGTGTGATCTGGGAGTTTGAGAATACTGGTGTGATCAGGGAGTGGGAATGTATTGGTGGGATCTGGGACTGGGAGTGTATAGGTGTGTCTGGGAGTGGGAGTGTATTCGTATGATCTGGGAGAGGGAGTGAACTGGTGTGATCTGGGAGTGGGAGTGATTGGTGTGATCTGGGAGTGGGAGAGTATTGGTGTGATCTGGGAGTGTGAGTGTATTGGTATGATCTGGGAGAGGGAGTGAACTGGTGTTATCTGGGAGTGGGAGACTACTGGTATGATCTGGGAGTGGGAGTGTACTGGTGTGAACTGGGAGTAGGAGAGTACTGGTGTGATCTGGGAGTCAGAGTACACTGGTGTGACCTGGGAGTGGGAGAGCATTGGTGTGATCTGGGAGTGTATTGTGGGAACTGGGAGTGGGAGTGTATTGGTGTGATCTGGGAGTGGGTGAGTATTGGTGTGTTCTCTGAGTGGGAGTGTTTTGGTGTGATCACAGAGTGGGAGTGAACTGGTGTGATCTGGGAGTGGGAGTGTACTGGTGTGATCTAGGTGTGGGAGTGTACTGGTGTGATCTGGGAGAGGGAGTGTTCTGGTGTGAACTGGAAGGGGGAGAGTATTGGTGTGATCTGGGAGTGGGAGGGTACTGGTGTGATCTGGGAGAGTGAGGGTAATGCTGTGATCCGGGAGTGGGAGTGTATTGCTGTCATCTGGGAGTGGGAGACTACTGGTGTGATCTGGGAGTGGCAGTGTACTGGTGTGATCTGGGAGTCAGAGTGTACTGGTGTGACCTGGGAGTGGGAGAGCATTGGTGTGATCTGGGAGTGGGAGAGTATTGGTGTGAACTGGGAGTAGGAGAGTACTGGTGTGATCTGGGAGTCAGAGTGTACTGGTGTGACCTGGGAGTGGGAGTGAACTGGTGGGATATAGGAGTGGGAGTGTATTGGTGTGATCTGGGACTGACAGAGGATTGGAGTGATCTGGGATTGGGTGTGTATTGGTGGGATCCTGGAGTGGCAGCGTACTGGTGCGATCTGGAAGTCAGAGAGTGTTGGAGTGATCTGGAAGTGGGAGAGTACTGGTGTGAACTGGAAGGGGGAGAGTATTGGTGTGATCTGGGAGTGGGAGGGTACAGGTGTGATCTGGGAGTGTGAGGGTACTGCTGTGATATGGGAGTGGGAGATTATTGGGTTGATCTGGGAGTGGGTGAGTATTGGTGTGATCTGGGACTGGGAGTGTATTGGTATGATCTGAGAGAGGGAGTGAACTGGTGTGATCTGGGAGTGGGAGTGTATTGGTGGGATCTGGGAGTGGGAGAGTATTGGTGTGGTCTGGGAGTGGGAGAGTGTCGGTGTGATCAGGGAGTGGGAATGTATTGGTGGGATCTGGGATTGGGAGTGTATAGGTGTGTCTGGGAGTGGGAGTGTATTCGTATGATCTGGGTGAGGGAGTGAACTGGTGTGATCTGGGAGTGGGAGTGATTGGTGGGATCTTGGAGTGTGAGTGTATACGTGTGATCTGGGAGTGGGAGTGTATTGGTATGATCTGGGAGAGGGAGTGAACTGGTGTTATCTGGGAGTGGGAGTGTATTGGTGGGATCTTGGAGTGGGAGTGTATAGGTGTGGTCTGGGAGTGGGAGAGTATTGGTGTGGTCTGGGAGTGGGAGACTACTGGTGTGATCTGGGAGTGGGAGTGTACTGTTGTGAACTGGGAGTAGGAGAGTACTGGTGTGATCTGGGAGTCAGAGTGTACTGGTGTGACCTGGGAGTGGGAGTGTATTGGTGGGTACTTGGAGTGGGAGTGTATTGGTGTGATCTGGGAGTGGGTGATTATTTGTGTAATCTGTGAGTGGGAGTGTTTTGGTGTGATCACGGAGTGGGAGTGAACTGGTGTGATCTGGCAGTGGGAGACGACTGGAGTGATCTGGGAGTGGGAGTGTACTGGTGTGATCTGGGACTGACAGAGGATTGGAGTGATCTGGGATTGGGAGTGTATTGGTGTGATCCTGGAGTGGCAGCGTACTGGTGCAATCTGGAAGTCAGAGAGTGTTGGAGTGATCTGGAAGTGGGAGAGTACTGGTGTGAACTGGAAGGGGGAGAGTATTGGTGTGATCTGGGAGTGGGAGGGTACAGGTGTGATCTGGGAGTGTGAGGGTACTGCTGTGATATGGGAGTGGGAGATTATTGGGTTGATCTGGGAGTGGGTGAGTATTGGTGTGATCTGGGACTGGGAGTGTATTGGTATGATCTGAGAGAGGGAGTGAACTGGTGTGATCTGGGAGTGGGAGTGTATAGGTGTGATCTGGGAGTGGGAGAGTATTGGTGTGGTCTGGGAGTGGGAGAGTGTTGGTGTGATCCGGGAGTGGGAGTGTATAGCTGTGATCAGGGAGTGGGAATGTATTGGTGGGATCTGGGATTGGGAGTGTATAGGTGTGTCTGGGAGTGGGAGTGTATTCGTATGATCTGGGTGAGGGAGTGAACTGGTGTGATCTGGGAGTGGGAGTGATTGGTGTGGTCTGGGAGTGGGAGAGTATTGGTGTGGTCTGGGAGTGGGAGACTACTGGTGTGATCTGGGAGTGGGAGTGTACTGTTGTGAACTGGGAGTAGGAGAGTACTGGTGTGATCTGGGAGTCAGAGTGTACTGGTGTGACCTGGGAGTGGGAGTGTATTGGTGGGAACTTGGAGTGGGAGTGTATTGGTGTGATCTGGGAGTGGGTGATTATTTGTGTAATCTGTGAGTGGGAGTGTTTTGGTGTGATCACGGAGTGGGAGTGAACTGGTGTGATCTGGCAGTGGGAGACGACTGGAGTGATCTGGGAGTGGGAGTGTACTGGTGTGAACTGGGAGTAGGAGAGTACTGGTGTGTCTGGGAGTGGGAGTGTAATCATGTGATCTGGGAGTGGTAGAGTATTGGTGTGATCTGGCAGTGCCAGTGCACTTGTGTGATCTGGAAGTGGGAGAGTTCTGGTGTGATCTGGAAGTCAGAGAGTGTTGGAGTGATCTGGGAGTGGGAGTCTATTGCTGTGATCTGGGAGTGGGAGTGTACTGGTGTGAACTGGGAATAGGAGAGTACTGGAGTGATCTGGGAGTGGGAGAATACTGGTGTGATCAGGGAGTGGGAATGTATTGGTGGGATCTGGGAGTGGGAGTGTATAGGTGTGTCTGGGAGTGGGAGTGTATTGGTATGATCTGGGAGAGGGAGTGAAAAGGTGTTATCTGGGAGTGGGAGTGTATTGGTGGGATCTTGGAGTGGGAGTGTATTCGTATGATCTGGGAGAGGGAGTGAACTGGTGTGATCTGGGAGTGGGAGTAATTGGTGTGATCTGGGAGTGGGTGAGTATTGGTGTGATCTGGGAGTGTATTGTGGGAACTGGGAGTGGGAGTGTATTGGTGTGATCTGGGAGTGGGTGAGTATTGGTGTGTTCTCTGAGTGGGAGTGTTTTGGTGTGATCACAGAGTGGGAGTGAACTGGTGTGATCTGGGAGTGGGAGTGTACTGGTGTGATCTAGGTGTGGGAGTGTACTGGTGTGATCTGGGAGAGGGAGTGTACTGGTGTGAACTGGAAGGGGGAGAGTATTGGTGTGATCTGGGAGTGGGAGGGTACTGGTGTGATCTGGGAGAGTGAGGGTAATGCTGTGATCCGGGAGTGGGAGTGTATTGCTGTCATCTGGGAGTGGGAGACGACTGGTATGATCTGGGAGTGGGAGTGTACTGGTGTGAACTGGGAGTAGGAGAGTACTGGTGTGATCTGGGAGTCAGAGTGTACTGGTGTGACCTGGGAGTGGGAGAGCATTGGTGTGATCTGGGAGTGGGAGAGTATTGGTGTGAACTGGGAGTAGGAGAGTACTGGTGTGATCTGGGAGTCAGAGTGTACTGGTGTGACCTGGGAGTGGGAGTGAACTGGTGGGACATAGGAGTGGGAGTGTATTGGTGTGATCTGGGACTGACAGAGGATTGGAGTGATCTGGGATTGGGAGTGTATTGGTGGGATCCTGGAGTGGCAGCGTACTGGTGCGATCTGGAAGTCAGAGAGTGTTTGAGTGATCTGGAAGTGGGAGAGTACTGGTGTGAACTGGAAGGGGGAGAGTATTGGTGTGATCTGGGAGTGGGAGGGTACAGGTGTGATCTGGGAGTGTGAGGGTTCTGCTGTGATATGGGAGTGGGAGATTATTGGGTTGATCTGGGACTGGGTGAGTATTGGTGTGTTCTGGGACTGGGAGTGTATTGGTATGATCTGAGAGAGGGAGTGAACTGGTGTGATCTGGGAGTGGGAGTGTATTGGTGGGATCTGGGAGTGGGAGAGTATTGGTGTGGTCTGGGAGTGTGAGAGTGTTGGTGTGATCCGGGAGTGGGAGTGTATAGCTGTGATCAGGGAGTGGGAATGTATTGGTGGGATCTGGGATTGGGAGTGTACTGGTGTGATCTGGGAGTGGGAGATTATTGGGTTGATCTGTGAGTGGGTGAGTATTGGTGTGATCTGGGACTGGGAGTGTACTGGTGTGATCTGAGAGAGGGAGTGAACTGGTGTGATCTGGGAGTGGGAGTGTATTGGTGGGATCTGGGAGTGGGAGAGTATTGGTGTGGTCTGGGAGTGGGAGAGTGTTGGTGTGATCCGGGAGTGGGAGTGTATAGCTGTGATCAGGGAGTGGGAATGTATTGGTGGGATCTGGGATTGGGAGTGTATAGGTGTGTCTGGGAGTGGGAGTGTATTCGTATGATCTGGGTGAGGGAGTGAACTGGTGTGATCTGGGAGTGGGAGTGATTGGTGGGATCTGGGAGTGTGAGTGTATATGTGTGATCTGGGAGTGGGAGTGTATTGGTATGATCTGGGAGAGGGAGTGAACTGGTGTTATCTGGGAGTGGGAGTGTATTGGTGGGATCTTGGAGTGGGAGTGTATAGGTGTGGTCTGGGAGTGGGAGAGTATTGGTGTGGTCTGGGAGTGGGAGACGACTGGTGTGATCTGGGAGTCAGAGTGTACTGGTGTGACCTGGGAGTGGGAGTGTATTGGTGGGAACTTGGAGTGGGAGTGTATTGGTGTGATCTGGGAGTGGGTGATTATTTGTGTAATCTGTGAGTGGGAGTGTTTTGGTGTGATCACGGAGTGGGAGTGAACTGGTGTGATCTGGCAGTGGGAGACGACTGGAGTGATCTGGGAGTGGGAGTGTACTGGTGTGATCTGGGACTGACAGAGGATTGGAGTGATCTGGGATTGGGAGTGTATTGGTGGGATCCTGGAGTGGCTGCGTACTGGTTCGATCTGGAAGTCAGAGAGTGTTGGAGTGATCTGGAAGTGGTAGAGTACTGGTGTGAACTGGAAGGGGGAGAGTATTGGTGTGATCTGGGAGTGGGAGGGTACAGGTGTGATCTGGGAGTGTGAGGGTACTGCTGTGATATGGGAGTGGGAGATTATTGGGTTGATCTGGGAGTGGGTGAGTATTGGTGTGATCTGGGACTGGGAGTGTATTGGTGGGATCTGGGAGTGGGAGAGTATTGGTGTGGTCTGGGAGTGGGAGAGTGTTGGTGTGATCCGGGAGTGGGAGTGTATAGCTGTGATCAGGGAGTGGGAATGTATTGGTGGGATCTGGGATTGGGAGTGTATAGGTGTGTCTGGGAGTGGGAGTGTATTCGTATGATCTGGGTGAGGGAGTGAACTGGTGTGATCTGGGTGTGGGAGTGATTGGTGGGATCTGGGAGTGTGAGTGTATACGTGTGATCTGGGAGTGGGAGTGTATTGGTATGATCTGGGAGAGGGAGTGAACTGGTGTTATCTGGGAGTGGGAGTGTATTGGTGGGATCTTGGAGTGGGAGTGTATAGGTGTGGTCTGGGAGTGGGAGAGTATTGGTGTGGTCTGGGAGTGGGAGACTACTGGTGTGATCTGGGAGTGGGAGTGTACTGTTGTGAACTGGGAGTAGGAGAGTACTGGTGTGATCTGGGAGTCAGAGTGTACTGGTGTGACCTGGGAGTGGGAGTGTATTGGTGGGAACTTGGAGTGGGAGTGTATTGGTGTGATCTGGGAGTGGGTGATTATTTGTGTAATCTGTGAGTGGGAGTGTTTTGGTGTGATCACGGAGTGGGAGTGAACTGGTGTGATCTGGCAGTGGGAGACGACTGGAGTGATCTGGGAGTGGGAGTGTACTGGTGTGAACTGGGAGTAGGAGAGTACTGGTGTGTCTGGGAGTGGGAGTGTAATCATGTGATCTGGGAGTGGTAGAGTATTGGTGTGATCTGGCAGTGCCAGTGCACTTGTGTGATCTGGAAGTGGGAGAGTTCTGGTGTGATCTGGAAGTCAGAGAGTGTTGGAGTGATCTGGGAGTGGGAGTGTATAGGTGTGTCTGGGAGTGGGAGTGTATTGGTATGATCTGGGAGAGGGAGTGAAAAGGTGTTATCTGGGAGTGGGAGTGTATTGGTGGGATCTTGGAGTGGGAGTGTATTCGTATGATCTGGGAGAGGGAGTGCACTGGTGTGATCTGGGAGTGGGAGTGATTGGTGTGATCTGGGAGTGGGTGAGTATTGGTGTGATCTGGGAGTGTATTGTGGGAACTGGGAGTGGGAGTGTATTGGTGTGATCTGGGAGTGGGAGTGTTTTGGTGTGATCACAGAGTGGGAGTGAACTGGTGTGATCTGGGAGTGGGAGTGTACTGGTGTGATCTAGGTGTGGGAGTGCACTGGTGTGATCTGGGAGTGGGAGTGTACTGGTGTGAACTGGAAGGGGGAGAGTATTGGTGTGATCTAGGTGTGGGAGTGCACTGGTGTGATCTGGGAGAGGGAGTGTTCTGGTGTGAACTGGAAGGGGGAGAGTATTGGTGTGATCTGGGAGTGGGAGGGTACTGGTGTGATCTGGGAGAGTGAGGGTAATGCTGTGATCCGGGAGTGGGAGTGTATTGCTGTCATCTGGGAGTGGGAGATGACTGGTATGATCTGGGAGTGGGAGTGTACTGGTGTGAACTGGGAGTAGGAGAGTACTGGTGTGATCTGGGAGTGGGAGTATATTGGTGGGATCTGGGAGTGGGAGTGTATTGGTGGGATCCTGGAGTGGCAGCGTACTGGTGCGATCTGGAAGTCAGAGAGTGTTGGAGTGATTTGGAAGTGGGAGAGTACTGGTGTGAACTGGAAGGGGGAGAGTATTGGTGTGATCTGGGAGTGGGAGGGTACAGGTGTGATCTGGGAGTGTGAGGGTACTGCTGTGATATGGGAGTGGGAGTGTATTGATGTGATCAGGGAGTAGGAGAGTATTGGTGTGATCTGGAAGTGGGAGTTTACTGGTGTGATCTGGGAGTGGGTGAGTATTGGTGTGATCTGGGACTGGGAGTGTATTGGTATGATCTGAGAGAGGGAGTGAACTGGTGTGATCTGGGAGTGGGAGTGTATTGGTGGGATCTGGGAGTGGGAGTGTATTGGTGTGGTCTGGGAGTGGGAGAGTATTGGTGTGGTCTGGGAGTGGGAGAGTGTTGGTGTGGTCTGGGAGTGGGAGAGTGTTGGTGTGATCCGGGAGTGGGAGTGTATTGCTGTGATCAGGGAGTGGGAATGTATTGGTGGGATCTGGGATTGGGAGTGTATAGGTGTGTCTGGGAGTGGGAGTGAATTTGTATGATCTGGGAGAGGGAGTGAACTGGTGTGATCTGGGAGTGGGAGTGATTGGTGTGATCTGGGAGTGGGTGAGTATTGGTGTGATCTGGGAGTGTGAGTGTATACGTGTGATCTGGGAGTGGGAGTGTATTGGTATGATCTGGGAGAGGGAGTGAACTGGTGTTATCTGGGAGTGGGAGTGTATTGGTGTGATTTGGGAGTGGGAGTGTATAGGTGTGGTCTGGGAGTGGGAGAGTATTGGTGTGGTCTGGGAGTGGGAGACTACTGGAGTGATCTGGAAGTGGTATTGTACCGGTGTGAACTGGGAGTAGGAGAGTACTGGTGTGTCTGGGAGTGGGAGTGTATTCGTATGATCTGGGAGAGGGAGTGAACTGGTGTGATCTGGGAGTGGGAGTGTATTGATGTGATCTGGGAGTGGGAGTGTATTGGTGTGATCGGGGAGTGGGAGAGTATTGGTCTGAACCGGGAGTGGGAGTGTATTGCTGTGATCTGGAGTCGGACACTACTGGTGTGATTTGGGAGTGGCAGTGTACTGGTGTGACCTGGGAGTGAGAGAGCATTGTTGTGATCTGGGAGTCGGAGTGTATTGGTGGGAACTGGGAGTGGGAGTGTATTGGTATGATCTGGGAGAGGGAGTGAACTGGTGGGATATAGGAGTGGGAGTGTACTGGTGGGATCTGGAAGAGGGAGAGTATTGGTGTGATCTCGGTGTGTGAGAGTATCAGTGGGGGTTTGTGAGAGTATTGGTGTGATCTGTGAGTGGTAGTGTATTGGTGTGATCTGTGAGTGAGTATGTACTGATGCGATCTGGGAGTGGGAGAGTACTGAAGTGATCTAGGAGTAGGAGAGTATTGGTGTGATCTGGGAGTGGGATTGTACTGGTGTGATCTGGGAGTGGGAGACTATCGGTGTGATCTGGAAGCGGTAGTGTCTTGGTGTGATATGGAATTTGGAGAGTATTGTTGTGATCTGTGAGTGGGAGTGTATTGGTGTGATCGGGGAGTGGGATTGTACTGGGGTGATCTGGGAGTGGGAGAGTATTGGTGTAATCTGCGATTGGGAGTGTATTGGTGTGATCTGTGAGTGAGTGTGTACTCATGCGATCTGGGAGTGGGAGAGTACTGGTGTGATCTGGGTGTGGGAGTGTACTGGTCTGATCTTGTCGTCGTAGAGTATGGGTGTGATCTGGGAGTGTGTATGTACTGATGCGATCTGGGAGTGGGAGTGTATTGGTGTAACCTGGAATTAGGAGAGTATTGGTGTGATCTGGAAGTTGGAGTGTACTGGTGTGATCTGGGTGTGTGAGTGTACTGGTGCGATCTGGGAGTGGGAGAGTATTGGTGCGATTTGTGAGTGGGAGTGTACTGGTGTCATCTGGGAGTGGGAGAGTATTGGTGTTATCTGGGATTTGCAGTGTATTGGTGTGATCTGGGAGTGGGAGTGTATTGGTATTATTTGCGAGTGGGAGAGCATTGGTGTCATGTGGGAATGGGAGTCTATTGGTCTGACCTGGGACTGAGAGTGCATTGGTGTGATCTGGGAGTGGAAGTGTACTGGTGTGATCTGGAAGTGGGAGAGTTCTGGTGTGATCTGGAAGTCAGAGAGTGTTGGAGTGATCTGGAAGTGGGAGAGTATTGGTGTAATCTAGGTGTTGGAGTGTACTGGTGTGATCGGGGAGTGGGAGTGTACTGGTGTGAACTGGAAGGGGGAGAATATTGGTGTGATCTGGGAGTGGGAGGGTACTGGTGTGATCTGGGAGAGTGAGGGTAATGCTGTGATCCGGGAGTGGGAGTGTATTGCTGTCATCTGGGAGTGGGAGACTACTGGTATGATCTGGGAGTGAGAGTGTACTGGTGTGAACTGGGAGTAGGAGAGTACTGGTGTGATCTGGGAGTCAGAGTGTACTGGTGTGACCTGGGAGTGGGAGAGCATTGGTGTGATCTGGGAGTGGGAGTGTATTGGTGGGAACTGGGAGTGGGAGTGTATTGGTGTGATCTGGGAGTGGGTGAGTATTGGTGTGATCTGTGAGTGGGAGTGTTTTGGTGTGATCACGGAGTTGGAGTGAACTGGTGTGATCTGGGAGTGGGAGACGACTGGAGTGATCTGGGATTGGGAGTGTACTGGTGTGAACTGGGAGTAGGAGAGTACTGGTGTGTCTGGGAGTGGGAGTGTAATCATGTGATCTGGGAGTGGTAGAGTATTGGTGTGATCTGGCAGTGCCAGTGCACTTGTGTGATCTGGAAGTGGGAGAGTTCTGGTGTGATCTGGAAGTCAGAGAGTGTTGGAGTGATCTGCAAGTGGGAGAGTATTGGTGTGATCTAGGTGTGGGAGTGTACTGGTGTGATCTGGGAGTGGGAGTGTACTGGTGTGAACTGGAAGGGGGAGAGTATTGGTGTGATCTGGGAGTGGGAGTGTATTGCTGTGATCTGGGAGTGGGAGTGTATTGCTGTGATCTGGGAGTGGGAGTGTACTGGTGTGAACTGGGAGTAGGAGAGTACTGGTGTGATCTGGGAGTCAGAGTGTACTGGTGGGATCTGGGAGTGGGAGTGTATTCATATGATCTGGGAGAGGGAGTGAACTGGTGTGATCTGGGAGTGGGAGTGATTGGTGTGATCTGGGAGTGGCAGTGTACTGGTGTGAACTGGGAGTAGGAGAGCACTGGTGTGATCTGGGAGTGAGAGTGTACAGGTGTGACCTGGGAGTGAGAGAGCATTGGTGTGATCTTGGAGAGGGTGTGTTGGTGGGAACTGGGAGTGGGAGTGTATTGGTGTGATCTGGGAGTGGGAGTGTACTGGTGTGAACTGGAAGGGGGAGAGTATTGGTGTGATCTGGGAGTGGGAGGGTCCAGGTGTGAACTGGAAGGGGGAGAGTATTGGTGTTATCTGGGAGTGGGAGGGTCCAGGTGTGATCTTGGAGTGGGTGAGTATTGGTGTGATCTGGAAGTGGGAGAGTACTGGTGTGAATTGGAACGGGGAGAGTATTGGTGTAATCTGGGAGTGGGAGTATATTGGTGGGATCTGGGAGTGGGAGTGTATTGGTGTGAACTTGAAGTGGGAGTGTGCTGGTGTGATCTGGGAGTGACAGTGGATTGGTGTGATCTGGGATTGGGAGAGTATTGGTGGGATCTGGAAGAGGGAGAGTATTGGTGTGATCTCGGTGTGTGAGAGTATCAGTGGGGGTTTGTGAGAGTATTGGTGTGATCTGTGAGTGGTAGTGTATTGGTGTGATCTGTGAGTGAGTATGTACTGATGCGATCTGGGAGTGGGAGAGTACTGGTGTGCTCTGGGAGTGGGAGAGTACTGAAGTGATCTAGGAGTAGGAGAGTATTGGTGTGATCTGGGAGTGGGATTGTACTGGTGTGATCTGGGAGTGGGAGACTATCGGTGTGATCTGGAAGCGGGAGTGTCTTGGTGTGATATGGAATTTGGAGAGTATTGTTGTGATCTGTGAGTGGGAGTGTATTGGTGTGATCGGGGAGTGGGATTGTACTGGGGTGATCTGGGAGTGGGAGAGTATTGGTGTAATCTGCGATTGGGAGTGTATTGGTGTGATCTGTGAGTGGGAGTGTACTGGTGTGATCTGGGAGTATGAGTGTACTGGTGGGATCTGGGAGTCAGAGTGTACTGGTGTGATCTGGGAGTGGGAGTGTACTGGTGTAACCTGGAATTTGGAGAGTATTGGTGTGATCTGGAAGTTGGAGTGTACTGGTGTGATCTGGGAGAGGGAGTGTATTGGTGTGATCTGGGAGTGGGAGTGTACTGGTGTGAACTGGGAGTAGGAGAGTACTGGTGTGTATGGGAGTGGGAGTGTAATCATGTGATCTGGGAGTGGTAGAGTATTGGTGTGATCTGGCAGTGCCAGTGCACTTGTGTGATCTGGAAGTGGGAGTGTACTGTTGTGATCTGAGAGTGGGAGTGTACTGGTGTGAACTGGAAGGGGGAGAGTATTGGTGTGATCTGGGAGTGGGAGTGTATTGGTGTGATCTGGGAGTGGGAGTGTACTGGTGTGATCTGGGAGTCAGAGTGTACTGGTGGGATCTGGGAGTCAGAGTGTACTGGTGTGATCTGGGAGTGGGAGTGTATTGGTGTAACCTGGAATTAGGAGAGTATTGGTGTGATCTGGAAGTTGGAGTGTACTGGTGTGATCTGGGAGAGGGAGTGTACTGGTGGGATCTGGGAGTCAGAGTGTACTGGTGTGATCTGGGAGTGGGAGTGTACTGGTGTAACCTGGAATTAGGAGAGTATTGGTGTGATCTGGAAGTTGGAGTGTACTGGTGTGATCTGGGAGAGGGAGTGTATTGGTGTGATCTGGGAGTGGGAGTGTACTGGTGTGAACTGGGAGTAGGAGAGTACTGGTGTGTATGGGAGTGGGAGTGTAATCATGTGATCTGGGAGTGGTACAGTATTGGTGTGATCTGGCAGTGCCAGTGCACTTGTGTGATCTGGAAGTGGGAGTGTACTGTTGAGATCTGGGAGTGGGAGTGTACTGGTGTGAACTGGAAGGGGGAGAGTATTGGTGTGATCTGGGAGTGGGAGTGTATTGGTGTGATCTGGGAGTGGGAGGGTACTGGTTTGATCTGGGAGTGGGAGTGTACTGGTTTGAACTGGAAGGGGGAGAGTATTGGTGTGATCTGGGAGTGGGAGGGTACTGGTGTGATCTGGGAGAGTGAGGGTAATGCTGTGATCCGGGAGTGGGAGTGTATTGCTGTCATTTGGGAGTGGGAGACTACTAGTATGATCTGGGAGTGGGAGGGTACTGGTGTGAACTGGGGGTGAGAGAGCATTGGTGTGATCTGGGAGTGGGAGTGTATTGGTGTGATCTGGGAGTGGGAGAGTATTGGTGTGATCTGGGAGTGGGAGTGTACTGGTGTGAACTGGGAGTGAGAGAGCATTGGTGTGATCTGGGAGAGGGAGTGTATTGGTGTGATCTGTGAGTGGGAGTGTTTTGGTGTGATCACGGAGTTGGAGTGAACTGGTGTGATCTGGGAGTGGGAGACGACTGGAGTGATCTGGGATTGGGAGTGTACTGGTGTGAACTGGGAGTAGGAGAGTACTGGTGTGTCTGGGAGTGGGAGTGTAATCATGTGATCTGGGAGTGGTAGAGTATTGGTGTGATCTGGCAGTGCCAGTGCACTTGTGTGATCTGGAAGTGGGAGTGTACTGTTGTGATCTGAGAGTGGGAGAGTTCTGGTGTGATCTGGAAGTCAGAGAGTGTTGGAGTGATCTGCAAGTGGGAGAGTATTGGTGTGATCTAGGTGTGGGAGTGTACTGGTGTGATCTGGGAGTGGGAGTGTACTGGTGTGAACTGGAAGGGGGAGAGTATTGGTGTGATCTGGGAGTGGGAGTGTATTGCTGTGATCTGGGAGTGGGAGTGTATTGCTGTGATCTGGGAGTGGGAGTGTACTGGTGTGAACTGGGAGTAGGAGAGTACTGGTGTGATCTGGGAGTCAGAGTGTACTGGTGGGATCTGGGAGTGGGAGTGTATTCATATGATCTGGGAGAGGGAGTGAACTGGTGTGATCTGGGAGTGGGAGTGATTGGTGTGATCTGGGAGTGGCAGTGTACTGGTGTGAACTGGGAGTAGGAGAGCACTGGTGTGATCTGGGAGTGAGAGTGTACAGGTGTGACCTGGGAGTGAGAGAGCATTGGTGTGATCTGGGAGAGGGTGTGTTGGTGGGAACTGGGAGTGGGAGTGTATTGGTGTGATCTGGGAGTGGGAGTGTACTGGTGTGAACTGGAAGGGGGAGAGTATTGGTGTGATCTGGGAGTGGGAGTGTCCAGGTGTGAACTGGAAGGGGGAGAGTATTGGTGTTATCTGGGAGTGGGAGGGTCCAGGTGTGATCTTGGACTGGGTGAGTATTGGTGTGATCTGGAAGTGGGAGAGTACTGGTGTGAATTGGAAGGGGGAGAGTATTGGTGTGATCTGGGAGTGGGAGTGTCCAGGTGTGAACTGGAAGGGGGAGAGTATTGGTGTTATCTGGGAGTGGGAGGGTCCAGGTGTGATCTTGGACTGGGTGAGTATTGGTGTAATCTGGGAGTGGGAGTATATTGGTGGGATCTGGGAGTGGGAGTGTATTGGTGTGAACTTGAAGTGGGAGTGTGCTGGTGTGATCTGGGAGTGACAGTGGATTGGTGTGATCTGGGATTGGGAGAGTATTGGTAGGATCTGGAAGAGGGAGAGTATTGGTGTGATCTCGGTGTGTGAGAGTATCAGTGGGGGTTTGTGAGAGTATTGGTGTGATCTGTGAGTGGTAGTGTATTGGTGTGATCTGTGAGTGAGTATGTACTGATGCGATCTGGGAGTGGGAGAGTACTGGTGTGCTCTGGGAGTGGGAGAGTACTGAAGTGATCTAGGAGTAGGAGAGTATTGGTGTGATCTCGGAGTGGGATTGTACTGGTGTGATCTGGGAGTGGGAGACTATCGGTGTGATCTGGAAGCGGGAGTGTCTTGGTGTGATATGGAATTTGGAGAGTATTGTTGTGATCTGTGAGTGGGAGTGTATTGGTGTGATCGGGGAGTGGGATTGTACTGGGGTGATCTGGGAGTGGGAGAGTATTGGTGTAATCTGCGATTGGGAGTGTATTGGTGTGATCTGTGAGTGGGAGTGTACTGGTGTGATCTGGGAGTATGAGTGTACTGGTGGGATCTGGGAGTCAGAGTGTACTGTTGTGATCTGGGAGTGGGAGTGTACTGGTGTAACCTGGAATTAGGAGAGTATTGGTGTGATCTGGAAGTTGGAGTGTACTGGTGTGATCTGGGAGAGGGAGTGTATTGGTGTGATCTGGGAGTGGGAGTGTACTGGTGTGAACTGGGAGTAGGAGAGTACTGGTGTGTATGGGAGTGGGAGTGTAATCATGTGATCTGGGAGTGGTAGAGTATTGGTGTGATCTGGCAGTGCCAGTGCACTTGTGTGATCTGGAAGTGGGAGAGTTCTGGTGTGATCTGGAAGTCAGAGAGTGTTGGAGTGATCTGCAAGTGGGAGAGTATTGGTGTGATCTAGGTGTGGGAGTGTACTGGTGTGATCTGGGAGTGGGAGTGTACTGGTGTGAACTGGAAGGGGGAGAGTATTGGTGTGATCTGGGAGTGGGAGTGTATTGCTGTGATCTGGGAGTGGGAGTGTATTGCTGTGATCTGGGAGTGGGAGTGTACTGGTGTGAACTGGGAGTAGGAGAGTACTGGTGTGATCTGGGAGTCAGAGTGTACTGGTGGGATCTGGGAGTGGGAGTGTATTCATATGATCTGGGAGAGGGAGTGAACTGGTGTGATCTGGGAGTGGGAGTGATTGGTGTGATCTGGGAGTGGCAGTGTACTGGTGTGAACTGGGAGTAGGAGAGCACTGGTGTGATCTGGGAGTGAGAGTGTACAGGTGTGACCTGGGAGTGAGAGAGCATTGGTGTGATCTGGGAGAGGGTGTGTTGGTGGGAACTGGGAGTGGGAGTGTATTGGTGTGATCTGGGAGTGGGAGTGTACTGGTGTGAACTGGAAGGGGGAGAGTATTGGTGTGATCTGGGAGTGGGAGTGTCCAGGTGTGAACTGGAAGGGGGAGAGTATTGGTGTTATCTGGGAGTGGGAGGGTCCAGGTGTGATCTTGGACTGGGTGAGTATTGGTGTGATCTGGAAGTGGGAGAGTACTGGTGTGAATTGGAACGGGGAGAGTATTGGTGTAATCTGGGAGTGGGAGTATATTGGTGGGATCTGGGAGTGGGAGTGTATTGGTGTGAACTTGAAGTGGGAGTGTGCTGGTGTGATCTGGGAGTGACAGTGGATTGGTGTGATCTGGGATTGGGAGAGTATTGGTGGGATCTGGAAGAGGGAGAGTATTGGTGTGATCTCGGTGTGTGAGAGTATCAGTGGGGGTTTGTGAGAGTATTGGTGTGATCTGTGAGTGGTAGTGTATTGGTGTGATCTGTGAGTGAGTATGTACTGATGCGATCTGTGAGTGGGAGAGTACTGGTGTGCTCTGGGAGTGGGAGAGTACTGAAGTGATCTAGGAGTAGGAGAGTATTGGTGTGATCTCGGAGTGGGATTGTACTGGTGTGATCTGGGAGTGGGAGACTATCGGTGTGATCTGGAAGCGGGAGTGTCTTGGTGTGATATGGAATTTGGAGAGTATTGTTGTGATCTGTGAGTGGGAGTGTATTGGTGTGATCGGGGAGTGGGATTGTACTGGGGTGATCTGGGAGTGGGAGAGTATTGGTGTAATCTGCGATTGGGAGTGTATTGGTGTGATCTGTGAGTGGGAGTGTACTGGTGTGATCTGGGAGTATGAGTGTACTGGTGGGATCTGGGAGTCAGAGTGTACTGGTGTGATCTGGGAGTGGGAGTGTACTGGTGTAACCTGGAATTAGGAGAGTATTGGTGTGATCTGGAAGTTGGAGTGTACTGGTGTGATCTGGGAGAGGGAGTGTATTGGTGTGATCTGGGAGTGGGAGTGTACTGGTGTGAACTGGGAGTAGGAGAGTACTGGTGTGTATGGGAGTTGGAGTGTAATCATGTGATCTGGGAGTGGTAGAGTATTGGTGTGATCTGGCAGTGCCAGTGCACTTGTGTGATCTGGGAGTGGGAGTGTACTGGTGTGAACTGGAAGGGGGAGAGTATTGGTGTGATCTGGGAGTGGGAGTGTATTGGTGTGATCTGGGAGTGGGAGTGTACTGGTGTGATCTGGGAGTCAGAGTGTACTGGTGGGATCTGGGAGTCAGAGTGTACTGGTGTGATCTGGGAGTGGGAGTGTATTGGTGTAACCTGGAATTAGGAGAGTATTGGTGTGATCTGGAAGTTGGAGTGTACTGGTGTGATCTGGGAGAGGGAGTGTATTGGTGTGATCTGGGAGTGGGAGTGTACTGGTGTGATCTGGGAGTATGAGTGAACTGGTGTGATCTGTGAGTGGGAGTGTACTGGTGTGATCTGGGAGTATGAGTGTACTGGTGGGATCTGGGTGTCAGAGTGTACTGGTGTGATCTGGGAGTGGGAGTGTACTGGTGTAACCTGGAATTAGGAGAGTATTGGTGTGATCTGGAAGTTGGAGTGTACTGGTGTGATCTGGGAGAGGGAGTGTATTGGTGTGATCTGGGAGTGGGAGTGTACTGGTGTGAACTGGGAGTAGGAGAGTACTGGTGTGTATGGGAGTGGGAGTGTAATCATGTGATCTGGGAGTGGTAGAGTATTGGTGTGATCTGGCTGTGCCAGTGCACTTGTGTGATCTGGAAGTGGGAGTGTACTGGTGTGAACTGGAAGGGGGAGAGTATTGGTGTGATCTGTGAGTGGGAGTGTATTGGTGTGATCTGGGAGTGGGAGGGTACTGGTTTGATCTGGGAGTGGGAGTGTACTGGTTTGAACTGGAATGGGGAGAGTATTGGTGTGATCCGGGAGTGGGAGTGTATTGCTGTGATCTGGGAGTGGGAGACTACTGGTATGATCTGGGAGTGGGAGGGTACTGGTGTGAACTGGGAGTGAGAGAGCATTGGTGTGATCTGGGAGAGGGAGTGTATTGGTGTGATCTGGGAGTGGGAGAGTATTGGTGTGATCTGGGAGTGGGAGTGTACTGGTGGGAACAGGGAGTGGGAGTGTATTGGTATGATCTGGGAGAGGGAGTGAACTGGTGGGATATAGGAGTGGGAGTGTATTGGTGTGATCTGGGACTGACAGAGGATTGGAGTGATCTGGGAGTGGGAGTGTATTGGTGGGATCTGGGAGTGGGAGAGTATTGGTGTGGGCTGGGAGTGGGAGAGTATTGCTGTGATCTGGGAGTGAGAGAGCATTGGTGTGATCTGGGAGAGGGAGTGTATTGGTGGGAACTGGGAGTGGGTGAGTATTGGTGTGATCTGTGAGTGGGAGTGTTTTGGTGTGATCACGGAGTGGGAGTGAACTGGTGTGAACTGGGAGTGGGAGTGTATTGGTGTGATCTGGGAGTGGGAGTGTAATCATGTGATCTGGTAGAGGTAGAGAATTGGTGTTATCTGACAGTGCCAGTGCACTTGTGTGATCTGGAAGTGGGAGAGTTCTGGTGTGATCTGGAAGTCAGAGAGTGTTGGAGTGATCTGGAAGTGGGAGAGTATTGGTGTAACATAGGTGTTGGAGTGTACTGGTGTGATCGGGGAGTGGGAGTGTACTGGTGTGAACTGGAAGGGGGAGAATATTGGTGTGATCTGGGAGTGGGAGGGTACTGGTGTGATCTGGGAGAGTGAGGGTAATGCTGTGATCCGGGAGTGGGAGTGTATTGCTGTCATCTGGGAGTGGAAGACTACTGGTATGATCTGGGAGTGAGAGTGTACTGGTGTGAACTGGGAGTAGGAGAGTACTGGTGTGATCTGGGAGTCAGAGTGTACTGGTGTGACCTGGGAGTGGGAGAGCATTGGTGTGATCTGGGAGTGGGAGTGTATTGGTGGGAACTGGGAGTGGGAGTGTATTGGTGTGATCTGGGAGTGGGTGAGTATTGGTGTGATCTGTGAGTGGGAGTGTTTTGGTGTGATCACGGAGTTGGAGTGAACTGGTGTGATCTGGGAGTGGGAGACGACTGGAGTGATCTGGGATTGGGAGTGTACTGGTGTGAACTGGGAGTACGAGAGTACTGGTGTGTCTGGGAGTGCGAGTGTAATCATGTGATCTGGGAGTGGTAGAGTATTGGTGTGATCTGGCAGTGCCAGTGCACTTGTGTGATCTGGAAGTGGGAGAGTTCTGGTGTGATCTGGAAGTCAGAGAGTGTTGGAGTGATCTGCAAGTGGGAGAGTATTGGTGTGATCTAGGTGTGGGAGTGTACTGGTGTGATCTGGGAGTGGGAGTGTACTGGTGTGAACTGGAAGGGGGAGAGTATTGGTGTGATCTGGGAGTGGGAGGGTACTGGTGTGAACTGGAAGGGGGAGAGTATTGGTGTGATCTGGGAGTGGGAGTGTATTGCTGTGATCTGGGAGTGGGAGTGTATTGCTGTGATCTGGGAGTGGGAGTGTACTGGTGTGAACTGGGAGTAGGAGAGTACTGGTGTGATCTGGGAGTCAGAGTGTACTGGTGGGATCTGGGATGGGAGTGTATTCATATGATCTGGGAGAGGGAGTGAACTGGTGTGATCTGGGAGTGGGAGTGATTGGTGTGATCTGGGAGTGGCAGTGTACTGGTGTGAACTGGGAGTAGGAGAGCACTGGTGTGATCTGGGAGTGAGAGTGTACAGGTGTGACCTGGGAGTGAGAGAGCATTGGTGTGATCTTGGAGAGGGTGTGTTGGTGGGAACTGGGAGTGGGAGTGTATTGGTGTGATCTGGGAGTGGGAGTGTACTGGTGTGAACTGGAAGGGGGAGAGTATTGGTGTGATCTGGGAGTGGGAGGGTCCAGGTGTGAACTGGAAGGGGGAGAGTATTGGTGTGATCTGGGAGTGGGAGGGTCCAGGTGTGATCTTGGAGTGGGTGAGTATTGGTGTGATCTGTAAGTGGGAGAGTACTGGTGTGAATTGGAACGGGGAGAGTATTGGTGTAATCTGGGAGTGGGAGTATATTGGTGGGATCTGGGAGTGGGAGTGTATTGGTGTGAACTTGAAGTGGGAGTGTGCTGGTGTGATCTGGGAGTGACAGTGGATTGGTGTGATCTGGGATTCGGAGAGTATTGGTGGGATCTGGAAGAGGGAGAGTATTGGTGTGATCTCGGTGTGAGAGTATCAGTGGGGGTTTGAGAGAGTATTGGTGTGATCTGTGAGTGAATATGTACTGATGCGATCTGGGAGTGGGAGAGTACTGGTGTGCTCTGGGAGTGGGAGAGTACTGAAGTGATCTAGGAGTAGGAGAGTATTGGTGTGATCTGGGAGTGGGATTGTACTGGTGTGATCTGGGAGTGGGAGACTATCGGTGTGATCTGGAAGCGGGAGTGTCTTGGTGTGATATGGAATTTGGAGAGTATTGTTGTGATCTGTGAGTGGGAGTGTATTGGTGTGATCGGGGAGTGGGATTGTACTGGGGTGATCTGGGAGTGGGAGAGTATTGGTGTAATCTGCGATTGGGAGTGTATTGGTGTGATCTGTGAGTGAGTGTGTACTGATGCGATCTGGGAGTGGGAGTGTATTGGTGTAACCTGGAATTAGGAGAGTATTGGTGTGATCTGGAAGTTGGAGTGTACTGGTGTGATCTGGGTGTGTGAGTGTACTGGTGCAATCTGGGAGTGGGAGAGTATTGGTGCGATCTGGGAGTGGGAGTGTACTGGTGTCATCTGGGAGTGGGAGAGTATTGGTGTTATCTGGGATTTGCAGTGTATTGGTGTGATCTGGGAGTGGGAGTGTATTGGTATTATTTGCGAGTGGGAGAGCATTGGTGTCATGTGGGAATGGGAGTCTATTGGTCTGACCTGGGACTGAGAGTGCATTGGTGTGATCTGTGAGTGGAAGTGTACTGGTGTGATCTGGGGGTGGGATAGTACTGAAGTGATCTAGGAGTGGGAGAGTATTGGTGCGATCTGGGAGTGGGAGTGTATTGGTGTTATCTGGGAGTGGGATTGTACTGGCGTGATCTGGGTGTGGGAGAGTATCGGTGCGATCTGAAAGTGGGTGTGCATTGGTGTGATATGGGATTGGGAGAGTATTGTTGTAATCTGTGAGTGGGAATGTATTGGTGTGATCTGGGAGTGGGAGTGTATTGGTTTAACCTGGAATTAGGAGAGTATTGGCGTGATCTGGAAGTTGGAGTGTACTGGTGTGATCTGGGTGTGTGAGTGTACTGGTGTGATCTGGGAGTGGGAGTGTATTGGTGTAACCTGGAATTAGGAGAGTATTGGCGTGATCTGGAAGTTGGAGTGTACTGGTGTGATTTGGGTGTGGGAGTTTACTGGTGTGATCTTGTAGTGGGAGTGTATTGGTGTGATCTGGGATTTGCAGTGTATTGGTGTGATCTGGGAGTGGGAGTGTATTGGTGTAATCTGAGAGTGGGAGTGTACTGGTGTCATCTGGGAGTGGCAGAGTATTGGTGTGATCTGGTATTTGCAGTGTATTGGTGTGATCTGGGAGTGGGAGTGTATTGGTGTTAATTGGGAGTGGGAGAGCATTGGTGTCATGTGGGAATGGGAGACTATTGGTCTGACCTGGGACTGGGAGTGCATTCATGTGATTTGGGAGTGGAAGTGTACTGGTGTGCTCCGGGAGTGGGAGAGAACGGAAGTGATCTAGGAGTGGGAGAGTATTGGTGTGATCTGGGAGTGGGATTGTACTGGTGTGATCTGGGTGTGGGAGAGTATCGGTGGGATCTGGAAGCGGGAGTGTATTGGTGTGATATGGGATTGGGAGAGTATTGTTGTGATCTGTGAGTGGGAGAGTACTGGTGTGATCTGGCAGTGGGATTGTACTGGTGTGATCTGGGAGTGGGAGTGTATTGCTGTGATATGGGAGTGTGAGTGTGCTGGTGTGATCTGGGAGAGGAAGAGTATCGGTGCGATCTGGAAGTGGGAGTGTGCTGGTGTGATCTGGGAGTGACAGTGGATTGGTGTGATCTGGGATTGGGAGACTATTGGTGGGATCTGGAAGAGGGAGAGTATTGGTGTGATCTCGGTGTGTGAGAGTATCAGTGGGGGTGTGTGAGAATATTGGTGTGATCTGTGAGTGGGAGTGTATTGGTGTGATCTGTGAGTGAGTATGTGCTGATGTGATCTGGGAGTGGGAGAGTACTGGTGTGATCAGGGAGTGGGACTGTACTGGTGTCATCTGGTAGGTGGAGAGTATTGGTGTGATCTGGGATTTGCAGTGTATTGGTGTGATCTGAGAGTGGAGTGGATTGGTGTTATTTGGGAGTGGGAGAGCATTGGTGTCATGTGGGAATGGGAGTCTATTGGTCTGACCTGGGACTGGGAGTGCATTGATGTGATCTTTGAGTGGAAGTGTACTGGTGTGCTCTGGGAGTGGGAGAGTACTGAAGTGATCTAGGAGTAGGAGAGTATTGGTGTGATCTGGGAGTGGGATTGTACTGGTGTGATCTGGGAGTGGGAGACTATCGGTGCGATCTGGAAGCGGGAGTGTCTTGGTGTGATATGGAATTTGGAGAGTATTGTTGTGATCTGTGAGTGGGAGTGTATTGGTGTGATCGGGGAGTGGGATTGTACTGGTGTGATCTGGGAGTGGGAGAGTATTGGTGTAATCTGGGAGTGGGAGTGTATTGGTGTGATCTGTGAGTGAGTGTGTACTCATGCGATCTGGGAGTGGGAGAGTACTGGTGTGATCTGGGTGTGGGAGTGTACTGGTCTGATCTTGTCGTGGGAGAGTATTGGAGTGATCTAGGAGTGGGAGAGTACTGGTGTGATCTGGGTGTGGGAGTGTACTGGTCTGATCTAGTCGTGGGAGAGTATTGGTGTGATCTGGGAGTGGGAGTGTACTGGAGCGATCTGGGAGTGGGAGTGTACTGGTGTGATGTTGTAGTGGGAGATTATTGGTGCGATCTGGGAGTGGGAGTGTACTGGTGTGATCTGGGAGTCGTAGTGTACTGGTCTGATCTTGTCGTGGGAGAGTATTGGTGTGATCTGGGAGTGGAAGAGTATCGGTGCGATCTGGAAGTGGGAGTGTACTGGTGTTATCCGGAAGTGGGTGTGTATTGGTGTGATCTGGGAGTGAGAGTGTATTGGTGTGAACTTGAAGTGGGAGTGTGCTGGTGTGATCTGGGACTGACAGAGGATTCGTTTGATCTGGGACTCGGAAAGTATTGGTAGGATCTGGAAGTGTGAGAGTATTGGTGTGATCTGGGTTTGGGAGTGTACAGGTCTGATCTTGTCGTGGGAGAGTATTGGTGTGATCTGGGAGTGGGAGTGTACTGGTGTGATCTGGGAGTGGGAGTGTATTGGTTTAACCTGGAATTAGGAGAGTATTGGCGTGATCTGGAAGTTGGAGTGTACTGGTGTGATCTGGGTGTGTGAGTGTACTGGTGTGATCTGGGAGTGGGAGTGTATTGGTGTAACCTGGAATTAGGAGAGTATTGGCGTGATCTGGAAGTTGGAGTGTACTGGTGTGATCTGGGAGTGACAGTGGATTGGTGTGATCTGGGATTGGTAGACTATTGGTGGGATCTGGAAGAGGGAGAGTATTGGTGTGATCTCGGAGTGTGAGAGTATCAGTGGGGGTGTGTGAGAATATTGGTGTGATCTGTGAGTGGGAGTGTATTGGTGTGATCTGTGAGTGAGTATGTACTGATGCGATCTGTGAGTGTGAGAGTACTGGTGTGATCAGGGAGTGGGACTGTACTGGTGTCATCTGGGAGGTGGAGAGTATTGGTGTGATCTGGGATTTGCAGTGTATTGGTGTGATCTGGGAGTGGAGTGGATTGGTGTTATTTGGAAGTGGGAGAGCATTGGTGTCATGTGGGAATGGGAGTCTATTGGTCTGACCTGGGACTGGGAGTGCATTGATGTGATCTTGGAGTGGAAGTGTACTGGTGTGCTCTGGGAGTGGGAGAGTACTGAAGTGATCTAGGAGTAGGAGAGTATTGGTGTGATCTGGGAGTGGGATTGTACTGGTGTGATCTGGGAGTGGGAGACTATCGGTGTGATCTGGAAGCGGGAGTGTCTTGGTGTGATATGGAATTTGGAGAGTATTGTTGTGATCTGTGAGTGGGAGTGTATTGGTGTGATCGGGGAGTGGGATTGTACTGGGGTGATCTGGGAGTGGGAGAGTATTGGTGTAATCTGCGATTGGGAGTGTATTGGTGTGATCTGTGAGTGAGTGTGTACTGATGCGATCTGGGAGTGGGAGTGTATTGGTGTAACCTGGAATTAGGAGAGTATTGGTGTGATCTGGAAGTTGGAGTGTACTGGTGTGATCTGGGTGTGTGAGTGTACTGGTGCAATCTGGGAGTGGGAGAGTATTGGTGCGATCTGGGAGTGGGAGTGTACTGGTGTCATCTGGGAGTGGGAGAGTATTGGTGTTATCTGGGATTTGCAGTGTATTGGTGTGATCTGGGAGTGGGAGTGTATTGGTATTATTTGCGAGTGGGAGAGCATTGGTGTCATGTGGGAATGGGAGTCTATTGGTCTGACCTGGGACTGAGAGTGCATTGGTGTGATCTGTGAGTGGAAGTGTACTGGTGTGATCTGGGGGTGGGATAGTACTGAAGTGATCTAGGAGTGGGAGAGTATTGGTGCGATCTGGGAGTGGGAGTGTATTGGTGTTATCTGGGAGTGGGATTGTACTGGCGTGATCTGGGTGTGGGAGAGTATCGGTGCGATCTGAAAGTGGGTGTGCATTGGTGTGATATGGGATTGGGAGAGTATTGTTGTAATCTGTGAGTGGGAATGTATTGGTGTGATCTGGGAGTGGGAGTGTATTGGTTTAACCTGGAATTAGGAGAGTATTGGCGTGATCTGGAAGTTGGAGTGTACTGGTGTGATCTGGGTGTGTGAGTGTACTGGTGTGATCTGGGAGTGGGAGTGTATTGGTGTAACCTGGAATTAGGAGAGTATTGGCGTGATCTGGAAGTTGGAGTGTACTGGTGTGATTTGGGTGTGGGAGTTTACTGGTGTGATCTTGTAGTGGGAGTGTATTGGTGTGATCTGGGATTTGCAGTGTATTGGTGTGATCTGGGAGTGGGAGTGTATTGGTGTAATCTGAGAGTGGGAGTGTACTGGTGTCATCTGGGAGTGGCAGAGTATTGGTGTGATCTGGTATTTGCAGTGTATTGGTGTGATCTGGGAGTGGGAGTGTATTGGTGTTAATTGGGAGTGGGAGAGCATTGGTGTCATGTGGGAATGGGAGACTATTGGTCTGACCTGGGACTGGGAGTGCATTCATGTGATTTGGGAGTGGAAGTGTACTGGTGTGCTCCGGGAGTGGGAGAGAACTGAAGTGATCTAGGAGTGGGAGAGTATTGGTGTGATCTGGGAGTGGGATTGTACTGGTGTGATCTGGGTGTGGGAGAGTATCGGTGGGATCTGGAAGCGGGAGTGTATTGGTGTGATATGGGATTGGGAGAGTATTGTTGTGATCTGTGAGTGGGAGAGTACTGGTGTGATCTGGCAGTGGGATTGTACTGGTGTGATCTGGGAGTGGGAGTGTATTGCTGTGATATGGGAGTGTGAGTGTGCTGGTGTGATCTGGGAGAGGAAGAGTATCGGTGCGATCTGGAAGTGGGAGTGTGCTGGTGTGATCTGGGAGTGACAGTGGATTGGTGTGATCTGGGATTGGGAGACTATTGGTGGGATCTGGAAGAGGGAGAGTATTGGTGTGATCTCGGTGTGTGAGAGTATCAGTGGGGGTGTGTGAGAATATTGGTGTGATCTGTGAGTGGGAGTGTATTGGTGTGATCTGTGAGTGAGTATGTACTGATGCGATCTGTGAGTGTGAGAGTACTGGTGTGATCAGGGAGTGGGACTGTACTGGTGTCATCTGGGAGGTGGAGAGTATTGGTGTGATCTGGGATTTGCAGTGTATTGGTGTGATCTGAGAGTGGAGTGGATTGGTGTTATTTGGAAGTGGGAGAGCATTGGTGTCATGTGGGAATGGGAGTCTATTGGTCTGACCTGGGACTGGGAGTGCATTGATGTGATCTTTGAGTGGAAGTGTACTGGTGTGCTCTGGGAGTGGGAGAGTACTGAAGTGATCTAGGAGTAGGAGAGTATTGGTGTGATCTGGGAGTGGGATTGTACTGGTGTGATCTGGGAGTGGGAGACTATCGGTGCGATCTGGAAGCGGGAGTGTCTTGGTGTGATATGGAATTTGGAGAGTATTGTTGTGATCTGTGAGTGGGAGTGTATTGGTGTGATCGGGGAGTGGGATTGTACTGGTGTGATCTGGGAGTGGGAGAGTATTGGTGTGATCTGGGAGTGGGAGAGTATTGGTGTAATCTGGGAGTGGGAGTGTATTGGTGTGATCTGTGAGTGAGTGTGTACTCATGCGATCTGGGAGTGGGAGAGTACTGGTGTGATCTGGGTGTGGGAGTGTACTGGTCTGATCTTGTCGTGGGAGAGTATTGGAGTGATCTAGGAGTGGGAGAGTACTGGTGTGATCTGGGTGTGGGAGTGTACTGGTCTGATCTAGTCGTGGGAGAGTATTGGTGTGATCTGGGAGTGGGAGTGTACTGGAGCGATCTGGGAGTGGGAGTGTACTGGTGTGATGTTGTAGTGGGAGATTATTGGTGCGATCTGGGAGTGGGAGTGTACTGGTGTGATCTGGGAGTCGTAGTGTACTGGTCTGATCTTGTCGTGGGAGAGTATTGGTGTGATCTGGGAGTGGAAGAGTATCGGTGCGATCTGGAAGTGGGAGTGTACTGGTGTTATCCGGAAGTGGGTGTGTATTGGTGTGATCTGGGAGTGAGAGTGTATTGGTGTGAACTTGAAGTGGGAGTGTGCTGGTGTGATCTGGGACTGACAGAGGATTCGTTTGATCTGGGACTCGGAAAGTATTGGTAGGATCTGGAAGTGTGAGAGTATTGGTGTGATCTGGGTTTGGGAGTGTACAGGTCTGATCTTGTCGTGGGAGAGTATTGGTGTGATCTGGGAGTGGGAGTGTACTGGTGTGATCTGGGAGTGGGCGTGTATTGGTTTAACCTGGAATTAGGAGAGTATTGGCGTGATCTGGAAGTTGGAGTGTACTGGTGTGATCTGGGTGTGTGAGTGTACTGGTGTGCTCTGGGAGTGGGAGTGTATTGGTGTAACCTGGAATTAGGAGAGTATTGGCGTGATCTGGAAGTTGGAGTGTACCGGTGTGATCTGGGTGTGGGAGTTTACTGGTGTGATCTTGTAGAGGGAGAGTATTGGAGCGATCTGGGAGTGGGAGTGTACAGGTGTTATCTGGGAGTGGTAGAGTATTGGTGTGATCTGGGAGTGGGAGAGTACTGGTGTGATCTGGGTGTGGGAGTGTACTGGTCTGATCTTGTCGTGGGAGAGTATGGGTGTGATCTGGGAGTGAGTATGTACTGATGCGATCTGGGAGTGGGAGTGTATTGGTGTAACCTGGAATTAGGAGAGTATTGGTGTGATCTGGAAGTTGGAGTGTACTGGTGTGATCTGGGTGTGTGAGTGTACTGGTGTGATCTTGTAGTGGGAGAGTATTGGTGCGATCTGGGACTGGGAGTGAATTGATGTGATCTTGGAGTGGAAGTGTACTGGTGTGCTCTGGGAGTGGGAGAGTACTGAAGTGATCTAGGAGTAGGAGAGTATTGGTGTGATCTGGGAGTGGGATTGTACTGGTGTGATCTGGGAGTGGGAGACTATCGGTGTGATCTGGAAGCGGGAGTGTCTTGGTGTGATATGGAATTTGGAGAGTATTGTTGTGATCTGTGAGTGGGAGTGTATTGGTGTGATCGGGGAGTGGGATTGTACTGGGGTGATCTGGGAGTGGGAGAGTATTGGTGTAATCTGCGATTGGGAGTGTATTGGTGTGATCTGTGAGTGAGTGTGTACTGATGCGATCTGGGAGTGGGAGTGTATTGGTGTAACCTGGAATTAGGAGAGTATTGGTGTGATCTGGAAGTTGGAGTGTACTGGTGTGATCTGGGTGTGTGAGTGTACTGGTGCAATCTGGGAGTGGGAGAGTATTGGTGCGATCTGGGAGTGGGAGTGTACTGGTGTCATCTGGGAGTGGGAGAGTATTGGTGTTATCTGGGATTTGCAGTGTATTGGTGTGATCTGGGAGTGGGAGTGTATTGGTATTATTTGCGAGTGGGAGAGCATTGGTGTCATGTGGGAATGGGAGTCTATTGGTCTGACCTGGGACTGAGAGTGCATTGGTGTGATCTGTGAGTGGAAGTGTACTGGTGTGATCTGGGGGTGGGATAGTACTGAAGTGATCTAGGAGTGGGAGAGTATTGGTGCGATCTGGGAGTGGGAGTGTATTGGTGTTATCTGGGAGTGGGATTGTACTGGCGTGATCTGGGTGTGGGAGAGTATCGGTGCGATCTGAAAGTGGGTGTGCATTGGTGTGATATGGGATTGGGAGAGTATTGTTGTAATCTGTGAGTGGGAATGTATTGGTGTGATCTGGGAGTGGGAGTGTATTGGTTTAACCTGGAATTAGGAGAGTATTGGCGTGATCTGGAAGTTGGAGTGTACTGGTGTGATCTGGGTGTGTGAGTGTACTGGTGTGATCTGGGAGTGGGAGTGTATTGGTGTAACCTGGAATTAGGAGAGTATTGGCGTGATCTGGAAGTTGGAGTGTACTGGTGTGATTTGGGTGTGGGAGTTTACTGGTGTGATCTTGTAGTGGGAGTGTATTGGTGTGATCTGGGATTTGCAGTGTATTGGTGTGATCTGGGAGTGGGAGTGTATTGGTGTAATCTGAGAGTGGGAGTGTACTGGTGTCATCTGGGAGTGGCAGAGTATTGGTGTGATCTGGTATTTGCAGTGTATTGGTGTGATCTGGGAGTGGGAGTGTATTGGTGTTAATTGGGAGTGGGAGAGCATTGGTGTCATGTGGGAATGGGAGACTATTGGTCTGACCTGGGACTGGGAGTGCATTCATGTGATTTGGGAGTGGAAGTGTACTGGTGTGCTCCGGGAGTGGGAGAGAACTGAAGTGATCTAGGAGTGGGAGAGTATTGGTGTGATCTGGGAGTGGGATTGTACTGGTGTGATCTGGGTGTGGGAGAGTATCGGTGGGATCTGGAAGCGGGAGTGTATTGGTGTGATATGGGATTGGGAGAGTATTGTTGTGATCTGTGAGTGGGAGAGTACTGGTGTGATCTGGCAGTGGGATTGTACTGGTGTGATCTGGGAGTGGGAGTGTATTGCTGTGATATGGGAGTGTGAGTGTGCTGGTGTGATCTGGGAGAGGAAGAGTATCGGTGCGATCTGGAAGTGGGAGTGTGCTGGTGTGATCTGGGAGTGACAGTGGATTGGTGTGATCTGGGATTGGGAGACTATTGGTGGGATCTGGAAGAGGGAGAGTATTGGTGTGATCTCGGTGTGTGAGAGTATCAGTGGGGGTGTGTGAGAATATTGGTGTGATCTGTGAGTGGGAGTGTATTGGTGTGATCTGTGAGTGAGTATGTGCTGATGTGATCTGGGAGTGGGAGAGTACTGGTGTGATCAGGGAGTGGGACTGTACTGGTGTCATCTGGTAGGTGGAGAGTATTGGTGTGATCTGGGATTTGCAGTGTATTGGTGTGATCTGAGAGTGGAGTGGATTGGTGTTATTTGGGAGTGGGAGAGCATTGGTGTCATGTGGGAATGGGAGTCTATTGGTCTGACCTGGGACTGGGAGTGCATTGATGTGATCTTTGAGTGGAAGTGTACTGGTGTGCTCTGGGAGTGGGAGAGTACTGAAGTGATCTAGGAGTAGGAGAGTATTGGTGTGATCTGGGAGTGGGATTGTACTGGTGTGATCTGGGAGTGGGAGACTATCGGTGCGATCTGGAAGCGGGAGTGTCTTGGTGTGATATGGAATTTGGAGAGTATTGTTGTGATCTGTGAGTGGGAGTGTATTGGTGTGATCGGGGAGTGGGATTGTACTGGTGTGATCTGGGAGTGGGAGAGTATTGGTGTGATCTGGGAGTGGGAGAGTATTGGTGTAATCTGGGAGTGGGAGTGTATTGGTGTGATCTGTGAGTGAGTGTGTACTCATGCGATCTGGGAGTGGGAGAGTACTGGTGTGATCTGGGTGTGGGAGTGTACTGGTCTGATCTTGTCGTGGGAGAGTATTGGAGTGATCTAGGAGTGGGAGAGTACTGGTGTGATCTGGGTGTGGGAGTGTACTGGTCTGATCTAGTCGTGGGAGAGTATTGGTGTGATCTGGGAGTGGGAGTGTACTGGAGCGATCTGGGAGTGGGAGTGTACTGGTGTGATGTTGTAGTGGGAGATTATTGGTGCGATCTGGGAGTGGGAGTGTACTGGTGTGATCTGGGAGTCGTAGTGTACTGGTCTGATCTTGTCGTGGGAGAGTATTGGTGTGATCTGGGAGTGGAAGAGTATCGGTGCGATCTGGAAGTGGGAGTGTACTGGTGTTATCCGGAAGTGGGTGTGTATTGGTGTGATCTGGGAGTGAGAGTGTATTGGTGTGAACTTGAAGTGGGAGTGTGCTGGTGTGATCTGGGACTGACAGAGGATTCGTTTGATCTGGGACTCGGAAAGTATTGGTAGGATCTGGAAGTGTGAGAGTATTGGTGTGATCTGGGTTTGGGAGTGTACAGGTCTGATCTTGTCGTGGGAGAGTATTGGTGTGATCTGGGAGTGGGAGTGTACTGGTGTGATCTGGGAGTGGGCGTGTATTGGTTTAACCTGGAATTAGGAGAGTATTGGCGTGATCTGGAAGTTGGAGTGTACTGGTGTGATCTGGGTGTGTGAGTGTACTGGTGTGCTCTGGGAGTGGGAGTGTATTGGTGTAACCTGGAATTAGGAGAGTATTGGCGTGATCTGGAAGTTGGAGTGTACCGGTGTGATCTGGGTGTGGGAGTTTACTGGTGTGATCTTGTAGAGGGAGAGTATTGGAGCGATCTGGGAGTGGGAGTGTACAGGTGTTATCTGGGAGTGGTAGAGTATTGGTGTGATCTGGGAGTGGGAGAGTACTGGTGTGATCTGGGTGTGGGAGTGTACTGGTCTGATCTTGTCGTGGGAGAGTATGGGTGTGATCTGGGAGTGAGTATGTACTGATGCGATCTGGGAGTGGGAGTGTATTGGTGTAACCTGGAATTAGGAGAGTATTGGTGTGATCTGGAAGTTGGAGTGTACTGGTGTGATCTGGGTGTGTGAGTGTACTGGTGTGATCTTGTAGTGGGAGAGTATTGGTGCGATCTGGGAGTGGGAGTGTACTGGTGTGATCTGGGTGTGTGAGTGTACTGGTGTGATCTGGGAGTGGGAGAGTATTGGTGCGATCTGGGAGTGGGAGTGTACTGGTGTCATCTGGGAGTGGGAGAGTATTGGTGTTATCTGGGATTTGCAGTGTATTGGTGTCATCTGGGAGTGGGAGTGTATTGGTATTATTTGCGAGTGGGAGAGCATTGGTGTCATGTGGGAATGGGAGTCTATTGGTCTGACCTGGGACTGGGAGTGCATTTATGTGATCTTGGAGTGGAAGTGTACTGGTGTGCTCTGGGAGTGGGAGAGTACTGAAGTGATCTAGGAGTAGGAGAGTATTGGTGTGATCTGGGAGTGGGATTGTACTGGTGTGATCTCGGTGTGTGAGAGTATCAGTGGGGGTGTGTGAGAGTATTGGAGTGATCTGTGAGTGGGAGTGTATTGGTGTGATCTGTGAGTGAGTATCTACTGATGCGCTCTGGGAGTGGGAGAGTACTGGTGTGATCAGGGAGTGGGAGTGTACTGGTGTGATCTTGTAGTGGGAGTGTATTGGTGTGATCTGGGAGTGGGAGTGTATTGGTGTGATCTGGGATTTGCAGTGTATTGGTGTGATCTGGGAGTGGGAGTGTATTGGTATTATTTGCGAGTAGGAGAGCATTGGTGTCATGTGGGAATGGGAGTCTATTGGTCTGACCTGGGACTGGGAGTGCATTGGTGTGATCTGGGAGTGGAAGTGTATCGGTGGGATCTGGAAGCGGGAGTGCATTGGTGTGACATGGGATTGGGAGAGTATTGTTGTGATCTGTGAGTGGGAGTATATTGGTGTGATCTGGGAATGGGAGAGTACTGGTGTGATCTGGGAGTGGGAGTGCATTGGTGTGATCTGGGAGTGGAAGTGTACTGGTGTGACATGGGATTGGGAGAGTATTGTTGTGATCTGTGAGTGGGAGTATATTGGTGTGATCTGGGAATGGGATTGTACTGGTGTGATCTTGTAGTGTGAGTGTATTGGTGTGATCTGCGATTGGGAGTGTATTGGTGTGATCTGGGATTGGGAATGTACTGGTGTGATCTGGGATTGGCACAGTATTGGTGTGATCTGGGAGTGTGAGTGTGCTGGTGTGATCTGGGAGAGGAAGTGTATCGGTGTGATCTGGAAGTGGGAATGTACTGGTGTTTACCGGAAGTGGGTGTGTATTGGTGTGATCTGGGAGTGAGAGAGTATTGGTGTGATCTGGGAGTGGGATTGTACTGGTGTGATCTGGGTGTGGGAGAGTATCGGTGGGATCTGGAAGCGGGTGTGTATTGGTGTGATATGGGATTGGGAGAGTATTGTTGTGATCTGTGAGTGGGAGTGTATTGCTGTGATCTGGGAGTGCGATTGTACTGGTGTGATCTGGGAGTGGAAGAGTATAGGTGTGATCTGGAAGTGGGAGTGTACTGGTGTTATCCGGAAGTGGGTGTGTATTGGTGTGATCTGGGAGTGAGAGTGTATTGGTGTGAACTTGAAGTGGGAGTGTGCTGGTGTGATCTGGGACTGACAGAGGATTCGTTTGATCTGGGACTCGGAAAGTATTGGTAGGATCTGGAAGTGTGAGAGTATTGGTGTGATCTGTGAGTGGGAGTGTATTGGTGTGATCTGTGAGTGAGTATGTACTGATGCGATCTGGGAGTGCGAGTGTACTGATGTGATCTGCGAGTGGTAGAGTATTGGTACAATCTGGGAGTGGGAGTGTACTGGTGTTATCTGGGTGTGGGAGAGTATTGGAGTGATCTGGGATTTTCAGTGTATTGGTGTGATCTGGGATTGGGAGTGGATTGGTGTGATCTGGGAGTGGGAGTGTATTGGTTTAACCTGGAATTAGGAGAGTATTGGCGTGATCTGGAAGTTGGAGTGCACTGGTGTGATCTGGGTGTGTGAGTGTACTGGTGTGATCTGGGAGTGGGAGTGTATTGGTGTAACCTGGAATTAGGAGAGTATTGGCGTGATCTGGAAGTTGGAGTGTACTGGTGTGATCTGGGTGTGGGAGTTTACTGGTGTGATCTTGTAGTGGGAGAGTATTGGAGCGATCTGGGAGTGGGAGTGTACAGGTGTTATCTGGGAGTGGTAGAGTATTGGTGTGATCTGGGAGTGGGAGAGTACTGGTGTGATCTGGGTGTGGGAGTGTACTGGTCTGATCTTGTCGTGGGAGAGTATGGGTGTGATCTGGGAGTGAGTATGTACTGATGCGATCTGGGAGTGGGAGTGTATTGGTGTAACTTGGAATTAGGAGAGTATTGGTGTGATCTGGAAGTTGGAGTGTACTGGTGTGATCTGGGTGTGTGAGTGTACTGGTGTGATCTGGGAGTGGGAGAGTATTGGTGCGATCTGGGAGTGGGAGTGTACTGGTGTCATCTGGGAGTGGGAGAGTATTGGTGTTATCTGGATTTGCAGTGTGTTGGTGTGATCTGGGAGTGGGAGTGTATTGGTATTATTTGCGAGTGGGAGAGCATTGGTGTCATGTGGGAATGGGAGTCTATTGGTCTGACCTGGGACTGGGAGTGCATTGGTGTGATCTGGGAGTGGAAGTGTACTGGTGTGATCTGGGAGTGGGATAGTACTGAAGTGATCTAGGAGTGGGAGAGTATTGGTGTTATCTGGGAGTGGGATTGTACTGGTGTGATCTGGGAGTGGGAGTGTATTGGTGGGATCTGGAAGCGGGAGTGCATTGGTGTGATATGGGATTGGGAGAGTATTGTGATCTGTGAGTGGGAGTATATTGGTGTGATCTGGGAATGGGATTGTACTGGTGTGATCTTGTAGTGGGAGTGTATTGGTGTGATCTGCTATTGGGAGTGTATTGGTGTGATCTGGGAGTGGGAATGTACTGGTGTGATCTGGGATTGGCACAGTATTGGTGTGATCTGGGAGTGTGAGTGTGCTGGTGTGATCTGGGAGAGGAAGAGTATCGGTGCGATCTGGAAGTGGGAGTGTACTGGTGTTATCCGGAAGTGGGTTTGTATTGGTGTGATCTGGGAGTGGGAGTGTATTGGTGTGAACTTGAAGTGGGAGTGTACTGGTGTGATCTGGGAGTGACAGTGGATTGGTGAGATCTGGGAATGGGAGAGTATTGGAGCGATCTGGGAGTGGGAGTGTACAGGTGTTATCTGGGAGTGGTAGAGTATTGGTGTGATCTGGGAGTGGGAGAGTACTGGTGTGATCTGGGTGTGGGAGTGTACTGGTCTGATCTTGTCGTGGGAGAGTATGGGTGTGATCTGGGAGTGAGTATGTACTGATGCGATCTGGGAGTGGGAGTGTATTGGTGTAACCTGGAATTAGGAGAGTATTGGTGTGATCTGGAAGTTGGAGTGTAATGGTGTGATCTGGGTGTGTGAGTGTACTGGTGTGATCTTGTCGTGGGAGAGTATTGGTGCGATCTGGGAGTGGGAGTGTACTGGTGTGATCTGGGTGTGTGAGTGTACTGGTGTGATCTGGGAGTGGGAGAGTATTGGTGCGATCTGGGAGTGGGAGTGTATTGGTGTGATCTGGGAGTGGGAGTGTATTGGTATTATTTGCGAGTGGGAGAGCATTGGTGTCATGTGGGAATGGGAGTCTATTAGTCTGACCTGGGACTGGGAGTGCATTGGTGTGATCTGGGAGTGGAAGTGTACTGGTGTGATCTGGGAGTGGGATAGTACTGAAGTGATCTATGAGTGGGAGAGTATTGGTGTTATCTGGGAGTGGGATTGTACTGGCGTGATCTGGGAGTGGGAGTGTATCGGTGGGATCTGGAAGCAGGAGTGCATTGGTGTGACATGGGATTGGGAGAGTATTGGTGTGATCTGCGATTGGGAGTGTATTGGTGTGATCTGGGAGTGGGAATGTATTGGTGTGATCTGGGAGTGTGAGTGTGCTGGTGTGATCTGGGAGAGGAAGAGTATCGGTGTGATCTGGAAGTGGGAATGTACTGGTGTTATCCGGAAGTGGGTGTGTATTGGTGTGATCTGGGAGTGGGAGTGTATTGGTGTGAACTTGAAGTGGGAGTGTACTGGTGTGATCTGGGAGTGACAGTGGATTGGTGTGATCTGGGATTGGGAGTGTATTGGTGGGATCTGGAAGAGGGAGAGTATTGGTGTGATCTGGGTGTGTGAAAGTATCAGTGGGGGTGTGTGAGAGTATTGGTGTGATCTGTGAGTGGGAGTGTATTGGTGTGATCAGTGAGTGAGTATGTACTGATGTGATCTCGGTGTGGGAGAGTACTGGTGTGATCTGGGTGTGGGAGTGTACTGTTGTGATCTGGGAGTGGGAGTGTACTGGTGTGATCTGGGAGTGGGAGAGTATTGGTGTGATCTGGGATTGGGAGTGTATTGGTGTGATCTGGGACAGGGAGTGTATTGGTGTGAACTTGAAGTGGGAGTGTGCTGGTGTGATCTGGGAGTGACAGTGGATTGGTGTGATCTGGGATTGGGAGACTATTGGTGGGATCTGGAAGAGGGAGAGTATTGGTGTGATCTCGGTGTGTGAGAGTATCAGTGGGGGTGTGTGAGAATATTGGTGTGATCTGTGAGTGGGAGTGTATTGGTGTGATCTGTGAGTGAGTATGTACTGATGTGATCTGGAAGAGTGAAAGTACTGGTGTGATCAGGGAGTGGGACTGTACTGGTGTCATCTGGGAGGTGGAGAGTATTGGTGTGATCTGGGATTTGCAGTGTATTGGTGTGATCTGGGAGTGGAGTGGATTGGTGTTATTTGGAAGTGGGAGAGCATTGGTGTCATGTGGGAATGGGAGTCTATTGGTCTGACCTGGGACTGGGAGTGCATTGATGTGATCTTGGAGTGGAAGTGTACTGGTGTGCTCTGGGAGTGGGAGAGTACTGAAGTGATCTAGGAGTAGGAGAGTATTGGTGTGATCTGGGAGTGGGATTGTACTGGTGTGATCTGGGAGTGGGAGACTATCGGTGCGATCTGGAAGCGGGAGTGTCTTGGTGTGAACTTGATGTGGGAGTGTGCTGGTGTGATCTGGGAGTGACAGTGGATTGGTGTGATCTGGGATTGGGAGACTATTGGTGGGATCTGGAAGAGGGAGAGTATTGGTGTGATCTCGGTGTGTGAGAGTATCAGTGGGGGTGTGTGAGAGTATTGGTGTGATCTGTGAGTGGGAGTGTATTGGTGTGATCTGTGAGTGAGTATGTACTGATGCGATCTGGGAGTGTGAGAGTACTGGTGTGATCAGGGAGTGGGAGTGTACTGGTTTCATCTGGGAGGTGGAGAGTATTGGTGTGATCTGGGATTTGCAGTGTATTGGTGTGATCTGGGAGTGGAAATGTACTGGTGTTTACCGGAAGTGGGTGTGTATTGGTGTGATCTGGGAGTGAGAGAGTATTGGTGTGATCTGGGAGTGGGAGTGTATTGGTGTGATCAGTGAGTGAGTATGTACTGATGCGATCTCGGTGTGGGAGAGTACTGGTGTGATCTGGGTGTGGGAGTGTACTGTTGTGATCTGGGAGTGGGAGTGTACTGGTGTGATCTGGGAGTGGGAGAGTATTGGTGTGATCTGGGATTGGGAGTGTATTGGTGTGATCTGGGACAGGGAGTGTATTGGTGTGAACTTGAAGTGGGAGTGTGCTGGTGTGATCTGGGAGTGACAGTGGATTGGTGTGATCTGGGATTGGGAGACTATTGGTGGGATCTGGAAGAGGGAGAGTATTGGTGTGATCTCGGTGTGTGAGAGTATCAGTGGGGGTGTGTGAGAATATTGGTGTGATCTGTGAGTGGGAGTGTATTGGTGTGATCTGTGAGTGAGTATGTACTGATGCGATCTGGAAGAGTGAGAGTACTGGTGTGATCAGGGAGTGGGACTGTACTGGTGTCATCTGGGAGGTGGAGAGTATTGGTGTGATCTGGGATTTGCAGTGTATTGGTGTGATCTGGGAGTGGAGTGGATTGGTGTTATTTGGAAGTGGGAGAGCATTGGTGTCATGTGGGAATGGGAGTCTATTGGTCTGACCTGGGACTGGGAGTGCATTGATGTGATCTTGGAGTGGAAGTGTACTGGTGTGCTCTGGGAGTGGGAGAGTACTGAAGTGATCTAGGAGTAGGAGAGTATTGGTGTGATCTGGGAGTGGGATTGTACTGGTGTGATCTGGGAGTGGGAGACTATCGGTGCGATCTGGAAGCGGGAGTGTCTTGGTGTGAACTTGATGTGGGAGTGTGCTGGTGTGATCTGGGAGTGACAGTGGATTGGTGTGATCTGGGATTGGGAGACTATTGGTGGGATCTGGAAGAGGGAGAGTATTGGTGTGATCTCGGTGTGTGAGAGTATCAGTGGGGGTGTGTGAGAGTATTGGTGTGATCTGTGAGTGAGTATGTACTGATGCGATCTGGGAGTGTGAGAGTACTGGTGTGATCAGGGAGTGGGAGTGTACTGGTTTCATCTGGGAGGTGGAGAGTATTGGTGTGATCTGGGATTTGCAGTGTATTGGTGTGATCTGGGAGTGAGAGAGTATTGGTGTGATCTGGGAGTGGGATTGTACTGGTGTGATCTGGGTGTGGGAGAGTATCGGTGGGATCTGGAAGCGGGAGTGTATTGGTGTGATATGGGATTGGGAGAGTATTGTTGTGATCTGTGAGTGGGAGTGTATTGCTGTGATCTGGGAGTGTGATTGTACTGGTGTGATCTGGGAGTGGAAGATTATCGGTGTGATCTGGAAGTGGGAGTGTACTGGTGTTATCCGGAAGTGGGTGTGTATTGGTGTGATCTGGGAGTGAGAGTGTATTGGTGTGAACTTGAAGTGGGAGTGTGCTGGTGTGATCTGGGACTGACAGAGGATTCGTTTGATCTGGGACTCGGAAAGTATTGGTAGGATCTGGAAGTGTGAGAGTATTGGTGTGATCTGTGAGTGGGAGTGTATTGGTGTGATCTGTGAGTGAGTATGTACTGATGCGATCTGGGAGTGCGAGTGTACTGATGTGATCTGCGAGTGGTAGAGTATTGGTACAATCTGGGAGTGGGAGTGTACTGGTGTTATCTGGGTGTGGGAGAGTATTGGAGTGATCTGGGATTTTCAGTGTATTGGTGTGATCTGGGATTGGGAGTGGATTGGTGTGATCTGGGAGTGGGAGTGTATTGGTTTAACCTGGAATTAGGAGAGTATTGGCTTGATCTGGAAGTTGGAGTGTACTGGTGTGATCTGGGAGTGGGAGTGTATTGGTGTAACCTGGAATTAGGAGAGTATTGGTGTGATCTGGAAGTTGGAGTGTACTGGTGTGATCTGGGTGTGTGAGTGTACTGGTGTGATCTTGTAGTGGGAGAGTATTGGTTCGATCTGGGAGTGGGAGTGTACTGGTGTGATCTGGGTGTGTGAGTGTACTGGTGTGATCTGGGAGTGGGAGAGTATTGGTGCGATCTGGGAGTGGGAGTGTACTGGTGTCATCTGGGAGTGGGAGAGTATTGGTGTTATCTGGGATTTGCAGTGTGTTGGTGTGATCTGGGAGTGGGAGTGTATTGGTATTATTTGCGAGTGGGAGAGCATTGGTGTCATGTGGGAATGGGAGTCTATTGGTCTGACCTGGGACTGGGAGTGCATTGGTGTGATCTGGGAGTGGGATAGTACTGAAGTGATCTAGGAGTGGGAGAGTATTGGTGTTATCTGGGAGTGGGATTGTACTGGTGTGATCTTGTAGTGGGAGTGTATTGGTGTGATCTGCGATTGGGAGTGTATTGGTGTGATCTGGGATTGGGAGAGTATTGTGATCTGTGAGTGGGAGTATATTGGTGTGATCTGGGAATGGGATTGTACTGGTGTGATCTTGTAGTGGGAGTGTATTGGTGTGATCTGCGATTGGGAGTGTATTGGTGTGATCTGGGAGTGGGAATGTACTGGTGTGATCTGGGATTGGCACAGTATTGGTGTGATCTGGGAGTGTGAGTGTGCTGGTGTGATCTGGGAGAGGAAGAGTATCGGTGCGATCCGGAAGTGGGTGTGTATTGGTGTGATCTGGGAGAGGGAGTGTATTGGTGTGAACTTGAAGTGGGAGTGTACTGGTGTGATCTGGGAGTGACAGTGGATTGGTGTGATCTGGGAATGGGAGTGTATTGGTGGGATCTGGAAGAGGGAGAGTATTGGTGTGATCTGGGTGTGTGAAAGTATCAGTTGGGGTGTGTGAGAGTATTGGTGTGATCTGTGAGTGGGAGTGTATTGGTGTGATCAGTGAGTGAGTATGTACTGATGCGATCTCGGTGTGGGAGAGTACTGGTGTGATCTGGGTGTGGGAGTGTACTGTTGTGATCTGGGAGTGGGAGTGTACTGGTGTGATCTGGGAGTGGGAGAGTATTGGTGTGATCTGGGATTGGGAGTGCATTGGTGTGATCTGGGACAGGGAGTGTATTGGTGTGAACTTGAAGTGGGAGTGTGCTGGTGTGATCTGGGAGTGACAGTGGATTGGTGTGATCTGGGATTGGGAGACTATTGGTGGGATCTGGAAGAGGGAGAGTATTGGTGTGATCTCGGTGTGTGAGAGTATCAGTGGGGGTGTGTGAGAATATTGGTGTGATCTGTGAGTGGGTGTGTATTGGTGTGATCTGTGAGTGAGTATGTACTGATGCGATCTGGAAGTGTGAGAGTACTGGTGTGATCAGGGAGTGGGACTGTACTGGTGTCATCTGGGAGGTGGAGAGTATTGGTGTGATCTGGGATTTGCAGTGTATTGGTGTGATCTGGGAGTGGAGTGGATTGGTGTTATTTGGAAGTGGGAGAGCATTGGTGTCATGTGGGAATGGGAGTCTATTGGTCTGACCTGGGATTGGGAGTGCATTGATGTGATCTTGGAGTGGAAGTGTACTGGTGTGCTCTGAGAGTGGGAGAGTACTGAAGTGATCTAGGAGTAGGAGAGTATTGGTGTGATCTGGGAGTGGGATTGTACTGGTGTGATCTGGGAGTGGGAGACTATCGGTGCGATCTGGAAGCGGGAGTGTCTTGGTGTGAACTTCAATTGGGAGTGTGCTGGTGTGATCTGGGAGTGACAGTGGATTCGTGTGATCTGGGATTGGGAGACTATTGGTGGGATCTGGAAGAGGGAGAGTATTGGTGTGATCTCGGTGTGTGAGAGTATCAGTGGGGGTGTGTGAGAGTATTGGTGTGATCTGTGAGTGGGAGTGTATTGGTGTGATCTGTGAGTGAGTATGTACTGATGCGATCTGGGAGTGTGAGAGTACTGGTGTGATCAGGGAGTGGGAGTGTACTGGTGTCATCTGGGAGGTGGAGAGTTTTGGTGTGATCTGGGATTTGCAGTGTATTGGTGTGATCTGGGAGTGGAGTGGATTGGTTATTTGGAAGTGGGAGAGCATTGGTGTCATGTGGGAATGGGAGTCTATTGGTCTGACCTGGGACTGGGAGTGCATTTATGTGATCTTGGAGTGGAAGTGTACTGGTGTGCTCTGGGAGTGGGAGAGTACTGAAGTGATCTAGGAGTAGGAGAGTATTGGTGTGATCTGGGAGTGGGATTGTACTGGTGTGATCTCGGTGTGTGAGAGTATCAGTGGGGGTGTGTGAGAGTATTGGAGTGATCTGTGAGTGGGAGTGTATTGGTGTGATCTGTGAGTGAGTATCTACTGATGCGATCTGGGATTGGGAGAGTACTGGTGAGATCAGGGAGTGGGCGCGTACTGGTGTGATCTTGTAGTGGGAGTGTATTGGTGTGATCTGGGATTTGCAGTGTATTGGTGTGATCTGGGAGTGGGAGTGTATTGGTATTATTTGCGAGTGGGAGAGCATTGGTGTCATGTGGGAATGGGAGTCTATTGGTCTGACCTGGGACTGGGAGTGCATTGGTGTGATCTGGGAGTGGAAGTGTACTGGTGTGATCTGGGAGTGGGATAGTACTGAAGTGATCTAGGAGTGGGAGAGTATTGGTGTTATCTGGGAGTGGGATTGTACTGGCGTGATCTGGGAGTGGGAGTGTATCGGTGGAATCTGGAAGCGGGAGTGCATTGGTGTGACATGGGATTGGGAGAGTATTGTTGTGATCTGTGAGTGGGAGTATATTGGTGTGATCTGCTAATGGGAGAGTACTGGTGTGATCTGGCAGTGGGAGTGCATTGGTGTGATCTGGGAGAGGAAGTGTACTGGTGTGATATGGGATTGGGAGAGTATTGTGATCTGTGAGTGCGAGTATATTGGTGTGATCTGGGAATGGGATTGTACTGGTGTGATCTTGTAGTGGGAGTGTATTGGTGTTATCTGCGATTGGGAGTGTATTGGTGTGATCTGGGAGTGGAAGTGTACTGGTGTGATCTGGGAGTGGGATAGTACTGAAGTGATCTAGGAGTGGGAGAGTATTGGTGTTATCTGGGAGTGGGATTGTACTGGCGTGATCTGGGAGTGGGAGTGTATCGGTGGGATCTGGAAGCGGGAGTGCATTGGTGTGACATGGGATTGGGAGAGTATTGTTGTGATCTGTGAGTGGGAGTATATTGGTGTGATCTGCTAATGGGAGAGTACTGGTGTGATCTGGCAGTGGGAGTGCATTGGTGTGATCTGGGAGAGGAAGTGTACTGGTGTGATATGGGATTGGGAGAGTATTGTGATCTGTGAGTGCGAGTATATTGGTGTGATCTGGGAATGGGATTGTACTGGTGTGATCTTGTAGTGGGAGTGTATTGGTGTGATCTGCGATTGGGAGTGTATTGGTGTGATCTGGGAATGGGAATGTACTGGTGTGATCTGGGATTGGCACAGTATTGGTGTGATCTGGGAGTGTGAGTGTGCTGGTGTGATCTGGGAGAGGAAGAGTATCGGTGTGATCTGGAAGTGGGAGTGTACTGGTGTTTACCGGAAGTGGGTGTGTATTGGTGTGATCTGGGAGTGAGAGAGTATTGGTGTGATCTCGGAGTGGGATTGTATTGCTGTGATCTGGGAGTGCGATTGTACTGGTGTGATCTGGGAGTGGAAGAGTATCGGTGTGATCTGGAAGTGGGAGTGTACTGGTGTGATATGGGATTGGGAGAGTATTGTTGTGATCTGTGAGTGGGAGTGTATTGCTGTGATCTGGGAGTGCGATTGTACTGGTGTGATCTGGGATTGGAAGAGTATCGGTGTGATCTGGAAGTGGGAGTGTACTGGTGTTATCCGGAAGTGGGTGTATATTGGTGTGATCTGGGAGTGAGAGTGTATTGGTGTGAACTTGAAGTGGGTGTGTGCTGGTGTGATCTGGGACTGACAGAGGATTCGTTTGATCTGGGACTCGGAAAGTATTGGTAGGATCTGGAAGTGTGAGAGTATTGGTGTGATCTGTGAGTGGGAGTGTATTGGTGTGATCTGTGAGTGAGTATGTACTGATGCGATCTGGGAGTGCGAGTGTACTGATGTGATCTGCGAGTGGTAGAGTATTGGTACAATCTGGGAGTGGGAGTGTACTGGTGTTATCTGGGTGTGGGAGAGTATTGGAGTGATCTGGGATTTTCAGTGTATTGGTGTGATCTGGGATTGGGAGTGGATTGGTGTGATCTGGGAGTGGGAGTGTATTGGTTTAACCTGGAATTAGGAGAGTATTGGCTTGATCTGGAAGTTGGAGTGTACTGGTGTGATCTGGGAGTGGGAGTGTATTGGTGTAACCTGGAATTAGGAGAGTATTGGTGTGATCTGGAAGTTGGAGTGTACTGGTGTGATCTGGGTGTGTGAGTGTACTGGTGTGATCTTGTAGTGGGAGAGTATTGGTTCGATCTGGGAGTGGGAGTGTACTGGTGTGATCTGGGTGTGTGAGTGTACTGGTGTGATCTGGGAGTGGGAGTGTATTGGTGTAACCTGGAATTAGGAGAGTATTGGCGTGATCTGGAAGTTGGAGTGTACTGGTGTGATCTGGGTGTGGGAGTTTACTGGTGTGATCTTGTAGTGGGAGAGTATTGGAGCGATCTGGGAGTGGGAGTGTACAGGTGTTATCTGGGAGTGGTAGAGTATTGGTGTGATCTGGGAGTGGGAGAGTACTGGTGTGATCTGGGTGTGGGAGTGTACTGGTCTGATCTTGTCGTGGGAGAGTATGGGTGTGATCTGGGAGTGAGTATGTACTGATGCGATCTGGGAGTGGGAGTGTATTGGTGTAACCTGGAATTAGGAGAGTATTGGTGTGATCTGGAAGTTGGAGTGTACTGGTGTGATCTGGGTGTGTGAGTGTACTGGTGTGATCTTGTAGTGGGAGAGTATTGGTTCGATCTGGGAGTGGGAGTGTACTGGTGTGATCTGGGTGTGTGAGTGTACTGGTGTGATCTGGGAGTGGGAGAGTATTGGTGCGATCTGGGCGTGGGAGTGTACTGGTGTCATCTGGGAGTGGGAGAATATTGGTGTTATCTGGGATTTGCAGTGTGTTGGTGTGATCTGGGAGTGGGAGTGTATTGGTATTATTTGCGAATGGGAGAGCATTGGTGTCATGTGGGAATGGGAGTCTATTGGTCTGACCTGGGACTGGGAGTGCATTGGTGTGATCTGGGAGTGGAAGTGTACTGGTGTGATCTGGGAGTGGGATAGTACTGAAGTGATCTAGGAGTGGGAGAGTATTGGTGTTATCTGGGAGTGGGATTGTACTGGCGTGATCTGGGAGTGGGAGTGTATCGGTGGGATCTGGAAGCGGGAGTGCATTGGTGTGACATGGGATTGGGAGAGTATTGTTGTGATCTGTGAGTGGGAGTATATTGGTGTGATCTGGGAATGGGATTGTACTGGTGTGATCTTGTAGTGGGAGTGTATTGGTGTGATCTGCGATTGGGAGTGTATTGGTGTGATCTGGGAGTGGGAATGTACTGGTGTGATCTGGGATTGGCACAGTATTGGTGTGATCTGGGAGTGTGAGTGTGCTGGTGTGATCTGGGAGTGGGTGAGTATTGGTGTGATCTGGGATTGGGAGTGTATTGGTGTGATCTGGGACTGGGAGTGTACTGGTGTGATCTGGGAGTGGGAGTGTATTGGTGTGATCTGGGAGTGGGAATGTACTGGTGTGATCTGGGATTGGCACAGTATTGGTGTGATCTGGGAGTGTGAGTGTGCTGGTGTGATCTGGGAGAGGAAGAGTATCGGTGCGATCTGGAAGTGGGAGTGTACTGGTGTTATCCGGAAGTGGGTGTGTATCGGTGTGATCTGGGAGTGGGAGTGTATTGGTGTGAACTTGAAGTGGGAGTGTACTGGTGTGATCTGGGAGTGACAGTGGATTGGTGTGATCTGGGATTGGGAGTGCATTGATGTGATCTTGGAGTGGAAGTGTACTGGTGTGCTCTGAGAGTGGGAGAGTACTGAAGTGATCTAGGAGTAGGAGAGTATTGGTGTGATCTGGGAGTGGGATTGTACTGGTGTGATCTGGGAGTGGGAGACTATCGGTGCGATCTGGAAGCGGGAGTGTCTTGGTGTGAACTTCAATTGGGAGTGTGCTGGTGTGATCTGGGAGTGACAGTGGATTCGTGTGATCTGGGATTGGGAGACTATTGGTGGGATCTGGAAGAGGGAGAGTATTGGTGTGATCTCGGTGTGTGAGAGTATCAGTGGGGGTGTGTGATTGTATTGGTGTGATCTGTGAGTGGGAGTGTATTGGTGTGATCTGTGAGTGTGTATGTACTGATGCGATCTGGGAGTGTGAGAGTACTGGTGTGATCAGGGAGTGGGAGTGTACTGGTGTCATCTGGGAGGTGGAGAGTATTGGTGTGATCTGGGATTTGCAGTGTATTGGTGTGATCTGGGAGTGGAGTGGATTGGTTATTTGGAAGTGGGAGAGCATTGGTGTCATGTGGGAATGGGAGTCTATTGGTCTGACCTGGGACTGGGAGTGCATTTATGTGATCTTGGAGTGGAAGTGTACTGGTGTGCTCTGGGAGTGGGAGAGTACTGAAGTGATCTAGGAGTAGGAGAGTATTGGTGTGATCTGGGAGTGGGATTGTACTGGTGTGATCTCGGTGTGTGAGAGTATCAGTGGGGGTGTGTGAGAGTATTGGAGTGATCTGTGAGTGGGAGTGTATTGGTGTGATCTGTGAGTGAGTATCTACTGATGCGATCTGGGATTGGGAGAGTACTGGTGTGATCAGGGAGTGGGCGCGTACTGGTGTGATCTTGTAGTGGGAGTGTATTGGTGTGATCTTGGATTTGCAGTGTATTGGTGTGATCTGGGAGTGGGAGTGTATTGGTATTATTTGCGAGTGGGAGAGCATTGGTGTCATGTGGGAATGGGAGTCTATTGGTCTGACCTGGGACTGGGAGTGCATTGGTGTGATCTGGGAGTGGAAGTGTACTGGTGTGATCTGGGAGTGGGATAGTACTGAAGTGATCTAGGAGTGGGAGAGTATTGGTGTTATCTGGGAGTGGGATTGTACTGGCGTGATCTGGGAGTGGGAGTGTATCGGTGGGATCTGGAAGCGGGAGTGCATTGGTGTGACATGGGATTGGGAGAGTATTGTTGTGATCTGTGAGTGGGAGTATATTGGTGTGATCTGCTAATGGGAGAGTACTGGTGTGATCTGGCAGTGGGAGTGCATTGGTGTGATCTGGGAGAGGAAGTGTACTGGTGTGATATGGGATTGGGAGAGTATTGTGATCTGTGAGTGCGAGTATATTGGTGTGATCTGGGAATGGGATTGTACTGGTGTGATCTTGTAGTGGGAGTGTATTGGTGTGATCTGCGATTGGGAGTGTATTGGTGTGATCTGGGAATGGGAATGTACTGGTGTGATCTGGGATTGGCACAGTATTGGTGTGATCTGGGAGTGTGAGTGTGCTGGTGTGATCTGGGAGAGGAAGAGTATCGGTGTGATCTGGAAGTGGGAATATACTGGTGTTTACCGGAAGTGGGTGTGTATTGGTGTGATCTGGGAGTGAGAGAGTATTGGTGTGATCTCGGAGTGGGATTGTATTGCTGTGATCTGGGAGTGCGATTGTACTGGTGTGATCTGGGAGTGGAAGAGTATCGGTGTGATCTGGAAGTGGGAGTGTACTGGTGTGATATGGGATTGGGAGAGTATTGTTGTGATCTGTGAGTGGGAGTGTATTGCTGTGATCTGGGAGTGCGATTGTACTGGTGTGATCTGGGAGTGGAAGAGTATCGGTGTGATCTGGAAGTGGGAGTGTACTGGTGTTATCCGGAAGTGGGTGTATATTGGTGTGATCTGGGAGTGAGAGTGTATTGGTGTGAACTTGAAGTGGGTGTGTGCTGGTGTGATCTGGGACTGACAGAGGATTCGTTTGATCTGGGACTCGGAAAGTATTGGTAGGATCTGGAAGTGTGAGAGTATTGGTGTGATCTGTGAGTGGGAGTGTATTGGTGTGATCTGTGAGTGAGTATGTACTGATGCGATCTGGGAGTGCGAGTGTACTGATGTGATCTGCGAGTGGTAGAGTATTGGTACAATCTGGGAGTGGGAGAGTACTGGTGTGATCTGGGAGTGGGATAGTACTGAAGTGATCTAGGAGTGGGAGAGTATTGGTGTTATCTGGGAGTGGGATTGTACTGGCGTGATCTGGGAGTGGGAGTGTATCGGTGGGATCTGGAAGCGGGAGTGCATTGGTGTGACATGGGATTGGGAGAGTATTGTTGTGATCTGTGAGTGGGAGTATATTGGTGTGATCTGGGTGTGGGAGTTTACTGGTGTGATCTTGTAGTGGGAGAGTATTGGAGCGATCTGGGAGTGGGAGTGTACAGGTGTTATCTGGGAGTGGTAGAGTATTGGTGTGATCTGGGAGTGGGAGAGTACTGGTGTGATCTGGGTGTGGGAGTGTACTGGTCTGATCTTGTCGTGGGAGAGTATGGGTGTGATCTGGGAGTGAGTATGTACTGATGCGATCTGGGAGTGGGAGTGTATTGGTGTAACCTGGAATTAGGAGAGTATTGGTGTGATCTGGAAGTTGGAGTGTACTGGTGTGATCTGGGTGTGTGAGTGTACTGGTGTGATCTTGTAGTGGGAGAGTATTGGTTCGATCTGGGAGTGGGAGTGTACTGGTGTGATCTGGGTGTGTGAGTGTACTGGTGTGATCTGGGAGTGGGAGAGTATTGGTGCGATCTGGGAGTGGGAGTGTACTGGTGTCATCTGGGAGTGGGAGAATATTGGTGTTATCTGGGATTTGCAGTGTGTTGGTGTGATCTGGGAGTGGGAGTGTATTGGTATTATTTGCGAGTGGGAGAGCATTGGTGTCATGTGGGAATGGGAGTCTATTGGTCTGACCTGGGACTGGGAGTGCATTGGTGTGATCTGGGAGTGGAAGTGTACTGGTGTGATCTGGGAGTGGGATAGTACTGAAGTGATCTAGGAGTGGGAGAGTATTGGTGTTATCTGGGAGTGGGATTGTACTGGCGTGATCTGGGAGTGGGAGTGTATCGGTGGGATCTGGAAGCGGGAGTGCATTGGTGTGACATGGGATTGGGAGAGTATTGTTGTGATCTGTGAGTGGGAGTATATTGGTGTGATCTGGGAATGGGATTGTACTGGTGTGATCTTGTAGTGGGAGTGTATTGGTGTGATCTGCGATTGGGAGTGTATTGGTGTGATCTGGGAGTGGGAATGTACTGGTGTGATCTGGGATTGGCACAGTATTGGTGTGATCTGGGAGTGTGAGTGTGCTGGTGTGATCTGGGAGTGGGTGAGTATTGGTGTGATCTGGGATTGGGAGTGTATTGGTGTGATCTGGGACTGGGAGTGTACTGGTGTGATCTGGGAGTGGGAGTGTATTGGTGTGATCTGGGAGTGGGAATGTACTGGTGTGATCTGGGATTGGCACAGTATTGGTGTGATCTGGGATTGGCACAGTATTGGTGTGATCTGGGAGTGTGAGTGTGCTGGTGTGATCTGGGAGAGGAAGAGTATCGGTGCGATCTGGAAGTGGGAGTGTACTGGTGTTATCCGGAAGTCGGTGTGTATCGGTGTGATCTGGGAGTGGGAGTGTATTGGTGTGAACTTGAAGTGGGAGTGTACTGGTGTGATCTGGGAGTGACAGTGGATTGGTGTGATCTGGGATTGGGAGTGTATTGGTGGGATCTGGAAGAGGGAGAGTATTGGTGTGATCTGGGTGTGTGAAAGTATCAGTGGGGGTGTGTGAGAGAATTGGTGTGATCTGTGAGTGGGAGTGTATTGGTGTGATCAGTGAGTGAGTATGTACTAATGCGATCTCGGTGTGGGAGAGTACTGGTGTGATCTGGGTGTGGGAGTGTACTGTTGTGATCTGGGACTGGGAGTGTACTGGTGTGATCAGGGAGTTGGAGAGTATTGGTGTGAACTGGGATTGGGAGTGTATTGGTGTGATCTGGGACAGGGAGTGTATTGGTGTGAACTTGAAGTGGGAGTGTACTGGTGTGATCTGGGAGTGGGAGAGTATTGGTGTGATCTGGGATTGGGAGTGTATTGGTGTGATCTGGGACAGGGAGTGTATTGGTGCGAACTTGAAGTGGGAGTGTGCTGGTGTGATCTGGGAGTGACAGTGGATTGGTGTGATCTGGGATTGGGAGACTATTGGTGGGATCTGGAAGAGGGAGAGTATTGGTGTGATCTCGGTGTGTGAGAGTATCAGTGGGGGTGTGTGAGAATATTGGTGTGATCTGTGAGTGGGAGTGTATTGGTGTGATCTGTGAGTGAGTATGTACTGATGCGATCTGGGAATGGGAGAGTACTGGTGTGATCAGGGAGTGGGCGTGTACTGGTGTGATCTTGTAGTGGGAGTGTACTGGTGTCATCTGGGAGTGGGAGTGTATTGGTGTTAATTGGGAGTGGGAGAGCATTGGTGTCATGTGGGAATGGGAGTCTATTGGTCTGACCTGGGACTGGGAGTGCATTCATGTGATTTGGGAGTGGAAGTGTACTGGTGTGCTCCGGGAGTGGGAGAGAACTGAAGTGATCTAGGAGTGGGAGAGTATTGGTGTGATCTGGGAGTGGGATTGTACTGGTGTGATCTGGGTGTGGGAGAGTATCGGTGGGATCTGGAAGCGGGAGTGTATTGGTGTGATATGGGATTGGGAGAGTATTGATGTGATCTGTGAGTGGGAGTGTATTGCTGTGATCTGGGAGTGGGATTGTACTGGTGTGATCTGGGAGTGGAAGAGTATCGGTGCGATCTGGAAGTGGGAGTGTACTGGTGTTATCCGGAAGTGGGTGTGTATTGGTGTGATCTGGGAGTGGGAGTGTATTGGTGTGAACTTGAAGTGGGAGTGTACTGGTGTGATCTGGGTGTGACAGTGGATTGGTGGGATCTGGAAGAGGGAGAGTATTGGTGTGATCTCGGTGTGTGAGAGTATCAGTGGGGGTGTGTGAGAATATTGGTGAGATCTGTGAGTGGGAGTGTATTGGTGTGATCTGTGAGTGAGTATGTACTGATGCGATCTGGGAGTGTGAGAGTACTGGTGTGATCAGGGAGTGGGACTGTACTGGTGTCATCTGGGAGGTGGAGAGTATTGGTGTGATCTGGGATTTGCAGTGTATTGGTGTGATCTGGGAGTGGAGTGGATTGGTGTTATTTGGAAGTGGGAGAGCATTGGTGTGATCTCGGAGTGTGAGAGTATCAGTGGGGGTGTGTGTGAATATTGGTGTGATCTGTGATTGAGTATGTACTGATGCGATCTGGGAATGGGAGAGTACTGGTGTGATCAGGGAGTGGGCGTGTACTGGTGTGATCTTGTAGTGGGAGTGTACTGGTGTCATCTGGGAGTGGGAGTGTATTGGTGTTAATTGGGAGTGGGAGAGCATTGGTGTCATGTGGGAATGGGAGTCTATTGGTCTGACCTGGGACTGGGAGTGCATTCATGTGATTTGGGAGTGGAAGTGTACTGGTGTGCTCCGGGAGTGGGAGAGAACTGAAGTGATCTAGGAGTGGGAGAGTATTGGTGTGATCTGGGAGTGGGATTGTACTGGTGTGATCTGGGTGTGGGAGAGTGTCGGTGGGATCTGGAAGCGGGAGTGTATTGGTGTGATATGGGATTGGGAGAGTATTGATGTGATCTGTGAGTGGGAGTGTATTGCTGTGATCTGGGAGTGGGATTGTACTGGTGTGATCTGGGAGTGGAAGAGTATCGGTGCGATCTGGAAGTGGGAGTGTACTGGTGTTATCCGGAAGTGGGTGTGTATTGGTGTGATCTGGGAGTGGGAGTGTATTGGTGTGAACTTGAAGTGGGAGTGTACTGGTGTGATCTGGGAGTGACAGTGGATTGGTGTGATCTGGGATTGGGAGTGTATTGGTGGGATCTGGAAGAGGGAGAGTATTGGTGTGATCTGGGTGTGTGAGAGTATCAGTGGGGGTGTGTGAGAGTATTGGTGTGTTCTGTGAGTGGGAGTGTATTGGTGTGATCTGTGAGTGAGTATGTACTGATGCGATCTCGGTGTGGGAGAGTACTGGTGTGATCTGGGTGTGGGAGTGTACTGTTGTGATCTGGGAGTGGGAGTGTACTGGTGTGATCAGGGAGTTGGAGAGTATTGGTGTGAACTGGGATTGGGAGTGTATTGGTGTGATCTGGGACAGGGAGTGTATTGGTGTGAACTTGAAGTGGGAGTGTGCTGGTGTGATCTGGGAGTGACAGTGGATTGGTGTGATCTGGGATTGGGAGACTATTGGTGGGATCTGGAAGAGGGAGAGTATTGGTGTGATCTCGGTGTGTGAGAGTATCAGTGGGGGTGTGTGAGAATATTGGTGAGATCTGTGAGTGGGAGTGTATTGGTGTGATCTGTGAGTGAGTATGTACTGATGCGATCTGGGAGTGTGAGAGTACTGGTGTGATCAGGGAGTGGGACTATACTGGTGTCATCTGGGAGGTGGAGAGTATTGGTGTGATCTGGGATTTGCAGTGTATTGGTGTGATCTGGGAGTGGAGTGGATTGGTGTTATTTGGAAGTGGGAGAGCATTGGTGTCATGTGGGAATGGGAGTCTATTGGTCTGACCTGGGACTGGGAGTGCATTGATGTGATCTTGGAGTGGAAGTGTACTGGTGTGCTCTGGGAGTGGGAGAGTACTGAAGTGATCTAGGAGTAGGAGAGTATTGGTGTGATCTGGGAGTGGGATTGTACTGGTGTGATCTGGGAGTGGGAGACTATCGGTGCGATCTGGAAGCGGGAGTGTCTTGGTGTGATCGGGGAGTGGGATTGTACTGGTGTGATCTGGGAGTGGGAGAGTATTGGTGTAATCTGAGATTGGGAGTGTATTGGTGTGATCTGTGAGTGAGTGTGTACTCATGCGATCTGGGAGTGGGAGAGTACAGGTGTGATCTGGGTGTGGGAGTGTACTGGTCTGATCTTGTCGTGGGAGAGTATTGGTGTGATCTGGGAGTGGGAGAGTACTGGTGTGATCTGGGTGTGGGAGTGTACTGGTCTGATCTTGTCGTGGGAGAGTATTGGTGTGATCTGGGAGTGGAAGTGTATCGGTGTGATCTGGAAGTGGGAGTGTACTGGTGTTATCCGGAAGTGGGTGTGTATTGGTGTGATCTGGGAGTGAGAGTGTATTGGTGTGAACTTGAAGTGGGAGTGTGCTGGTGTGATCTGGGACTGACAGAGGATTCGTGTGATCTGGGTCTCGGAAAGTATTGGTAGGATCTGGAAGTGTGAGAGTATTGGTGTGATCTGGGAGTGGGATTGTACTGGTGTGATCTGGGTGTGGGAGAGTATCGGTGGGATCTGGAAGCGGGAGTGTATTGGTGTGATATGGGATTGGGAGAGTATTGATGTGATCTGTGAGTGGGAGTGTATTGCTGTGATCTGGGAGTGGGATTGTACTGGTGTGATCTGGGAGTGGAAGAGTATCGGTGCGATCTGGAAGTGGGAGTGTACTGGTGTTATCCGGAAGTGGGTGTGTATTGCTGTGATCTGGGAGTGGGAGTGTATTGGTGTGAACTTGAAGTGGGAGTGCACTGGTGTGATCTGGGTGTGACAGTGGATTGGTGTGATCTGGGATTGGGAGTGTATTGGTGGGATCTGGAAGAGGGAGAGTATTGGTGTGATCTGGGTGTGTGAAAGTATCAGTGGGGGTGTGTGAGAGTATTGGTGTGATCTGTGAGTGGGAGTGTATTGGTGTGATCTGTGAGTGAGTATGTACTGATGCGATCTCGGTGTGGGAGAGTACTGGTGTGATCTGGGTGTGGGAGTGTACTGTTGTGATCTGGGACTGGGAGTGTACTGGTGTGATCAGGGAGTTGGAGAGTATTGGTGTGAACTGGGATTGGGAGTGTATTGGTGTGATCTGGGACAGGGAGTGTATTGGTGTGAACTTGAAGTGGGAGTGTGCTGGTGTGATCTGGGAGTGACAGTGGATTGGTGTGATCTGGGATTGGGAGACTATTGGTGGGATCTGGAAGAGGGAGAGTATTGGTGTGATCTCGGAGTGTGAGAGTATCAGTGGGGGTGTGTGTGAATATTGGTGTGATCTGTGAGTGAGTATGTACTGATGCGATCTGGGAGTGTGAGAGTACTGGTGTGATCAGGGAGTGGGACTGTACTGGTGTCATCTGGGAGGTGGAGAGTATTGGTGTGATCTGGGATTTGCAGTGTATTGGTCTGAACTGGGAGTGGAGTGGATTGGTGTTATTTGGAAGTGGGAGAGCATTGGTGTCATGTGGGAATGGGAGTCTATTGGTCTGACCTGGGACTGGGAGTGAATTGATGTGATCTTGGAGTGGAAGTGTACTGGTGTGCTCTGGGAGTGGGAGAGTACAGAAGTGATCTAGGAGTAGGAGAGTATTGGTGTGATCTGGGAGTGGGATTGTACTGGTGTGATCTGGGAGTGGGAGACTATCGGTGCGATCTGGAAGCGGGAGTGTCTTGGTGTGATATGGAATTTGGAGAGTATTGTTGTGATCTGTGAGTGGGAGTGTATTGGTGTGATCGGGGAGTGGGATTGTACTGGTGTGATCTGGGAGTGGGAGAGTATTGGTGTAATCTGCGATTGGGAGTGTATTGGTGTGATCTGTGAGTGAGTGTGTACTCATGCGATCTGGGAGTGGGAGAGTACAGGTGTGATCTGGGTGTGGGAGTGTACTGGTCTGATCTTGTCGTGGGAGAGTATTGGTGTGATCTGGGAGTGGGAGACTACTGGTGTGATCTGGGTGTGGGAGTGTACTGGCCTGATCTTGTCGTGGGAGAGTATTGGTGTAATCTAGGAGTGGGAGTGTACTGGTGTGATCTGGGAGTGGTAGTGTAGTGCTCCGATCTTGTCGTGGGAGAGTATTGGTGTGATCTGGGAGTGACAGTGGATTGGTGTGATCTGGGATTGGGAGACTATTGGTGGGATCTGGAAGAGGGAGAGTATTGGTGTGATCTCGGTGTGTGAGAGTATCAGTGGGGGTGTGTGAGAATATTGGTGTGATCTGTGAGTGGGAGTGTATTGGTGTGATCTGTGAGTGAGTATGTACTGATGCGATCTGGGAGTGGGAGAGTACTGGTGTGATCAGGGAGAGGGACTGTACTGGTGTCATCTGGGAGGTGGAGAGTATTGGTGTGATCTGGGATTTGCAGTGTATTGGTGTGATCTGGGAGTGGAGTGGATTGGTGTTATTTGGAAGTGGGAGAGCATTGGTGTCATGTGGGAATGGGAGTCTATTGGTCTGACCTGGGAGTGGGAGTGCATTGATGTGATCTTGGAGTGGAAGTGTACTGGTGTGCTCTGGGAGTGGAAGAGTACTGAAGTGATCTAGGAGTTGGAGAGTATTGGTGTGATCTGGGAGTGGGATTGTACAGGGGTGATCTGGGAGTGGGAGACTATCGGTGCGATCTGGAAGCGGGAGTGTCTTGGTGTGATATGGAATTTGGAGAGTATTGTTGTGATCTGTGAGTGGGAGTGTATTCGTGTGATCGGGGAGTGGGATTGTACTGGTGTGATCTGGGAGTGGGAGAATATTGGTGTAATCTGCGATTGGGAGTGTATTGGTGTGATCTGTGAGTGAGTGTGTACTCATGCGATCTGGGAGTGGGAGAGTACTGGTGTGATCTGGGTGTGGGAGTGTACTGGTCTGATCTTGTCGTGGGAGAGTATTGGTGTGATCTGGGAGTGGGAGAGTACTGGTGTGATCTGGGTGTGGGAGTGTACTGGTCTGATCTTGTCGTGGGAGAGTATTGGTGTGATCTGGGAGTGGGAGTGTACTGGTGTGATCTGGGAGTGGTAGTGTACTGGTCCGATCTTGTCGTGGGAGAGTATTGGTGTGATCTGGGAGTGACAGTGGATTGGTGTGATCTGGGATTGGGAGACTATTGGTGGGATCTGGAAGAGGGAGAGTATTGGTGTGATCTCGGTGTGTGAGAGTATCAGTGGGGGTGTGTGAGAATATTGGTGTGATCTGTGAGTGGGAGTGTATTGGTGTGATCTGTGAGTGAGTATGTACTGATGCGATCTGGGAGTGGGAGAGTACTGGTGTGATCAGGGAGTGGGACTGTACTGGTGTCATCTGGGAGGTGGAGAGTATTGGTGTGATCTGGGATTTGCAGTGTATTGGTGTGATCTGGGAGTGGAGTGGATTGGTGTTATTTGGAAGTGGGAGAGCATTGGTGTCATGTGGGAATGGGAGTCTATTGGTCTGACCTGGGACTGGGAGTGCATTGATGTGATCTTGGAGTGGAAGTGTACTGGTGTGCTCTGGGAGTGGGAGAGTACTGAAGTGATCTAGGAGTAGGAGAGTATTGGTGTGATCTGGGAGTGGGATTGTACTGGTGTGATCTGGGAGTGGGAGACTATCGGTGCGATCTGGAAGCGGGAGTGTCTTGGTGTGATATGGAATTTGGAGAGTATTGTTGTGATCTGTGAGTGGGAGTGTATTGGTGTGATCGGGGAGTGGGATTGTACTGGTGTGATCTGGGAGTGGGAGAGTATTGGTGTAATCTGCGATTGGGAGTGTATTGGTGTGATCTGTGAGTGAGTGTGTACTCATGCGATCTGGGAGTGGGAGAGTACAGGTGTGATCTGGGTGTGGGAGTGTACTGGTCTGATCTTGTCGTGGGAGAGTATTGGTGTGATCTGGGAGTGGGAGAGTACTGGTGTGATCTGGGTGTGGGAGTGTACTGGTCTGATCTTGTCGTGGGAGAGTATTGGTGTGATCTGGGAGTGGGAGTGTACTGGTGTGATCTGGGAGTGGTAGTGTACTGGTCCGATCTTGTCGTGGGAGAGTATTGGTGTGATCTGGGAGTGACAGTGGATTGGTGTGATCTGGGATTGGGAGACTATTGGTGGGATCTGGAAGAGGGAGAGTATTGGTGTGATCTCGGTGTGTGAGAGTATCAGTGGGGGTGTGTGAGAATATTGGTGTGATCTGTGAGTGGGAGTGTATTGGTGTGATCTGTGAGTGAGTATGTACTGATGCGATCTGGGAGTGGGAGAGTACTGGTGTGATCAGGGAGTGGGACTGTACTGGTGTCATCTGGGAGGTGGAGAGTATTGGTGTGATCTGGGATTTGCAGTGTATTGGTGTGATCTGGGAGTGGGAGTGTATTGGTGTGAACTTGAAGTGGGAGTGTACTGGTGTGATCTGGGAGTGACAGTGGATTGGTGTGATCTGGGATTGGGAGTGTATTGGTGTGATCTGTGAGTGAGTATGTACTGATGCGATCTCGGTGTGGGAGAGTACTGGTGTGATCTGGGTGTGGGAGTGTACTGTTGTGATCTGGGAGTGGGAGTGTACTGGTGTGATCTGGGAGTGGGAGAGTATTGGTGTGATCTGGGATTGGGAGTGTATTGGTGTGATCTGGGACTGGGAGTGTATTGGTGTGAACTTGAAGTGGGAGTGTGCTGGTGTGATCTGGGAGTGACAGTGGATTGGTGTGATCTGGGATTGGGAGACTATTGGTGTGATCTGGGAGTGGGATTGTACAGGGGTGATCTGGGAGTGGGAGACTATCGGTGCGATCTGGAAGCGGGAGTGTCTTGGTGTGATATGGAATTTGGAGAGTATTGTTGTGATCTGTGAGTGGGAGTGTATTCGTGTGATCGGGGAGTGGGATTGTACTGGTGTGATCTGGGAGTGGGAGAATATTGGTGTAATCTGCGATTGGGAGTGTATTGGTGTGATCTGTGAGTGAGTGTGTACTCATGCGATCTGGGAGTGGGAGAGTACTGGTGTGATGTTGTAGTGGGAAATTATTGGTGCGATCTGGGAGTGGGAGTATACTGGTGTGATCTGGGAGTGGTAGTGTACTGGTCTGATCTTGTCGTGGGAGAGTATTGGTGTGATCTGGGAGTGGGAGTGTACTGGAGCGATCTGGGAGTGGGAGTGTACTTGTGTGATGTTGTAGTGGGAGAGTATTGGTGCGATCTGGGAGTGGGAGTGTACTGGTGTGATCTGGGAGTGGGAGTGTACTGGAGCGATCTGGGAGTGGGAGTGTACTGGTGTGATATGAGAGTGGGAGTGTACTGGTCTGATCTTGTCATGGGAGATTATTGGTGTGATCTGGGAGTGGGAGTGTACTGGAGCGATCTGGGAGTGGGAGTGTACTGGTGTGATGTTGTAGTGGGAGAGTATTGGTGCGATCTGGGAGTGGTAGTGTATTGGTGCGATCTGGGAGTGGGAGTATACTGGTGTCGTCTGGGAGTGGTAGTTTATTGGTGTGATCTGGGATTTGCAGTGTATTGGTGTGATCTGGGAGTGGGTGTGTATTGGTGTTAATTGGGAGTGGGAGAGCATTGGTGTCATGTGGGAATGGGAGTCTATTGGTCTGACCTGGGACTGGGAGTGCATTAATGTGATTTGGGAGTGGAAGTTTACTGGTGTGCTCCGGGAGTGGGAGATAACTGAAGTGATCTAGGAGTGGGAGAGTATTGGTGTGATCTGGGAGTCGGATTGTACTGGTGTGATCTGGGAGTGGAAGAGTATCGGTGTGATCTGGAAGTGGGAGTGTACTGGTGTTTTCCAGAAGTGGGTGTGTATTGGTGTGATCTGTGAGTGGGAGTGTATTGCTGTGATCTGGGAGTGGGATTGTACTGGTGTGATCTGGGAGTGGTAGTGTACTGGTCTGATCTTGTCGTGGGAGAGTATTGGTGTGATCTGGGAGTGGGAGTGTACTGGAGCGATCTGGGAGTGGGAGTGTACTTGTGTGATGTTGTAGTGGGAGAGTATTGGTGCGATCTGGGAGTGGGAGTGTACTGGTGTGATCTGGGAGTGGGAGTGTACTGGAGCGATCTGGGAGTGGGAGTATACTGGTGTGATCTGGGAGTGGTAGTGTACTGGTCTGATCTTGTCGTGGGAGAGTATTGGTGTGATCTGGGAGTGGGAGTGTACTGGAGCGATCTGGGAGTGGGAGTGTACTTGTGTGATGTTGTAGTGGGAGAGTATTGGTGCGATCTGGGAGTGGGAGTGTACTGGTGTGATCTGGGAGTGGGAGTGTACTGGAGCGATCTGGGAGTGGGAGTGTACTGGTGTGATATGAGAGTGGGAGTGTACTGGTCTGATCTTGTCATGGGAGATTATTGGTGTGATCTGGGAGTGGGAGTGTACTGGAGCGATCTGGGAGTGGGAGTGTACTGGTGTGATGTTGTAGTGGGAGAGTATTGGTGCGATCTGGGAGTGGTAGTGTATTGGTGCGATCTGGGAGTGGGAGTATACTGGTGTCGTCTGGGAGTGGTAGTTTATTGGTGTGATCTGGGATTTGCAGTGTATTGGTGTGATCTGGGAGTGGGTGTGTATTGGTGTTAATTGGGAGTGGGAGAGCATTGGTGTCATGTGGGAATGGGAGTCTATTGGTCTGACCTGGGACTGGGAGTGCATTAATGTGATTTGGGAGTGGAAGTTTACTGGTGTGCTCCGGGAGTGGGAGATAACTGAAGTGATCTAGGAGTGGGAGAGTATTGGTGTGATCTGGGAGTCGGATTGTACTGGTGTGATCTGGGAGTGGAAGAGTATCGGTGTGATCTGGAAGTGGGAGTGTACTGGTGTTTTCCAGAAGTGGGTGTGTATTGGTGTGATCTGTGAGTGGGAGTGTATTGCTGTGATCTGGGAGTGGGATTGTACTGGTGTGATCTGGGAGTGGAAGAGTATTGGTGTGATCTGGAAGTGGGAGTGTACTGGTGTTTTCCGGAAGTGGGTGTGTATTGGTGTGATCTGTGAGTGGGAGTGTATTGCTGTGATCTGGGAGTGGGATTGTACTGGTGTGATCTGGGAGTGGAAGAGTATCGGTGCGATCTGGAAGTGGGAGTGTACTGGTGTTATCCGGAAGTGGGTGTGTATTGGTGTGATCTGGGAGTGGGAGTGTATTGGTGTGATCTGTGAGTGAGTATGTACTGATGCGATCTGGGAGTGTGAGAGTACTGGTGTGATCAGGGAGTGGGACTATACTGGTGTCATCTGGGAGGTGGAGAGTATTGGTGTGATCTGGGATTTGCAGTGTATTGGTGTGATCTGGGAGTGGAGTGGATTGGTGTTATTTGGAAGTGGGAGAGCATTGGTGTCATGTGGGAATGGGAGTCTATTGGTCTGACCTGGGACTGGGAGTGCATTGATGTGATCTTGGAGTGGAAGTGTACTGGTGTGCTCTGGGAGTGGGAGAGTACTGAAGTGATCTAGGAGTAGGAGAGTATTTGTGTGATCTGGGAGTGGGATTGTACTGGTGTGATCTGGGAGTGGGAGACTATCGGTGCGATCTGGAAGCGGGAGTGTCTTGGTGTGATCGGGGAGTGGGATTGTACTGGTGTGATCTGGGAGTGGGAGAGTATTGGTGTAATCTGAGATTGGGAGTGTATTGGTGTGATCTGTGAGTGAGTGTGTACTCATGCGATCTGGGAGTGGGAGAGTACAGGTGTGATCTGGGTGTGGGAGTGTACTGGTCTGATCTTGTCGTGGGAGAGTATTGGTGTGATCTGGGAGTGGGAGAGTACTGGTGTGATCTGGGTGTGGGAGTGTACTGGTCTGATCTTGTCGTGGGAGAGTATTGGTGTGATCTGGGAGTGGAAGTGTATCGGTGTGATCTGGAAGTGGGAGTGTACTGGTGTTATCCGGAAGTGGGTGTGTATTGGTGTGATCTGGGAGTGAGAGTGTATTGGTGTGAACTTGAAGTGGGAGTGTGCTGGTGTGATCTGGGACTGACAGAGGATTCGTGTGATCTGGGTCTCGGAAAGTATTGGTAGGATCTGGAAGTGTGAGAGTATTGGTGTGATCTGGGAGTGGGATTGTACTGGTGTGATCTGGGTGTGGGAGAGTATCGGTGGGATCTGGAAGCGGGAGTGTATTGGTGTGATATGGGATTGGGAGAGTATTGATGTGATCTGTGAGTGGGAGTGTATTGCTGTGATCTGGGAGTGGGATTGTACTGGTGTGATCTGGGAGTGGAAGAGTATCGGTGCGATCTGGAAGTGGGAGTGTACTGGTGTTATCCGGAAGTGGGTGTGTATTGCTGTGATCTGGGAGTGGGAGTGTATTGGTGTGAACTTGAAGTGGGAGTGTACTGGTGTGATCTGGGTGTGACAGTGGATTGGTGTGATCTGGGATTGGGAGTGTATTGGTGGGATCTGGAAGAGGGAGAGTATTGGTGTGATCTGGGTGTGTGAAAGTATCAGTGGGGGAGTGTGAGAGTATTGGTGTGATCTGTGAGTGGGAGTGTATTGGTGTGATCTGTGAGTGAGTATGTACTGATGCGATCTCGGTGTGGGAGAGTACTGGTGTGATCTGGGTGTGGGAGTGTACTGTTGTGATCTGGGACTGGGAGTGTACTGGTGTGATCAGGGAGTTGGAGAGTATTGGTGTGAACTGGGATTGGGAGTGTATTGGTGTGATCTGGGACAGGGAGTGTATTGGTGTGAACTTGAAGTGGGAGTGTGCTGGTGTGATCTGGGAGTGACAGTGGATTGGTGTGATCTGGGATTGGGAGACTATTGGTGGGATCTGGAAGAGGGAGAGTATTGGTGTGATCTCGGAGTGTGAGAGTATCAGTGGGGGTGTGTGTGAATATTGGTGTGATCTGTGAGTGAGTATGTACTGATGCGATCTGGGAGTGTGAGAGTACTGGTGTGATCAGGGAGTGGGACTGTACTGGTGTCATCTGGGAGGTGGAGAGTATTGGTGTGATCTGGGATTTGCAGTGTATTGGTGTGATCTGGGAGTGGAGTGGATTGGTGTTATTTGGAAGTGGGAGAGCATTGGTGTCATGTGGGAATGGGAGTCTATTGGTCTGACCTGGGACTGGGAGTGAATTGATGTGATCTTGGAGTGGAAGTGTACTGGTGTGCTCTGGGAGTGGGAGAGTACTGAAGTGATCTAGGAGTAGGAGAGTATTGGTGTGATCTGGGAGTGGGATTGTACTGGTGTGATCTGGGAGTGGGAGACTATCGGTGCGATCTGGAAGCGGGAGTGTCTTGGTGTGATATGGAATTTGGAGAGTATTGTTGTGATCTGTGAGTGGGAGTGTATTGGTGTGATCGGGGAGTGGGATTGTACTGGTGTGATCTGGGAGTGGGAGAGTATTGGTGTAATCTGCGATTGGGAGTGTATTGGTGTGATCTGTGAGTGAGTGTGTACTCATGCGATCTGGGAGTGGGAGAGTACAGGTGTGATCTGGGTGTGGGAGTGTACTGGTCTGATCTTGTCGTGGGAGAGTATTGGTGTGATCTGGGAGTGGGAGACTACTGGTGTGATCTGGGTGTGGGAGTGTACTGGCCTGATCTTGTCGTGGGAGAGTATTGGTGTAATCTGGGAGTGGGAGTGTACTGGTGTGATCTGGGAGTGGTAGTGTAGTGCTCCGATCTTGTCGTGGGAGAGTATTGGTGTGATCTGGGAGTGACAGTGGATTGGTGTGATCTGGGATTGGGAGACTATTGGTGGGATCTGGAAGAGGGAGAGTATTGGTGTGATCTCGGTGTGTGAGAGTATCAGTGGGGGTGTGTGAGAATATTGGTGTGATCTGTGAGTGGGAGTGTATTGGTGTGATCTGTGAGTGAGTATGTACTGATGCGATCTGGGAGTGGGAGAGTACTGGGGTGATCAGGGAGAGGGACTGTACTGGTGTCATCTGGGAGGTGGAGAGTATTGGTGTGATCTGGGATTTGCAGTGTATTGGTGTGATCTGGGAGTGGAGTGGATTGGTGTTATTTGGAAGTGGGAGAGCATTGGTGTCATGTGGGAATGGGAGTCTATTGGTCTGACCTGGGAGTGGGAGTGCATTGATGTGATCTTGGAGTGGAAGTGTACTGGTGTGCTCTGGGAGTGGAAGAGTACTGAAGTGATCTAGGAGTTGGAGAGTATTGGTGTGATCTGGGAGTGGGATTGTACAGGGGTGATCTGGGAGTGGGAGACTATCGGTGCGATCTGGAAGCGGGAGTGTCTTGGTGTGATATGGAATTTGGAGAGTATTGTTGTGATCTGTGAGTGGGAGTGTATTCGTGTGATCGGGGAGTGGGATTGTACTGGTGTGATCTGGGAGTGGGAGAATATTGGTGTAATCTGCGATTGGGAGTGTATTGGTGTGATCTGTGAGTGAGTGTGTACTCATGCGATCTGGGAGTGGGAGAGTACTGGTGTGATCTGGGTGTGGGAGTGTACTGGTCTGATCTTGTCGTGGGAGAGTATTGGTGTGATCTGGGAGTGGGAGAGTACTGGTGTGATCTGGGTGTGGGAGTGTACTGGTCTGATCTTGTCGTGGAAGAGTATTGGTGTGATCTGGGAGTGGGAGTGTACTGGAGCGATCTGGGAGTGGGAGTGTACTGGTGTGATGTTGTAGTGGGAGATTATTGGTGCGATCTGGGAGTGGGAGTGTACTGGTGTGATCTGGGTGTGGGAGTGTACTGGTCTGATCTTGTCATGGGAGAGTATTGGTGTGATCTGGGAGTGGGAGTGTACTGGAGCGATCTGGGAGTGGGAGTGTACTTGTGTGATGTTGTAGTGGGAGAGTATTGGTGCGATCTGGGAGTGGGAGTGTACTGGTGTGATCTGGGAGTGGGAGTGTACTGGAGCGATCTGGGAGTGGGAGTGTACTGGTGTGATATGAGAGTGGGAGTGTACTGGTCTGATCTTGTCATGGGAGAGTATTGGTGTGATCTGGGAGTGGGAGTGTACTGGAGCGATCTGGGTGTGGGAGTGTACTGGTGTGATGTTGTAGTGGGAGAGTATTGGTGCGATCTGGGAGTGGTAGTGTATTGGTGCGATCTGGGAGTGGGAGTATACTGGTGTCGTCTGGGAGTGGTAGTTTATTGGTGTGATCTGGGATTTGCAGTGTATTGGTGTGACCTGGGAGTGGGTGTGTATTGGTGTTAATTGGGAGTGGGAGAGCATTGGTATCATGTGGGAATGGGAGTCTATTGGTCTGACCTGGGACTGGGAGTGCATTCTTGTGATTTGGGAGTGGAAGTTTACTGGTGTGCTCCGGGAGTGGGAGAGAACTGAAGTGATCTAGGAGTGGGAGAGTATTGGTGTGATCTGGGAGTGGGATTGTACTGGTGTGATCTGGGTGTGGGAGAGTATCGGTGGGATCCGGAAGCGGGAGTGTATTGGTGTGATATGGGATTGGGAGAGTATTGTTGTGATCTGTGAGTGGGAGTGTATTGCTGTGATCTGGGAGTGGGATTGTACTGGTGTGATCTGGGAGTGGAAGAGTATCGGTGCGATCTGGAAGTGGGAGTGTACTGGTGTTATCCGGAAGTGGGTGTCTATTGGTGTGATCTGGGAGTGAGAGTGTATTGGTGTGAACTTGAAGTGGGAGTGTGCTGGTGTGATCTGGGACTGACAGAGGATTCGTGTGATCTGGGTCTCGGAAAGTATTGGTAGGATCTGGAACTGTGAGAGTATTGGTGTGATCTGGGAGTGGGATTGTACTGGTGTGATCTGGGTGTGGGAGAGTATCGGTGGGATCTGGAAGCGGGAGTGTATTGGTGTGATATGGGATTGGGAGAGTATTGATGTGATCTGTGAGTGGGAGTGTATTGCTGTGATCTGGGAGTGGGATTGTACTGGTGTGATCTGGGAGTGGAAGAGTATCGGTGCGATCTGGAAGTGGGAGTGTACTGGTGTTATCCGGAAGTGGGTGTGTATTGGTGTGATCTGGGAGTGGGAGTGTATTGGTGCGAACTTGAAGTGGGAGTGTGCTGGTGTGATCTGGGAGTGACAGTGGATTGGTGTGATCTGGGATTGGGAGACTATTGGTGGGATCTGGAAGAGGGAGAGTATTGGTGTGATCTCTGAGTGAGTATGTACTGATGCGATCTGGGAGTGTGAGAGTACTGGTGTGATCAGGGAGTGGGACTGTACTGGTGTCATCTGGGAGGTGGAGAGTATTGGTGTGATCTGGGATTTGCAGTGTATTGGTGTGATCTGGGAGTGGAGTGGATTGGTGTTATTTGGAAGTGGGAGAGCATTGGTGTCATGTGGGAATGGGAGTCTATTGGTCTGACCTGGGACTGGGAGTGCATTGATGTGATCTTGGAGTGGAAGTGTACTGGTGTGCTCTGGGAGTGGGAGAGTACTGAAGTGATCTAGGAGTAGGAGAGTATTGGTGTGATCTGGGAGTGGGATTGTACTGGTGTGATCTGGGAGTGGGAGACTATCGGTGCGATCTGGAAGCGGGAGTGTCTTGGTGTGATATGGAATTTGGAGAGTATTGTTGTGATCTGTGAGTGGGAGTGTATTGGTGTGATCGGGGAGTGGGATTGTACTGGTGTGATCTGGGAGTGGGAGAGTATTGGTGTAATCTGCGATTGGGAGTGTATTGGTGTGATCTGTGAGTGAGTGTGTACTCATGCGATCTGGGAGTGGGAGAGTACAGGTGTGATCTGGGTGTGGGAGTGTACTGGTCTGATCTTGTCGTGGGAGAGTATTGGTGTGATCTGGGAGTGGGAGAGTACTGGTGTGATCTGGGTGTGGGAGTGTACTGGTCTGATCTTGTCGTGGGAGAGTATTGGTGTGATCTGGGAGTGGGAGTGTACTGGTGTGATCTGGGAGTGGTAGTGTACTGGTCCGATCTTGTCGTGGGAGAGTATTGGTGTGATCTGGGAGTGACAGTGGATTGGTGTGATCTGGGATTGGGAGACTATTGGTGGGATCTGGAAGAGGGAGAGTATTGGTGTGATCTCGGTGTGTGAGAGTATCAGTGGGGGTGTGTGAGAATATTGGTGTGATCTGTGAGTGGGAGTGTATTGGTGTGATCTGTGAGTGAGTATGTACTGATGCGATCTGGGAGTGGGAGAGTACTGGTGTGATCAGGGAGTGGGACTGTACTGGTGTCATCTGGGAGGTGGAGAGTATTGGTGTGATCTGGGATTTGCAGTGTATTGGTGTGATCTGGGAGTGGAGTGGATTGGTGTTATTTGGAAGTGGGAGAGCATTGGTGTCATGTGGGAATGGGAGTCTATTGGTCTGACCTGGGACTGGGAGTGCATTGATGTGATCTTGGAGTGGAAGTGTACTGGTGTGCTCTGGGAGTGGAAGAGTACTGAAGTGATCTAGGAGTAGGAGAGTATTGGTGTGATCTGGGAGTGGGATTGTACTGGTGTGATCTGGGAGTGGGAGACTATCGGTGCGATCTGGAAGCGGGAGTGTCTTGGTGTGATATGGAATTTGGAGAGTATTGTTGTGATCTGTGAGTGGGAGTGTATTGGTGTGATCGGGGAGTGGGATTGTACTGGTGTGATCTGGGAGTGGGAGAGTATTGGTGTAATCTGCGATTGGGAGTGTATTGGTGTGATCTGTGAGTGAGTGTGTACTCATGCGATCTGGGAGTGGGAGAGTACAGGTGTGATCTGGGTGTGGGAGTGTACTGGTCTGATCTTGTCGTGGGAGAGTATTGGTGTGATCTGGGAGTGGGAGAGTACTGGTGTGATCTGGGTGTGGGAGTGTACTGGTCTGATCTTGTCGTGGGAGAGTATTGGTGTGATCTGGGAGTGGGAGTGTACTGGTGTGATCTGGGAGTGGTAGTGTACTGGTCCGATCTTGTCGTGGGAGAGTATTGGTGTGATCTGGGAGTGACAGTGGATTGGTGTGATCTGGGATTGGGAGACTATTGGTGGGATCTGGAAGAGGGAGAGTATTGGTGTGATCTCGGTGTGTGAGAGTATCAGTGGGGGTGTGTGAGAATATTGGTGTGATCTGTGAGTGGGAGTGTATTGGTGTGATCTGTGAGTGAGTATGTACTGATGCGATCTGGGAGTGGGAGAGTACTGGTGTGATCAGGGAGTGGGACTGTACTGGTGTCATCTGGGAGGTGGAGAGTATTGGTGTGATCTGGGATTTGCAGTGTATTGGTGTGATCTGGGAGTGGGAGTGTATTGGTGTGAACTTGAAGTGGGAGTGTACTGGTGTGATCTGGGAGTGACAGTGGATTGGTGTGATCTGGGATTGGGAGTGTATTGGTGTGATCTGTGAGTGAGTATGTACTGATGCGATCTCGGTGTGGGAGAGTACTGGTGTGATCTGGGTGTGGGAGTGTACTGTTGTGATCAGGGAGTGGGAGTGTACTGGTGTGATCTGGGAGTGGGAGAGTATTGGTGTGATCTGGGATTGGGAGTGTATTGGTGTGATCTGGGACTGGGAGTGTATTGGTGTGAACTTGAAGTGGGAGTGTGCTGGTGTGATCTGGGAGTGACAGTGGATTGGTGTGATCTGGGATTGGGAGACTATTGGTGTGATCTGGGAGTGGGATTGTACAGGGGTGATCTGGGAGTGGGAGACTATCGGTGCGATCTGGAAGCGGGAGTGTCTTGGTGTGATATGGAATTTGGAGAGTATTGTTGTGATCTGTGAGTGGGAGTGTATTCGTGTGATCGGGGAGTGGGATTGTACTGGTGTGATCTGGGAGTGGGAGAATATTGGTGTAATCTGCGATTGGGAGTGTATTGGTGTGATCTGTGAGTGAGTGTGTACTCATGCGATCTGGGATTGGGAGAGTACTGGTGTGATGTTGTAGTGGGAAATTATTGGTGCGATCTGGGAGTGGGAGTATACTGGTGTGATCTGGGAGTGGTAGTGTACTGGTCTGATCTTGTCGTGGGAGAGTATTGGTGTGATCTGGGAGTGGGAGTGTACTGGAGCGATCTGGGAGTGGGAGTGTACTTGTGTGATGTTGTAGTGGGAGAGTATTGGTGCGATCTGGGAGTGGGAGTGTACTGGTGTGATCTGGGAGTGGGAGTGTACTGGAGCGATCTGGGAGTGGGAGTGTACTGGTGTGATATGAGAGTGGGAGTGTACTGGTCTGATCTTGTCATGGGAGATTATTGGTGTGATCTGGGAGTGGGAGTGTACTGGAGCGATCTGGGAGTGGGAGTGTACTGGTGTGATGTTGTAGTGGGAGAGTATTGGTGCGATCTGGGAGTGGTAGTGTATTGGTGCGATCTGGGAGTGGGAGTATACTGGTGTCGTCTGGGAGTGGGTGTGTATTGGTGTTAATTGGGAGTGGGAGAGCATTGGTGTCATGTGGGAATGGGAGTCTATTGGTCTGACCTGGGACTGGGAGTGCATTAATGTGATTTGGGAGTGGAAGTTTACTGGTGTGCTCCGGGAGTGGGAGATAACTGAAGTGATCTAGGAGTGGGAGAGTATTGGTGTGATCTGGGAGTCGGATTGTACTGGTGTGATCTGGGAGTGGAAGAGTATCGGTGTGATCTGGAAGTGGGAGTGTACTGGTGTTTTCCGGAAGTGGGTGTGTATTGGTGTGATCTGTGAGTGGGAGTGTATTGCTGTGATCTGGGAGTGGGATTGTACTGGTGTGATCTGGGAGTGGAAGAGTATTGGTGTGATCTGGAAGTGGGAGTGTACTGGTGTTTTCCGGAAGTGGGTGTGTATTGGTGTGATCTGTGAGTGGGAGTGTATTGCTGTGATCTGGGAGTGGGATTGTACTGGTGTGATCTGGGAGTGGAAGAGTATCGGTGCGATCTGGAAGTGGGAGTGTACTGGTGTTATCCGGAAGTGGGTGTGTATTGGTGTGATCTGGGAGTGGGAGTGTATTGGTGTGAACTTGAAGTGGGAGTGTACTGGTGTGATCTGGGAGTGACAGTGGATTGGTGTGATCTGGGATTGGGAGTGTATTGGTTGGATCTGGAAGAGGGAGAGTATTGGTGTGATCTGGGTGTGTGAGAGTATCAGTGGGGGTGTGTGAGAGTATTGGTGTGATCTGTGAGTGGGAGTGTATTGGTGTGATCTGTGAGTGAATATGTACTGATGCGATCTCGGTGTGGGAGAGTACTGGTGTGATCTGGGTGTGGGAGTGTACTGTTGTGATCTGGGAGTGGGAGTGTACTGGTGTGATCTGGGAGTGGGAGAGTATTGGTGTGATCTAGGATTGGGAGTGTATTGGTGTGATCTGGGACTGGGAGTGTATTGGTGTGAACTTGAAGTGGGAGTGTGCTGGTGTGATCTGGGAGTGACAGTGGATTGGTGTGATCTGGGATTGGGAGACTATTGGTGGGATCTGGAAGAGGGAGAGTATTGGTGTGATCTCAGTGTGTGAGAGTATCAGTGGGGGTGTGTGAGAATATTGGTGTGATCTGTGAGTGGGAGTGTATTGGTGTGATCTGTGAGTGAGTATGTACTAATGCGATCTGGGAGTGGGAGAGTACTGGTGTGATCAGGGAGTGGGACTGTACTGGTGTCATCTGGGAGGTGGAGAGTATTGGTGTGATCTGGGATTTGCAGTGTATTGTTGTGATCTGGGAGTGGAGTGGATTGGTGTTATTTCGAAGTGGGAGAGCATTGGTGTCATGTGGGAATGGGAGTCTATTGGTCTGACCTGGGACTGGGAGTGAATTGATGTGATCTTGGAGTGGAAGTGTACTGGTGTGCTCTGGGAGTGGGAGAGTACTGAAGTGATCTAGGAGTAGGAGAGTATTGGTGTGATCTGGGAGTGGGATTGTACTGGTGTGATCTGGGAGTGGGAGACTATCGGTGCGATCTGGAAGCGGGAGTGTCTTGGTGTGATATGGAATTTGGAGAGTATTGTTGTGATCTGTGAGTGGGAGTGTATTGGTGTGATCGGGGAGTGGGATTGTACTGGTGTGATCTGGGAGTGGGAGAGTATTGGTGTAATCTGCGATTGGGAGTGTATTGGTGTGATCTGTGAGTGAGTGTGTACTCATGCGATCTGGGAGTGGGAGAGTACTGGTGTGATCTGGGTGTGTGAGAGTATCAGTGGGGGTGTGTGAGAGTATTGGTGTGATCTGTGAGTGGGATTGTACTGGTGTGATCTGGGTGTGGGAGAGTATCGGTGGGATCTGGAAGCGGGAGTGTATTGGTGTGATATGGGATTGGGAGAGTATTGTTGTGATCTGTGAGTGGGAGTGTATTGGTGTGATCTGTGAGTGAGAATGTACTGATGCGATCTCGGTGTGGGAGAGTACTGGTGTGATCTGGGTGTGAGAGTGTACTGTTGTGACCTGTGAGTGGGAGTGTACTGGTGTGATCTGGGAGTGGGAGAGTATTGGTGTGATCTGGGATTGGGAGTGTATTGGTGTGATCTGGGACTGGGAGTGTATTAGTGTGAACTTGAAGTCGGAGTGTGCTGGTGTGATCTGGGAGTGACAGTGGATTGGTGTGATCTGGGATTGGGAGACTATTGGTGGGATCTGGAAGAGGGAGAGTATTGGTGTGATCTCGGTGTGTGAGAGTATCAGTGGGGGTGTGTGAGAATATTGGTGTGATCTGTGAGTGGGAGTGTATTGGTGTGATCTGTGAGTGAGTATGTACTAATGCGATCTGGGAGTGGGAGAGTACTGGTGTGATCAGGGAGTGGGACTGTACTGGTGTCATCTGGGAGGTGGAGAGTATTGGTGTGATCTGGGATTTGCAGTGTATTGGTGTGATCTGGGAGTGGAGTGGTTTGGTGTTATTTGGAAGTGGGAGAGCATTGGTGTCATGTGGGAATGGGAGTCTATTGGTCTGACCTGGGACTGGGAGTGAATTGATGTGATCTTGGAGTGGAAGTGTACTGTTGTGCTCTGGGAGTGGGAGAGTACTGAAGTGATCTAGGAGTAGGAGAGTATTGGTGTGATCTGGGAGTGGGATTGTACTGGTGTGATCTGGGAGTGGGAGACGGTGCGATCTTGAAGCGGGAGTGTCTTGGTGTGATATGGAATTTGGAGAGTATTGTTGTGATCTGTGAGTGGGAGTGTATTGGTGTGATCGGGGAGTGGGATTGTACTGGTGTGATCTGGGAGTGGGAGAGTATTGGTGTAATCTGCGATTGGGAGTGTATTGGTGTGATCTGTGAGTGAGTGTGTACTCATGCGATCTGGGAGTGGGAGAGTACTGGTGTGATCTGGGTGTGGGAGTGTACTGGTTTGATCTTGTCGTGGGAGAGTATTGGTGTGATCTGTGAGTGGGAGTGTACTGGAGTGATCTGGGAGTGGGAGTGTACTGGTGTGATGTTGTAGTGGGAGATTATTGGTGCGATCTGGGAGTGGGAGTGTACTGGTGTGATCTGGGAGTGGTAGTGTACTGGTCTGATCTTGTCGTGGGAGAGTATTGGTGTGATCTGGGAGTGGGAGTGTACTGGAGCGATCTGGGAGTGGGAGTGTACTGGTCTGATCTTGTCGTGGGAGAGTATTGGTGTGATCTGGGAGTGGGAGTGTACTGGAGCGATCTGGGAGTGGGAGTGTACTTGTGTGATGTTGTAGTGGGAGAGTATTGGTGCGATCTGGGAGTGGGAGTGTACTGGTGTGATCTGGGAGTGGGAGTGTACTGTTGTGATCTGGGAGTGGGAGTGTACTGGTGTGATCTGGGAGTGGGAGAGTATTGGTGTGATCTGGGATTGGGAGTGTATTGGTGTGATCTGGGACTGGGAGTGTATTGGGGTGAACTTGAAGTGGGAGTGTGCTGGTGTGATCTGGGAGTGACAGTGGATTGGTGTGATCTGGGATTGGGAGACTATTGGTGGGATCTGGAAGAGGGAGAGTATTGGTGTGATCTCGGTTTGTGAGAGTATCAGTGGGGGTGTGTGAGAATATTGGTGTGATCTGTGAGTGGGAGTGTATTGGTGTGATCTGTGAGTGAGTATGTACTGATGCGATCTGGGAGTGGGAGAGTACTGGTGTGATCAGGGAGTGGGACTGTACTGGTGTCATCTGGGAGGTGGAGAGTATTGGTGTGATCTGGGATTTGCAGTGTATTGGTGTGATCTGGGAGTGGAGTGGATTGGTGTTATTTGGAAGTGGGAGAGCATTGGTGTCATGTGGGAATGGGAGTCTATTGGTCTGACCTGGGACTGGGAGTGCATTGATGTGATCTTGGAGTGGAAGTGTACTGGTGTGCTCTGGGAGTGGAAGAGTACTGAAGTGATCTAGGAGTAGGAGAGTATTGGTGTGATCTGGGAGTGGGATTGTACAGGGGTGATCTGGGAGTGGGAGACTATCGGTGCGATCTGGAAGCGGGAGTGTCTTGGTGTGATATGGAATTTGGAGAGTATTGTTGTGATCTGTGAGTGGGAGTGTATTCGTGTGATCTGGGAGTGGGATTGTACTGGTGTGATCTGGGAGTGGGAGAATATTGGTGTAATCTGCGATTGGGAGTGTATTGGTGTGATCTGTGAGTGAGTGTGTACTCATGCGATCTGGGAGTGGGAGAGTACTGGTGTGATCTGGGTGTGGGAGTGTACTGGTCTGATCTTGTCGTGGGAGAGTATTGGTGTGATCTGGGAGTGGGAGAGTACTGGTGTGATCTGGGTGTGGGAGTGTACTGGTCTGATCTTGTCGTGGAAGAGTATTGGTGTGATCTGGGAGTGGGAGTGTACTGGAGCGATCTGGGAGTGGGAGTGTACTGGTGTGATGTTGTAGTGGGAGATTATTGGTGCGATCTGGGAGTGGGAGTATACTGGTGTGATCTGGGAGTGGTAGTGTACTGGTCTGATCTTGTCGTGGGAGAGTATTGGTGTGATCTGGGAGTGGGAGTGTACTGGAGCGATCTGGGAGTGGGAGTGTACTTGTGTGATGTTGTAGTGGGAGAGTATTGGTGCGATCTGGGAGTGGGAGTGTACTGGTGTGATCTGGGAGTGGGAGTGTACTGGAGCGATCTGGGAGTGGGAGTGTACTGGTGTGATATGAGAGTGGGAGTGTACTGGTCTGATCTTGTCATCGGAGAGTATTGGTGTGATCTGGGAGTGGGAGTGTACTGGAGCGATCTGGGAGTGGGAGTGTACTGGTGTGATGTTGTAGTGGGAGAGTATTGGTGCGATCTGGGAGTGGTAGTGTATTGGTGCGATCTGGGAGTGGGAGTATACTGGTGTCGTCTGGGAGTGGTAGTTTATTGGTGTGATCTGGGATTTGCAGTGTATTGGTGTGATCTGGGAGTGGGTGTGTATTGGTGTTAATTGGGAGTGGGAGAGCATTGGTGTCATGTGGGAATGGGAGTCTATTGGTCTGACCTGGGACTGGGAGTGCATTAATGTGATTTGGGAGTGGAAGTTTACTGGTGTGCTCCGGGAGTGGGAGAGAACTGAAGTGATCTAGGAGTGGGAGAGTATTGGTGTGATCTGGGAGTCGGATTGTACTGGTGTGATCTGGGAGTGGAAGAGTATCGGTGTGATCTGGAAGTGGGAGTGTACTGGTGTTTTCCGGAAGTGGGTGTGTATTGGTGTGATATGGGATTGGGAGAGTATTGGTGTGATCTGTGAGTGGGAGTGAATTGCTGTGATCTGGGAGTGGGATTGTACTGGTGTGATCTGGGAGTGGAAGAGTATCGGTGTGATCTGGAAGTGGGAGTGTACTGGTGTTTTCCGGAAGTGGGTGTGTATTGGTGTGATCTGTGAGTGGGAGTGTATTGCTGTGATCTGGGAGTGGGATTGTACTGGTGTGATCTGGGAGTGGAAGAGTATCGGTGCGATCTGGAAGTGGGAGTGTACTGGTGTTATCCGGAAGTGGGTGTGTATTGGTGTGATCTGGGAGTGGGAGTGTATTGGTGTGAACTTGAAGTGGGAGTGTACTGGTGTGATCTGGGAGTGACAGTGGATTGGTGTGATCTGGGATTGGGAGTGTATTGGTGGGATCTGGAAGAGGGAGAGTATTGGTGTGATCTGGGTGTGTGAGAGTATCAGTGGGGGTGTGTGAGAGTATTGGTGTGATCTGTGAGTGGGAGTGTATTGGTGTGATCTGTGAGTGAATATGTACTGATGCGATCTCGGTGTGGGAGAGTACTGGTGTGATCTGGGTGTGGGAGTGTACTGTTGTGATCTGGGAGTGGGAGTGTACTGGTGTGATCTGGGAGTGGGAGAGTATTGGTGTGATCTAGGATTGGGAGTGTATTGGTGTGATCTGGGACTGGGAGTGTATTGGTGTGAACTTGAAGTGGGAGTGTGCTGGTGTGATCTGGGAGTGACAGTGGATTGGTGTGATCTGGGATTGGGAGACAATTGGTGGGATCTGGAAGAGGGAGAGTATTGGTGTGATCTCAGTGTGTGAGAGTATCAGTGGGGGTGTGTGAGAATATTGGTGTGATCTGTGAGTGGGAGTGTATTGGTGTGATCTGTGAGTGAGTATGTACTAATGCGATCTGGGAGTGGGAGAGTACTGGTGTGATCTGGGTGTGGGAGTGTACTGTTGTGATCTGGGAGTGGGAGTGTACTGGTGTGATCTGGGAGTGGGAGAGTATTGGTGTGATCTAGGATTGGGAGTGTATTGGTGTGAACTTGAAGTGGGAGTGTGCTGGTGTGATCTGGGAGTGACAGTGGATTGGTGTGATCTGGGATTGGGAGACTATTGGTGGGATCTGGAAGAGGGAGAGTATTGGTGTGATCTCGGTGTGTGAGAGTATCAGTGGGGGTGTGTGAGAATATTGGTGTGATCTGTGAGTGGGAGTGTATTGGTGTGATCTGTGAGTGAGTATGTACTAATGCGATCTGGGAGTGGGAGAGTACTGGTGTGATCAGGGAGTGGGACTGTACTGGTGTCATCTGGGAGGTGGAGAGTATTGGTGTGATCTGGGATTTGCAGTGTATTGGTGTGATCTGGGAGTGGAGTGGTTTGGTGTTATTTGGAAGTGGGAGAGCATTGGTGTCATGTGGGAATGGGAGTCTATTGGTCTGACCTGGGACTGGGAGTGAATTGATGTGATCTTGGAGTGGAAGTGTACTGGTGTGCTCTGGGAGTGGGAGAGTACTGAAGTGATCTAGGAGTAGGAGAGTATTGGTGTGATCTGGGAGTGGGATTGTACTGGTGTGATCTGGGAGTGGGAGACGGTGCGATCTTGAAGCGGGAGTGTCTTGGTGTGATATGGAATTTGGAGAGTATTGTTGTGATCTGTGAGTGGGAGTGTATTGGTGTGATCGGGGAGTGGGATTGTACTGGTGTGATCTGGGAGTGGGAGAGTATTGGTGTAATCTGCGATTGGGAGTGTATTGGTGTGATCTGTGAGTGAGTGTGTACTCATGCGATCTGGGAGTGGGAGAGTACTGGTGTGATCTGGGTGTGGGAGTGTACTGGTTTGATCTTGTCGTGGGAGAGTATTGGTGTGATCTGTGAGTGGGAGTGTACTGGAGTGATCTGGGAGTGGGAGTGTACTGGTGTGATGTTGTAGTGGGAGATTATTGGTGCGATCTGGGAGTGGGAGTGTACTGGTGTGATCTGGGAGTGGTAGTGTACTGGTCTGATCTTGTCGTGGGAGAGTATTGGTGTGATCTGGGAGTGGGAGTGTACTGGAGCGATCTGGGAGTGGGAGTGTACTGGTCTGATCTTGTCGTGGGAGAGTATTGGTGTGATCTGGGAGTGGGAGTGTACTGGAGCGATCTGGGAGTGGGAGTGTACTTGTGTGATGTTGTAGTGGGAGAGTATTGGTGCGATCTGGGAGTGGGAGTGTACTGGTGTGATCTGGGAGTGGGAGTGTACTGTTGTGATCTGGGAGTGGGAGTGTACTGGTGTGATCTGGGAGTGGGAGAGTATTGGTGTGATCTGGGATTGGGAGTGTATTGGTGTGATCTGGGACTGGGAGTGTATTGGGGTGAACTTGAAGTGGGAGTGTGCTGGTGTGATCTGGGAGTGACAGTGGATTGGTGTGATCTGGGATTGGGAGACTATTGGTGGGATCTGGAAGAGGGAGAGTATTGGTGTGATCTCGGTTTGTGAGAGTATCAGTGGGGGTGTGTGAGAATATTGGTGTGATCTGTGAGTGGGAGTGTATTGGTGTGATCTGTGAGTGAGTATGTACTGATGCGATCTGGGAGTGGGAGAGTACTGGTGTGATCAGGGAGTGGGACTGTACTGGTGTCATCTGGGAGGTGGAGAGTATTGGTGTGATCTGGGATTTGCAGTGTATTGGTGTGATCTGGGAGTGGAGTGGATTGGTGTTATTTGGAAGTGGGAGAGCATTGGTGTCATGTGGGAATGGGAGTCTATTGGTCTGACCTGGGACTGGGAGTGCATTGATGTGATCTTGGAGTGGAAGTGTACTGGTGTGCTCTGGGAGTGGAAGAGTACTGAAGTGATCTAGGAGTAGGAGAGTATTGGTGTGATCTGGGAGTGGGATTGTACAGGGGTGATCTGGGAGTGGGAGACTATCGGTGCGATCTGGAAGCGGGAGTGTCTTGGTGTGATATGGAATTTGGAGAGTATTGTTGTGATCTGTGAGTGGGAGTGTATTCGTGTGATCTGGGAGTGGGATTGTACTGGTGTGATCTGGGAGTGGGAGAATATTGGTGTAATCTGCGATTGGGAGTGTATTGGTGTGATCTGTGAGTGAGTGTGTACTCATGCGATCTGGGAGTGGGAGAGTACTGGTGTGATCTGGGTGTGGGAGTGTACTGGTCTGATCTTGTCGTGGGAGAGTATTGGTGTGATCTGGGAGTGGGAGAGTACTGGTGTGATCTGGGTGTGGGAGTGTACTGGTCTGATCTTGTCGTGGAAGAGTATTGGTGTGATCTGGGAGTGGGAGTGTACTGGAGCGATCTGGGAGTGGGAGTGTACTGGTGTGATGTTGTAGTGGGAGATTATTGGTGCGATCTGGGAGTGGGAGTATACTGGTGTGATCTGGGAGTGGTAGTGTACTGGTCTGATCTTGTCGTGGGAGATTATTGGTGTGATCTGGGAGTGGGAGTGTACTGGAGCGATCTGGGAGTGGGAGTGTACTTGTGTGATGTTGTAGTGGGAGAGTATTGGTGCGATCTGGGAGTGGGAGTGTACTGGTGTGATCTGGGAGTGGGAGTGTACTGGAGCGATCTGGGAGTGGGAGTGTACTGGTGTGATATGAGAGTGGGAGTGTACTGGTCTGATCTTGTCATCGGAGAGTATTGGTGTGATCTGGGAGTGGGAGTGTACTGGAGCGATCTGGGAGTGGGAGTGTACTGGTGTGATGTTGTAGTGGGAGAGTATTGGTGCGATCTGGGAGTGGTAGTGTATTGGTGCGATCTGGGAGTGGGAGTATACTGGTGTCGTCTGGGAGTGGTAGTTTATTGGTGTGATCTGGGATTTGCAGTGTATTGGTGTGATCTGGGAGTGGGTGTGTATTGGTGTTAATTGGGAGTGGGAGAGCATTGGTGTCATGTGGGAATGGGAGTCTATTGGTCTGACCTGGGACTGGGAGTGCATTAATGTGATTTGGGAGTGGAAGTTTACTGGTGTGCTCCGGGAGTGGGAGAGAACTGAAGTGATCTAGGAGTGGGAGAGTATTGGTGTGATCTGGGAGTCAGATTGTACTGGTGTGATCTGGGAGTGGAAGAGTATCGGTGTGATCTGGAAGTGGGAGTGTACTGGTGTTTTCCGGAAGTGGGTGTGTATTGGTGTGATATGGGATTGGGAGAGTATTGGTGTGATCTGTGAGTGGGAGTGAATTGCTGTGATCTGGGAGTGGGATTGTACTGGTGTGATCTGGGAGTGGAAGAGTATCGGTGTGATCTGGAAGTGGGAGTGTACTGGTGTTTTCCGGAAGTGGGTGTGTATTGGTGTGATCTGTGAGTGGGAGTGTATTGCTGTGATCTGGGAGTGGGATTGTACTGGTGTGATCTGGGAGTGGAAGAGTATCGGTGCGATCTGGAAGTGGGAGTGTACTGGTGTTATCCGGAAGTGGGTGTGTATTGGTGTGATCTGGGAGTGGGAGTGTATTGGTGTGAACTTGAAGTGGGAGTGTACTGGTGTGATCTGGGAGTGACAGTGGATTGGTGTGATCTGGGATTGGGAGTGTATTGGTGGGATCTGGAAGAGGGAGAGTATTGGTGTGATCTGGGTGTGTGAGAGTATCAGTGGGGGTGTGTGAGAGTATTGGTGTGATCTGTGAGTGGGAGTGTATTGGTGTGATCTGTGAGTGAGTATGTACTGATGCGATCTGGGAGTGGGAGAGTACTGGTGTGATCAGGGAGTGGGACTGTACTGGTGTCATCTGGGAGGTGGAGAGTATTGGTGTGATCTGGGATTTGCAGTGTATTGGTGTGATCTGGGAGTGGAGTGGATTGGTGTTATTTGGAAGTGGGAGAGCATTGGTGTCATGTGGGAATGGGAGTCTATTGGTCTGACCTGGGACTGGGAGTGCATTGATGTGATCTTGGAGTGGAAGTGTACTGGTGTGCTCTGGGAGTGGAAGAGTACTGAAGTGATCTAGGAGTAGGAGAGTATTGGTGTGATCTGGGAGTGGGATTGTACAGGGGTGATCTGGGAGTGGGAGACTATCGGTGCGATCTGGAAGCGGGAGTGTCTTGGTGTGATATGGAATTTGGAGAGTATTGTTGTGATCTGTGAGTGGGAGTGTATTCGTGTGATCGGGGAGTGGGATTGTACTGGTGTGATCTGGGAGTGGGAGAATATTGGTGTAATCTGCGATTGGGAGTGTATTGGTGTGATCTGTGAGTGAGTGTGTACTCATGCGATCTGGGAGTGGGAGAGTACTGGTGTGATCTGGGTGTGGGAGTGTACTGGTCTGATCTTGTCGTGGGAGAGTATTGGTGTGATCTGGGAGTGGGAGAGTACTGGTGTGATCTGGGTGTGGGAGTGTACTGGTCTGATCTTGTCGTGGAAGAGTATTGGTGTGATCTGGGAGTGGGAGTGTACTGGAGCGATCTGGGAGTGGGAGTGTACTGGTGTGATGTTGTAGTGGGAGATTATTGGTGCGATCTGGGAGTGGGAGTATACTGGTGTGATCTGGGAGTGGTAGTGTACTGGTCTGATCTTGTCGTGGGAGAGTATTGGTGTGATCTGGGAGTGGGAGTGTACTGGAGCGATCTGGGAGTGGGAGTGTACTTGTGTGATGTTGTAGTGGGAGAGTATTGGTGCGATCTGGGAGTGGGAGTGTACTGGTGTGATCTGGGAGTGGGAGTGTACTGGAGCGATCTGGGAGTGGGAGTGTACTGGTGTGATATGAGAGTGGGAGTGTACTGGTCTGATCTTGTCATCGGAGAGTATTGGTGTGATCTGGGAGTGGGAGTGTACTGGAGCGATCTGGGAGTGGGAGTGTACTGGTGTGATGTTGTAGTGGGAGAGTATTGGTGCGATCTGGGAGTGGTAGTGTATTGGTGCGATCTGGGAGTGGGAGTATACTGGTGTCGTCTGGGAGTGGTAGTTTATTGGTGTGATCTGGGATTTGCAGTGTATTGGTGTGATCTGGGAGTGGGTGTGTATTGGTGTTAATTGGGAGTGGGAGAGCATTGGTGTCATGTGGGAATGGGAGTCTATTGGTCTGACCTGGGACTGGGAGTGCATTAATGTGATTTGGGAGTGGAAGTTTACTGGTGTGCTCCGGGAGTGGGAGAGAACTGAAGTGATCTAGGAGTGGGAGAGTATTGGTGTGATCTGGGAGTCGGATTGTACTGGTGTGATCTGGGAGTGGAAGAGTATCGGTGTGATCTGGAAGTGGGAGTGTACTGGTGTTTTCCGGAAGTGGGTGTGTATTGGTGTGATATGGGATTGGGAGAGTATTGGTGTGATCTGTGAGTGGGAGTGAATTGCTGTGATCTGGGAGTGGGATTGTACTGGTGTGATCTGGGAGTGGAAGAGTATCGGTGTGATCTGGAAGTGGGAGTGTACTGGTGTTTTCCGGAAGTGGGTGTGTATTGGTGTGATCTGTGAGTGGGAGTGTATTGCTGTGATCTGGGAGTGGGATTGTACTGGTGTGATCTGGGAGTGGAAGAGTATCGGTGCGATCTGGAAGTGGGAGTGTACTGGTGTTATCCGGAAGTGGGTGTGTATTGGTGTGATCTGGGAGTGGGAGTGTATTGGTGTGAACTTGAAGTGGGAGTGTACTGGTGTGATCTGGGAGTGACAGTGGATTGGTGTGATCTGGGATTGGGAGTGTATTGGTGGGATCTGGAAGAGGGAGAGTATTGTTGTGATCTGGGTGTGTGAGAGTATCAGTGGGGGTGTGTGAGAGTATTGGTGTGATCTGTGAGTGGGAGTGTATTGGTGTGATCTGTGAGTGAATATGTACTGATGCGATCTCGGTGTGGGAGAGTACTGGTGTGATCTGGGTGTGGGAGTGTACTGTTGTGATCTGGGAGTGGGAGTGTACTGGTGTGATCTGGGAGTGGGAGAGTATTGGTGTGATCTAGGATTGGGAGTGTATTGGTGTGATCTGGGACTGGGAGTGTATTGGTGTGAACTTGAAGTGGGAGTGTGCTGGTGTGATCTGGGAGTGACAGTGGATTGGTGTGATCTGGGATTGGGAGACTATTGGTGGGATCTGGAAGAGGGAGAGTATTGGTGTGATCTCAGTGTGTGAGAGTATCAGTGGGGGTGTGTGAGAATATTGGTGTGATCTGTGAGTGGGAGTGTATTGGTGTGATCTGTGAGTGAGTATGTACTAATGCGATCTGGGAGTGGGATTGTACTGGTGTGATCTGGGAGTGGAAGAGTATCGGTGTGATCTGGAAGTGGGAGTGTACTGGTGTTTTCCGGAAGTGGGTGTGTATTGGTGTGATCTGTGAGTGGGAGTGTATTGCTGTGATCTGGGAGTGGGATTGTACTGGTGTGATCTGGGAGTGGAAGAGTATCGGTGCGATCTGGAAGTGGGAGTGTACTGGTGTTATCCGGAAGTGGGTGTGTATTGGTGTGATCTGGGAGTGGGAGTGTATTGGTGTGAACTTGAAGTGGGAGTGTACTGGTGTGATCTGGGAGTGACAGTGGATTGGTGTGATCTGGGATTGGGAGTGTATTGGTGGGATCTGGAAGAGGGAGAGTATTGTTGTGATCTGGGTGTGTGAGAGTATCAGTGGGGGTGTGTGAGAGTATTGGTGTGATCTGTGAGTGGGAGTGTATTGGTGTGATCTGTGAGTGAATATGTACTGATGCGATCTCGGTGTGGGAGAGTACTGGTGTGATCTGGGTGTGGGAGTGTACTGTTGTGATCTGGGAGTGGGAGTGTACTGGTGTGATCTGGGAGTGGGAGAGTATTGGTGTGATCTAGGATTGGGAGTGTATTGGTGTGATCTGGGACTGGGAGTGTATTGGTGTGAACTTGAAGTGGGAGTGTGCTGGTGTGATCTGGGAGTGACAGTGGATTGGTGTGATCTGGGATTGGGAGACTATTGGTGGGATCTGGAAGAGGGAGAGTATTGGTGTGATCTCAGTGTGTGAGAGTATCAGTGGGGGTGTGTGAGAATATTGGTGTGATCTGTGAGTGGGAGTGTATTGGTGTGATCTGTGAGTGAGTATGTACTAATGCGATCTGGGAGTGGGAGAGTACTGGTGTGATCAGGGAGTGGGACTGTACTGGTGTCATCTGGGAGGTGGAGAGTATTGGTGTGATCTGGGATTTGCAGTGTATTGGTGTGATCTGGGAGTGGAGTGGATTGGTGTTATTTGGAAGTGGGAGAGCATTGGTGTCATGTGGGAATGGGAGTCTATTGGTCTGACCTGGGACTGGGAGTGAATTGATGTGATCTTGGAGTGGAAGTGTACTGGTGTGCTCTGGGAGTGGGAGAGTACTGAAGTGATCTAGGAGTAGGAGAGTATTGGTGTGATCTGGGAGTGGGATTGTACTGGTGTGATCTGGGAGTGGGAGACTATCGGTGCGATCTGGAAGCGGGAGTGTCTTGGTGTGATATGGAATTTGGAGAGTATTGTTGTGATCTGTGAGTGGGAGTGTATTGGTGTGATCGGGGAGTGGGATTGTACTGGTGTGATCTGGGAGTGGGAGAGTATTGGTGTAATCTGCGATTGGGAGTGTATTGGTGTGATCTGTGAGTGAGTGTGTACTCATGCGATCTGGGAGTGGGAGAGTACTGGTGTGATCTGGTTGTGTGAGAGTATCAGTGGGGGTGTGTGAGAGTATTGGTGTGATCTGTGAGTGGGATTGTACTGGTGTGATCTGGGTGTGGGAGAGTATCGGTGGGATCTGGAAGCGGGAGTGTATTGGTGTGATATGGGATTGGGAGAGTATTGTTGTGATCTGTGAGTGGGAGTGTATTGGTGTGATCTGTGAGTGAGAATGTACTGATGCGATCTCGGTGTGGGAGAGTACTGGTGTGATCTGGGTGTGGGAGTGTACTGTTGTGACCTGGGAGTGGGAGTGTACTGGTGTGATCTGGGAGTGGGAGAGTATTGGTGTGATCTGGGATTGGGAGTGTATTGGTGTGATCTGGGACTGGGAGTGTATTGGTGTGAACTTGAAGTCGGAGTGTGCTGGTGTGATCTGGGAGTGACAGTGGATTGGTGTGATCTGGGATTGGGAGACTATTGGTGGGATCTGGAAGAGGGAGAGTATTGGTGTGATCTCGGTGTGTGAGAGTATCAGTGGGGGTGTGTGAGAATATTGGTGTGATCTGTGAGTGGGAGTATATTGGTGTGATCTGTGAGTGAGTATGTACTAATGCGATCTGGGAGTGGGAGTGTACTGGTGTGATCAGGGAGTGGGACTGTACTGGTGTCATCTGGGAGGTAGAGAGTATTGGTGTGATCTGGGATTTGCAGTGTATTGGTGTGATCTGGGAGTGGAGTGGATTGCTGTTATTTGGAAGTGGGAGAGCATTGGTGTCATGTGGGAATGGGAGTCTATTGGTCTGACCTGGGACTGGGAGTGAATTGATGTGATCTTGGAGTGGAAGTGTACTGGTGTGCTCTGGGAGTGGGAGAGTACTGAAGTGATCTAGGAGTAGGAGAGTATTGGTGTGATCTGGGAGTGGGATTGTACTGGTGCGATCTTGAAGCGGGAGTGTCTTGGTGTGATATGGAATTTGGAGAGTATTGTTGTGATCTGTGAGTGGGAGTGTATTGGTGTGATCGGGGAGTGGGATTGTACTGGTGTGATCTGGGAGTGGGAGAGTATTGGTGTAATCTGCGATTGGGAGTGTATTGGTGTGATCTGTGAGTGAGTGTGTACTCATGCGATCTGGGAGTGGGAGAGTACTGGTGTGATCTGGGTGTGGGAGTGTACTGGTTTGATCTTGTCGTGGGAGAGTATTGGTGTGATCTGTGAGTGGGAGTGTACTGGAGTGATCTGGGAGTGGGAGTGTACTGGTGTGATGTTGTAGTGGGAGATTATTGGTGCGATCTGGGAGTGGGAGTGTACTGGTGTGATCTGGGAGTGGTAGTGTACTGGTCTGATCTTGTCGTGGGAGAGTATTGGTGTGATCTGGGAGTGGGAGTGTACTGGAGCGATCTGGGAGTGGGAGTGTACTGGTCTGATCTTGTCGTGGGAGAGTATTGGTGTGATCTGGGAGTGGGAGTGTACTGGAGCGATCTGGGAGTGGGAGTGTACTGGAGCGATCTGGGAGTGGGAGTGTACTTGTGTGATGTTGTAGTGGGAGAGTATTGGTGCGATCTGGGAGTGGGAGTGTACTGGTGTGATCTGGGAGTGGGAGTGTACTGATGTGATCTGGGAGTGGGAGTGTACTGGTGTGATCTGGGAGTGGGAGAGTATTGGTGTGATCTGGGATTGGGAGTGTATTGGTGTGATCTGGGACTGGGAGTGTATTGGGGTGAACTTGAAGTGGGAGTGTGCTGGTGTGATCTGGGAGTGGGAGTGTACTGGTGTGATGTTGTAGTGGGAGATTATTGGTGCGATCTGGGAGTGGGAGTGTACTGGTGTGATCTGGGAGTGGTAGTGTACTGGTCTGATCTTGTCGTGGGAGAGTATTGGTGTGATCTGGGAGTGGGAGTGTACTGGAGCGATCTGGGAGTGGGAGTGTACTGGTCTGATCTTGTCGTGGGAGAGTATTGGTGTGATCTGGGAGTGGGAGTGTACTGGAGCGATCTGGGAGTGGGAGTGTACTGGAGCGATCTGGGAGTGGGAGTGTACTTGTGTGATGTTGTAGTGGGAGAGTATTGGTGCGATCTGGGAGTGGGAGTGTACTGGTGTGATCTGGGAGTGGGAGTGTACTGATGTGATCTGGGAGTGGGAGTGTACTGGTGTGATCTGGGAGTGGGAGAGTATTGGTGTGATCTGGGATTGGGAGTGTATTGGTGTGATCTGGGACTGGGAGTGTATTGGGGTGAACTTGAAGTGGGAGTGTGCTGGTGTGATCTGGGAGTGACAGTGGATTGGTGTGATCTGGGATTGGGAGACTATTGGTGGGATCTGGAAGAGGGAGAGTATTGGTGTGATCTCGGTGTGTGAGAGTATCAGTGGGGGTGTGTGAGAATATTGGTGTGATCTGTGAGTGGGAGTGTATTGGTGTGATCTGTGAGTGAGTATGTACTGATGCGATCTGGGAGTGGGAGAGTACTGGTGTGATCAGGGAGTGGGACTGTACTGGTGTCATCTGGGAGGTGGAGAGTATTGGTGTGATCTGGGATTTGCAGTGTATTGGTGTGATCTGGGAGTGGAGTGGATTGGTGTTATTTGGAAGTGGGAGAGCATTGGTGTCACGTGGGAATGGGAGTCTATTGGTCTGACCTGGGACTGGGAGTGCATTGATGTGATCTTGGAGTGGAAGTGTACTGGTGTGCTCTGGGAGTGGAAGAGTACTGAAGTGATCTAGGAGTAGGAGAGTATTGGTGTGATCTGGGAGTGGGATTGTACAGGGGTGATCTGGGAGTGGGAGACTATCGGTGCGATCTGGAAGCGGGAGTGTCTTGGTGTGATATGGGATTGGGAGAGTATTGTTGTGATCTGTGAGTGGGAGTGTATTGGTGTGATCTGTGAGTGAGAATGTACTGATGCGATCTCGGTGTGGGAGAGTACTGGTGTGATCTGGGTGTGGGAGAGTATCGGTGGGATCTGGAAGCGGGAGTGTATTGGTGTGATATGGGATTGGGAGAGTATTGTTGTGATCTGTGAGTGGGAGTGTATTGGTGTGATCTGTGAGTGAGAATGTACTGATGCGATCTCGGTGTGGGAGAGTACTGGTGTGATCTGGGTGTGGGAGTGTACTGTTGTGACCTGGGAGTGGGAGTGTACTGGTGTGATCTGGGAGTGGGAGAGTATTGGTGTGATCTGGGATTGGGAGTGTATTGGTGTGATCTGGGACTGGGAGTGTATTGGTGTGAACTTGAAGTCGGAGTGTGCTGGTGTGATCTGGGAGTGACAGTGGATTGGTGTGATCTGGGATTGGGAGACTATTGGTGGGATCTGGAAGAGGGAGAGTATTGGTGTGATCTCGGTGTGTGAGAGTATCAGTGGGGGTGTGTGAGAATATTGGTGTGATCTGTGAGTGGGAGTATATTGGTGTGATCTGTGAGTGAGTATGTACTAATGCGATCTGGGAGTGGGAGAGTACTGGTGTGATCAGGGAGTGGGACTGTACTGGTGTCATCTGGGAGGTATAGAGTATTGGTGTGATCTGGGATTTGCAGTGTATTGGTGTGATCTGGGAGTGGAGTGGATTGCTGTTATTTGGAAGTGGGAGAGCATTGGTGTCATGTGGGAATGGGAGTCTATTGGTCTGACCTGGGACTGGGAGTGAATTGATGTGATCTTGGAGTGGAAGTGTACTGGTGTGCTCTGGGAGTGGGAGAGTACTGAAGTGATCTAGGAGTAGGAGAGTATTGGTGCGATCTGGGAGTGGGATTGTACTGGTGCGATCTTGAAGCGGGAGTGTCTTGGTGTGATATGGAATTTGGAGAGTATTGTTGTGATCTGTGAGTGGGAGTGTATTGGTGTGATCGGGGAGTGGGATTGTACTGGTGTGATCTGGGAGTGGGAGAGTATTGGTGTAATCTGCGATTGGGAGTGTATTGGTGTGATCTGTGAGTGAGTGTGTACTCATGCGATCTGGGAGTGGGAGAGTACTGGTGTGATCTGGGTGTGGGAGTGTACTGGTTTGATCTTGTCGTGGGAGAGTATTGGTGTGATCTGTGAGTGGGAGTGTACTGGAGTGATCTGGGAGTGGGAGTGTACTGGTGTGATGTTGTAGTGGGAGATTATTGGTGCGATCTGGGAGTGGGAGTGTACTGGTGTGATCTGGGAGTGGTAGTGTACTGGTCTGATCTTGTCGTGGGAGAGTATTGGTGTGATCTGGGAGTGGGAGTGTACTGGAGCGATCTGGGAGTGGGAGTGTACTGGTCTGATCTTGTCGTGGGAGAGTATTGGTGTGATCTGGGAGTGGGAGTGTACTGGAGCGATCTGGGAGTGGGAGTGTACTGGAGCGATCTGGGAGTGGGAGTGTACTTGTGTGATGTTGTAGTGGGAGAGTATTGGTGCGATCTGGGAGTGGGAGTGTACTGGTGTGATCTGGGAGTGGGAGTGTACTGTTGTGATCTGGGAGTGGGAGTGTACTGGTGTGATCTGGGAGTGGGAGAGTATTGGTGTGATCTGGGATTGGGAGTGTATTGGTGTGATCTGGGACTGGGAGTGTATTGGGGTGAACTTGAAGTGGGAGTGTGCTGGTGTGATCTGGGAGTGACAGTGGATTGGTGTGATCTGGGATTGGGAGACTATTGGTGGGATCTGGAAGAGGGAGAGTATTGGTGTGATCTCGGTGTGTGAGAGTATCAGTGGGGGTGTGTGAGAATATTGGTGTGATCTGTGAGTGGGAGTGTATTGGTGTGATCTGTGAGTGAGTATGTACTGATGCGATCTGGGAGTGGGAGAGTACTGGTGTGATCAGGGAGTGGGACTGTACTGGTGTCATCTGGGAGGTGGAGAGTATTGGTGTGATCTGGGATTTGCAGTGTATTGGTGTGATCTGGGAGTAGAGTGGATTGGTGTTATTTGGAAGTGGGAGAGCATTGGTGTCATGTGGGAATGGGAGTCTATTGGTCTGACCTGGGACTGGGAGTGCATTGATGTGATCTTGGAGTGGAAGTGTACTGGTGTGCTCTGGGAGTGGAAGAGTACTGAAGTGATCTAGGAGTAGGAGAGTATTGGTGTGATCTGGGAGTGGGATTGTACAGGGGTGATCTGGGAGTGGGAGACTATCGGTGCGATCTGGAAGCGGGAGTGTCTTGGTGTGATATGGAATTTGGAGAGTATTGTTGTGATCTGTGAGTGGGAGTGTATTCGTGTGATCGGGGAGTGGGATTGTACTGGTGTGATCTGGGAGTGGGAGAATATTGGTGTAATCTGCGATTGGGAGTGTATTGGTGTGATCTGTGAGTGAGTGTGTACTCATGCGATCTGGGAGTGGGAGAGTACTGGTGTGATCTGGGTGTGGGAGTGTACTGGTCTGATCTTGTCGTGGGAGAGTATTGGTGTGATCTGGGAGTGGGAGAGTACTGGTGTGATCTGGGTGTGGGAGTGTACTGGTCTGATCTTGTCGTGGAAGAGTATTGGTGTGATCTGGGAGTGGGAGTGTACTGGAGCGATCTGGGAGTGGGAGTGTACTGGTGTGATGTTGTAGTGGGAGATTATTGGTGCGATCTGGGAGTGGGAGTATACTGGTGTGATCTGGGAGTGGTAGTGTACTGGTCTGATCTTGTCGTGGGAGAGTATTGGTGTGATCTGGGAGTGGGAGTGTACTGGAGCGATCTGGGAGTGGGAGTGTACTTGTGTGATGTTGTAGTGGGAGAGTATTGGTGCGATCTGGGAGTGGGAGTGTACTGGTGTGATCTGGGAGTGGGAGTGTACTGGAGCGATCTGGGAGTGGGAGTGTACTGGTGTGATATGAGAGTGGGAGTGTACTGGTCTGATCTTGTCATCGGAGAGTATTGGTGTGATCTGGGAGTGGGAGTGTACTGGAGCGATCTGGGAGTGGGAGTGTACTGGTGTGATGTTGTAGTGGGAGAGTATTGGTGCGATCTGGGAGTGGTAGTGTATTGGTGCGATCTGGGAGTGGGAGTATACTGGTGTCGTCTGGGAGTGGGAGTATACTGGTGTCGTCTGGGAGTGGTAGTTTATTGGTGTGATCTGGGATTTGCAGTGTATTGGTGTGATCTGGGAGTGGGTGTGTATTGGTGTTAATTGGGAGTGGGAGAGCATTGGTGTCATGTGGGAATGGGAGTCTATTGGTCTGACCTGGGACTGGGAGTGCATTAATGTGATTTGGGAGTGGAAGTGTACTGGTGTGCTCCGGGAGTGGGAGAGAACTGAAGTGATCTAGGAGTGGGAGAGTATTGGTGTGATCTGGGAGTCGGATTGTACTGGTGTGATCTGGGAGTGGAAGAGTATCGGTGTGATCTGGAAGTGGGAGTGTACTGGTGTTTTCCGGAAGTGGGTGTGTATTGGTGTGATATGGGATTGGGAGAGTATTGGTGTGATCTGTGAGTGGGAGTGTATTGCTGTGATCTGGGAGTGGGATTGTACTGGTGTGATCTGGGAGTGGAAGAGTATCGGTGTGATCTGGAAGTGGGAGTGTACTGGTGTTTTCCGGAAGTGGGTGTGTATTGGTGTGATCTGTGAGTGGGAGTGTATTGCTGTGATCTGGGAGTGGGATTGTACTGGTGTGATCTGGGAGTGGAAGAGTATCGGTGCGATCTGGAAGTGGGAGTGTACTGGTGTTATCCGGAAGTGGGTGTGTATTGGTGTGATCTGGGAGTGGGAGTGTATTGGTGTGAACTTGAAGTGGGAGTGTACTGGTGTGATCTGGGAGTGACAGTGGATTGGTGTGATCTGGGATTGGGAGTGTATTGGTGGGATCTGGAAGAGGGAGAGTATTGGTGTGATCTGTGAGTGGGAGTGTATTGGTGTGATCTGTGAGTGAATATGTACTGATGCGATCTCGGTGTTGGAGAGTACTGGTGTGATCTGGGTGTGGGAGTGTACTGTTGTGATCTGGGAGTGGGAGTGTACTGGTGTGATCTGGGAGTGGGAGAGTATTGGTGTGATCTAGGATTGGGAGTGTATTGGTGTGATCTGGGACTGGGAGTGTATTGGTGTGAACTTGAAGTGGGAGTGTGCTGGTGTGATCTGGGAGTGACAGTGGATTGGTGTGATCTGGGATTGGGAGACTATTGGTGGGATCTGGAAGAGGGAGAGTATTGGTGTGATCTCAGTGTGTGAGAGTATCAGTGGGGGTGTGTGAGAATATTGGTGTGATCTGTGAGTGGGAGTGTATTGGTGTGATCTGTGAGTGAGTATGTACTAATGCGATCTGGGAGTGGGAGAGTACTGGTGTGATCAGGGAGTGGGACTGTACTGGTGTCATCTGGGAGGTGGAGAGTATTGGTGTGATCTGGGATTTGCAGTGTATTGGTGTGATCTGGGAGTGGAGTGGATTGGTGTTATTTGGAAGTGGGAGAGCATTGGTGTCATGTGGGAATGGGAGTCTATTGGTCTGACCTGGGACTGGGAGTGAATTGATGTGATCTTGGAGTGGAAGTGTACTGGTGTGCTCTGGGAGTGGGAGACTACTGAAGTGATCTAGGAGTAGGAGAGTATTGGTGTGATCTGGGAGTGGGATTGTACTGGTGTGATCTGGGAGTGGGAGACTATCGGTGCGATCTGGAAGCGGGAGTGTCTTGGTGTGATATGGAATTTGGAGAGTATTGTTGTGATCTGTGAGTGGGAGTGTATTGGTGTGATCGGGGAGTGGGATTGTACTGGTGTGATCTGGGAGTGGGAGAGTATTGGTGTAATCTGCGATTGGGAGTGTATTGGTGTGATCTGTGAGTGAGTGTGTACTCATGCGATCTGGGAGTGGGAGAGTACTGGTGTGATCTGGGTGTGTGAGAGTATCAGTGGGGGTGTGTGAGAGTATTGGTGTGATCTGTGAGTGGGATTGTACTGGTGTGATCTGGGTGTGGGAGAGTATCGGTGGGATCTGGAAGCGGGAGTGTATTGGTGTGATATGGGATTGGGAGAGTATTGTTGTGATCTGTTAGTGGGAGTGTATTGGTGTGATCTGTGAGTGAGAATGTACTGATGCGATCTCGGTGTGGGAGAGTACTGGTGTGATCTGGGTGTGGGAGTGTACTGTTGTGACCTGGGAGTGGGAGTGTACTGGTGTGATCTGGGAGTGGGAGAGTATTGGTGTGATCTGGGATTGGGAGTGTATTGGTGTGATCTGGGACTGGGAGTGTATTGGTGTGAACTTGAAGTCGGAGTGTGCTGGTGTGATCTGGGAGTGACAGTGGATTGGTGTGATCTGGGATTGGGAGACTATTGGTGGGATCTGGAAGAGGGAGAGTATTGGTGTGATCTCGGTGTGTGAGAGTATCAGTGGGGGTGTGTGAGAATATTGGTGTGATCTGTGAGTGGGAGTATATTGGTGTGATCTGTGAGTGAGTATGTACTAATGCGATCTGGGAGTGGGAGAGTACTGGTGTGATCAGGGAGTGCGACTGTACTGGTGTCATCTGGGAGGTGGAGAGTATTGGTGTGATCTGGGATTTGCAGTGTATTGGTGTGATCTGGGAGTGGAGTGGATTGGTGTTATTTGGAAGTGGGAGAGCATTGGTGTCATGTGGGAATGGGAGTCTATTGGTCTGACCTGGGACTGGGAGTGCATTGATGTGATCTTGGAGTGGAAGTGTACTGGTGTGCTCTGGGAGTGGGAGAGTACTGAAGTGATCTAGGAGTAGGAGAGTATTGGTGTGATCTGGGAGTGGGATTGTACTGGTGTGATCTGGGAGTGGGAGACTATCGGTGCGATCTGGAAGCGGGTGTGTCTTGGTGTGATATGGAATTTGGAGTGTATTGTTGTGATCTGTGAGTGGGAGTGTATTGGTGTGATCGGGGAGTGGGATTGTACTGGTGTGATCTGGGAGTGGGAGAGTATTGGTGTAATCTGCGATTGGGAGTGTATTGGTGTGATCTGTGAGTGGGAGTGTACTGGAGTGATCTGGGAGTGGGAGTGTACTGGTGTGATGTTGTAGTGGGAGATTATTGGTGCGATCTGGGAGTGGGAGTGTACTGGTGTGATCTGGGAGTGGTAGTGTACTGGTCTGATCTTGTCGTGGGAGAGTATTGGTGTGATCTGGGAGTGGGAGTGTACTGGAGCGATCTGGGAGTGGGAGTGTACTGGTCTGATCTTGTCGTGGGAGAGTATTGGTGTGATCTGGGAGTGGGAGTGTACTGGAGCGATCTGGGAGTGGGAGTGTACTTGTGTGATGTTGTAGTGGGAGAGTATTGGTGCGATCTGGGAGTGGGAGTGTACTGGTGTGATCTGGGAGTGGTAGTGTATTGGTGCGATCTGGGAGTAGGAGTATACTGGTGTTGTCTGGGAGTGGTAGTGTATTGGTGTGATCTGGGATTTGCAGTGTATTGGTGTGATCTGGGAGTGGGAGTGTATTGGTGTGATCTGGGAGTGGGAGTGTACTGGTGTCATCTGGGAGTGGGAGAGTATTGGTGTGAACTGGTATTTGCAGTGTATTGGTGTGATCTGGGAGTGGGAGTGTATTGGTGTTAATTGGGAGTGGGAGAGCATTGGTGTCATGTGGGAATGGGAGTCTATTGGTCTGACCTGGGACTGGGAGTGCATTCATGTGATTTGGGAGTGGAAGTGTACTGGTGTGCTCCGGGAGTGGGAGAGAACTGAAGTGATCTAGGAGTGGGAGAGTATTGGTGTGATCTGTGAGTGGGATTGTACTGGTGTGATCTGGGTGTGGGAGAGTATCGGTGGGATCTGGAAGCGGGAGTGTATTGGTGTGATATGGGATTGGGAGAGTATTGTTGTGATCTGTGAGTGGGAGTGTATTGCTGTGATCTGGGAGTGGGATTGTATTGGTGTGATCTGGCAGTGGAAGAGTATCGGTGCGATCTGGAAGTGGGAGTGTACTGGTGTTATCCGGAAGTGGGTGTGTATTGGTGTGATCTGGGAGTGGGAGTGTATTGGTGTGAACTTGAAGTGGGAGTGTACTGGTGTGATCTGGGAGTGACAGTGGATTGGTGTGATCTGGGATTGGGAGTGTATTGGCGGGATCTGGAAGAGGGAGAGTATTGGTTTGATCTGGGTGTGTGAGAGTATCAGTGGGGGTGTGTGAGAGTATTGGTGTGTTCTGTGAGTGGGAGTGTATTGGTGTGATCTGTGAGTGAGTATGTACTGATGCGATCTCGGTGTGGGAGAGTACTGGTGTGATCTGGGTGTGGGAGTGTACTGTTGTGATCTGGGAGTGGGAGTGTACTGGTGTGATCTGGGAGTTGGAGAGTATTGGTGTGATCTGGGATTGGGAGTGTATTGGTGTGATCTGGGACTGGGAGTGAATTGATGTGATCTTGGAGTGGAAGTGTACTGGTGTGCTCTGGGAGTGGGAGAGTACTGAAGTGATCTAGGAGTAGGAGAGTATTGGTGTGATCTGGGAGTGGGATTGTACTGGTGTGATCTGGGAGTGGGAGACTATCGGTGCGATCTTGAAGCGGGAGTGTCTTGGTGTGATATGGAATTTGGAGAGTATTGTTGTGATCTGTGAGTGGGAGTGTATTGGTGTGATCGGGGAGTGGGATTGTACTGGTGTGATCTGGGAGTGGGAGAGTATTGGTGTAATCTGCGATTGGGAGTGTATTGGTGTGATCTGTGAGTGAGTGTGTACTCATGCGATCTGGAAGTGGGAGAGTACTGGTGTGATCTGGGTGTGGGAGTGTACTGGTTTGATCTTGTCGTGGGAGAGTATTGGTGTGATCTGTGAGTGGGAGTGTACTGGAGTGATCTGGGAGTGGGAGTGTACTGGTGTGATGTTGTAGTGGGAGATTATTGGTGCGATCTGGGAGTGGGAGAGTACTGGTGTGATCTGGGAGTGGTAGTGTACTGGTCTGATCTTGTCGTGGGAGAGTATTGGTGTGATCTGGGAGTGGGAGTGTACTGGAGCGATCTGGGAGTGGGAGTGTACTGGTCTGATCTTGTCGTGGGAGAGTATTGGTGTGATCTGGGAGTGGGAGTGTACTGGAGCGATCTGGGAGTGGGAGTGTACTTGTGTGATGTTGTAGTGGGAGAGTATTGGTGCGATCTGGGAGTGGGAGTGTACTGGTGTGATCTGGGAGTGGTAGTGTATTGGTGCGATCTGGGAGTAGGAGTATACTGGTGTTGTCTGGGAGTGGTAGTGTATTGGTGTGATCTGGGATTTGCAGTGTATTGGTGTGATCTGGGAGTGGGAGTGTATTGGTGTCATCTGGGAGTGGGAGAGTATTGGTGTGATCTGGTATTTGCAGTGTATTGGTGTGATCTGGGAGTGGGAGTGTATTGGTGTTAATTGGGAGTGGGAGAGCATTGGTGTCATGTGGGAATGGGAGTCTATTGGTCTGACCTGGGACTGGGAGTGCATTCATGTGATTTGGGAGTGGAAGTGTACTGGTGTGCTCTGGGAGTGGGAGAGAACTGAAGTGATCTAGGAGTGGGAGAGTATTGGTGTGATCTGTGAGTGGGATTGTACTGGTGTGATCTGGGTGTGGGAGAGTATCGGTGGGATCTGGAAGCGGGAGTGTATTGGTGTGATATGGGATTGGGAGAGTATTGTTGTGATCTGTGAGTGGGAGTGTATTGCTGTGATCTGGGAGTGGGATTGTATTGGTGTGATCTGGCAGTGGAAGAGTATCGGTGCGATCTGGAAGTGGGAGTGTACTGGTGTTATCCGGAAGTGGGTGTGTATTGGTGTGATCTGGGAGTGGGAGTGTATTGGTGTGAACTTGAAGTGGGAGTGTACTGGTGTGATCTGGGAGTGACAGTGGATTGGTGTGATCTGGGATTGGGAGTGTATTGGTGGGATCTGGAAGAGGGAGAGTATTGGTTTGATCTGGGTGTGTGAGAGTATCAGTGGGGGTGTGTGAGAGTTTTGGTGTGTTCTGTGAGTGGGAGTGTATTGGTGTGATCTGTGAGTGAGTATGTACTGATGCGATCTCGGTGTGGGAGAGTACTGGTGTGATCTGGGTGTGGGAGTGTACTGTTGTGATCTGGGAGTGGGAGTGTACTGGTGTGATCTGGGAGTTGGAGAGTATTGGTGTGATCTGGGATTGGGAGTGTATTGGTGTGATCTGGGACTGGGAGTGTATTGGTGTGAACTTGAAGTGGGAGTGTGCTGGTGTGATCTGGGAGTGACAGTGGATTGGTGTGATCTGGGATTGGGAGACTATTGGTGGGATCTGGAAGAGGGAGAGTATTGGTGTGATCTCGGTGTGTGAGAGTATCAGTGGGGGTGAGTGAGAATATTGGTGTGATCTGTGAGTGAGTATGTACTGATGCGATCTGGGAGTGGGAGAGTACTGGTGTGATCAGGGAGTGCGACTGTACTGGTGTCATCTGGGAGGTGGAGAGTATTGGTGTGATCTGGGATTTGCAGTGTATTGGTGTGATCTGGGAGTGGAGTGGATTGGTGTTATTTGGAAGTGGGAGAGCATTGGTGTCATGTGGGAATGGGAGTCTATTGGTCTGACCTGGGACTGGGAGTGCATTGATGTGATCTTGGAGTGGAAGTGTACTGGTGTGCTCTGGGAGTGGGAGAGTACTGAAGTGATCTAGGAGTAGGAGAGTATTGGTGTGATCTGGGAGTGGGATTGTACTGGTGTGATCTGGGAGTGGGAGACTATCGGTGCGATCTGGAAGCGGGTGTGTCTTGGTGTGATATGGAATTTGGAGTGTATTGTTGTGATCTGTGAGTGGGAGTGTATTGGTGTGATCGGGGAGTGGGATTGTACTGGTGTGATCTGGGAGTGGGAGAATATTGGTGTAATCTGCGATTGGGAGTGTATTGGTGTGATCTGTGAGTGAGTGTGTACTCATGCGATCTGGGAGTGGGAGAGTACTGGTGTGATCTGGGTGTGGGAGTGTACTGGTCTGATCTTGTCGTGGGAGAGTATTGGTGTGATCTGGGAGTGGGAGAGTACTGGTGTGATCTGGGTGTGGGAGTGTACTGGTCTGATCTTGTCGTGGGAGAGTATTGGTGTGATCTGGGAGTGGGAGTGTACTGGAGTGATCTGGGAGTGGGAGTGTACTGGTGTGATGTTGTAGTGGGAGATTATTGGTGCGATCTGGGAGTGGGAGTGTACTGGTGTGATCAGGGAGTGGTAGTGTTCTGGTCTGATCTTGTCATGGGAGATTATTGGTGTGATCTGGGAGTGGGAGTGTACTGGAGCGATCTGGGAGTGGGAGTGTACTTGTGTGATGTTGTAGTGGGAGAGTATTGGTGCGATCAGGGAGTGGGAGTGTACTGGTGTGATCTGGGAGTGGGAGTGTACTGGAGCGATCTGGGAGTGGGAGTGTACTGGTGTGATATGGGAGTGGGAGTGTACTGGTCTGATCTTGTCATGGGAGAGTATTGGTGCGATCTGGGAGTGGGAGTGTACTGGTGTGATCTGGGAGTGGTAGTGTATTGTTGCGATCTGGGAGTGGGAGTATACTGGTGTCGTCTGGGAGTGGTAGTGTATTGGTGTGATCTGGGATTTGCAGTCTATTGGTGTGATCTGGGAGTGGGTGTGTATTGGTGTTAATTGGGAGTGGGAGAGCATTGGTGTCATGTGGGAATGGGAGTCTATTGGTCTGACCTGGGACTGGGAGTGCATTGATGTGATTTGGGAGAGGAAGTTTACTGGTGTGCTCCGGGAGTGGGAGAGAACTGAAGTGATCTAGGAGTGGGAGAGTATTGGTGTGATCTGGGAGTGGGATTGTACTGGTGTGATCTGGGTGTGGGAGACTATCGGTGCGATCTGGAAGCGGGAGTGTCTTGGTGTGATATGGAATTTGGAGAGTATTGTTGTGATCTGTCAGTGGGAGTGTATTGGTGTGATCGGGGAGTGGGATTGTACTGGTGTGATCTGGGAGTGGGAGAGTATTGGTGTAATCTGCGATTGGGAGCGTATTGGTGTGATCTGTGAGTGAGTGTGTACTCATGCGATCTGGGAGTGGGAGAGTACTGGTGTGATCTGGGTGTGGGAGTGTACTGGTTTGATCTTGTCATGGGAGAGTATTGGTGTGATCTGTGAGTGGGAGTGTACTGGAGTGATCTGGGAGTGGGAGTGTACTGGTGTGATGTTGTAGTGGGAGATTATTGGTGCGATCTGGGAGTGGGAGTGTACTGGTGTGATCTGGGAGTGGTAGTGTACTGGTCTGATCTTGTCGTGGGAGAGTATTGGTGTGATCTGGGAGTGGGAGTGTACTGGAGCGATCTGGGAGTGGGAGTGTACTGGTCTGATCTTGTCGTGGGAGAGTATTGGTGTGATCTGGGAGTGGGAGTGTACTGGAGCGATCTGGGAGTGGGAGTGTACTTGTGTGATGTTGTAGTGCGAGAGTATTGGTGCGATCTGGGAGTGGGAGTGTACTGGTGTGATCTGGGAGTGGTAGTGTATTGGTGCGATCTGGGAGTGGGAGTATACTGGTGTTGTCTGGGAGTGGTAGTGTATTGGTGTGATCTGGGATTTGCAGTGTATTGGTGTGATCTGGGAGTGGGAGTGTATTGGTGTGATCTGGGAGTGGGAGTGTACTGTTGTCATCTGGGAGTGGGAGAGTATTGGTGTGATCTGGTATTTGCAGTGTATTGGTGTGATCTGGGAGTGGGAGTGTATTGGTGTTAATTGGGAGTGGGAGAGCATTGGTGTCATGTGGGAATGGGAGTCTATTGGTCTGACCTGGGACTGGGAGTGCATTCATGTGATTTGGGAGTGGAAGTGTACTGGTGTGCTCCGGGAGTGGGAGAGAACTGAAGTGATCTAGGAGTGGGAGAGTATTGGTGTGATCTGTGAGTGGGATTGTACTGGTGTGATCTGGGTGTGGGAGAGTATCGGTGGGATCTGGAAGCGGGAGTGTATTGGTGTGATATGCGATTGGGAGAGTATTGCTGTGATCTGTGAGTGGGAGTGTATTGCTGTGATCTGGGAGTGGGATTGTATTGGTGTGATCTGGCAGTGGAAGAGTATAGGTGCGATCTGGAAGTGGGAGTGTACTGGTGTTATCCGGAAGTGGGTGTGTATTGCTGTTATCTGGGAGTGGGAGAGTACTGGTGTGATCTGGGTGTGGGAGTGTACTGGTCTGATCTTGTCGTGGGAGAGTATTGGTGTGATCTGGGAGTGGGAGTGTACTGGAGTGATCTGGGAGTGGGAGTGTACTGGTGTGATGTTGTAGTGGGAGATTATTGGTGCGATCTGGGAGTGGGAGTGTACTGGTGTGATCAGGGAGTGGTAGTGTTCTGGTCTGATCTTGTCATGGGAGAGTATTGGTGTGATCTGGGAGTGGGAGTGTACTGGAGCGATCTGGGAGTGGGAGTGTACTTCTGTGATGTTGTAGTGGGAGAGTATTGGTGCGATCAGGGAGTGGGAGTGTACTGGTGTGATCTGGGAGTGGGAGTGTCCTGGAGCGATCTGGGAGTGGGAGTGTACTGGTGTGATATGGGAGTGGGAGTGTACTGATCTGATCTTGTCATGGGAGAGTATTGGTGCGATCTGGGAGTGGGAGTGTACTGGTGTGATCTGGGAGTGGTAGTGTATTGGTGCGATCTGGGAGTGGGAGTATACTGGTGTCGTCTGGGAGTGGTAGTGTATTGGTGTGATCTGGGATTTGCAGTCTAGTGGTGTGATCTGGGAGTGGCTGTGTATTGGTGTTAATTGGGAGTGGGAGAGCATTGGTGTCATGTGGGAATGGGAGTCTATTGGTCTGACCTGGGACTGGGAGTGCATTGATGTGATTTGGGAGTGGAAGTTTACTGGTGTGCTCCGGGAGTGGGAGAGAACTGAAGTGATCTAGGAGTAGGAGAGTATTGGTGTGATCTGGGAGTGGGATTGTACTGGTGTGATCTGGGTGTGGGAGAGTATCGGTGCGATCTGGAAGCGGGAGTGTCTTGGTGTGATATGGAATTTGGAGAGTATTGTTGTGATCTGTGAGTGGGAGTGTATTGGTGTGATCGGGGAGTGGGATTGTACTGGTGTGATCTGGGAGTGGGAGAGTATTGGTGTAATCTGCGATTGGGAGTGTATTGGTGTGATCTCTGAGTGAGTGTGTACTCATGCGATCTGGGAGTGGGAGAGTACTGGTGTGCTCTGGGTGTGGGAGTGTACTGGTTTGATCTTGTCATGGGAGAGTATTGGTGTGATCTGTGAGTGGGAGTGTACTGGGGTGATCTGGGAGTGGGAGTGTACTGGTGTGATGTTGTAGTGGGAGATTATTGGTGCGATCTGGGAGTGGGAGTGTACTGGTGTGATCTGGGAGTGGTAGTGTACTGGTCTGATCTTGTCGTGGGAGAGTATTGGTGTGATCTGGGAGTGGGAGTGTACTGGAGCGATCTGGGAGTGGGAGTGTACTTGTGTGATGTTGTAGTGGGAGAGTATTGGTGCGATCTGGGAGTGGGAGTGTACTGGTGTGATCTGGGAGTGGTAGTGTATTGGTGCGATCTGGGAGTGGGAGTATACTGGTGTTGTCTGGGAGTGGTAGTGTATTGGTGTGATCTGGGATTTGCAGTGTATTGGTGTGATCTGGGAGTGGGAGTGTATTGGTGTGATCTGGGAGTGGGAGTGTACTGGTGTCATCTGGGAGTGGGAGAGTATTGGTGTGATCTGGTATTTGCAGTGTATTGGTGTGATCTGGGAGTGGGAGTGTATTGGTGTTAATTGGGAGTGGGAGAGCATTGGTGTCATGTGGGAATGTGAGTCTATTGGTCTGACCTGGGACTGGGAGTGCATTCATGTGATTTGGGAGTGGAAGTGTACTGGTGTGCTCCGGGAGTGGGAGAGAACTGAAGTGATCTAGGAGTGGGAGAGTATTGGTGTGATCTGTGAGTGGGATTGTACTGGTGTGATCTGGGTGTGGGAGAGTATCGGTGGGATCTGGAAGCGGGATTGTATTGGTGTGATATGCGATTGGGAGAGTATTGCTGTGATCTGTGAGTGGGAGTGTATTGCTGTGATCTGGGAGTGGGATTGTATTGGTGTGATCTGGCAGTGGAAGAGTATCGGTGCGATCTGGAAGTGGGAGTGTACTGGTGTTATCCGGAAGTGGGTGTGTATTGCTGTGATCTGGGAGTGGGAGTGTATTGGTGTGAACTTGAAGTGGGAGTTTACTGGTGTGATCTGGGAGTGACAGTGGATTGGTGTGATCTGGGATTGGGAGTGTATTGGTGGGATCTGGAAGAGGGAGAGTATTGGTTTGATCTGGGTGTGTGAGAGTATCAGTGGGGGTGTGTGAGAGTATTGGTGTGTTCTGTGAGTGGGAGTGTATTGGTGTGATCTGTGAGTGAGTATGTACTGATGCGATCTCGGTGTGGGAGAGTACTGGTGTGATCTGGGTGTGGGAGTGTACTGTTGTGATCTGGGAGTGGGAGTGTACTGGTGTGATCTGGGAGTGGGAGAGTATTGGTGTGATCTGGGATTGGGAGTGTATTGGTGTGATCTGGGACTGGGAGTGTATTGGTGTGAACTTGAAGTGGGAGTGTGCTGGTGTGATCTGGGAGTGACAGTGGATTGGTGTGATCTGGGATTGGGAGACTATTGGTGGGATCTGGAAGAGGGAGAGTATTGGTGTGATCTCGGTGTGTGAGAGTATCAGTGGGGGTGTGTGAGAATATTGGTGTGATCTGTGAGTGAGTATGTACTGATGCGATCTGGGAGTGGGAGAGTACTGGTGTGATCAGGGAGTGGGACTGTACTGGTGTCATCTGGGAGGTGGAGAGTATTGGTGTGATCTGGGATTTGCAGTGTATTGGTGTGATCTGGGAGTGGAGTGGATTGGTGTTATTTGGAAGTGGGAGAGCATTGGTGTCATGTGGGAATGGGAGTCTATTGGTCTGACCTGGGACTGGGAGTGCATTGATGTGATCTTGGAGTGGAAGTGTACTGGTGTGCTCTGGGAGTGGGAGAGTACTGAAGTGATCTAAGAGTAGGAGAGTATTGGTGTGATCTGGGAGTGGGATTGTACTGGTGTGATCTGGGAGTGGGAGACTATCGGTGCGATCTGGAAGCGGGAGTGTCTTGGTGTGATATGGAATTTGGAGTGTATTGTTGTGATCTGTGAGTGGGAGTGTATTGGTGTGATCTGGGAGTGGGATTGTACTGGTGTGATCTGGGAGTGGGAGAATATTGGTGTAATCTGCGATTGGGAGTGTATTGGTGTGATCTGTGAGTGAGTGTGTACTCATGCGATCTGGGAGTGGGAGAGTACTGGTGTGATCTGGGTGTGGGAGTGTACTGGTCTGATCTTGTCGTGGGAGAGTATTGGTGTGATCTGGGAGTAGGAGAGTACTGGTGTGATCTGGGTGTGGGAGTGTACTGGTCTGATCTTGTCGTGGGAGAGTATTGGTGTGATCTGGGAGTGGGAGTGTACTGGAGTGATCTGGCAGTGGGAGTGTACTGGTGTGATGTTGTAGTGGGAGATTATTGGTGCGATCTGGGAGTGGGAGTGTACTGGTGTGATCAGGGAGTGGTAGTGTACTGGTCTGATCTTGTCGTGGGAGAGTATTGGTGTGATCTGGGAGTGGGAGTGTACTGGAGCGATCTGGGAGTGGGAGTGTACTTGTGTGATGTTGTAGTGGGAGAGTATTGGTGCGATCAGGGAGTGGGAGTGTACTGGTGTGATCTGGGAGTGGGAGTGTACTGGAGCGATCTGGGAGTGGGAGTGTACTGGTGTGATATGGGAGTGGGAGTGTACTGGTCTGATCTTGTCATGGGAGAGTATTGGTGCGATCTGGGAGTGGGAGTGTACTGGTGTGATCTGGGAGTGGTAGTGCATTGGTGCGATCTGGGAGTGGGAGTATACTGGTGTCATCTGGGAGTGGTAGTGTATAGGTGTGATCTGGGATTTGCAGTCTATTGGTGTGATCTGGGAGTGGGTGTGTATTGGTGTTAATTGGGAGTGGGAGAGCATTGGTGTCATGTGGGAATGGGAGTCTATTGGTCTGACCTGGGACTGGGAGTGCATTGATGTGATTTGGGAGTGGAAGTTTACTGGTGTGCTCCGGGAGTGGGAGAGAACTGAAGTGATCTAGGAGTGGGAGAGTATTGGTGTGATCTGGGAGTGGGATTGTACTGGTGTGATCTGGGTGTGGGAGAGTATCGGTGGGATCTGGAAGCGGGAGTGTATTGGTGTGATATGGGATTGGGAGAGTATTGTTGTGATCTGTGAGTGGGAGTGTATTGCTGTGATCTGGGAGTGGGATTGTACTGGTGTGATCTGGGAGTGGAAGAGTATCGGTGCGATCTGGAAGTGGGAGTGTACTGGTGTTATCCGGAAGTGGGTGTGTATTGGTGTGATCTGGGAGTGGGAGTGTACTGGTGTGATCTGGGAGTGACAGTGGATTGGTGTGATCTGGGATTGGGAGTGTATTGGTGGGATCTGGAAGAGGGAGAGTATTGGTGTGATCTGGGTGTGTGAGAGTATCAGTGGGGGTGTGTGAGAGTATTGGTGTGATCTGTGAGTGGGAGTGTATTGGTGTGATCTGAGAGTGAGTATGTACTGATGCGATCTCGGTGTGGGAGAGTACTGGTGTGATCTGGGTGTGGGAGTGTACTGGTGTGATCTGGGAGTGGGAGAGTATTGGTGTGATCTGGGATTGGGAGTGTATTGGTGTGATCTGGGAGTGGAGTGGATTGGTGTTATTTGGAAGTGGGAGAGCATTGGTGTCATGTGGGAATGGGAGTCTATTGGTCTGACCTGGGACTGGGAGTGAATTGATGTGATCTTGGAGTGGAAGTGTACTGGTGTGCTCTGGGAGTGGAGAGTACTGAAGTGATCTAGGAGTAGGAGAGTATTGGTGTGATCTGGGAGTGGGATTGTACTGGTGTGATCTGGGAGTGGGAGACTATCGGTGTGATCTGGAAGCGGGAGTGTCTTGGTGTGATATGGAATTTGGAGAGTATTGTTGTGATCTGTGAGTGGGAGTGTATTGGTGTGATCGGGGAGTGGGATTGTACTGGTGTGATCTGGGAGTGGGAGATTATTGGTGTAATCTGCGATTGGGAGTGTATTGGTGTGATCTGTGAGTGAGTGTGTACTCATGCGATCTGGGAGTGGGAGAGTACTGGTGTGATCTGGGTGTGGGAGTGTACTGGTCTGATCTTGTCGTGGGAGAGTATTGGTGTGATCTGGGAGTGGGAGAGTACTGGTGTGATCTGGGTGTGGGAGTGTACTGGTCTGATCTTGTCGTGGGAGAGTATTGGTGTGATCTGGGAGTGGGAGTGTACTGGTGTGATGTTGTAGTGGGAGATTATTGGTGCGATCTGGGAGTGGGAGTGTACTGGTGTGATCTGGGAGTGGGAGAGTATTGGTGCGATCTGGGAGTGGGAGTGTACTGGTGTGATCTGGGAGTGGGAGTGTACTGGAGCGATCTGGGAGTGGGAGTGTACTGGTGTGATATGGGAGTGGGAGTGTACTGGTCTGACTTGTCGTGGGAGAGTATTGGTGTGATCTGGGAGTGGGAGTGTACTGGAGCGATCTGGGAGTGGGAGTGTACTGGTGTGATGTTGTAGTGGGAGAGTATTGGTGCGATCTGGGAGTAGGAGTGTACTGGTGTGATCTGAGAGTGGTAGTGTATTGGTGCGATCTGGGAGTGGGAGTATACTGGTGTTGTCTGGGAGTGGTAGTGTATTGGTGTGATCTGGGATTTGCAGTGTATTGATGTGATCTGGGAGTGGGAGTGTATTGGTGTTAATTGGGAGTGGGAGAGCATTGGTGTCATGTGGGAATGGGAGTCTATTGGTCTGACCTGGGACTGGGAGTGTATTGATGTGATTTGGGAGTGGAAGTTTACTGGTGTGCTCCGGTAGTGGGAGAGAACTGAAGTGATCTAGGAGTGGGAGAGTATTGGTGTGATCTGGGAGTGGGATTGTACTGGTGTGATCTGGGTGTGGGAGAGTATCGGTGGGATCTGGAAGCGGGAGTGTATTGGTGTGATATGGGATTGGGAGAGTATTGTTGTGATCTGTGAGTGGGAGTGTATTGCTGTGATCTGGGAGTGGGATTGTACTGGTGTGATCTGGGAGTGGAAGAGTATCGGTGCGATCTGGAAGTGGGAGTGTACTGGTGTTATCCGGAAGTGGGTGTGTATTGGTGTGATCTGGGAGTGGGAGTGTATTGGTGTGAACTTGAAGTGGGAGTGTACTGGTGTGATCTGGGAGTGACAGTGGATTGGTGTGATCTGGGATTGGGAGTGTATTGGTGGGATCTGGAAGAGGGAGAGTATTGGTGTGATCTGGGAGTATGAGAGTATCAGTGGGGGTGTGTGAGAGTATTGGTGTGATCTGTGAGTGGGAGTGTATTGGTGTGATCTGTGAGTGAGTATGTACTGATGCGATCTCGGTGTGGGAGAGTACTGGTGTGATCTGGGTGTGGGAGTGTACTGTTGTGATCTGGGAGTGGGAGTGTACTGGTGTCATCTGGGAGGTGGAGAGTATTGGTGTGATCTGGGACTGGGAGTGTATTGGTGTGATCTGGGAGTGGAGTGGATTGGTGTTATTTGGAAGTGGGAGAGCATTGGTGTCATGTGGGAATGGGAGTCTATTGGTCTGACCTGGGACTGGGAGTGCATTGATGTGATCTTGGAGTGGAAGTGTACTGGTGTGCTCTGGGAGTGGGAGAGTACTGAAGTGATCTAGGAGTAGGAGAGTATTGGTGTGATCTGGGAGTGGGATTGTACTGGTGTGATCTGGGAGTGGGAGACTATCGGTGCGATCTGGAAGCGGGAGTGTCTTGGTGTGATATGGAATTTGGAGTGTATTGTTGTGATCTGTGAGTGGGAGTGTATTGGTGTGATCGGGGAGTGGGATTGTACTGGTGTGATCTGGGAGTGGGAGAATATTGGTGTAATCTGCGATTGGGAGTGTATTGGTGTGATCTGTGAGTGAGTGTGTACTCATGCGATCTGGGAGTGGGACAGTACTGGTGTGATCTGGGTGTGGGAGTGTACTGGTCTGATCTTATCGTGGGAGAGTATCGGTGTGATCTGGGAGTGGGAGAGTACTGGTGTGATCTGGGTGTGGGAGTGTACTGGTCTGATCTTGTCGTGGGAGAGTATTGGTGTGATCTGGGAGTGGGAGTGTACTGGAGCGATCTGGGAGTGGGAGTGTACTGGTGTGATGTTGTAGTGGGAGATTATTGGTGCGATCTGGGAGTGGGAGTGTACTGGTGTGATCAGGGAGTGGTAGTGTACTGGTCTGATCTTGTCGTGGGAGAGTATTGGTGTGATCTGGGAGTGGGAGTGTACTGGAGCGATCTGGGAGTGGGAGTGTACTTGTGTGATGTTGTAGTGGGAGAGTATTGGTGCGATCTGGGAGTGTGAGTGTACTGGTGTGATCTGGGAGTGGGAGTGTACTGGAGCGATCTGGGAGTGGGAGTGTACTGGTGTGATATGGGAGTGGGTGTGTACTGGTCTGATCTTGTCATGGGAGAGTATTGGTGCGATCTGGGAGTGGGAGTGTACTGGTGTGATCTGGGAGTGGTAGTGTATTGGTGCGATCTGGGAGTGGGAGTATACTGGTGTCGTCTGGGAGTGGTAGTGTATTGGTGTGATCTGGGATTTGCAGTGTATTGGTGTGATCTGGGAGTGGGTGTGTATTGGTGTTAATTGGGAGTGGGAGAGCATTGGTGTCATGTGGGAATGGGAGTCTATTGGTCTGACCTGGGACTGGGAGTGCATTGATGTGATTTGGGAGTGGAAGTTTACTGGTGTGCTCCGGGAGTGGGAGAGAACTGAAGTGATCTAGGAGTGGGAGAGTATTGGTGTGATCTGGGAGTGGGATTGTACTGGTGTGATCTGGGTGTGGGAGAGTATCGGTGGGATCTGGAAGCGGGAGTGTATTGGTGTGATATGGGATTGGGAGAGTATTGTTGTGATCTGTGAGTGGGAGTGTATTGCTGTGATCTGGGAGTGGGATTGTACAGGTGTGATCTGGGAGTGGAAGAGTATCGGTGCGATCTGGAAGTGGGAATGTACTGGTGTTATCCGGAAGTGGGTGTGTATTGGTGTGATCTGGGAGTGGGAGTGTATTGCTGTGAACTTGAAGTGGGAGTGTACTGGTGTGATCTGGGTGTGACAGTGGATTGGTGTGATCTGGGATTGGGAGTGTATTGGTGGGATCTGGAAGAGGGAGAGTATTGGTGTGATCTGGGTGTGTGAGAGTATCAGTTGGGGTGTGTGAGAGTATTGGTGTGTTCTGTGAGTGGGAGTGTATTGGTGTGATCTGTGAGTGAGTATGTACTGATGCGATCTCGGTGTGGGAGAGTACTGGTGTGATCTGGGTGTGGGAGTGTACTGGTGTGATCTGGGAGTGGGAGAGTATTGGTGTGATCTGGGATTGGGAGTGTATTGGTTTGATCTGGCACTGGGAGTGTATTGGTGTGAACTTGAAGTCGGAGTGTGCTGGTGTGATCTGGGAGTGACAGTGGATTGGTGTGATCTGGGATTGGGAGACTATTGGTGGGATCTGGAAGAGGGAGAGTATTGGTGTGATCTCGGTGTGTGAGAGTATCAGTGGGGGTGTGTGAGAATATTGGTGTGATCTGTGAGTGGGAGTGTATTGGTGTGATCTGTGAGTGAGTATGTACTGATGCGATCTGGGAGTGGGACTGTACTGGTGTCATCTGGGAGGTGGAGAGTATTGGTGTGATCTGGGATTTGCAGTGTATTGGTGTGATCTGGGAGTGGAGTGGATTGGTGTTATTTGGAAGTGGGAGAGCATTGGTGTCATGTGGGAATGGGAGTCTATTGGTCTGACCTGGGACTGGGAGTGAATTGATGTGATCTTGGAGTGGAAGTGTACTGGTGTGCTCTGGGAGTGGGAGAGTACTGAAGTGATCTAGGAGTAGGAGAGTATTGGTGTGATCTGGGAGTGGGATTGTACTGGTGTGATCTGGGAGTGGGATTGTACTGGTGTGATCTGGGAGTGGGAGACTATCGGTGTGATCTGGAAACGGGAGTGTCTTGGTGTGATATGGAATTTGGAGAGTATTGTTGTGATCTGTGCGTGGGAGTGTATTGGTGTGATCGGGGAGTGGGATTGTACTGGTGTGATCTGGGAGTGGGAGAGTATTGGTGTAATCTGCGATTGGGAGTGTATTGGTGTGATCTGTGAGTGAGTGTGTACTCATGCGATCTGGGAGTGGGAGAGTACTGGTGTGATCTGGGTGTGGGAGTGTACTTGTCTGATCTTGTCGTGGGAGAGTATTGGTGTGATCTGGGAGTGGGAGTGTGCTGGAGCGATCTGGGAGTGGGAGTGTACTGGTGTGATTTTGTAGTGGGAGATTATTGGTGCGATCTGGGAGTGGGAGTGTACTGGTGTGATCTGGGAGTGGGAGAGTATTGGTGCGATCTGGGAGTGGGAGTGTACTGGTGTGATCTGGGAGTGGGAGAGTACTGGAGCGATCTGGGAGTGGGAGTGTACTGGTGTGATATGGGAGTGGGAGTGTACTGGTCTGACTTGTCGTGGGAGAGTATTGGTGTGATCTGGGAGTGGGAGTGTACTGGAGCGATCTGGGAGTGGGAGTGTACTGGTGTGATGTTGTAGTGGGAGAGTATTGGTGCGATCTGGGAGTGGGAGTGTACTGGTGTGATCTGGGAGTGGTAGTGTATTGGTGCAATCTGGGAGTGGGAGTATACTGGTGTTGTCTGGGAGTGGTATTGTATTGGTGTGATCTGGGATTTGCAGTGTATTGGTGTGATCTGGGAGTGGGAGTGTATTGGTGTTAATTGGGAGTGGGAGAGCATTGGTGTCATGTGGGAATGGGAGTCTATTGGTCTGACCTGGGACTGGGAGTGCATTGATGTGATTTGGGAGTGGAAGTTTACTGGTGTGCTCCGGGAGTGGGAGAGAACTGAAGTGATCTAGGAGTGGTAGAGTATTGGTGTGATCTGGGAGTGGGATTGTACTGGTGTGATCTGGGTGTGGGAGAGTATCGGTGGGATCTGGAAGCGGGAGTGTATTGGTGTGATATGGGATTGGGAGAGTATTGTTGTGATCTGTGAGTGGGAGTGTATTGCTGTGATCTGGGAGTGGGATTGTACTGCTGTGATCTGGCAGTGGAAGAGTATCGGTGTGATCTGGAAGTGGGAGTGTACTGGTGTTATCCGGAAGTGGGTGTGTATTGGTGTGATCTGGGAGTGGGAGTGTATTGGTGTGAACTTGAAGTGGGAGTGTATTGGTGTGATCTGGGAGTGACAGTTGATTGGTGTGATCTGGGATTGGGAGTGTATTGGTGGGATCTGGAAGAGGGAGAGTATTGGTGTGATCTGGGTGTGTGAGAGTATCAGTGGGGGTGTGTGAGAGTATTGGTGTGTTCAGTGAGTGGGAGTGCATTGGTGTGATCTGTGAGTGAGTATGTACTGATGCGATCTCGGTGTGGAAGAGTACTGGTGTGATCTGGGTGTGGGAGTGTACTGTTGTGATCTGGGAGTGGGAGTGTACTGGTGTGATCTGGGAGTGGGAGAGTATTGGTGTGATCTGGGATTGGGAGTGTATTGGTGTGATCTGGGACTGGGAGTGTATTGGTGTGACCTTGAAGTGGGAGTGTGCTGGTGTGATCTGGGAGTGACAGTGGATTGGTGTGATCTGGGATTGGGAGACTATTGGTGGGATCTGGAAGAGGGAGAGTATTGGTGTGATCTGGGTGTGTGAGAGTATCAGTGGGGGTGTGTGAGAGTATTGGTGTGTTCTGTGAGTGGGAGTGTATTGGTGTGATCTGAGAGTGAGTATGTACTGATGCGATCTCGGTGTGGGAGAGTACTGGTGTGATCTGGGTGTGGGAGTGTACTGGTGTGATCTGGGAGTGGGAGAGTATTGGTGTGATCTGGGATTGGGAGTGTATTGGTGTGATCTGGGACTGGGAGTGTATTGGTGTGAACGACGTCGGAGTGTGCTGGTGTGATCTGGGAGTGACAGTGGATTGGTGTGATCTGGGATTGGGAGACTATTGGTGGGATCTGGAAGAGGGAGAGTATTGGTGTGATCTCGGTGTGTGAGAGTATCAGTGGGGGTTTGTGAGAATATTGGTGTGATCTGTGAGTGGGAGTGTATTGGTGTGATCTGTGAGTGAGTATGTACTGATGCGATCTGGGAGTGGGACTGTACTGGTGTCATCTGGGAGGTGGAGAGTATTGGTGTGATCTCGGATTTGCAGTGTATTGGTGTGATCTGGGAGTGGAGTGGATTGGTGTTATTTGGAAGTGGGAGAGCACTGGTGTCATGTGGGAATGGGAGTCTATTGGTCTGACCTGGGACTGGGAGTGAATTGATGTGATCTTGGAGTGGAAGTGTACTGGTGTGCTCTGGGAGTGGGAGAGTACTGAAGTGATCTAGGAGTAGGAGAGTATTGGTGTGATCTGGGAGTGGGATTGTACTGGTGTGATCTGGGAGTGGGATTGTACTGGTGTGATCTGGGAGTGGGAGACTATCGGTGTGATCTGGAAGCGGGAGTGTCTTGGTGTGATATGGAATTTGGAGAGTATTGTTGTGATCTGTGCGTGGGAGTGTATTGGTGTGATCGGGGAGTGGGATTGTACTGGTGTGATCTGGGAGTGGGAGAATATTGGTGTAATCTGCGATTGGGAGTGTATTGGTGTGATCTGTGAGTGAGTGTGTACTCATGCGATCTGGGAGTGGGACAGTACTGGTGTGATCTGGGTGTGGGAGTGTACTGGTCTGATCTTATCGTGGCAGAGTATCGGTGTGATCTGGGAGTGGGAGAGTACTGGTGTGATCTGGGTGTGGGAGTGTACTGGTCTGATCTTGTCGTGGGAGAGTATTGGTGTGATCTGGGAGTGGGAGTGTACTGGAGCGATCTGGGAGTGGGAGTGTACTGGTGTGATGTTGTAGTGGGAGATTATTGGTGCGATCTGGGGGTGGGAGTGTACTGGTGTGATCAGGGAGTGGTAGTGTACTGGTCTGATCTTGTCGTGGGAGAGTATTGGTGTGATCTGGGAGTGGGAGTGTACTGGAGCGATCTGGGAGTGGGAGTGTACTTGTGTGATGTTGTAGTGGGAGAGTATTGGTGCGATCTGGGAGTGTGAGTGTACTGGTGTGATCTGGGAGTGGGAGTGTACTGGAGCGATCTGGGAGTGGGAGTGTACTGGTGTGATATGGGAGTGGGAGTGTACTGGTCTGATCTTGTCATGGGAGAGTATTGGTGCGATCTGGGAGTGGGAGTGTACTGGTGTGATCTGGGAGTGGTAGTGTATTGGTGCGATCTGGGAGTGGGAGTATACTGGTGTCGTCTGGGAGTGGTAGTGTATTGGTGTGATCTGGGATTTGCAGTGTATTGGTGTGATCTGGGAGTGGGTGTGTATTGGTGTTAATTGGGAGTGGGAGAGCATTGGTGTCATGTGGGAATGGGAGTCTATTGGTCTGACCTGGGACTGGGAGTGCATTGATGTGATTTGGGAGTGGAAGTTTACTGGTGTGCTCCGGGAGTGGGAGAGAACTGAAGTGATCTAGGAGTGGGAGAGTATTGGTGTGATCTGGGAGTGGGATTGTACTGGTGTGATCTGGGTGTGGGAGAGTATCGGTGGGATCTGGAAGCGGGAGTGTATTGGTGTGATATGGGATTGGGAGAGTATTGTTGTGATCTGTGAGTGGGAGTGTATTGCTGTGATCTGGGAGTGGGATTGTACAGGTGTGATCTGGGAGTGGAAGAGTATCGGTGCGATCTGGAAGTGGGAATGTACTGGTGTTATCCGGAAGTGGGTGTGTATTGGTGTGATCTGGGAGTGGGAGTGTATTGCTGTGAACTTGAAGTGGGAGTGTACTGGTGTGATCTGGGAGTGACAGTGGATTGGTGTGATCTGGGATTGGGAGTGTATTGGTGGGATCTGGAAGAGGGAGAGTATTGGTGTGATCTGGGTGTGTGAGAGTATCAGTGGGGGTGTGTGAGAGTATTGGTGTGTTCTGTGAGTGGGAGTGTATTGGTGTGATCTGTGAGTGAGTATGTACTGATGCGATCTCGGTGTGGGAGAGTACTGGTGTGATCTGGGTGTGGGAGTGTACTGGTGTGATCTGGGAGTGGGAGAGTATTGGTGTGATCTGGGATTGGGAGTGTATTGGTGTGATCTGGCACTGGGAGTGTATTGGTGTGAACTTGAAGTCGGAGTGTGCTGGTGTGATCTGGGAGTGACAGTGGATTGGTGTGATCTGGGATTGGGAGACTATTGGTGGGATCTGGAAGAGGGAGAGTATTGGTGTGATCTCGGTGTGTGAGAGTATCAGTGGGGGTGTGTGAGAATATTGGTGTGATCTGTGAGTGGGAGTGTATTGGTGTGATCTGTGAGTGAGTATGTACTGATGCGATCTGGGAGTGGGACTGTACTGGTGTCATCTGGGAGGTGGAGAGTATTGGTGTGATCTGGGATTTGCAGTGTATTGGTGTGATCTGGGAGTGGAGTGGATTGGTGTTATTTGGAAGTGGGAGAGCATTGGTGTCATGTGGGAATGGGAGTCTATTGGTCTGACCTGGGACTGGGAGTGAATTGATGTGATCTTGGAGTGGAAGTGTACTGGTGTGCTCTGGGAGTGGGAGAGTACTGAAGTGATCTAGGAGTAGGAGAGTATTGGTGTGATCTGGGAGTGGGATTGTACTGGTGTGATCTGGGAGTGGGATTGTACTGGTGTGATCTGGGAGTGGGAGACTATCGGTGTGATCTGGAAGCGGGAGTGTCTTGGTGTGATATGGAATTTGGAGAGTATTGTTGTGATCTGTGCATGGGAGTGTATTGGTGTGATCGGGGAGTGGGATTGTACTGGTGTGATCTGGGAGTGGGAGAGTATTGGTGTAATCTGCGATTGGGAGTGTATTGGTGTGATCTGTGAGTGAGTGTGTACTCATGCGATCTGGGAGTGGGAGAGTACTGGTGTGATCTGGGTGTGGGAGTGTACTGGTCTGATCTTGTCGTGGGAGAGTATTGGTGTGATCTGGGAGTGGGAGTGTGCTGGAGCGATCTGGGAGTGGGAGTGTACTGGTGTGATTTTGTAGTGGGAGATTATTGGTGCGATCTGGGAGTGGGAGTGTACTGGTGTGATCTGGGAGTGGGAGAGTATTGGTGCGATCTGGGAGTGGGAGTGTACTGGTGTGATCTGGGAGTGGGAGAGTACTGGAGCGATCTGGGAGTGGGAGTGTACTGGTGTGATATGGGAGTGGGAGTGTACTGGTCTGACTTGTCGTGGGAGAGTATTGGTGTGATCTGGGAGTGGGAGTGTACTGGAGCGATCTGGGAGTGGGAGTGTACTGGTGTGATGTTGTAGTGGGAGAGTATTGGTGCGATCTGGGAGTGGGAGTGTACTGGTGTGATCTGGGAGTGGTAGTGTATTGGTGCAATCTGGGAGTGGGAGTATACTGGTGTTGTCTGGGAGTGGTATTGTATTGGTGTGATCTGGGATTTGCAGTGTATTGGTGTGATCTGGGAGTGGGAGTGTATTGGTGTTAATTGGGAGTGGGAGAGCATTGGTGTCTTGTGGGAATGGGAGTCTATTGGTCTGACCTGGGACTGGGAGTGCATTGATGTGATTTGGGAGTGGACGTTTACTGGTGTGCTCCGGGAGTGGGAGAGAACTGAAGTGATCTAGGAGTGGTAGAGTATTGGTGTGATCTGGGAGTGGGATTGTACTGGTGTGATCTGGGTGTGGGAGAGTATCGGTGGGATCTGGAAGCGGGAGTGTATTGGTGTGATATGGGATTGGGAGAGTATTGTTGTGATCTGTGAGTGGGAGTGTATTGCTGTGATCTGGGAGTGGGATTGTACTGCTGTGATCTGGCAGTGGAAGAGTATCGGTGTGATCTGGAAGTGGGAGTGTACTGGTGTTATCCGGAAGTGGGTGTGTATTGGTGTGATCTGGGAGTGGGAGTGTATTGGTGTGAACTTGAAGTGGGAGTGTACTGGTGTGATCTGGGAGTGACAGTGGATTGGTGTGATCTGGGATTGGGAGTGTATTGGTGGGATCTGGAAGAGGGAGAGTATTGGTGTGATCTGGGTGTGTGAGAGTATCAGTGGGGGTGTGTGAGAGTATTGGTGTGTTCAGTGAGTGGGAGTGTATTGGTGTGATCTGTGAGTGAGTATGTACTGATGCGATCTCGGTGTGGGAGAGTACTGGTGTGATCTGGGTGTGGGAGTGTACTGTTGTGATCTGGGAGTGGGAGTGTACTGGTGTGATCTGGGAGTGGGAGAGTATTGGTGTGATCTGGGATTGGGAGTGTATTGGTGTGATCTGGGACTGGGAGTGTATTGGTGTGAACTTGAAGTCGGAGTGTGCTGGTGTGATCTGGGAGTGACAGTGGATTGGTGTGATCTGGGATTGGGAGACTATTGGTGGGATCTGGAAGAGGGAGAGTATTGGTGTGATCTCGGTGTGTGAGAGTATCAGTGGGGGTTTGTGAGAATATTGGTGTGATCTGTGAGTGGGAGTGTATTGGTGTGATCTGTGAGTGAGTATGTACTGATGCGATCTGGGAGTGGGACTGTACTGGTGTCATCTGGGAGGTGGAGAGTATTGGTGTGATCTGGGATTTGCAGTGTATTGGTGTGATCTGGGAGTGGAGTGGATTGGTGTTATTTGGAAGTGGGAGAGCATTGGTGTCATGTGGGAATGGGAGTCTATTGGTCTGACCTGGGACTGGGAGTGAATTGATGTGATCTTGGAGTGGAAGTGTACTGGTGTGCTCTGGGAGTGGGAGAGTACTGAAGTGATCTAGGAGTAGGAGAGTATTGGTGTGATCTGGGAGTGGGATTGTACTGGTGTGATCTGGGAGTGGGATTGTACTGGTGTGATCTGGGAGTGGGAGACTATCGGTGTGATCTGGAAGCGGGAGTGTCTTGGTGTGATATGGAATTTGGAGAGTATTGTTGTGATCTGTGCGTGGGAGTGTATTGGTGTGATCGGGGAGTGGGATTGTACTGGTGTGATCTGGGAGTGGGAGAGTATTGGTGTAATCTGCGATTGGGAGTGTATTGGTGTGATCTGTGAGTGAGTGTGTACTCATGCGATCTGGGAGTGGGAGAGTACTGGTGTGATCTGGGTGTGGGAGTGTACTGGTCTGATCTTGTCGTGGGAGAGTATTGGTGTGATCTGGGAGTGGGAGTGTACTGGAGCGATCTGGGAGTGGGAGTGTACTGGTGTGATGTTGTAGTGGGAGATTATTGGTGCGATCTGGGAGTGGGAGTGTACTGGTGTGATCTGGGAGTGGGAGAGTATTGGTGCGATCTGGGAGTGGGAGTGTACTGGTGTGATCTGGGAGTGGGAGTGTACTGGAGCGATCTGGGAGTGGGAGTGTACTGGTGTGATATGGGAGTGGGAGTGTACTGGTCTGACTTGTCGTGGGAGAGTATTGGTGTGATCTGGGAGTGGGAGTGTACTGGAGCGATCTGGGAGTGGGAGTGTACTGGTGTGATGTTGTAGTGGGAGAGTATTGGTGCGATCTGGGAGTGGGAGTGTACTGGTGTGATCTGGGAGTGGTAGTGTATTGGTGCAATCTGGGAGTGGGAGTATACTGGTGTTGTCTGGGAGTGGTATTGTATTGGTGTGATCTGGGATTTGCAGTGTATTGGTGTGATCTGGGAGTGGGAGTGTATTGGTGTTAATTGGGAGTGGGAGAGCATTGGTGTCATGTGGGAATGGGAGTCTATTGGTCTGACCTGGGACTGGGAGTGCATTGATGTGATTTGGGAGTGGAAGTTTACTGGTGTGCTCCGGGAGTGGGAGAGAACTGAAGTGATCTAGGAGTGGTAGAGTATTGGTGTGATCTGGGAGTGGGATTGTACTAGTGTGATCTGGGTGTGGGAGAGTATCGGTGGGATCTGGAAGCGGGAGTGTATTGGTGTGATATGGGATTGGGAGAGTATTGTTGTGATCTGTGAGTGGGAGTGTATTGCTGTGATCTGGGAGTGGGATTGTACTGCTGTGATCTGGCAGTGGAAGAGTATCGGTGTGATCTGGAAGTGGGAGTGTACTGGTGTTATCCGGAAGTGGGTGTGTATTGGTGTGATCTGGGAGTGACAGTGGATTGGTGTGATCTGGGATTGGGAGTGTATTGGTGGGATCTGGAAGAGGGAGAGTATTGGTGTGATCTGGGTGTGTGAGAGTATCAGTGGGGGTGTGTGAGAGTATTGGTGTGTTCAGTGAGTGGGAGTGTATTGGTGTGATCTGTGAGTGAGTATGTACTGATGCGATCTCGGTGTGGGAGAGTACTGGTGTGATCTGGGTGTGGGAGTGTACTGTTGTGATCTGGGAGTGGGAGTGTACTGGTGTGATCTGGGAGTGGGAGAGTATTGGTGTGATCTGGGATTGGGAGTGTATTGGTGTGATCTGGGACTGGGAGTGTATTGGTGTGACCTTGAAGTGGGAGTGTGCTGGTGTGATCTGGGAGTGACAGTGGATTGGTGTGATCTGGGATTGGGAGACTATTGGTGGGATCTGGAAGAGGGAGAGTATTGGTGTGATCTGGGTGTGTGAGAGTATCAGTGGGGGTGTGTGAGAGTATTGGTGTGTTCTGTGAGTGGGAGTGTATTGGTGTGATCTGTGAGTGAGTATGTACTGATGCGATCTCGGTGTGGGAGAGTACTGGTGTGATCTGGGTGTGGGAGTGTACTGGTGTGATCCGGGAGTGGGAGAGTATTGGTGTGATCTGGGATTGGGAGTGTATTGGTGTGAACTTGAAGTCGGAGTGTGCTGGTGTGATCTGGGAGTGACAGTGGATTGGTGTGATCTGGGATTGGGAGACTATTGGTGGGATCTGGAAGAGGGAGAGTATTGGTGTGATCTCGGTGTGTGAGAGTATCAGTGGGGGTGTGTGAGAATATTGGTGTGATCTGTGAGTGGGAGTGTATTGGTGTGATCTGTGAGTGAGTATGTACTGATGCGATCTGGGAGTGGGAGAGTACTGGTGTGATCAGGGAGTGGGACTGTACTGGTGTCATCTGGGAGGTGGAGAGTATTGGTGTGATCTGGGAGTGGAGTGGATTGGTGTTATTTGGAAGTGGGAGAGCATTGGTGTCATGTGGGAATGGGAGTCTATTGGTCTGACCTGGGACTGGGAGTGAATTGATGTGATCTTGGAGTGGAAGTGTACTGGTGTGCTCTGGGAGTGGGAGAGTACTGAAGTGATCTAGGAGTAGGAGAGTATTGGTGTGATCTGGGAGTGGGATTGTACTGGTGTGATCTGGGTGTGGGAGAGTATCGGTGGGATCTGGAAGCGGGAGTGTATTGGTGTGATATGGGATTGGGAGAGTATTGTTGTGATCTGTGAGTGGGAGTGTATTGCTGTGATCTGGGAGTGGGATTGTACTGCTGTGATCTGGCAGTGGAAGAGTATCGGTGTGATCTGGAAGTGGGAGTGTACTGGTGTTATCCGGAAGTGGGTGTGTATTGGTGTGATCTGGGTGTGTGAGAGTATTGGTGTGTTCAGTGAGTGGGAGTGTATTGGTGTGATCTGTGAGTGAGTATGTACTGATGCGATCTCGGTGTGGGAGAGTACTGGTGTGATCTGGGTGTGGGAGTGTACTGTTGTGATCTGGGAGTGGGAGTGTACTGGTGTGATCTGGGAGTGGGAGAGTATTGGTGTGATCTGGGATTGGGAGTGTATTGGTGTGATCTGGGACTGGGAGTGTATTGGTGTGACCTTGATGTGGGAGTGTGCTGGTGTGATCTGGGAGTGACAGTGGATTGGTGTGATCTGGGATTGGGAGACTATTGGTGGGATCTGGAAGAGGGAGAGTATTGGTGTGATCTCGGTGTGTGAGAGTATCAGTGGGGGTGTGTGAGAATATTGGTGTGATCTGTGAGTGGGAGTGTATTGGTGTGATCTGTGAGTGAGTATGTACTGATGCGATCTGGGAGTGGGAGAGTACTGGTGTGATCAGGGAGTGGGACTGTACTGGTGTCATCTGGGAGGTGGAGAGTATTGGTGTGATCTGGGAGTGGAGTGGATTGGTGTTATTTGGAAGTGGGAGAGCATTGGTGTCATGTGGGAATGGGAGTCTATTGGTCTGACCTGGGACTGGGAGTGAATTGATGTGATCTTGGAGTGGAAGTGTACTGGTGTGCTCTGGGAGTGGGAGAGTACTGAAGTGATCTAGGAGTAGGAGAGTATTGGTGTGATCTGGGAGTGGGATTGTACTGGTGTGATCTGGGAGTGGGAACTTTCGGTGCGATCTGGAAGCGGGAGTGTCTTGGTGTGATATGGAATTTGGAGAGTATTGTTGTGATCTGTGAGTGGGAGTGTATTGGTGTGATCGGGGAGTGGGATTGTACTGGTGTGATCTGGGTGTGGGAGAGTATTGGTGTAATCTGCGATTGGGAGTGTATTGGTGTGATCTGTGAGTGAGTGTGTACTCATGCGATCTGGGAGTGGGAGAGTACTGGTGTGATCTGGGTGTGGGAGTGTACTGGTCTGATCTTGTCGTGGGAGAGTATTGGTGTGATCTGGGAGTGGGAGAGTACTGGTGTGATCTGGGTGTGGGAGTGTACTGGTCTGATCTTGTCGTGGGAGTGTATTGGTGTGATCTGGGAGTGGGAGTGTACTGGAGCGATCTGGGAGTGGGAGTGTACTGGTGTGATGTTGTAGAGGGAGATTATTGGTGCGATCTGGGAGTGGGAGTGTACTGGTGTGATCTGGGAGTGGTAGTGTACTGGTCTGATCTTGTCGTGGGAGAGTATTGGTGTGATCAGGGAGTGGGAGTGTACTGGAGCGATCTGGGAGTGGGAGTATACTGGTGTGATATGGGAGTGGGAGTGTACTGGTCTGATCTTGTCGTGGGAGAGTATTGGTGTGATCTGGGAGTGGGAGTGTACTGGAGCGATCTGGGAGTGGGAGTGTACTGGTGTGATATGGGAGTGGGAGTGTACTGGTCTGATCTTGTAGTGGGAGAGTATTGGTGTGATCTGGGAGTGGGAGTGTACTGGAGCGATCTGGGAGTGGGAGTGTACTGGTGTGATGTTGTAGTGGGAGATTATTGGTGTGATCTGGGAGTGGGAGTGTACTGGTGTGATCTGGGAGTGGTAGTGCATTGGTGCGATCTGGGAGTGGGAGTATACTGGTGTTGTCTGGGAGTGGTAGTGTATTGGTGTGATCTGGGATTTGCAGTGTATTGGTGTGATCTGGGAGTGGGAGTGTATTGGTGTTAATTGGGAGTGGGAGAGCATTGGTGTCATGTGGGAATGGGAGTCTATTGGTCTGACCTGGGACTGGGAGTGCATTGATGTGATTTGGGAGTGAAAGTTTACTGGTGTGCTCCGGGAGTGGGAGAGAACTGAAGTGATCTAGGAGTGGGAGAGTATTGGTGTGATCTGGCAGTGGGATTGTACTGCTGTGATCTGGGTGTGGGAGAGTATCGGTGGGATCTGGAAGCGGGAGTGTATTGGTGTGATATGGGATTGGGAAAGTATTGTTGTGATCTGTGAGTGGGAGTGTATTGCTGTGATCTGGGAGTGGGAGTGTACTGGTGTTATCCGGAAGTGGGTGTGTATTGGTGTGATCTGGGAGTGGGAGTGTATTGGTGTGAACTTGAAGTGGGAGTGTACTGGTGTGATCTGGGAGTGACAGTGGATTGGTGTGATCTGGGATTGGGAGTGTATTGGTGGGATCTGGAAGAGGGAGAGTATTGGTGTGATCTGGGATTGGGAGTGTATTGGTGGGATCTGGAAGAGGGAGAGTATTGGTGTGATCTCGGTGTGTGAGAGTATCAGTGGGGGTGTGTGAGAGTATTGGTGTGATTTGTGAGTGGGAGTGTATTGGTGTGATCTGTGAGTGAGTATGTACTGATGCGATCTGGGAGTGGGAGTGTACTGGTGTCATCTGGGAGGAGGAGAGTATTGTTGTGATCTGCGATTGGGAGTGTATTGGTGTGATCTGTGAGTGAGTGTGTACTCATGCGATCTGGGAGTTGGAGAGTACTGGTGTGATCTGGGTGTGGGAGTGTACTGGTCTGATCTTGTCGTGGGAGAGTATTGGTGTGATCTGGGAGTGTCAGTGTACAGGTGTTATCTGGGAGTGGTTGTGTATTGGTGCGATCTGGGAGTGGGAGTGTACTGGTGTGATCTGGGAGTGGTAGTGTATTGGTGCGATCTGGGAGTGGGAGTATACTGGTGTCGTCTGGGAGTGGGAGTGTATTGGTGTTAATTGGGAGTGGGAGAGCATTGGTGTCATGTGGGAATGGGAGTCTATTGGTCTGACCTGGGACTGGGAGTGCATTGATGTGATTTGGGAGTGGAAGTTTACTGGTGTGCTCCGGGAGTGGGAGAGAACTGAAGTGATCTAGGAGTGGGAGAGTATTGGTGTGATCTGGGAGTGGGATTGAACTGGTGTGATCTGGGTGTGGGAGAGTATCGGTGGGATCTGGAAGCGGGAGTGTATTGGTGTGATATGGGATTGGGAGAGTATTGTTGTGATCTGTGAGTGGGAGTGTATTGCTGTGATCTGGGAGTGGAATTGTACTGGTGTGATCTGGGAGTGGAAGAGTATCGGTGCGATCTGGAAGTGGGAGTGTACTGGTGTTATCCGGAAGTGGGTGTGTATTGGTGTGATCTGGGAGTGGGAGTGTATTGGTGTGAACTTGAAGTGGGAGTGTACTGGTGTGATCTGGGAGTGACAGTGGATTGGTGTGATCTGGGATTGGGAGTGTATTGGTGGGATCTGGAAGAGGGAGAGTATTGGTGTGATCTGGGTGTGTGAGAGTATCAGTGGGGGTGTGTGAGAGTATTGGTGTGATCTGTGAGTGGGAGTGTATTGGTGTGATCTGTGAGTGAGTATGTACTGATGCGATCTCGGTGTGGGAGATTACTGGTGTGATCTGGGTGTGGGAGTGTACTGTTGTGATCTGGGAGTGGGAGTGTACTGGTGTGATCTGGGAGTGGGAGAGTATTGGTGTGATCTGGGATTGGGAGTGTATTGGTGTGATCTGGGACAGGGAGTGTATTGGTGTGAATTTGATGTGGGAGTGTGCTGGTGTGATCTGGGAGTGACAGTGGATTGGTGTGATCTGGGATTGGGAGACTATTGGTGGGATCTGGAAGAGGGAGAGTATTGGTGTGATCTCGGAGTGTGAGAGTATCAGTGGGGGTGTGTGAGAGTATTGGTGTGATCTGTGAGTGGGAGTGTATTGGTGTGATCTGTGAGTGAGTATGTACTGATGCGATCTGGGAGTGGGAGAGTACTGGTGTGATCAGGGAGTGGGACTGTACTGGTGTCATCTGGGAGGTGGAGAGTATTGGTGTGATCTGGGATTTGCAGTGTATTGGTGTGATCTGGGAGTGGAGTGGATTGGTGTTATTTGGAAGTGGGAGAGCATTGGTGTCATGTGGGAATGGGAGTCTATTGGTCTGACCTGGGACTGGGAGTGCATTTATGTGATCTTGGAGTGGAAGTGTACTGGTGTGCTCTGGGAGTGGGAGAGTACTAAAGTGATCTAGGAGTAGGAGAGTATTGGTGTGATCTGGGAGTGGGATTGTACTGGTGTGATCTCGGTGTGTGAGAGTATCAGTGGGGGTGTGTGAGAGTATTGGTGTGATCTGTGAGTGGGAGTGTATTGGTGTGATCTGTGAGTGAATATGTACTGATGCGATCTGGGAGTGGGAGAGTACTGGTGTTGTCTGGGAGTGGTAGTGTTTTGGTGTGATCTGGGATTTGCAGTGTATTGGTGTGATCTGGGAGTGGGAGTGTATTGGTGTTAATTGGGAGTGGGAGAGCATTGGTGTCATGTGGGAATGGGAGTCTATTGGTCTGACCTGGGACTGGGAGTGCATTGATGTGATTTGGGAGTGAAAGTTTACTGGTGTGCTCCGGGAGTGGGGGAGAACTGAAGTGATCTAGGAGTGGGAGAGTATTGGTGTGATCTTGCAGTGGGATTGTACTGCTGTGATCTGGGTGTGGGAGAGTATCGGTGGGATCTGGAAGCGGGAGTGTATTGGTGTGATATGGGATTGGGAAAGTATTGTTGTGATCTGTGAGTGGGAGTGTATTGCTGTGATCTGGGAGCGGGAGTGTACTGGTGTTATCCGGAAGTGGGTGTGTATTGGTGTGATCTGGGAGTGGGAGTGTATTGGTGTGAACTTGAAGTCGGAGTGTACTCGTGTGATCTGGGAGTGACAGTGGATTGGTGTGATCTGGGATTGGGAGTGTATTGGTGGGATCTGGAAGAGGGAGAGTATTGGTGTGATCTGGGATTGGGAGTGTATTGGTGGGATCTGGAAGAGGGAGAGTATTGGTGTGATCTCGGTGTGTGAGAGTATCAGTGGGGGTGTGTGAGAGTATTGTTGTGATTTGTGAGTGGGAGTGTATTGGTGTGATCTGTGAGTGAGTATGTACTGATGCGATCTGGGAGTGGGAGTGTACTGGTGTCATCTGGGAGGAGGAGAGTATTGTTGTGATCTGCGACTGGGAGTGTATTGGTGTGATCTGTGAGTGAGTGTGTACTCATGCGATCTGGGAGTTGGAGAGTACTGGTGTGATCTGGGTGTGGGAGTGTACTGGTCTGATCTTGTCGTGGGAGAGTATTGGTGTGATCTGGGAGTGTCAGTGTACAGGTGTTATCTGGGAGTGGTAGTGTATTGGTGCGATCTGGGAGTGGGAGTGTACTGGTGTGATCTGGGAGTGGTAGTGTATTGCTGCGATCTGGGCGTGGGAGTATACTGGTGTCGTCTGGGAGTGGGAGTGTATTGGTGTTAATTGGGAGTGGGAGAGCATTGGTGTCATGTGGGAATGGGAGTCTATTGGTCTGACCTGGGACTGGGAGTGCATTGATGTGATTTGGGAGTGGAAGTTTACTGGTGTGCTCCGGGAGTGGGAGAGAACTGAAGTGATCTAGGAGTGGGAGAGTATTGGTGTGATCTGGGAGTGGGATTGTACTGGTGTGATCTGGGTGTGGGAGAGTATCGGTGGGATCTGGAAGCGGGAGTGTATTGGTGTGATATGGGATTGGGAGAGTATTGTTGTGATCTGTGAGTGGGAGTGTATTGCTGTGATCTGGGAGTGGAATTGTACTGGTGTGATCTGGGAGTGGAAGAGTGTCGGTGCGATCTGGAAGTGGGAGTGTACTGGTGTTATCCGGAAGTGGGTGTGTATTGGTGTGATCTGGGAGTGGGAGTGTATTGGTGTGAACTTGAAGTGGGAGTGTACTGGTGTGATCTGGGAGTGACTGTGGATTGGTGTGATCTGGGATTGGGAGTGTATTGGTGGGATCTGGAAGAGGGAGAGTATTGGTGTGATCTGGGTGTGTGAGAGTATCAGTGGGGGTGTGTGAGAGTATTGGTGTGATCTGTGAGTGGGAGTGTATTGGTGTGATCTGTGAGTGAGTATGTACTGATGCGATCTCGGTGTGGGAGATTACTGGTGTGATCTGGGTGTGGGAGTGTACTGTTGTGATCTGGGAGTGGGAGTGTACTGGTGTGATCTGGGTGTGGGAGAGTATTGGTGTGATCTGGGATTGGGAGTGTATTGGTGTGATCTCGGACAGGGAGTGTATTGGTGTGAATTTGAAGTGGGAGTGTGCTGGTGTGATCTGGGAGTGACAGTGGATTGGTGTGATCTGGGATTGGGAGACTATTGGTGGGATCTGGAAGAGGGAGAGTATTGGTGTGATCTCGGAGTGTGAGAGTATCAGTGGGGGTGTGTGAGAGTATTGGTGTGATCTGTGAGTGGGAGTGTATTGGTGTGATCTGTGAGTGAGTATGTACTGATGCGATCTGGGAGTGGGAGAGTACTGGTGTGATCAGGGAGTGGGAGTGTACTGGTGTCATCTGGGAGGTGGAGAGTATTGGTGTGATCTGGGATTTGCAGTGTATTGGTGTGATCTGGGAGTGGAGTGGATTGGTGTAATTTGGAAGTGGGAGAGCATTGGTGTCATGTGGGAATGGGAGTCTATTGGTCTGACCTGGGACTGGGAGTGCATTTATGTGATCTTGGAGTGTAAGTGTACTGGTGTGCTCTGGGAGTGGGAGAGTACTGAAGTGATCTAGGAGTAGGAGAGTATTGGTGTGATCTGGGAGTGGGATTGTACTGGTGTGATCTCGGTGTGTGAGAGAATCAGTGGGGGTGTGTGAGAGTATTGGTGTGATCTGTGAGTGGGAGTGTATTGGTGTGATCTGTGAGTGAATATGTACTGATGCGATCTGGGAGTGGGAGAGTACTGGTGTGATCAGGGTGTGGGAGTGTACTGGTGTGATCTTGTAGTGTGAGTGTATTGGTGTGATCTGGGATTTGCAGTGTATTGGTGTGATCTGGGAGTGGGAGTGTATTGGTGTGATCTCGGAGTGAGAGTGTACTGGCGTCATCTGGGAGTGGGAGAGTATTGGTGTGATCTGGTATTTGCAGTGTATTGGTGTGATCTGGGAGTGGGAGTGTATTGGTGTTAATTGGGAGTGGGAGAGCATTGGTGTCATGTGGGAATGGGAGTCTATTGTTCTGACCTAGGACTGGGAGTGCATTGATGTGATCTTGGAGTGGAAGTGTACTGGTGTGCTCCGGGAGTGGGAGAGAACTGAAGTGATCTAGGAGTGGGAGAGTATTGGTGTGATCTGGGAGTGGGATTGTACTGCTGTGATCTGGGTGTGGGAGAGTATCGGTGGGATCTGGAAGCGGAAGTGTATTGGTGTGATATGGGATTGGGAGAGTATTGTTGTGATCTGTGAGTGGGAGTGTATTGCTGTGATCTGGGAGTGGGATTGTACTGGTGTGATCTGGGAGTGGAAGAGTATCGGTGCGATCTGGAAGTGGGAGTGTACTGGTGTTATCCGGAAGTGGGTGTGTATTGGTGTGATCTGGGAGTGGGAGTGTATTGGTGTGAACTTGAAGTGGGAGTGTACTGGTGTGATCTGGGAGTGACAGTGGATTGGTGTGATCTGGGATTGGGAGTGTATTGGTGGGATCTGGAAGAGGGAGAGTATTGGTGTGATCTGGGTGTGTGAGAGTATCAGTGGGGGTGCGTGAGAGTATCAGTGGGGGTGTGTGAGAGTATTGGTGTGATCTGTGAGTGGGAGTGTATTGGTGTGATCTGTGAGTGAGTATGTACTGATGCGATCTCGGTGTGGGAGAGTACTAGTGTGATCTGGGTGTGGGAGTGTACTGTTGTGATCTGGGAGTGGGAGTGTACTGGTGTGATCTGGGAGTGGGAGAGTATTGGTGTGATCTGGGATTGGGAGTGTATTGGTGTGATCTGGGACAGGGAGTGTATTGGTGTGATCTTGAAGTGGGAGTGTGCTGGTGTGATCTGGGAGTGACAGTGGATTGGTGTGATCTGGGATTGGTAGACTATTGGTGGGATCTGGAAGAGGGAGAGTATTGGTGTGATCTCGGAGTGTGAGAGTATCAGTGGGGGTGTGTGAGAATATTGGTGTGATCTGTGAGTGGGAGTGTATTGGTGTGATCTGTGAGTGAGTATGTACTGATGCGATCTGTGAGTGTGAGAGTACTGGTGTGATCAGGGAGTGGGACTGTACTGGTGTCATCTGGGAGGTGGAGAGTATTGGTGTGATCTGGGATTTGCAGTGTATTGGTGTGATCTGGGAGTGGAGTGGATTGGTGTTATTTGGAAGTGGGAGAGCATTGGTGTCATGTGGGAATGGGAGTCTATTGGTCTGACCTGGGACTGGGAGTGCATTGATGTGATCTTGGAGTGGAAGTGTACTGGTGTGCTCTGGGAGTGGGAGAGTACTGAAGTGATCTAGGAGTAGGAGAGTATTGGTGTGATCTGGGAGTGGGATTGTACTGGTGTGATCTGGGAGTGGGAGACTATCGGTGCGATCTGGAAGCGGGAGTGTCTTGGTGTGATATGGAATTTGGAGAGTATTGTTGTGATCTGTGAGTGGGAGTGTATTGGTGTGATCGGGGAGTGGGATTGTACTGGTGTGATCTGGGAGTGGGAGAGTATTGGTGTAATCTGCGATTGGGAGTGTATTGGTGTGATCTGTGAGTGAGTGTGTACTCATGCGATCTGGGAGTGGGAGAGTACTGGTGTGATCTGGGTGTGGGAGTGCACTGGTCTGATCTTGTCGTGGGAGAGTATTGGTGTGATCTGGGAGTGGGAGAGTACTGGTGTGATCTGGGTGTGGGAGTGTACTGGTCTGATCTTGTCGTGGGAGAGTATTGGTGTGATCTGGGAGTGGGAGTGTACTGGAGCGATCTGGGAGTGGGAGTGTACAGGTGTGATGTTGTAGTGGGAGATTATTGGTGCGATCTGGGAGTGGGAGTGTTCTGGTGTGATCTGGGAGTGGTAGTGTACTGGTCTGATCTTGTCGTGGGAGAGTATTGGTGTGATCTGGGAGTGGAAGAGTATCGGTGCGATCTGGAAGTGGGAGTGTACTGCTGTTATCCGGAAGTGGGTGTGTATTGGTGTGATCTGGGAGTGAGAGTGTATTGGTGTGAACTTGAAGTGGGAGTGTGCTGGTGTGATCTGGTACTGACAGAGGATTCGTGTGATCTGGGTCTCGGTAAGTATTGGTAGGATCTGGAAGTGTGAGAGTATTGGTGTGATCTGTGAGTGTGAGTGTATTGGTGTGATCTGTGAGTGAGTATGTACTGATGCGATCTGGGAGTGGGAGTGTACTGATGTGATCTGCGAGTGGTAGAGTATTGGTACAAACTGGGAGTGGGAGTGTACTGGTGTTATCTGGGTGTGGGAGAGTATTGGAGTGATCTGGGATTTTCAGTGTATTGGTGTGATCTGGGAGTGGCAGAGTATTGGTGTGATCTGGGATTGGGAGTGTATTGTTGTGATCTGTGCTTGAGTGTGTACTCATGCGATCTGGGAGTGGGAGTGTCCTGGTGTGATCTGGGAGTGGGAGTGTATTGGTTTAACCTGGAATTAGGAGAGTATTGGCGTGATCTGGAAGTTGGAGTGTACTGGTGTGATCTGGGTGTGTGAGTGTACTGGTGTGATCTGGGAGTGGGAGTGTATTGGTGTAACCTGGAATTAGGAGAGTATTGGCGTGATCTGGAAGTTGGAGTGTACTGGTGTGATCTGGGAGTGACAGTGGATTGGTGTGATCTGGGATTGGTAGACTATTGGTGGGATCTGGAAGAGGGAGAGTATTGGTGTGATCTCGGAGTGTGAGAGTATCAGTGGGGGTGTGTGAGAATATTGGTGTGATCTGTGAGTGGGAGTGTATTGGTGTGATCTGTGAGTGAGTATGTACTGATGCGATCTGTGAGTGTGAGAGTACTGGTGTGATCAGGGAGTGGGACTGTACTGGTGTCATCTGGGAGGTGGAGAGTATTGGTGTGATCTGGGATTTGCAGTGTATTGGTGTGATCTGGGAGTGGAGTGGATTGGTGTTATTTGGAAGTGGGAGAGCATTGGTGTCATGTGGGAATGGGAGTCTATTGGTCTGACCTGGGACTGGGAGTGCATTGATGTGATCTTGGAGTGGAAGTGTACTGGTGTGCTCTGGGAGTGGGAGAGTACTGAAGTGATCTAGGAGTAGGAGAGTATTGGTGTGATCTGGGAGTGGGATTGTACTGGTGTGATCTGGGTGTGGGAGTGCACTGGTCTGATCTTGTCGTGGGAGAGTATTGGTGTGATCTGTGAGTGGGAGAGTACTGGTGTGATCTGGGTGTGGGAGTGTACTGGTCTGATCTTGTCGTGGGAGAGTATTGGTGTGATCTGGGAGTGGGAGTGTACTGGTGCGATCTGGGAGTGGGAGTGTACAGGTGTGATGTTGTAGTGGGAGATTATTGGTGCGATCTGGGAGTGGGAGTGTTCTGGTGTGATCTGGGAGTGGTAGTGTACTGGTCTGATCTTGTCGTGGGAGAGTATTGGTGTGATCTGGGAGTGGAAGAGTATCGGTGCGATCTGGAAGTGGGAGTGTACTGGTGTTATCCGTAAGTGGGTGTGTATTGGTGTGATCTGGGAGTGAGAGTGTATTGGTGTGAACTTGAAGTGGGAGTGTGCTGGTGTGATCTGGGACTGACAGAGGATTCGTGTGATCTGGGACTCGGTAAGTATTGGTAGGATCTGGAAGTGTGAGAGTATTGGTGTGATCTGGGATTGGGAGTGTATTGTTGTGATCTGTGCTTGAGTGTGTACTCATGCGATCTGGGAGTGGGAGTGTCCTGGTGTGATCTGGGAGTGGGAGTGTATTGGTTTAACCTGGAATTAGGAGAGTATTGGCGTGATCTGGAAGTTGGAGTGTACTGGTGTGATCTGGGTGTGTGAGTGTACTGGTGTGATCTGGGAGTGGGAGTGTATTGGTGTAACCTGGAATTAGGAGAGTATTGGCGTGATCTGGAAGTTGGAGTGTACTGGTGTGATCTGGGAGTGACAGTGGATTGGTGTGATCTGGGATTGGTAGACTATTGGTGGGATCTGGAAGAGGGAGAGTATTGGTGTGATCTCGGAGTGTGAGAGTATCAGTGGGGGTGTGTGAGAATATTGGTGTGATCTGTGAGTGGGAGTGTATTGGTGTGATCTGTGAGTGAGTATGTACTGATGCGATCTGTGAGTGTGAGAGTACTGGTGTGATCAGGGAGTGGGACTGTACTGGTGTCATCTGGGAGGTGGAGAGTATTGGTGTGATCTGGGATTTGCAGTGTATTGGTGTGATCTGGGAGTGGAGTGGATTGGTGTTATTTGGAAGTGGGAGAGCATTGGTGTCATGTGGGAATGGGAGTCTATTGGTCTGACCTGGGACTGGGAGTGCATTGATGTGATCTTGGAGTGGAAGTGTACTGGTGTGCTCTGGGAGTGGGAGAGTACTGAAGTGATCTAGGAGTAGGAGAGTATTGGTGTGATCTGGGAGTGGGATTGTACTGGTGTGATCTGGGTGTGGGAGTGCACTGGTCTGATCTTGTCGTGGGAGAGTATTGGTGTGATCTGTGAGTGGGAGAGTACTGGTGTGATCTGGGTGTGGGAGTGTACTGGTCTGATCTTGTCGTGGGAGAGTATTGGTGTGATCTGGGAGTGGGAGTGTACTGGTGCGATCTGGGAGTGGGAGTGTACAGGTGTGATGTTGTAGTGGGAGATTATTGGTGCGATCTGGGAGTGGGAGTGTTCTGGTGTGATCTGGGAGTGGTAGTGTACTGGTCTGATCTTGTCGTGGGAGAGTATTGGTGTGATCTGGGAGTGGAAGAGTATCGGTGCGATCTGGAAGTGGGAGTGTACTGGTGTTATCCGGAAGTGGGTGTGTATTGGTGTGATCTGGGAGTGAGAGTGTATTGGTGTGAACTTGAAGTGGGAGTGTGCTGGTGTGATCTGGGACTGACAGAGGATTCGTGTGATCTGGGACTCGGTAAGTATTGGTAGGATCTGGAAGTGTGAGAGTATTGGTGTGATCTGTGAGTGTGAGTGTATTGGTGTGATCTGTGAGTGAGTATGTACTGATGCGATCTGGGAGTGGGAGTGTACTGATGTGATCTGCGAGTGGTAGAGTATTGGTACAAACTGGGAGTGGGAGTGTACTGGTGTTATCTGGGTGTGGGAGAGTATTGGAGTGATCTGGGATTTTCAGTGTATTGGTGTGATCTGGGAGTGGCAGAGTATTGGTGTGATCTGGGATTGGGAGTGTATTGTTGTGATCTGTGCTTCAGTGTGTACTCATGCGATCTGGGAGTGGGAGTGTCCTGGTGTGATCTGGGAGTGGGAGTGTATTGGTTTAACCTGGAATTAGGAGAGTATTGGCGTGATCTGGAAGTTGGAGTGTACTGGTGTGATCTGGGTGTGTGAGTGTACTGGTGTGATCTGGGAGTGGGAGTGTATTGGTGTAACCTGGAATTAGGAGAGTATTGGCGTGATCTGGAAGTTGGAGTGTACTGGTGTGATCTGGGAGTGACAGTGGATTGGTGTGATCTGGGATTGGTAGACTATTGGTGGGATCTGGAAGAGGGAGAGTATTGGTGTGATCTCGGAGTGTGAGAGTATCAGTGGGGGTGTGTGAGAATATTGGTGTGATCTGTGAGTGGGAGTGTATTGGTGTGATCTGTGAGTGAGTATGTACTGATGCGATCTGGGAGTGGGAGAGTACTGGTGTGATCAGGGAGTGGGACTGTACTGGTGTCATCTGGGAGGTGGAGAGTATTGGTGTGATCTGGGATTTGCAGTGTATTGGTGTGATCTGGGAGTGGAGTGGATTGGTGTTATTTGGAAGTGGGAGAGCATTGGTGTCATGTGGGAATGGGAGTCTATTGGTCTGACCTGGGACTGGGAGTGCATTGATGTGATCTTGGAGTGGAAGTGTACTGGTGTGCTCTGGGAGTGGGAGAGTACTGAAGTGATCTAGGAGTAGGAGAGTATTGGTGTGATCTGGGAGTGGGATTGTACTGGTGTGATCTGGGAGTGGGAGACTATCGGTGCGATCTGGAAGCGGGAGTGTCTTGGTGTGATATGGAATTTGGAGAGTATTGTTGTGATCTGTGAGTGGGAGTGTATTGGTGTGATCGGGGAGTGGGATTGTACTGGTGTGATCTGGGAGTGGGAGAGTATTGGTGTAATCTGCGATTGGGAGTGTATTGGTGTGATCTGTGAGTGAGTGTGTACTCATGCGATCTGGGAGTGGGAGAGTACTGGTGTGATCTGGGTGTGGGAGTGCACTGGTCTGATCTTGTCGTGGGAGAGTATTGGTGTGATCTGGGAGTGGGAGAGTACTGGTGTGATCTGGGTGTGGGAGTGTACTGGTCTGATCTTGTCGTGGGAGAGTATTGGTGTGATCTGGGAGTGGGAGTGTACTGGAGCGATCTGGGAGTGGGAGTGTACAGGTGTGATGTTGTAGTGGGAGATTATTGGTGCGATCTGGGAGTGGGAGTGTTCTGGTGTGATCTGGGAGTGGTAGTGTACTGGTCTGATCTTGTCGTGGGAGAGTATTGGTGTGATCTGGGAGTGGAAGAGTATCGGTGCGATCTGGAAGTGGGAGTGTACTGGTGTTATCCGGAAGTGGGTGTGTATTGGTGTGATCTGGGAGTGAGAGTGTATTGGTGTGAACTTGAAGTGGGAGTGTGCTGGTGTGATCTGGGACTGACAGAGGATTCGTGTGATCTGGGACTCGGTAAGTATTGGTAGGATCTGGAAGTGTGAGAGTATTGGTGTGATCTGTGAGTGTGAGTGTATTGGTGTGATCTGTGAGTGAGTATGTACTGATGCGATCTGGGAGTGGGAGTGTACTGATGTGATCTGCGAGTGGTAGAGTATTGGTACAAACTGGGAGTGGGAGTGTACTGGTGTTATCTGGGTGTGGGAGAGTATTGGAGTGATCTGGGATTTTCAGTGTATTGGTGTGATCTGGGAGTGGCAGAGTATTGGTGTGATCTGGGATTGGGAGTGTATTGTTGTGATCTGTGCTTGAGTGTGTACTCATGCGATCTGGGAGTGGGAGTGTCCTGGTGTGATCTGGGAGTGGGAGTGTATTGGTTTAACCTGGAATTAGGAGAGTATTGGCGTGATCTGGAAGTTGGAGTGTACTGGTGTGATCTGGGTGTGTGAGTGTACTGGTGTGATCTGGGAGTGGGAGTGTATTGGTGTAACCTGGAATTAGGAGAGTATTGGCGTGATCTGGAAGTTGGAGAGTATTGGAGCGATCTGGGAGTGGGAGTGTACAGGTGTTATCTGGGAGTGGTAGAGTATTGATGCGATCTGGGAGTGGGAGTGTACTGGTGTCATCTGGGAGGTGGAGAGTATTGGTGTGATCTGCGATTGGGAGTGTATTGGTGTGATCTGTGAGTGTGTGTGTACTCATGCGATCTGGGAGTGGGAGAGTACTGGTGTGATCTGGGTGTGGGAGTGTACTGGTCTGATCTTGTCGTGGGAGAGTATTGGTGTGATCTGGGAGTGGGAGTGTACAGGTGTTATCTGGGAGTGGTAGTGTATTGGTGCGATCTGGGAGTGGGAGTGTACTGGTGTGATCTGGGAGTGGTAGTGTATTGGTGCGATCTGGGAGTGGGAGTATACTGGTGTCGTCTGGGAGTGGGAGTTTATTGGTGTTAATTGGGAGTGGGAGAGCATTGGTGTCATGTGGGAATGGGAGTCTATTGGTCTGACCTGGGACTGGGAGTGCATTGATGTGATTTGGGAGTGGAAGTGTACTGGTGTGCTCCGGGAGTGGGAGAGAACTGAAGTGATCTAGGAGTGGGAGAGTATTGGTGTGATCTGGGAGTGGGATTGTACTGGTGTGATCTGGGTGTGGGAGAGTATCGGTGCGATCTGGAAGTGGGAGTGTACTGGTGTTATCCGGAAGTGGGTGTGTATTGGTGTGATCTGGGAGTGAGAGTGTATTGGTGTGAACTTGAAGTGGGAGTGTACTGGTGTGATCTGGGAGTGACAGTGGATTGGTGTGATCTGGGATTGGGAGTGTATTGGTGGGATCTGGAAGACGGAGAGTATTGGTGTGATCTGGGTGTGTGAGTGTATTGGTGTGATCTGTGAGTGGGAGTGTATTGGTGTGATCTGTGAGTGAGTATGTACTGATGCGATCTCGGTGTGGGAGAGTACTGGTGTGATCTGGGTGTGGGCGTGTACTGTTGTGATCTGTGAGTGGGAGTGTACTGGTGTGATCTGGGAGTGGGAGAGTATTGGTGTGATCTGGGATTGGGAGTGTATTGGTGTGATCTGGGACAGGGAGTGTATTGGTGTGAACTTGAAGTGGGGTGTGCTGGTGTAATCTGGGAGTGACAGTGGATTGGTGTGATCTGGGAGTGGGAGTGTATTGGTGTTAATTGGGAGTGGGAGAGCATTGGTGTCATGTGGGAATGGGAGTCTATTGGTCTGACCTAGGACTGGGAGTGCATTCATGTGATTTGGGAGTGGAAGTGTACTGGTGTGCTCCGGGAGTGGGAGAGAACTGAAGTGATCTAGGAGTGGGAGAGTATTGGTGTGATCTGGGAGTGGGATTGTACTGCTGTGATCTGGGTGTGGGAGAGTATCGGTGGGATCTGGAAGCGGGAGTGTATTGTTGTGATATGGGATTGGGAGAGTATTGTTGTGATCTGTGAGTGGGAGTGTATTGCTGTGATCTGGGAGTGGGATTGTACTGGTGTGATCTGGGAGTGGAAGAGTATCGGTGCGATCTGGAAGTGGTAGTGTACTGGTGTTATCCGGAAGTGGGTGTGTACTGTTGTGATCTGGGAGTGGGAGTGTACTGGTGTCATCTGGGAGTGGGAGAGTATTGGTGTGATCTGGGATTGGGAGTGTATTGGTGTGATCTGGGACTGGGAGTGTATTGGTGTGAACTTGAAGTGGGAGTGTGCTGGTGTGATCTGGGAGTGACAGTGGATTGGTGTGATCTGGGATTGGGAGACTATTGGTGGGATCTGGAAGAGGGAGAGTATTGGTGTGAACTTGAAGTGGGAGTGTACTGGTGTGATCTGGGAGTGACAGTGGATTGGTGTGATCTGGGATTGGGAGTGTATTGGTGGGATCTGGAAGAGGGAGAGTATTGGTGTGATCTCGGTGTGTGAGAGTATCAGTGGGGGTGTGTGAGAATATTGGTGTGATCTGTGAGTGGGAGTGTATTAGTGTGATCTGTGAGTGAGTATGTACTGATGCGATCTGGGAGTGGGAGAGTACTGGTGTGATCAGGGAGTGGGACTGTACAGGTGTCATCTGGGAGGTGGAGAGTATTGGTGTGATCTGTGAGTGGGAGTGTACTGGTGTTATCCGGAAGTGGGTGTGTATTGGTGTGATCTGGGAGTGGGAGTGTATTGGTGTGAACTTGAAGTGGGAGTGTACTGGTGTGATCTGGGAGTGACAGTGGATTGGTGTGATCTGGGATTGGGAGTGTATTGGTGGGATCTGGAAGAGGGAGAGTATTGGTGTGATCTGGGTGTGGGAGTGTATTGGTGTGATCTGTGAGTGAGTATGTACTGATGCGATCTCGGTGTGGGAGAGTACTGGTGTGATCTGGGTGTGGGCGTGTACTGTTGTGATCTGGGAGTGGGAGTGTACTGGTGTGATCTGGGAGTGGGAGAGTATTGGTGTGATCTGGGATTGGGAGTGTATTGGTGTGATCTGGGACAGGGAGTGTATTGGTGTGAACTTGAAGTGGGAGTGTGCTGGTGTGATCTGGGAGTGACAGTGGATTGGTGTGATCTGGGATTGGGAGACTATTGGTGGGATCTGGAAGAGGGAGAGTATTGGTGTGATCTCGGTGTGTGAGAGTATCAGTGGGGGTGTGTGAGAGTATTGGTGTGATCTGTGAGTGGGAGTGTATTGGTGTGATCTGTGAGTGAGGATGTACTGATGCGATCTGGGAGTGGGAGAGTACTGGTGTGATCAGGGAGTGGAAGTGTACTGGTGTCATCTGGGAGGTGGAGAGTATTGGTGTGATCTGGGATTTGCAGTGTATTGGTGTGATCTGGGAGTGGAGTGGATTGGTGTTATTTGGAAGTGGGAGAGCATTGGTGTCATGTGGGAATGGGAGTCTATTGGTCTGACCTGGGACTGGGAGTGCATTGATGTGATCTTGGAGTGGAAGTGTACTGGTGTGCTCTGGGATTGGGAGAGTACTGAAGTGATCTAGGAGTAGGAGAGTATTGGTGTGATCTGGGAGTGGGATTGTACTGGTGTGATCTCGGTGTGTGAGAGTATCATTGGGGGTGTGTGAGAGTATTGGAGTGATCTGTGAGTGGGAGTGTATTGGTGTGATCTGTGAGTGAGTATGTACTGATGCGATCTGGGAGTGGGAGAGTACTGGTGTGATCTGTGTGTGGGAGTGTACTGGTGTGATCTTGTAGCGGGAGTGTATTGGTGTGATATGGGATTGGGAGAGTATTGTTGTGATCTGTGAGTGGGAGTGTATTGCTGTGATCTGGGAGTGGGATTGTACTGCTGTGATCTGGGAGTGTGAGTGTGCTGGTGTGATCTGGGAGTGGAAGAGTATCGGTGCGATCTGGAAGTGGGAATGTACTGGTGTTATCCGGAAGTGGGTGTGTATTGGTGTGATCTGGGAGTGGGAGTGTCCTGGTGTGATCTGGGAGTGGGAGTGTATTGGTTTAACCTGGAATTAGGAGAGTATTGGCGTGATCTGGAAGTTGGAGTGTACTGGTGTGATCTGGGTGTGTGAGTGTACTGGTGTGATCTGGGAGTGGGAGTGTATTGGTGTAACCTGGAATTAGGAGAGTATTGGCGTGATCTGGAAGTTGGAGAGTATTGGAGCGATCTGGGAGTGGGAGTGTACAGGTGTTATCTGGGAGTGGTAGAGTATTGATGCGATCTGGGAGTGGGAGTGTACTGGTGTCATCTGGGAGTGACAGTGGATTGGTGTGATCTGGGATTGGGAGTGTATTGGTGGGATCTGGAAGAGGGAGAGTATTGGTGAGATCTGGGTGTGTGAGAGTATCAGTGGGGATGTGTGAGAGTATTGGTGTGTTCTGTGAGTGGGAGTGTATTGGTGTGATCTGTGAGTGAGTATGTACTCATGCGATCTCGGTGTGGGAGAGTACTGGTGTGATCTGGGTGTGGGAGTGTACTGGTGTGATCTGGGAGTGGGAGAGTATTGGTGTGATCTGGGATTGGGAGTGTATTGGTGTGATCTGGGACTGGGAGTGTATTGGTGTGATCTGTGAGTGAGTATGTACTGATGCGATCTGGGAGTGGGAGAGTACTGGTGTGATCAGGGAGTGGGACTGTACTGGTGTCATCTGGGAGGTGGAGAGTATTGGTGTGATCTGGGATTTGCAGTGTATTGGTGTGATCTGGGAGTGGAGTGGATTGGTGTTATTTGCAAGTGGGAGAGCATTGGTGTCATGTGGGAATGGCAGTGTATTGGTCTGACCTGGGACTGGGAGTGCATTGATGTGATCTTGGAGTGGAAGTGTACTGGTGTGCTCTGGGAGTGGGAGAGTACTGAAGTGATCTAGGAGTAGGAGAGTATTGGTGTGATCTGGGAGTGGGATTGTACTGGTGTGATCTGGGAGTGGGAGACTATCGGTGCGATCTGGAAGCGGGAGTGTCTTGGTGTGATATGGGTTTGGGAGAGTATTGTTGTGATCTGTGAGTGGGAGTGTATTGGTGTGATCGGGGAGTGGGATTGTACTGGTGTGATCTGGGAGTGGGAGAGTATTGGTGTAATCTGCGATTGGGAGTGTATTGGTGTGATCTGTGAGTGAGTGTGTACTCATGCGATCTGGTAGTGGGAGAGTACTGGTGTGATCTGGGTGTGGGAGTGTACTGGTCTGATCTTGTCGTGGGAAAGTATTGGTGTGATCTGGGAGTGGGAGAGTACTGGTGTGATCTGGGAGTGGAGTGGATTGGTGTTATTTGGAAGTGGGAGAGCATTGGTGTCATGTGGGAATGGGAGTCTATTGGTCTGACCTGGGACTGGGAGTGCATTGATGTGATCTTGGAGTGGAAGTGTACTGGTGTGCTCTGGGATTGGGAGAGTACTGAAGTGATCTAGGAGTAGGAGAGTATTGGTGTGATCTGGGAGTGGGATTGTACTGGTGTGATCTCGGTGTGTGAGAGTATCATTGGGGGTGTGTGAGAGTATTGGAGTGATCTGTGAGTGGAGTGTATTGGTGTGATCTGTGAGTGAGTATGTACTGATGCGATCTGGGAGTGGGAGAGTACTGGTGTGATCTGTGTGTGGGAGTGTACTGGTGTGATCTTGTAGCGGGAGTGTATTGGTGTGATATGGGATTGGGAGAGTATTATTGTGATCTGTGAGTGGGAGTGTATTGCTGTGATCTGGGAGTGGGATTGTACTGCTGTGATCTGGGAGTGTGAGTGTGCTGGTGTGATCTGGGAGTGGAAGAGTATCGGTGCGATCTGGAAGTGGGAATGTACTGGTGTTATCCGGAAGTGGGTGTGTATTGGTGTGATCTGGGAGTGGGAGTGTATTGGTGTGAACTTGAAGTGGGAGTGTGCTGGTGTGATCTGGGAGTGACAGTGGATTGGTGTGATCTGGGATTGGGAGTGTATTGGTGGGATCTGGAAGAGGGAGAGTATTGGTGAGATCTGGGTGTGTGAGAGTATCAGTGGGGATGTGTGAGAGTATTGGTGTGTTCTGTGAGTGGGAGTGTATTGGTGTGATCTGTGAGTGAGTATGTACTCATGCGATCTCGGTGTGGGAGAGTACTGGTGTGATCTGGGTGTGGGAGTGTACTGGTGTGATCTGGGAGTGGGAGAGTATTGGTGTGATCTGGGATTGGGAGTGTATTGGTGTGATCTGGGACTGGGAGTGTATTGGTGTGATCTGTGAATGAGTATGTACTGATGCGATCTGGGAGTGGGAGAGTACTGGTGTGATCAGGGAGTGGGACTGTACTGGTGTCATCTGGGAGGTGGAGAGTATTGGTGTGATCTGGGATTTGCAGTGTATTGGTGTGATCTGGGAGTGGAGTGGATTGGTGTTATTTGCAAGTGGGAGAGCATTGGTGTCATGTGGGAATGGCAGTGTATTGGTCTGACCTGGGACTGGGAGTGCATTGATGTGATCTTGGAGTGGAAGTGTACTGGTGTGCTCTGGGAGTGGGAGAGTACTGAAGTGATCTAGGAGTAGGAGAGTATTGGTGTGATCTGGGAGTGGGATTGTACTGGTGTGATCTGGGAGTGGGAGACTATCGGTGCGATCTGGAAGCGGGAGTGTCTTGGTGTGATATGGGTTTGGGAGAGTATTGTTGTGATCTGTGAGTGGGAGTGTATTGGTGTGATCGGGGAGTGGGATTGTACTGGTGTGATCTGGGAGTGGGAGAGTATTGGTGTAATCTGCGATTGGGAGTGTATTGGTGTGATCTGTGAGTGAGTGTGTACTCATGCGATCTGGTAGTGGGAGAGTACTGGTGTGATCTGGGTGTGGGAGTGTACTGGTCTGATCTTGTCGTGGGAAAGTATTGGTGTGATCTGGGAGTGGGAGAGTACTGGTGTGATCTGGGTGTGGGAGTGTACTGGTCTGATCTTGCCGTGGGAGAGTATTGGTGTGATCTGGGAGTGGGAGTGTACTGGAGCGATCTGGGAGTGGGAGTGTACTGGTGTGATGTTGTAGTGGGAGATTATTGGTGCGATTTGGGAGTGGGAGTGTACTGGTGTGATCTGGGAGTGGTAGTGTACTGGTTTGATCTTGTCGCGGGAGAGTATTGGTGTGATCTGGGAGTGGGAGTGTACTGGAGCGATCTGGGAGTGGGAGTGTACTTGTGTGATGTTGTAGTGGGAGAGTATTGGTGCGATCTGGGAGTGGGAGTGTACTGGTGTGATCTGGGTGTGGTAGTGTATTGGTGCGATCTGGGAGTGGGAGTATACTGGTGTCGTCTGGGAGTGGTAGTGTATTGGTGTGATCTGGGATTTGCAGTGTATTGGTGTGATCTGGGAGTGGGAGTGTATTGGTGTTAATTGGGAGTGGAGAGCATTGGTGTCATGTGGGAATGGGAGTCTATTGGTCTGACCTGGGACTGGGAGTGCATTGATGTGATTTGGGAGTGGAAGTTTACTGGTGTGCTCTGGGAGTGGGAGAGTACTGAAGTGATCTAGGAGTAGGAGAGTATTGGTGTGATCTGGGAGTGGGATTGTACTGGTGTGATCTGGGAGTGGAGACTATCGGTGCGATCTGGAAGCGGGAGTGTCTTGGTGTGATATGGGTTTGGGAGAGTATTGTTGTGATCTGTGAGTGGGAGTGTATTGGTGTGATCGGGGAGTGGGATTGTACTGGTGTGATCTGGGAGTGGGAGAGTATTGGTGTAATCTGCGATTGGGAGTGTATTGGTGTGATCTGTGAGTGAGTGTGTACTCATGCGATCTGGTAGTGGGAGAGTACTGGTGTGATCTGGGTGTGGGAGTGTACTGGTCTGATCTTGTCGTGGGAAAGTATTGGTGTGATCTGGGAGTGGGAGAGTACTGGTGTGATCTGGGAGTGGAGTGGATTGGTGTTATTTGGAAGTGGGAGAGCATTGGTGTCATGTGGGAATGGGAGTCTATTGGTCTGACCTGGGACTGGGAGTGCATTGATGTGATCTTGGAGTGGAAGTGTACTGGTGTGCTCTGGGATTGGGAGAGTACTGAAGTGATCTAGGAGTAGGAGAGTATTGGTGTGATCTGGGAGTGGGATTGTACTGTGTGATCTCGGTGTGTGAGAGTATCATTGGGGGTGTGTGAGAGTATTGGAGTGATCTGTGAGTGGGAGTGTATTGGTGTGATCTGTGAGTGAGTATGTACTGATGCGATCTGGGAGTGGGAGAGTACTGGTGTGATCTGTGTGTGGGAGTGTACTGGTGTGATCTTGTAGCGGGAGTGTATTGGTGTGATATGGGATTGGGAGAGTATTATTGTGATCTGTGAGTGGGAGTGTATTGCTGTGATCTGGGAGTGGGATTGTACTGCTGTGATCTGGGAGTGTGAGTGTGCTGGTGTGATCTGGGAGTGGAAGAGTATCGGTGCGATCTGGAAGTGGGAATGTACTGGTGTTATCCGGAAGTGGGTGTGTATTGGTGTGATCTGGGAGTGGGAGTGTATTGGTGTGAACTTGAAGTGGGAGTGTGCTGGTGTGATCTGGGAGTGACAGTGGATTGGTGTGATCTGGGATTGGGAGTGTATTGGTGGGATCTGGAAGAGGGAGAGTATTGGTGAGATCTGGGTGTGTGAGAGTATCAGTGGGGATGTGTGAGAGTATTGGTGTGTTCTGTGAGTGGGAGTGTATTGGTGTGATCTGTGAGTGAGTATGTACTCATGCGATCTCGGTGTGGGAGAGTACTGGTGTGATCTGGGTGTGGGAGTGTACTGGTGTGATCTGGGAGTGGGAGAGTATTGGTGTGATCTGGGATTGGGAGTGTATTGGTGTGATCTGGGACTGGGAGTGTATTGGTGTGATCTGTGAATGAGTATGTACTGATGCGATCTGGGAGTGGGAGAGTACTGGTGTGATCAGGGAGTGGGACTGTACTGGTGTCATCTGGGAGGTGGAGAGTATTGGTGTGATCTGGGATTTGCAGTGTATTGGTGTGATCTGGGAGTGGAGTGGATTGGTGTTATTTGCAAGTGGGAGAGCATTGGTGTCATGTGGGAATGGCAGTGTATTGGTCTGACCTGGGACTGGGAGTGCATTGATGTGATCTTGGAGTGGAAGTGTACTGGTGTGCTCTGGGAGTGGGAGAGTACTGAAGTGATCTAGGAGTAGGAGAGTATTGGTGTGATCTGGGAGTGGGATTGTACTGGTGTGATCTGGGAGTGGGAGACTATCGGTGCGATCTGGAAGCGGGAGTGTCTTGGTGTGATATGGGTTTGGGAGAGTATTGTTGTGATCTGTGAGTGGGAGTGTATTGGTGTGATCGGGGAGTGGGATTGTACTGGTGTGATCTGGGAGTGGGAGAGTATTGGTGTTATCTGCGATTGGGAGTGTATTGGTGTGATCTGTGAGTGAGTGTGTACTCATGCGATCTGGTAGTGGGAGAGTACTGGTGTGATCTGGGTGTGGGAGTGTACTGGTCTGATCTTGTCGTGGGAAAGTATTGGTGTGATCTGGGAGTGGGAGAGTACTGGTGTGATCTGGGTGTGGGAGTGTACTGGTCTGATCTTGCCGTGGGAGAGTATTGGTGTGATCTGGGAGTGGGAGTGTACTGGAGCGATCTGGGAGTGGGAGTGTACTGGTGTGATGTTGTAGTGGGAGATTATTGGTGCGATTTGGGAGTGGGAGTGTACTGGTGTGATCTGGGAGTGGTAGTGTACTGGTTTGATCTTGTCGCGGGAGAGTATTGGTGTGATCTGGGAGTGGGAGTGTACTGGAGCGATCTGGGAGTGGGAGTGTACTTGTGTGATGTTGTAGTGGGAGAGTATTGGTGCGATCTGGGAGTGGGAGTGTACTGGTGTGATCTGGGTGTGGTAGTGTATTGGTGCGATCTGGGAGTGGGAGTATACTGGTGTCGTCTGGGAGTGGTAGTGTATTGGTGTGATCTGGGATTTGCAGTGTATTGGTGTGATCTGGGAGTGGGAGTGTATTGGTGTTAATTGGGAGTGGGAGAGCATTGGTGTCATGTGGGAATGGGAGTCTATTGGTCTGACCTGGGACTGGGAGTGCATTGATGTGATTTGGGAGTGGAAGTTTACTGGTGTGCTCAGGGAGTGGGAGAGAACTGAAGTGATCTTGGAGTGGGAGAGTATTGGTGTGATCTGGGAGTGGGATTGTACTGGTGTGATCTGGGTGTGGGAGAGTATCGGTGGGATCTGGAAGCGGGAGTGTATTGGTGTGATATGGGATTGGGAGAGTATTGTTGTGATCTGTGAGTGGGAGTGTATTGCTGAGATCTGGGAGTGGGATTGTACTGGTGTGATCTGGGAGTGGAAGAGAATCGGTGCGATCTGGAAGTGGGAGTGTACTGGTGTTATCCGGAAGTGGGTGTGTATTGGTGTGATCTGGGAGTGGGAGTGTATTGGTGTGAACTTGAAGTGGGAGTGTACTGGTGTGATCAGGGAGTGGGAGAGTATTGGTGTGATCTGGGACTGGGAGTGTATTGGTGTGAACTTGAAGTGGGAGTGTGCTGGTGTGATCAGGGAGTGACAGTGGATTGGTGTGATCTGGGATTGGGAGACTATTGGTGGGATCTGGAAGAGGGAGAGTATTGGTGTGATCTCGGTGTGTGAGAGTATCAGTGGGGGTGTGTGAGAATATTGGTGTGATCTGTGAGTGGGAGTGTATTGGTGTGATCTGTGAGTGAGTATGTACTGATGCGATCTGGGAGTGGGAGAGTACTGGTGTGATCAGGGAGTGGGACTGTACTGGTGTCTTCTGGGAGGTGGAGAGTATTGGTGTGATCTGGGATTTGCAGTGTATTGGTGTGATCTGGGAGTGGAGTGGATTGGTGTTATTTGGGAGTGGGAGAGCATTGGTGTCATGTGGGAATGGGAGTCTATTGGTCTGACCTGGGACTGGGAGTGCATTGATGTGATCTTGGAGTGGAAGTGTACTGGTGTGCTCTGGGAGTGGGAGAGTACTGAAGTGATCTAGGAGTAGGAGAGTATTGGTGTGATCTGGGAGTGGGATTGTACTGGTGTGATCTGGGAGTGGGAGACTATCGGTGCGATCTGGAAGCGGGAGTGTCTTGGTGTGATATGGAATTTGGAGAGTATTGTTGTGATCTGTGAGTGGGAGTGTATTGGTGTGATCGGGGAGTGGGATTGTACTGGTGTGATCTGGGAGTGGGAGAGTATTGGTGTAATCTGCGATTGGGAGTGTATTGGTGTGAACGTTGAGTGAGTGTGTACTCATGCGATCTGGGAGTGGGAGAGTACTGGTGTGATCTGGGTGTGGGAGTGTACTGGTCTGATCTTGTCGTGGGAGAGTATTGGTGTGATCTGGGTGTGGGAGTGTACTGGAGCGATCTGCGAGTGGGAGTGTACTGGAGTGATGTTGTAGTGGGAGAGTATTGGTGCGATCTGGGAGTGGGAGTGTACTGGTGTGATCTGGGAGTGGGAGTGTACTGGTGTGATATGGGAGTGGGAGTGTACTGGTCTGATCTTGTCGTGGGAGAGTATTGGTGTGATCTGGGAGTGGGAGTGTACTGGAGCGATCTGGGAGTGGGAGTGTACTGGTGTGATCTGGGAGTGGTAGTGTATTGGTGCGATCTGGGAGTGGGAGTATACTGGTGTTGTCTGGGAGTGGTAGTGTATTGATGTGATCAGGGATTTGCAGTGTATTGGTGTGATCTGGGAGTGGGAGTGTATTGGTGTTAATTGGGAGTGGGAGAGCATTGGTGTCATGTGGGAATGGGAGTCTATTGGTCTGACCTGGGACTGGGAGTGCATTGATGTGATTTGGGATTGGAAGTTTACTGGTGTGCTCCGGGAGTGGGAGAGAACTGAAGAGATCTAGGAGTGGGAGAGTATTGGTGTGATCTGGGAGTGGGATTGTACTGCTGTGATTTGGGTGTGGGAGAGTATCGGTGGGATCTGGAAGCGGGAGTGTATTGGTGTGATATGGGATTGGGAGAGTATTGTTGTGATCTGTGAGTGGGAGTGTATTGCTGAGATCTGGGAGTGCGATTGTACTGGTGTGATCTGGGAGTGGAAGAGTATCGGTGCGATCTGGAAGTGGGAGTGTACTGGTGTTATCCGGAAGTGGGTGTGTATTGGTGTGATCTGGGAGTGGGAGTGTATTGGTGTGAACTTGAAGTGGGAGTGTACTGGTGTGATCTGGGAGTGACAGTGGATTGGTGTGATCTGGGATTTGGAGTGTATTGGTGGGATCTGGAAGAGGGAGAGTATTGGTGTGATCTGGGTGTGTGAGAGTATCAGTGGGGGTGTGTGAGAGTATTGGTGTGATCTGTGAGTGGGAGTGTATTGGTGTGATCTGTGAGTGAGTATGTACTGATGCGATCTCGGTGTGGGAGAGTACTGGTGTGATCTGGGTGTGGGAGTGTACTGTTGTGATCTGGGAGTGGGAGTGTACTGGTGTGATCTGGGAGTGGGAGAGTATTGGTGTGATCTGGGAGTGGGAGTGTACTGGAGCGATCTGGGAGTGGGAGTGTACTGGTGTGATGTTGTAGTGGGAGATTATTGGTGCGATTTGGGAGTGGGAGTGTACTGGTGTGATCTGGGAGTGGTAGTGTACTGGTTTGATCTTGTCGCGGGAGAGTATTGGTGTGATCTGGGAGTGGGAGTGTACTGGAGCGATCTGGGAGTGGGAGTGTACTTGTGTGATGTTGTAGTGGGAGAGTATTGGTGCGATCTGGGAGTGGGAGTGTACTGGTGTGATCTGGGTCTGGTAGTGTATTGGTGCGATCTGGGAGTGGGAGTATACTGGTGTCGTCTGGGAGTGGTAGTGTATTGGTGTGATCTGGGATTTGCAGTGTATTGGTGTGATCTGGGAGTGGGAGTGTATTGGTGTTAATTGGGAGTGGGAGAGCATTGGAGTCATGTGGGAATGGGAGTCTATTGGTCTGACCTGGGACTGGGAGTGCATTGATGTGATTTGGGAGTGGAAGTTTACTGGTGTGCTCCGGGAGTGGGAGAGAACTGAAGTGATCTTGGAGTGGGAGAGTATTGGTGTGATCTGGGAGTGGGATTGTACTGGTGTGATCTGGGTGTGGGAGAGTATCGGTGGGATCTGGAAGCGGGAGTGTATTGGTGTGATATGGGATTGGGAGAGTATTGTTGTGATCTGTGAGTGGGAGTGTATTGCTGAGATCTGGGAGTGGGATTGTACTGGTGTGATCTGGGAGTGGAAGAGAATCGGTGCGATCTGGAAGTGGGAGTGTACTGGTGTTATCCGGAAGTGGGTGTGTATTGGTGTGATCTGGGAGTGGGAGTGTACTGGTGTGATCTGGGAGTGACAGTGGATTGGTGTGATCTGGGATTGGGAGTGTATTGGTGGGATCTGGAAGAGGGAGAGTATTGGTGTGATCTGGGTGTGTGAGAGTATCAGTGGGGGTGTGTGAGAGTATTGGTGTGTTCTGTTAGTGGGAGTGTATTGGTGTGATCTGTGAGTGAGTATGTACTGATGCGATCTCGATGTGGGAGAGTACTGGTGTGATCTGGGTGTGGGAGTGTACTGTTGTGATCTGGGAGTGGGAGTGTACTGGTGTGATCTGGGAGTGGGAGAGTATTGGTGTGATCTGGGACTGGGAGTGTATTGGTGTGAACTTGAAGTGGGAGTGTGCTGGTGTGATCAGGGAGTGACAGTGGATTGGTGTGATCTGGGATTGGGAGACTATTGGTGGGATCTGGAAGAGGGAGAGTATTGGTGTGATCTCGGTGTGTGAGAGTATCAGTGGGGGTGTGTGAGAATATTGGTGTGATCTGTGAGTGGGAGTGTATTGGTGTGATCTGTGAGTGAGTATGTACTAATGCGATCTGGGAGTGGGAGAGTACTGGTGTGATCAGGGAGTGGGACTGTACTGGTGTCTTCTGGGAGGTGGAGAGTATTGGTGTGATCTGGGATTTGCAGTGTATTGGTGTGATCTGGGAGTGGAGTGGATTGGTGTTATTTGGGAGTGGGAGAGCATTGGTGTCATGTGGGAATGGGAGTCTATTGGTCTGACCTGGGACTGGGAGTGCATTGATGTGATCTTGGAGTGGAAGTGTACTGGTGTGCTCTGGGAGTGGGAGAGTACTGAAGTGATCTAGGAGTAGGAGAGTATTGGTGTGATCTGGGAGTGGGATTGTACTGGTGTGATCTGGGAGTGGGAGACTATCGGTGCGATCTGGAAGCGGGAGTGTCTTGGTGTGATATGGAATTTGGAGAGTATTGTTGTGATCTGTGAGTGGGAGTGTATTGGTGTGATCGGGGAGTGGGATTGTACTGGTGTGATCTGGGAGTGGGAGAGTATTGGTGTAATCTGCGATTGGGAGTGTATTGGTGTGAACGTTGAGTGAGTGTGTACTCATGCGATCTGGGAGTGGGAGAGTACTGGTGTGATCTGGGTGTGGGAGTGTACTGGTCTGATCTTGTCGTGGGAGAGTATTGGTGTGATCTGGGTGTGGGAGTGTACTGGAGCGATCTGCGAGTGGGAGTGTACTGGAGTGATGTTGTAGTGGGAGAGTATTGGTGCGATCTGGGAGTGGGAGTGTACTGGTGTGATCTGGGAGTGGGAGTGTACTGGAGCGATCTGGGAGTGGGAGTGTACTGGTGTGATATGGGAGTGGGAGTGTACTGGTCTGATCTTGTCGTGGGAGAGTATTGGTGTGATCTGGGAGTGGGAGTGTACTGGAGCGATCTGGGAGTGGGAGTGTACTGGTGTGATCTGGGAGTGGTAGTGTATTGGTGCGATCTGGGAGTGGGAGTATACTGGTGTTGTCTGGGAGTGGTAGTGTATTGATGTGATCAGGGATTTGCAGTGTATTGGTGTGATCTGGGAGTGGGAGTGTATTGGTGTTAATTGGGAGTGGGAGAGCATTGGTGTCATGTGGGAATGGGAGTCTATTGGTCTGACCTGGGACTGGGAGTGCATTGATGTGATTTGGGATTGGAAGTTTACTGGTGTGCTCCGGGAGTGGGAGAGAACTGAAGTGATCTAGGAGTGGGAGAGTATTGGTGTGATCTGGGAGTGGGATTGTACTGCTGTGATTTGGGTGTGGGAGAGTATCGGTGGGATCTGGAAGCGGGAGTGTATTGGTGTGATATGGGATTGGGAGAGTATTGTTGTGATCTGTGAGTGGGAGTGTATTGCTGAGATCTGGGAGTGCGATTGTACTGGTGTGATCTGGGAGTGGAAGAGTATCGGTGCGATCTGGAAGTGGGAGTGTACTGGTGTTATCCGGAAGTGGGTGTGTATTGGTGTGATCTGGGAGTGGGAGTGTATTGGTGTGAACTTGAAGTGGGAGTGTACTGGTGTGATCTGGGAGTGACAGTGGATTGGTGTGATCTGGGATTTGGAGTGTATTGGTGGGATCTGGAAGAGGGAGAGTATTGGTGTGATCTGGGTGTGTGAGAGTATCAGTGGGGGTGTGTGAGAGTATTGGTGTGATCTGTGAGTGGGAGTGTATTGGTGTGATCTGTGAGTGAGTATGTACTGATGCGATCTCGGTGTGGGAGAGTACTGGTGTGATCTGGGTGTGGGAGTGTACTGTTGTGATCTGGGAGTGGGAGTGTACTGGTGTGATCTGGGAGTGGGAGAGTATTGGTGTGATCTAGGATTGGGAGTGTATTGGTGTGATCTGGGACTGGGAGTGTATTGGTATTATTTGTGAGTCGGAGAGCATTGGTGTCATGTGGGAATGGGAGTCTATTGGTCTGACCTGGGACTGGGAGTGCATTGATGCGATCTTGGAGTGGAAGTGTACTGGTGTGCTCTGGGAGTGGGAGAGTACTGAAGTGATCTAGGAGTAGGAGAGTATTGGTGTGATCTGGGAGTGGGATTGTACTGGTGTGATCTGGGAGTGGGAGACTATCGGTGCGATCTGGAAGCGGGAGTGTCTTGGTGTGATATGGGTTTGGGAGAGTATTGTTGTGATCTGTGAGTGGGAGTGTATTGGTGTGATCGGGGAGTGGGATTGTACTGGTGTGATCTGGGAGTGGGAGAGTATTGGTGTAATCTGCGATTGGGAGTGTATTGGTGTGATCTGTGAGTGAGTGTGTACTCATGCGATCTGGGAGTGGGAGAGTACTGGTGTGATCTGGGAGTGGGAGTGTACTGGTGTTATCTGGGAGTGGTAGTGTACTGGTCTGATCTTGTTGCGGGAGAGTATTGGTGTGATCTGGGAGTGGGAGTGTACTGGAGCGATCTGGGAGTGGGAGTGTACTTGTGTGATGTTGTAGTGGGAGAGTATTGGTGCGATCTGGGAGTGGGAGTGTACTGGTGTGATCTGGGTGTGGTAGTGTATTGGTGCGATCTGGGAGTGGGAGTATACTGGTGTCGTCTGGGAGTGGTAGTGTATTGGTGTGATCTGGGATTTGCAGTGTATTGGTGTGATCTGGGAGTGGGAGTGTATTGGTGTTAATTGGGAGTGGGAGAGCATTGGTGTCATGTGGGAATGGGAGTCTATTGGTCTGACCTGGGACTGGGAGTGCATTAATGTGATTTGGGAGTGGAAGTTTACTGGTGTGCTCCGGGAGTGGGAGAGAACTGAAGTGATCTAGGAGTGGGAGAGTATTGGTGTGATATGGGATTGGGAGAGTATTGTTGTGATCTGTGAGTGGGAGTGTACTGCTGTCATCTGGGAGTGGGATTGTACTGGTGTGATCTGGGAGTGGAAGAGAATCGGTGCGATCTGGAAGTGGGAGTGTACTGGTGTTATCCGGAAGTGGGTGTGTATTGGTGTGATCTGGGAGTGGGAGTTTATTGGTGTGAACTTGAAGTGGGAGTGTACTGGTGTGATCTGGGAGTGACAGTGGATTGGTGTGATCTGGGATTGGGAGTGTATTGGTGGGATCTGGAAGAGGGAGAGTATTGGTGTGATCTGTGTGTGTGAGAGTATCAGTGGGGGTGTGTGAGAGTATTGGAGTGTTCTGTTAGTGGGAGTGTATTGGTGTGATCTGTGAGAGAGTATGTACTGATGCGATCTCGATGTGGGAGAGTACTGGTGTGATCTGGGTGTGGGAGTGTACTGTTGTGATCTGGGAGTGGGAGTGTACTGGTGTGATCTGGGAGTGGGAGAGTATTGGTGTGATCTGGGATTGGGAGTGTATTGGTGTGAACTTGAAGTGGGAGTGTGCTGGTGTGATCTGGGAGTGACAGTGGATTGGTGTGATCTGGGATTGGGAGACTATTGGTGGGATCTGGAAGAGGGAGAGTATTGGTGTGATCTCGGTGTGTGAGAGTATCAGTGGGGGTGTGTGAGAATATTGGTGTGATCTGTGAGTGGGAGTGTATTGGTGTGATCTGTGAGTGAGTATGTACTGATGCGATCAGGGAGTGGGACTGTACTGGTGTCTTCTGGGAGGTGGAGAGTATTGGTGTGATCTGGGATTTGCAGTGTATTGGTGTGATCTGGGAGTGGAGTGGATTGGTGTTATTTGGAAGTGGGAGAGCATTGGTGTCATGTGGGAATGGGAGTCTATTGGTCTGACCTGGGACTGGGAGTGCATTGATGTGATCTTGGAGTGGAAGTGTACTGGTGTGCTCTGGGAGTGGGAGAGTACTGAAGTGATCTAGGAGTAGGAGAGTATTGGTGTGATCTGGGAGTGGGATTGTACTGGTGTGATCTGGGAGTGGGAGACTATCGGTGCGATCTGGAAGCGGGAGTGTCTTGGTGTGATATGGAATTTGGAGAGTATTGTTGTGATCTGTGAGTGGGAGTGTATTGGTGTGATCGGGGAGTGGGATTGTACTGGTGTGATCTGGGAGTGGGAGAGTATTGGTGTAATCTGCGATTGGGAGTGTATTGGTGTGATCTGTGAGTGAGTGTGTACTCATGCGATCTGGGAGTGGGAGAGTACTGGTGTGATCTGGGTGTGGGAGTGTACTGGTCTGATCTTGTCGTGGGAGAGTATTGGTGTGATCTGGGAGTGGGAGAGTACTGGTGTGATCTGGGTGTGGGAGTGTACTGGTCTGATCTTGTCGTGGGAGAGTATTGGTGTGATCTGGGTGTGGGAGTGTACTGGAGCGATCTGGGAGTGGGAGTGTACTGGTGTGATGTTGTAGTGGGAGAGTATTGGTGCGATCTGGGAGTGGGAGTGTACTGGTGTGATCTGGGAGTGGGAGTGTACTGGAGCGATCTGGGAGTGGGAGTGTACTGGTGTGATATGGGAGTGTGAGTGTACTGGTCTGATCTTGTCGTTTGAGAGTATTGGTGTGATCTGGGAGTGGGAGTGTACTGGAGCGATCTGGGAGTGGGAGTGTACTGGTGTGATCTGGGAGTGGTAGTGTATTGGTGCGATCTGGGTGTGGGAGTATACTGGTGTTGTCTGGGAGTGGTAGTTTATTGATGTGATCAGGGATTTGCAGTGTATTGGTGTGATCTGGGAGTGGGAGTGTATTGGTGTTAATTGGGAGTGGGAGAGCATTGGTGTCATGTGGGAATGGGAGTCTATTGGTCTGACCTGGGACTGGGAGTGCATTGATGTGATCTTGGAGTGGAAGTGTACTGGTGTGCTCTGGGAGTGGGAGAGTACTGAAGTGATCTAGGAGTGGGAGAGTATTGGTGTGATCTGGGAGTGGGAGTGTACTGGTGTGATCTGGGAGTGGGAGAGTATTGGTGCGATCTGGGAGTGGGAGAGTATTGGTCTGATCTGGGATTTGCAGTGTATTGGTGTGATCTGGGAGTGGGAGTGTATTGGTATTATTTGTGACTGGGAGAGCATTGGTGTCATGTGGGAATGGGAGTCTATTGGTCTGACCTGGGACTGGGAGTGCATTGATGTGATCTTGGAGTGGAAGTGTACTGGTGTGCTCTGGGAGTGGGAGAGTACTGAAGTAATCTAGGAGTAGGAGAGTATTGGTGTGATCTGGGAGTGGGATTGTACTGGTGTGATCTGGGAGTGGGAGACTATCGGTGCGATCTGGAAGCGGGAGTGTCTTGGTGTGATATGGAATTTGGAGAGTATTGTTGTGATCTGTGAGTGGGAGTGTATTGGTGTGATCGGGGAGTGGGATTGTACTGGTATGATCTGGGAGTGGGAGAGTATTGGTGTAATCTGCGATTGGGAGTGTATTGGTGTGATCTGTGAGTGAGTGTGTACTCATGCGATCTGGGAGTGGGAGAGTACTGGTGTGATCTGGGTGTGGGAGTGTACTGGTCTGATCTTGTCGTGGGAGAGTATTGGTGTGATCTGGGAGTGGGAGAGTACTGGTGTGATCTGGGTGTGGGAGTGTACTGGTCTGATCTTGTCGTGGGAGAGTATTGGTGTGATCTGGGTGTGGGAGTGTACTGGAGCGATCTGGGAGTGGGAGTGTACTGGTGTGATGTTGTAGTGGGAGAGTATTGGTGCGATCTGGGAGTGGGAGTGTACTGGTGTGATCTGGGAGTGGGAGTGTACTGGAGCGATCTGGGAGTGGGAGTGTACTGGTGTGATATGGGAGTGTGAGTGTACTGGTCTGATCTTGTCGTTTGAGAGTATTGGTGTGATCTGGGTGTGGGAGTGTACTGGAGCGATCTGGGAGTGGGAGTGTACTGGTGTGATCTGGGAGTGGTAGTGTATTGGTGCGATCTGGGTGTGGGAGTATACTGGTGTTGTCTGGGAGTGGTAGTGTATTGATGTGATCAGGGATTTGCAGTGTATTGGTGTGATCTGGGAGTGGGAGTGTATTGGTGTTAATTGGGAGTGGGAGAGCATTGGTGTCATGTGGGAATGGGAGTCTATTGGTCTGACCTGGGACTGGGAGTGCATTGATGTGATTTGGGAGTGGAAGTTTACTGGTGTGCTCCGGGAGTGGGAGAGAACTGAAGTGATCTAGGAGTGGGAGAGTATTGGTGTGATCTGGGAGTGGGATTGTACTGCTGTGATTTGGGTGTGGGAGAGTATCGGTGGGATCTGGAAGCGGGAGTGTATTGGTGTGATATGGGATTGGGAGAGTATTGTTGTAATCTGTGAGTGGGAGTGTATTGCTGAGATCTGGGAGTGCGATTGTACTGGTGTGATCTGGGAGTGGAAGAGTATCGGTGCGATCTGGAAGTGGGAGTGTACTGGTGTTATCCGGAAGTGGGTGTGTATTGGTGTGATCTGCGAGTGGGAGTGTATTGGTGTGAACTTGAAGTGGGAGTGTACTGGTGTGATCTGGGAGTGACAGTGGATTGGTGTGATCTGGGATTGGGAGTGTATTGGTGGGATCTGGAAGAGGGAGAGTATTGGTGTGATCTGGGTGTGTGAGAGTATCAGTGGGGGTGTGTGAGAGTATTGGTGTGATCTGTGAGTGGGAGTGTATTGGTGTGATCTGTGAGTGAGTATGTACTGATGCGATCTCGGTGTGGGAGAGTACTGGTGTGATCTGGGTGTGGGAGTGTACTGTTGTGATCTGGGAGTGGGAGTGTACTGGTGTGATCTGGGAGTGGGAGAGTATTGGTGTGATCTGGGATTGGGAGTGTATTGGTGTGATCTGGGACTGGGAGTGTATTGGTGTGAACTTGAAGTTGGAGTGTGCTGGTGTGATCTGGGAGTGACAGTGCATTGGTGTGATCTGGGATTTGGAGACTATTGGTGGGATCTGGAAGAGGGAGCGTATTGGTGTGATCTCAGTGTGTGAGAGTATCACTGGGGGTGTGTGAGAGTATTGGTGTGATCTGTGAGTCGGAGTGTATTGGTGTGATCTGTGAGTGAGTATGTACTTATGCGATCTGGGAGTGAGAGAGTACTGGTGTGATCAGGGTATGGGAGTGTACTGGTGTGATCTTGTAGTGGGAGAGTACTGGTGCGATCTGGGAGTGAGAGAGTACTGGTGTGATCAGGGTGTGGGAGTGTACTGGTGTGATCTTGTAGTGGGAGAGTATTGGTGTGATCTGGGAGTGGGAGTGTACTGGTGTGATCAGGGAGTGGGAGTGTATTGGTGTGAACTTGAAGTGGGAGTGTGCTGGTGTGATCTGGGACTGACAGTGGATTGGTGTGATCTGGGATTGGGAGAGTATTGGTGGGATCTGGAAGAGGGAGAGTATTGGTGTGATCTCGTTGTGTGAGAGTATCAGTGGGGGTGTGTGAGAGTATTGGTGTGATCTGTGAGTGGTAGTGTATTGGTGTGATCTGTGAGTGACTATGTACTGATGCGATCTGGGAGTGGGAGAGTACTGGTGTGATCTGGGTGTGGGAGTGTACTGCTGTGATCTTGTAGTGGGAGAGTATTGGTGTGATCTGGGAGAGGGAGTGTACTGGTGTGATCTGGGAGTGGGTGAGTATTGGTGTGATCTGGGATTGGGAGTGTATTGGTGTGATCTGGGACTGGGAGTGTACTGGTGTGATCTGGGAGTGGGAGTGTATTGGTGTAACCTGGAATTAGGAGAGTATTGGTGTGATCTGGAAGTTGGAGTATACTGGTGTGATCTGGGTGTGCGAGAGTACTGGTGTGATCTGTGAGTGGGAGTGTATTGGTGTGATCTGTGAGTGAGTATGTACTGATGCGATCTCGGTGTGGGAGAGTACTGGTGTGATCTGGGTGTGGGAGTGTACTGTTGTGATCTGGGAGTGGGAGTGTACTGGTGTGATCTGGGAGTGGGAGAGTATTGGTGTGATCTAGGATTGGGAGTGTATTGGTGTGATCTGGGACTGGGAGTGTATTGGTATTATTTGCGAGTCGGAGAGCATTGGTGTCATGTGGGAATGGGAGTCTATTGGTCTGACCTGGGACTGGGAGTGCATTGATGCGATCTTGGAGTGGAAGTGTACTGGTGTGCTCTGGGAGTGGGAGAGTACTGAAGTGATCTAGGAGTAGGAGAGTATTGGTGTGATCTGGGAGTGGGATTGTACTGGTGTGATCTGGGAGTGGGAGACTATCGGTGCGATCTGGAAGCGGGAGTGTCTTGGTGTGATATGGGTTTGGGAGAGTATTGTTGTGATCTGTGAGTGGGAGTGTATTGGTGTGATCGGGGAGTGGGATTGTACTGGTGTGATCTGGGAGTGGGAGAGTATTGGTGTAATCTGCGTTTGGGAGTGTATTGGTGTGATCTGTGAGTGAGTGTGTACTCATGCGATCTGGGAGTGGGAGAGTACTGGTGTGATCTGGGAGTGGGAGTGTACTGGTGTTATCTGGGAGTGGTAGTGTACTGGTCTGATCTTGTTGCGGGAGAGTATTGGTGTGATCTGGGAGTGGGAGTGTACTGGAGCGATCTGGGAGTGGGAGTGTACTTGTGTGATGTTGTAGTGGGAGAGTATTGGTGCGATCTGGGAGTGGGAGTGTACTGGTGTGATCTGGGTGTGGTAGTGTATTGGTGCGATCTGTGAGTGGGAGTATACTGGTGTCGTCTGGGAGTGGTAGTGTATTGGTGTGATCTGGGATTTGCAGTGTATTGGTGTGATCTGGGAGTGGGAGTGTATTGGTGTTAATTGGGAGTGGGAGAGCATTGGTGTCATGTGGGAATGGGAGTCTATTGGTCTGACCTGGGACTGGGAGTGCATTAATGTGATTTGGGAGTGGAAGTTTACTGGTGTGCTCCGGGAGTGGGAGAGAACTGAAGTGATCTAGGAGTGGGAGAGTATTGGTGTGATATGGGATTGGGAGAGTATTGTTGTGATCTGTGAGTGGGAGTGTACTGCTGTCATCTGGGAGTGGGATTGTACTGGTGTGATCTGGGAGTGGAAGAGAATCGGTGCGATCTGGAAGTGGGAGTGTACTGGTGTTATCCGGAAGTGGGTGTGTATTGGTGTGATCTGGGAGTGGGAGTTTATTGGTGTGAACTTGAAGTGGGAGTGTACTGGTGTGATCTGGGAGTGACAGTGGATTGGTGTGATCTGGGATTGGGAGTGTATTGGTGGGATCTGGAAGAGGGAGAGTATTGGTGTGATCTGTGTGTGTGAGAGTATCAGTGGGGGTGTGTGAGAGTATTGGAGTGTTCTGTTAGTGGGAGTGTATTGGTGTGATCTGTGAGAGAGTATGTACTGATGCGATCTCGATGTGGGAGAGTACTGGTGTGATCTGGGTGTGGGAGTGTACTGTTGTGATCTGGGAGTGGGAGTGTACTGGTGTGATCTGGGAGTGGGAGAGTATTGGTGTGATCTGGGATTGGGAGTGTATTGGTGTGATCTGGGTTGGGAGTGTATTGCTGTGAACTTGAAGTGGGAGTGTGCTGGTGTGATCTGGGAGTGACAGTGGATTGGTGTGATCTGGGATTGGGAGACTATTGGTGGGATCTGGAAGAGGGAGAGTATTGGTGTGATCTCGGTGTGTGAGAGTATCAGTGGGGGTGTGTGAGAATATTGGTGTGATCTGTGAGTGGGAGTGTATTGGTGTGATCTGTGAGTGAGTATGTACTGATGCGATCAGGGAGTGGGACTGTACTGGTGTCTTCTGGGAGGTGGAGAGTATTGGTGTGATCTGGGATTTGCAGTGTATTGGTGTGATCTGGGAGTGGAGTGGATTGGTGTTATTTGGAAGTGGGAGAGCATTGGTGTCATGTGGGAATGGGAGTCTATTGGTCTGACCTGGGACTGGGAGTGCATTGATGTGATCTTGGAGTGGAAGTGTACTGGTGTGCTCTGGGAGTGGGAGAGTACTGAAGTGATCTAGGAGTAGGAGAGTATTGGTGTGATCTGGGAGTGGGATTGTACTGGTGTGATCTGGGAGTGGGAGACTATCGGTGCGATCTGGAAGCGGGAGTGTCTTGGTGTGATATGGAATTTGGAGAGTATTGTTGTGATCTGTGAGTGGGAGTGTATTGGTGTGATCGGGGAGTGGGATTGTACTGGTGTGATCTGGGAGTGGGAGAGTATTGGTGTAATCTGCGATTGGGAGTGTATTGGTGTGATCTGTGAGTGAGTGTGTACTCATGCGATCTGGGAGTGGGAGAGTACTGGTGTGATCTGGGTGTGGGAGTGTACTGGTCTGATCTTGTCGTGGGAGAGTATTGGTGTGATCTGGGAGTGGGAGAGTACTGGTGTGATCTGGGTGTGGGAGTGTACTGGTCTGATCTTGTCGTGGGAGAGTATTGGTGTGATCTGGGTGTGGGAGTGTACTGGAGCGATCTGGGAGTGGGAGTGTACTGGTGTGATGTTGTAGTGGGAGAGTATTGGTGCGATCTGGGAGTGGGAGTGTACTGGTGTGATCTGGGAGTGGGAGTGTACTGGAGCGATCTGGGAGTGGGAGTGTACTGGTGTGATATGGGAGTGTGAGTGTACTGGTCTGATCTTGTCGTTTGAGAGTATTGGTGTGATCTGGGAGTGGGAGTGTACTGGAGCGATCTGGGAGTGGGAGTGTACTGGTGTGATCTGGGAGTGGTAGTGTATTGGTGCGATCTGGGTGTGGGAGTATACTGGTGTTGTCTGGGAGTGGTAGTTTATTGATGTGATCAGGGATTTGCAGTGTATTGGTGTGATCTGGGAGTGGGAGTGTATTGGTGTTAATTGGGAGTGGGAGAGCATTGGTGTCATGTGGGAATGGGAGTCTATTGGTCTGACCTGGGACTGGGAGTGCATTGATGTGATCTTGGAGTGGAAGTGTACTGGTGTGCTCTGGGAGTGGGAGAGTACTGAAGTGATCTAGGAGTGGGAGAGTATTGGTGTGATCTGGGAGTGGGAGTGTACTGGTGTGATCTGGGAGTGGGAGAGTATTGGTGCGATCTGGGAGTGGGAGAGTATTGGTCTGATCTGGGATTTGCAGTGTATTGGTGTGATCTGGGAGTGGGAGTGTATTGGTATTATTTGCGACTGGGAGAGCATTGGTGTCATGTGGGAATGGGAGTCTATTGGTCTGACCTGGGACTGGGAGTGCATTGATGTGATCTTGGAGTGGAAGTGTACTGGTGTGCTCTGGGAGTGGGAGAGTACTGAAGTAATCTAGGAGTAGGAGAGTATTGGTGTGATCTGGGAGTGGGATTGTACTGGTGTGATCTGGGAGTGGGAGACTATCGGTGCGATCTGGAAGCGGGAGTGTCTTGGTGTGATATGGAATTTGGAGAGTATTGTTGTGATCTGTGAGTGGGAGTGTATTGGTGTGATCGGGGAGTGGGATTGTACTGGTATGATCTGGGAGTGGGAGAGTATTGGTGTAATCTGCGATTGGGAGTGTATTGGTGTGATCTGTGAGTGAGTGTGTACTCATGCGATCTGGGAGTGGGAGAGTACTGGTGTGATCTGGGTGTGGGAGTGTACTGGTCTGATCTTGTCGTGGGAGAGTATTGGTGTGATCTGGGAGTGGGAGAGTACTGGTGTGATCTGGGTGTGGGAGTGTACTGGTCTGATCTTGTCGTGGGAGAGTATTGGTGTGATCTGGGTGTGGGAGTGTACTGGAGCGATCTGGGAGTGGGAGTGTACTGGTGTGATGTTGTAGTGGGAGAGTATTGGTGCGATCTGGGAGTGGGAGTGTACTGGTGTGATCTGGGAGTGGGAGTGTACTGGAGCGATCTGGGAGTGGGAGTGTACTGGTGTGATATGGGAGTGTGAGTGTACTGGTCTGATCTTGTCGTTTGAGAGTATTGGTGTGATCTGGGTGTGGGAGTGTACTGGAGCGATCTGGGAGTGGGAGTGTACTGGTGTGATCTGGGAGTGGTAGTGTATTGGTGCGATCTGGGTGTGGGAGTATACTGGTGTTGTCTGGGAGTGGTAGTGTATTGATGTGATCAGGGATTTGCAGTGTATTGGTGTGATCTGGGAGTGGGAGTGTATTGGTGTTAATTGGGAGTGGGAGAGCATTGGTGTCATGTGGGAATGGGAGTCTATTGGTCTGACCTGGGACTGGGAGTGCATTGATGTGATTTGGGAGTGGAAGTTTACTGGTGTGCTCCGGGAGTGGGAGAGAACTGAAGTGATCTAGGAGTGGGAGAGTATTGGTGTGATCTGGGAGTGGGATTGTACTGCTGTGATTTGGGTGTGGGAGAGTATCGGTGGGATCTGGAAGCGGGAGTGTATTGGTGTGATATGGGATTGGGAGAGTATTGTTGTAATCTGTGAGTGGGAGTGTATTGCTGAGATCTGGGAGTGCGATTGTACTGGTGTGATCTGGGAGTGGAAGAGTATCGGTGCGATCTGGAAGTGGGAGTGTACTGGTGTTATCCGGAAGTGGGTGTGTATTGGTGTGATCTGCGAGTGGGAGTGTATTGGTGTGAACTTGAAGTGGGAGTGTACTGGTGTGATCTGGGAGTGACAGTGGATTGGTGTGATCTGGGATTGGGAGTGTATTGGTGGGATCTGGAAGAGGGAGAGTATTGGTGTGATCTGGGTGTGTGAGAGTATCAGTGGGGGTGTGTGAGAGTATTGGTGTGATCTGTGAGTGGGAGTGTATTGGTGTGATCTGTGAGTGAGTATGTACTGATGCGATCTCGGTGTGGGAGAGTACTGGTGTGATCTGGGTGTGGGAGTGTACTGTTGTGATCTGGGAGTGGGAGTGTACTGGTGTGATCTGGGAGTGGGAGAGTATTGGTGTGATCTGGGATTGGGAGTGTATTGGTGTGATCTGGGACTGGGAGTGTATTGGTGTGAACTTGAAGTTGGAGTGTGCTGGTGTGATCTGGGAGTGACAGTGCATTGGTGTGATCTGGGATTTGGAGACTATTGGTGGGATCTGGAAGAGGGAGCGTATTGGTGTGATCTCAGTGTGTGAGAGTATCACTGGGGGTGTGTGAGAGTATTGGTGTGATCTGTGAGTCGGAGTGTATTGGTGTGATCTGTGAGTGAGTATGTACTTATGCGATCTGGGAGTGAGAGAGTACTGGTGTGATCAGGGTGTGGGAGTGTACTGGTGTGATCTTGTAGTGGGAGAGTATTGGTGTGATCTGGGAGTGGGAGTGTACTGGTGTGATCAGGGAGTGGGAGTGTATTGGTGTGAACTTGAAGTGGGAGTGTGCTGGTGTGATCTGGGACTGACAGTGGATTGGTGTGATCTGGGATTGGGAGAGTATTGGTGGGATCTGGAAGAGGGAGAGTATTGGTGTGATCTCGTTGTGTGAGAGTATCAGTGGGCGTGTGTGAGAGTATTGGTGTGATCTGTGAGTGGTAGTGTATTGGTGTGATCTGTGAGTGACTATGTACTGATGCGATCTGGGAGTGGGAGAGTACTGGTGTGATCTGGGTGTGGGAGTGTACTGCTGTGATCTTGTAGTGGGAGAGTATTGGTGTGATCTGGGAGAGGGAGTGTACTGGTGTGATCTGGGAGTGGGTGAGTATTGGTGTGATCTGGGATTGGGAGTGTATTGGTGTGATCTGGGACTGGGAGTGTACTGGTGTGATCTGGGAGTGGGAGTGTATTGGTGTAACCTGGAATTAGGAGAGTATTGGTGTGATCTGGAAGTTGGAGTATACTGGTGTGATCTGGGTGTGCGAGAGTACTGGTGTGATCTTGTAGTGGGAGAGTATTGGTGCGATCTGGGAGTGGGAGTGTACTGGTGTCATCTGGGAGTGGGAGAGCATTGGTGTGATCTGGGATTTGCAGTGTGTTGGTGTGATCTGGGAGTGGGAGTGTATTGGTATTATTTGCGAGTGGGAGAGCATTGGTGTCATGTGGGAATGGGAGTTTATTGGTCTGACCTGGGACTGGGAGTGCATTGGTGTGATCTGGGAGTGGGATAGTACTGAAGTGATCTAGGAGTGGGAGAGTATTGGTGTTATCTGGGAGTGGGATTGTACTGGTGTGATCTGGGAGTGGGAGAGTATCGGTGGGACCGGGAAGCGGGAGTGCATTGGTGTTATATGGGATTGGGAGAGTATTGTTGTGATCTGTGAGTGGGAGTATATTGGTGTGATCTGGGAATGGGATTGTACTGGTGTGATCTTGTAGTGGGAGAGTATTGGTGTGATCTGGGAGTGTGAGTGTACTGGTGTGATCTGGGAGTGGGATTGTACTGGTGTGATCTGGGAGTGGAAGAGTATCGGTGTGATCTGGAAGTGGGAATGTACTGGTGTTATCCGGAAGTGGGTGTGTATTGGTGTGATATGGCAGTGAGAGTGTATTGGTGTGAACTTGAAGTGGGAGTGTGCTGGTGTGATCTGGGACTGACAGAGGATTCGTGTGATCTGGGACTCGGAGAGTATTGGTGGGATCTGGAATGTGAGAGTATTGGTGTGATCTGTGAGTGCGTGTGTATTAGTGTGATCTGTGAGTGAGTATGTACTGATGCGATCTGGGAGTGGGAGATTACTGGTGTGATCTGGGTGTGGGAGTGTACTGGTGTGATCTTGTAGTGGGAGAGTATTGGTGTGATCTGGGAGTGGGAGTGTACTGGTGTGATCTGGGAGTGGGTGAGTATTGGTGTAACCTGGAATTAGGAGAGTATTGGTGTGATCTGGAAGTTGGAGTGTACTGGTGTGATCTGGGTGTGTGAGTGTACTGGTGTGATCATGTAGTGGGAGAGTATTGGTGCGATCTGGGAGTGGGAGTGTACTGGTGTCATCTGGGAGTGGGAGAGCATTGGTGTGATCTGGGATTTGCAGTGTATTGGTGTGATCTGGGAGTGGGAGTGTATTGGTATTATTTGCGAGTGGGAGAGCATTGGTGTCATGTGGGAATGGGAGTTTATTGGTCTGACCTGGGACTGGGAGTGCATTGGTGTGATCTGGGAGTGGGATAGTACTGAAGTGATCTAGGAGTGGGAGAGTATTGGTGTTATCTGGGAGTGGGATTGTACTGGTGTGATCTGGGAGTGGGAGAGTATCGGTGGGACCGGGAAGCGGGAGTGCATTGGTGTTATATGGGATTGGGAGAGTATTGTTGTGATCTGTGAGTGGGAGTATATTGGTGTGATCTGGGAATGGGATTGTACTGGTGTGATCTTGTAGTGGGAGAGTATTGGTGTGATCTGCGATTGGGAGTGTATTGGTGTGATCTGGGAGTGGGAATGTACTGGTGTGATCTGGGATTGGGAGAGTATTGGTGTGATCTGGAAGTGGGAATGTACTGATGTGATCTGGGATTGGCACAGTGTTGGTGTGATCTGGGAGTGTGAGTGTACTGGTGTGATCTGGGAGTGGGATTGTACTGGTGTGATCTGGGAGTGGAAGAGTATCGGTGTGATCTGGAAGTGGGAATGTACTGGTGTTATCCGGAAGTGGGTGTGTATTGGTGTGATATGGGAGTGAGAGTGTATTGGTGTGATCTTGAAGTGGGAGTGTGCTGGTGTGATCTGGGACTGACAGAGGATTCGTGTGATCTGGGACTCGGAGAGTATTGGTGGGATCTGGAATGTGAGAGTATTGGTGTGATCTGTGAGTGCGTGTGTATTAGTGTGATCTGTGAGTGAGTATGTACTGATGCGATCTGGGAGTGGGAGATTACTGGTGTGATCTGGGTGTGGGAGTGTACTGGTGTGATCTTGTAGTGGGAGAGTATTGGTGTGATCTGGGAGTGGGAGTGTACTGGTGTGATCTGGGAGTGGGTGAGTATTGGTGTAACCTGGAATTAGGAGAGTATTGGTGTGATCTGGAAGTTGGAGTGTACTGGTGTGATCTGGGTGTGTGAGTGTACTGGTGTGATCATGTAGTGGGAGAGTATTGGTGCGATCTGGGTGTGGGAGTGTACTGGTGTCATCTTGTAGTGGGAGAGTATTGGTGTGATCTGGGATTTGCAGTGTATTGGTGTGATCTGGGAGTGGGAGTGTATTGGTATTATTTGCGAGTGGGAGAGCATTGGTGTCATGTGGGAATGGGAGTCTATTGGTCTGACCTGGGACTGGGAGTTCATTGGAGTGATCTGGGAGTGGAAATGTACTGGTGTGATCTGGGACTGGGATAGTACTGAAGTGATCTAGGAGTGGGAGAGTATTGGTGTTATCTGGGAGTGGGATTGTACTGGCGTGATCTGTGAGTGGGAGTGTAATGGTGTGATCTGGGAGTGGGAATGTACTGGTGTGATCTGGGATTGGCACAGTATTGGTGTGATCTGGGAGTGTGAGTGTGCTGGTGTGATCTGGGAGTGGAAGAGTATCGGTGTGATCTGGAAGTGGGAATGTACTGGTGTTATCCGGAAGTGGGTGTGTATTGGTGTGATCTGGGAGTGAGAGTGTATTGGTGTGAACTTGAAATGGGAGTGTGCTGGTGTGATCTGGGACTGACAGAGGATTCGTTTGATCTGGGTCTCGGAGAGTATTGGTGGGATCTGGAAGTGTGAGAGTATTGGTGTGATCTGTGAGTGGGAGCGTATTGGTGTGATCTGGGAGTGGGAGTGTACTGGTGTGATCTGGGAGTGGTAGTGTATTGGTGCGATCTGGGTGTGGGAGTATACTGGTGTTGTCTGGGAGTGGTAGTGTATTGATGTGATCAGGGATTTGCAGTGTATTGGTGTGATCTGGGAGTGGGAGTGTATTGGTGTTAATTGGGAGTGGGAGAGCATTGGTGTCATGTGGGAATGGGAGTCTATTGGTCTGACCTGGGACTGGGAGTGCATTGATGTGATTTGGGAGTGGAAGTTTACTGGTGTGCTCCGGGAGTGGGAGAGAACTGAAGTGATCTAGGAGTGGGAGAGTATTGGTGTGATCTGGGAGTGGGATTGTACTGCTGTGATTTGGGTGTGGGAGAGTATCGGTGGGATCTGGAAGCGGGAGTGTATTGGTGTGATATGGGATTGGGAGAGTATTGTTGTAATCTGTGAGTGGGAGTGTATTGCTGAGATCTGGGAGTGCGATTGTACTGGTGTGATCTGGGAGTGGAAGAGTATCGGTGCGATCTGGAAGTGGGAGTGTACTGGTGTTATCCGGAAGTGGGTGTGTATTGGTGTGATCTGCGAGTGGGAGTGTATTGGTGTGAACTTGAAGTGGGAGTGTACTGGTGTGATCTGGGAGTGACAGTGGATTGGTGTGATCTGGGATTGGGAGTGTATTGGTGGGATCTGGAAGAGGGAGAGTATTGGTGTGATCTGGGTGTGTGAGAGTATCAGTGGGGGTGTGTGAGAGTATTGGTGTGATCTGTGAGTGGGAGTGTATTGGTGTGATCTGTGAGTGAGTATGTACTGATGCGATCTCGGTGTGGGAGAGTACTGGTGTGATCTGGGTGTGGGAGTGTACTGTTGTGATCTGGGAGTGGGAGTGTACTGGTGTGATCTGGGAGTGGGAGAGTATTGGTGTGATCTGGGATTGGGAGTGTATTGGTGTGATCTGGGACTGGGAGTGTATTGGTGTGAACTTGAAGTGGGAGTGTGCTGGTGTGATCTGGGAGTGACAGTGCATTGGTGTGATCTGGGATTTGGAGACTATTGGTGGGATCTGGAAGAGGGAGCGTATTGGTGTGATCTCAGTGTGTGAGAGTATCACTGGGGGTGTGTGAGAGTATTGGTGTGATCTGTGAGTCGGAGTGTATTGGTGTGATCTGTGAGTGAGTATGTACTTATGCGATCTGGGAGTGAGAGAGTACTGGTGTGATCAGGGTGTGGGAGTGTACTGGTGTGATCTTGTAGTGGGAGAGTATTGGTGTGATCTGGGAGTGGGAGTGTACTGGTGTGATCAGGGAGTGGGAGTGTATTGGTGTGAACTTGAAGTGGGAGTGTGCTGGTGTGATCTGGGACTGACAGTGGATTGGTGTGATCTGGGATTGGGAGAGTATTGGTGGGATCTGGAAGAGGGAGAGTATTGGTGTGATCTCGTTGTGTGAGAGTATCAGTGGGGGTGTGTGAGAGTATTGGTGTGATCTGTGAGTGGTAGTGTATTGGTGTGATCTGTGAGTGACTATGTACTGATGCGATCTGGGAGTGGGAGAGTACTGGTGTGATCTGGGTGTGGGAGTGTACTGCTGTGATCTTGTAGTGGGAGAGTATTGGTGTGATCTGGGAGAGGGAGTGTACTGGTGTGATCTGGGAGTGGGTGAGTATTGGTGTGATCTGGGATTGGGAGTGTATTGGTGTGATCTGGGACTGGGAGTGTACTGGTGTGATCTGGGAGTGGGAGTGTATTGGTGTAACCTGGAATTAGGAGAGTATTGGTGTGATCTGGAAGTTGGAGTATACTGGTGTGATCTGGGTGTGCGAGAGTACTGGTGTGATCTTGTAGTGGGAGAGTATTGGTGCGATCTGGGAGTGGGAGTGTACTGGTGTCATCTGGGAGTGGGAGAGCATTGGTGTGATCTGGGATTTGCAGTGTGTTGGTGTGATCTGGGAGTGGGAGTGTATTGGTATTATTTGCGAGTGGGAGAGCATTGGTGTCATGTGGGAATGGGAGTTTATTGGTCTGACCTGGGACTGGGAGTGCATTGGTGTGATCTGGGAGTGGGATAGTACTGAAGTGATCTAGGAGTGGGAGAGTATTGGTGTTATCTGGGAGTGGGATTGTACTGGTGTGATCTGGGAGTGGGAGAGTATCGGTGGGACCGGGAAGCGGGAGTGCATTGGTGTTATATGGGATTGGGAGAGTATTGTTGTGATCTGTGAGTGGGAGTATATTGGTGTGATCTGGGAATGGGATTGTACTGGTGTGATCTTGTAGTGGGAGAGTATTGGTGTGATCTGGGAGTGTGAGTGTACTGGTGTGATCTGGGAGTGGGATTGTACTGGTGTGATCTGGGAGTGGAAGAGTATCGGTGTGATCTGGAAGTGGGAATGTACTGGTGTTATCCGGAAGTGGGTGTGTATTGGTGTGATATGGGAGTGAGAGTGTATTGGTGTGAACTTGAAGTGGGAGTGTGCTGGTGTGATCTGGGACTGACAGAGGATTCGTGTGATCTGGGACTCGGAGAGTATTGGTGGGATCTGGAATGTGAGAGTATTGGTGTGATCTGTGAGTGCGTGTGTATTAGTGTGATCTGTGAGTGAGTATGTACTGATGCGATCTGGGAGTGGGAGATTACTGGTGTGATCTGGGTGTGGGAGTGTACTGGTGTGATCTTGTAGTGGGAGAGTATTGGTGTGATCTGGGAGTGGGAGTGTACTGGTGTGATCTGGGAGTGGGTGAGTATTGGTGTAACCTGGAATTAGGAGAGTATTGGTGTGATCTGGAAGTTGGAGTGTACTGGTGTGATCTGGGTGTGTGAGTGTACTGGTGTGATCATGTAGTGGGAGAGTATTGGTGCGATCTGGGAGTGGGAGTGTACTGGTGTCATCTGGGAGTGGGAGAGCATTGGTGTGATCTGGGATTTGCAGTGTATTGGTGTGATCTGGGAGTGGGAGTGTATTGGTATTATTTGCGAGTGGGAGAGCATTGGTGTCATGTGGGAATGGGAGTTTATTGGTCTGACCTGGGACTGGGAGTGCATTGGTGTGATCTGGGAGTGGGATAGTACTGAAGTGATCTAGGAGTGGGAGAGTATTGGTGTTATCTGGGAGTGGGATTGTACTGGTGTGATCTGGGAGTGGGAGAGTATCGGTGGGACCGGGAAGCGGGAGTGCATTGGTGTTATATGGGATTGGGAGAGTATTGTTGTGATCTGTGAGTGGGAGTATATTGGTGTGATCTGGGAATGGGATTGTACTGGTGTGATCTTGTAGTGGGAGAGTATTGGTGTGATCTGCGATTGGGAGTGTATTGGTGTGATCTGGGAGTGGGAATGTACTGGTGTGATCTGGGATTGGGAGAGTATTGGTGTGATCTGGAAGTGGGAATGTACTGATGTGATCTGGGATTGGCACAGTGTTGGTGTGATCTGGGAGTGTGAGTGTACTGGTGTGATCTGGGAGTGGGATTGTACTGGTGTGATCTGGGAGTGGAAGAGTATCGGTGTGATCTGGAAGTGGGAATGTACTGGTGTTATCCGGAAGTGGGTGTGTATTGGTGTGATATGGGAGTGAGAGTGTATTGGTGTGAACTTGAAGTGGGAGTGTGCTGGTGTGATCTGGGACTGACAGAGGATTCGTGTGATCTGGGACTCGGAGAGTATTGGTGGGATCTGGAATGTGAGAGTATTGGTGTGATCTGTGAGTGCGTGTGTATTAGTGTGATCTGTGAGTGAGTATGTACTGATGCGATCTGGGAGTGGGAGATTACTGGTGTGATCTGGGTGTGGGAGTGTACTGGTGTGATCTTGTAGTGGGAGAGTATTGGTGTGATCTGGGAGTGGGAGTGTACTGGTGTGATCTGGGAGTGGGTGAGTATTGGTGTAACCTGGAATTAGGAGAGTATTGGTGTGATCTGGAAGTTGGAGTGTACTGGTGTGATCTGGGTGTGTGAGTGTACTGGTGTGATCATGTAGTGGGAGAGTATTGGTGCGATCTGGGTGTGGGAGTGTACTGGTGTCATCTTGTAGTGGGAGAGTATTGGTGTGATCTGGGATTTGCAGTGTATTGGTGTGATCTGGGAGTGGGAGTGTATTGGTATTATTTGCGAGTGGGAGAGCATTGGTGTCATGTGGGAATGGGAGTCTATTGGTCTGACCTGGGACTGGGAGTGCATTGGAGTGATCTGGGAGTGGAAATGTACTGGTGTGATCTGGGACTGGGATAGTACTGAAGTGATCTAGGAGTGGGAGAGTATTGGTGTTATCTGGGAGTGGGATTGTACTGGCGTGATCTGTGAGTGGGAGTGTAATGGTGTGATCTGGGAGTGGGAATGTACTGGTGTGATCTGGGATTGGCACAGTATTGGTGTGATCTGGGAGTGTGAGTGTGCTGGTGTGATCTGGAAGTGGGAATGTACTGGTGTTATCCGGAAGTGGGTGTGTATTGGTGTGATCTGGGAGTGAGAGTGTATTGGTGTGAACTTGAAATGGGAGTGTGCTGGTGTGATCTGGGACTGACAGAGGATTCGTTTGATCTGGGTCTCGGAGAGTATTGGTGGGATCTGGAAGTGTGAGAGTATTGGTGTGATCTGTGAGTGGGAGCGTATTGGTGTGATCTGTGAGTGAGTATGTACTGATGCGATCTGGGAGTGGGAGAGTACTGGTGTGATCTGGGTGTGGGAGTGTACTGCTGTGATCTTGTAGTGGGAGAGTACTGGTGTGATCTGGGAGTGGGAGTGTACTGGTGTGATCTGGGAGTGGGAGTGTATTGGTGTAACCTGGAATTAGGAGAGTATTGGTGTGATCTGGAAGTTGGAGTGTACTGGTGTGATCTGGGTGTGTGAGTGTACTGGTGTGATCTTGTAGTGGGAGAGTATTGGTGCGATCTGGGAGTGGGAGTGTACTGGTGTGATCTGGGAGTGGGAGAGTATTGGTGTGATTTGGGAGTGGGAGTGTACTGGTGTCATCTGGGAGTGGGAGAGTATTGGTGTGATCTGGGATTTGCAGTGTATTGGTGTGATCTGGGAGTGGGAGTGTATTGGTATTATTTGCGAGTGGGAGAGCATTGGTGTCATGTGGGAATGGTATTATATTGGTCTGACCTGGGACTGTGAGTGCATTGGTGTGATCTGGGAGTGGGTGAGTATTGGTGTGATCTGGGATTGGGAGTGTATTGGTGTGATCTGGGACTGGGAGTGTACTGGTGTGATCTGGGAGTGGGAGTGTATTGGTGTAACCTGGAATTAGGAGAGTATTGGTGTGATCTGGAAGTTGGAGTGTACTGGTGTGGTCTGGGTGTGTGAGTCTACTGGTGTGATCTTGTAGTGGGAGAGTATTGGTGCGATCTGGGAGTGGGAGTGTACTGGTGTCATCTGGGAGTGGGAGAGTACTGGTGTGATCTGGGAGTGGGAGTGTACTGGTGTGATCTGGGAGTGGAAGAGTACTGGTGTGATCTGGGAGTGGGAGAGTATTGGTGTCCTCTGGGAGTGGGAGAGTATTGGTGTGATCTGGCATTTGCAGTGTATTGGTGTGATCTGGGAGTGGGAGTGTATTGGTATTATTTGCGAGTGGGAGAGCATTGGTGTCATGTGGGAATGGGAGTCTATTGGTCTGACCTGGGACTGGGAGTGCATTGGTGTGATCTGGGAGTGGAAGTGTACTGGTGTGATCTGGGAGTGGGATAGTACTGAAGTGATCTAGGAGTGGGAGAGTATTGGTGTTATCTGGGTGTGGGATTGTACTGGCGTGATCTGTGAGTGGGAGTGTAATGGTGTGATCTGGGAGTGGGAATGTACTGGTGTGATCTGGGATTGGCACAGTATAGGTGTGATCTGGGAGTGTGAGTGTGCTGGTGTGATCTGGGAGTGGAAGAGTATCGGTGTGATCTGGAAGTGGGAATGTACTGGTGTTATCCGGAAGTGGGTGTGTATTGGTGTGATCTGGGAGTGAGAGTGTATTGGTGTGAACTTGAAGTGGGAGTGTGCTGGTGTGATCTGGGACTGACAGAGGATTCGTTTGATCTGGGTCTCGGAGAGTATTGGTGGGATCTGTGAGTGGGAGCGTATTGGTGTGATCTGTGAGTGAGTACGTACTGATGCGATCTGGGAGTGGGAGAGTACTGGTGTGATCTGGGAGTGGGAGTGTACTGGTGTGATCTGGGAGTGGGTGAGTATTGGTGTGATCTGGGATTCGGAGTGTATTGGTGTGATCTGGGACTGGGAGTGTACTGGTGTGATCTGGGAGTGGGAGTGTATTGGTGTAACCTGGAATTAGGAGAGTATTGGTGTGATCTGGAAGTTGGAGTGTACTGGTGTGATCTTGTAGTGGGAGAGTATTGGTGCGATCTGGGAGTGGGAGTGTACTGGTGTGATCTGGGAGAGGGAGAGTATTGGTGTGATTTGGGAGTGGGAGTGTACTGGTGTCATGTGGGAGTGGGAGAGTATTGGTGTGATCTGGGTGTGTGAGTGTACTGGTGTGATCTTGTAGTGGGAGAGTATTGGTGCGATCTGGGAGTGGGAGTGTACTGGTGTGATCTGGGAGTGGGAGAGTATTGGTGTGATTTGGGAGTGGGACTGTACTGGTGTCATGTGGGAGTGGGAGAGTATTGGTGTGATCTGGGATTTGTAGTGTATTGGTGTGATCTGGGAGTGGGAGTGTACTGGTGTGATCTGGGAGTGGGTGAGTATTGGTGTGATCTGGGAATGGGAGTATATTGGTCTGACCTGGGACTGGGAGTGCATTGGTGTGATCTGGGAGTGGGTGAGTATTGGTGTGATCTGGGATTGGGAGTGTATTGGTGTGATCTGGGACTGGGAGTGTACTGGTGTGATCTGGGAGTGGGAGTGTATTGGTGTAACCTGGAATTAAGAGAGTATTGGTGTGATCTGGAAGTTGGAGTGTACTGGTGTGATCTGGGTGTGTGAGTCTACTGGTGTGATCTTGTAGTGGGAGAGTATTGGTGCGATCTGGGAGTGGGAGTGTACTGGTGTCATCTGGGAGTGGGAGAGTATTGGTGTGATCTGGGATTTGCAGTGTATTGGTGTGATCTGGGAGTGGGAGTGTATTGGTATTATTTGCGAGTGGGAGAGCATTGGTGTCATGTGGGAATGGGAGTCTATTGGTCTGACCTGGGACTGGGAGTGTACTGGTGTGATCTGGGAGTGGGATAGTACTGAGGTGATCTAGGAGTGGGAGAGTATTGGTGTTATCTGGGTGTGGGATTGTACTGGCGTGATCTGTGAGTGGGAGTGTAATGGTGTGATCTGGGAGTGGGAATGTACTGGTGTGATCTGGGATTGGCACAGTATTGGTGTGATCTGGGAGTGTGAGTGTGCTGGTGTGATCTGGGAGTGGAAGAGTATCGGTGTGATCTGGAAGTGGGAATGTACTGGTGTTATCCGGAAGTGGGTGTGTATTGGTGTGATCTGGGAGTGAGAGTGTATTGGTGTGAACTTGAAGTGGGAGTGTGCTGGTGTGATCTGGGACTGACAGAGGATTCGTTTGATCTGGGTCTCGGAGAGTATTGGTGGGATCTGGAAGTGTGAGAGTATTGGTGTGATCTGTGAGTGGGAGCGTATTGGTGTGATCTGTGAGTGAGTATGTACTGATGCGATCTGGGAGTGGGAGAGTACTGGTGTGATCTGGGAGTGGGAGTGTACTGGTGTGATCTGGGAGTGGGTGAGTATTGGTGTGATCTGGGATTCGGAGTGTATTGGTGTGATCTGGGACTGGGAGTGTACTGGTGTGATCTGGGAGTGGGAGTGTATTGGTGTAACCTGGAATTAGGAGAGTATTGGTGTGATCTGGAAGTTGGAGTGTACTGGTGTGATCTTGTAGTGGGAGAGTATTGGTGCGATCTGGGAGTGGGAGTGTACTGGTGTGATCTGGGAGAGGGAGAGTATTGGTGTGATTTGGGAGTGGGAGTGTACTGGTGTGATCTGGGAGTGGGATAGTACTGAAGTGATCTAGGAGTGGGAGAGTATTGGTGTTATCTGGGAGTGGGATTGTACTGGTGTGATCTGGGAGTGGGAGAGTATCGGTGGGATCTGGAAGCGGGAGTGCATTGGTGTGATATGGGATTGGGAGAGTATTGTTGTAATCTGTGAGTGGGAGTGTACTGGTGTGATCTGGGAATGGGATTGTACTGGTGTGATCTTGTAGTGGGAGAGTATTGGTGTGATCTGAAAGTTGGAGTGTACTGGTGTGATCTGGGTGTTTGAGTGTACTGGTGTGATCTTGTACTGGGAGAGTATTGGAGCGATCTGGGAGTGGGAGTGTACTGATGTGATCTGGGAGTGGGAGTGGATTGGTGTGATCTGGGATTGGGAGAGTATTGGTGTGATCTGGGATTGGGAGTGTATTGTTGTGATCTGTGATTGAGTGTGTACACATGCGATCTGGGAGTGGGAGAGCACTGGTGTGATCTGGGTTTGGGAGTGTACTGGTCTGATCTTGTCTTGGGAGTGTACTGGTGTGATCTGGGTGTCTGAGTGTACTGGTGTGATCTGGGAGTGGGAGTGTACTGGTGTGATCTTGTAGTGGGAGAGTATTGGTGCGATCTGGGAGTGGGAGTGTACTGGTGTCATCTGGGAGTGGGAGAGTATTGGTGTGATCTGGGATTTGCAGTATATTGGTGTGATCTGGGAGTGGGAGTGTATTGGTATTATTTGCGAGTGGGAGAGCATTGGTGTCATGTGGGAATGGGAGTCTATTGGTCTGACCTGGGACTGGGAGTGCATTGGTGTGATCTGGGAGTGGAAGTGTACTGGTGTGATCTGGGAGTGGGATAGTACTGAAGTGATCTAGGAGTGGGAGAGTATTGGTGTTATCTGGGTGTGGGATTGTACTGGCGTGATCTGTGAGTGGGAGTGTAATGGTGTGATCTGGGAGTGGGAATGTACTGGTGTGATCTGGGATTGGCACAGTATTGGTGTGATCTGGGAGTGTGAGTGTGCTGGTGTGATCTGGGAGTGGAAGAGTATCGGTGTGATCTGGAAGTGGGAATGTACTGGTGTTATCCGGAAGTGGGTGTGTATTGGTGTGATCTGGGAGTGAGAGTGTATTGGTGTGAACTTGAAGTGGGAGTGTGCTGGTGTGATCTGGGAGTGACAGTGGATTGGTGTGATCTGGGATTGGGAGAGTATTGGTGGGATCTGGAAGAGGGAGAGTATTGGTGTGATCTCGGTGTGTGAGAGTATCAGTGGGGGTGTGTGAGAGTATTGGTGTGATCTGTGAGTGGTAGTGTATTGGTGTGATCTGTGAGTGAGTGAGTATGTACTGATGCGATCTGGGAGTGGGAGAGTACTGGTGTGATCTGGGTGTGGGAGTGTACTGCTGTGATCTTGTAGTGGGAGAGTATTGGTGTGATCTGGGAGTGGGAGTGTACTGGTGTGATCTGGGAGTGGGTGAGTATTGGTGTGATCTGGGATTGGGAATGTATTGGTGTGATCTGGGACTGGGAGTGTATTGGTGTAACCTGGAATTAGGAGAGTATTGGTGTGATCTGGAAGTTGGAGTGTACTGGTGTGATCTGGGTGTGTGAGTGTACTGGTGTGATCTTGTAGTGGGAGAGTATTGGTGCGATCTGGGAGTGGGAGTGTACTGGTGTCATCTGGGAGTGGGAGAGTATTGGTGTTATCTGGGAGTGGGAGTTTACTGGTGCCATCTGGGAGTGGGAGAGTATTGGTGTTATCTGGGATTTGCAGTGTATTGGTGTGATCTGGGACTGGGAGTGTATTGGTATTATTTGCGAGTGGGAGAGCATTGGTGTCATGTGGGAATGGGAGTCTATTGGTCTGACCTGGGACTGGGAGTGCATTGGTGTGATCTGGGAGTGGAAGTGTACTGGTGTGATCCGCGAGTGGGATAGTACTGAAGTGATCTAGGAGTGGGAGTGTATTGGTGTTATCTGGGAGTGGGATTGTACTGGCGTGATCTGGGTGTGGGAGAGTATCGGTGCGATCTGGAAGCGGGTGTGCATTGGTGTGATATGGGATTGGGAGAGTATTGTTGTAATCTGTGAGTGGGAGTGTATTGGTGTGATCTGGGAATGGGATTGTACTGGTGTGATCTTGTAGTGAGAGAGTATTGGAGCGATCTGGGAGTGGGAGTGTACTGATGTGATCTGCGAGTGGTAGAGTATTGGTACAATCTGGGAGTGGGAGTGTACTGGTGTTATCTGGGTGTGGGAGAGTATTGGAGTGATGTGGGATTTTCAGTGTATTGGTGTGATCTGGGAGTGGGAGTGTATTGGTGTGATCTCGGAGTGGGAGAGTATTGGTGTGATCTGGGATTGGGAGTGTATTGTTGTGATCTGTGATTGACTGTGTACTCATGCGAACTGGGAGTGGGAGAGTACTGGTGTGATCCGGGATTGGGGTAGTACTGAAGTGATCTAGGAGTGGGAGAGTATTGGTGTGATCGGGGAGTGGGATTGTACTGGTGTGATCTGGGAGTGGGAGAGAATTGGTGTAATCTGCGATTGGGAGTGTATTGGTGTGATCTGTGAGTGAGTGTGTACTCATACGATCTGGGAGTGGGAGAGTACTGGTGTGATCTGGGTGTGGGAGTGTACTGGTCTGATATTGTCGTGGGAGAGTATTGGTGTGATCTGGGAGTGGGAGTGTATCGATGGGATCTGGAAGCGGGACTGCATTGGTGTGACATGGGATTGGGAGAGTATTGTTGTGATCTGTGAGTGGGAGTGTAATGGTGTGATCTGGGAGTGGGAATGTACTGGTGTGATCTGGGATTGGCACAGTATTGGTGTGATCTGGGAGTGTGAATGTGCTGGTGTGATCTGGGAGTGGAAGAGTATCGGTGTGATCTGGAAGTGGGAATGTACTGGTGTTATCCGGAAGTGGGTGTGTATTGGTGTGATCTGGGAGTGAGAGTGTATTGGTGTGAACTTGAAGTGGGAGTGTGCTGGTGTGATCTGGGACTGACAGAGGATTCGTTTGATCTGGGACTCGGAGAGTATTGGTGGGATCTGGAAGTGTGAGAGTATTGGTGTGATCTGTGAGTGGGAGCGTATTGGTGTGATCTGTGAGTGAGTATGTACTGGTATGATCTGGGTGTGGGAGTGTACTGCTGTGATCTTGTAGTGGGAGAGTACTGGTGTGATCTGGGAGTGGGAGTGTACTGGTGTGATCTGGGAGTGGGTGAGTATTGGTGTGATCTGGGATTGGGAGTGTATTGGTGTGATCTGGGACTGGGAGTGTACTGGTGTGATCTGGGAGTGGGAGTGTATTGGTGTAACCTGGAATTAGGAGAGTATTGGTGCGATCTGGGTGTGGGAGTGTACTGGTGTGATCTGGGAGTGGGAGAGTATTGGTGTGATCTGGGATTGGGAGTGTACTGGTGTCATCTGGGAGTGGGAGAGTATTGGTGTGATCTGGGATTTGCAGTGTATTGGTGTGATCTGGGAGTCGGAGTGTATTGGTATTATTTGTGAGTGGGAGAGCATTGGTGTCATGTGGGAATGGGAGTCTATTGGTCTGACCTGGGACTGGGAGTGCATTGGTGTGATCTGGGAGTGGGTGAGTATTGGTGTGATCTGGGATTGGGAGTGTATTGGTGTGATATGGGATTGGGAGAGTATTGTTGTGATCTGTGAGTGGGAGTGTATTGCTGTGATCTGGGAGTGGGATTGTACTGGTGTGATCTGGGAGTGGAAGAGTATCGGTGGGATCTGGAAGCGGGACTGCATTGGTGTGACATGGGATTGGGAGAGTATTGTTGTGATCTGTGAGTGGGAGTGTATTGCTGTGATCTGGGAGTGGGATTATACTGGTGTGATCTGGCAGTGGAAGAGTATCGGTGCGATCTGGAAGTGGGAGTGTACTGGTGTTATCCGGAAGTGGGTGTGTATTGGTGTGATCTGGGAGTGGGAGTGTATTGGTGTGAACTTGAAGTGGGAGTGTACTGGTGTGATCTGGGAGTGACAGTGGATTGGTGTGATCTGGGATTGGGAGTGTATTGGTGGGATCTGGAAGAGGGAGAGTATTGGTGTGATCTGGGTGTGTGAGAGTATCAGTGGGGGTGTGTGAGAGTATTGGTGTGATCTGTGAGTGGGAGTGTATTGGTGTGATCTGTGAGTGAGTATGTACTGATGCGATCTCGGTGTGGGAGAGTACTGGTGTGATCTGGGTGTGGGAGTGTACTGTTGTGATCTGGGAGTGGGAGTGTACTGTTGTGATCTGGGAGTGGGAGAGTATTGGTGTGATCTGGGATTGGGAGTGTATTGGTGTGATCTGGGACTGGGAGTGTATTGGTGTGAACTTGAAGTGGGAGTGTGCTGGTGTGATCTGGGAGTGACAGTGGATTGGTGTGATCTGGGATTGGGAGACTATTGGTGGGATCTGGAAGAGGGAGAGTATTAGTGTGATCTCGGTGTGTGAGAGTATCAGTGGGGGTGTGTGAGAGTATTGGTGTGATCTGTGAGTGGGAGTGTATTGGTGTGATCTGTGAGTGAGTATGTACTGATGCGATCTGGGAGTTGGAGAGTACTGGTGTGATCAGGGTGTGGGAGTGTACTGGTGTGATCTTGTAGTGGGAGAGTATTCGTGTGATCTGGGAGTGGGAGTGTACTGGTGTGATCTGGGAGTGGGAGAGTATTGGTGTGATCTGGGATTGGGAGTGTATTGGTGTGATCTGGGAGTGGGAGTGTATTGGCGTGAACTTGAAGTGGGAGTGTGCTGGTGTGATCTGGGAGTGATAGTGGATTGGTGTGTTCTGGGATTGGGAGACTATTGGTGGGATCTGGAAGAGGGAGAGTATTGGTGTGATCTCGGTGTGTGAGAGTATCAGTGGGGGTGTGTGAGAGTATTGGTGTGATCTGTGAGTGGTAGTGTATTGGTGTGATCTGTGAGTGAGTATGTACTGATGCGATCTGGGAGTGGGAGAGTACTGGTGTGATCTGGGTGTGGGAGTGTACTGCTGTGATCTTGTAGTGGGAGAGTATTGGTGTGATCTGGGAGAGGGAGTGTACTGGTGTGATCTGGGAGTGGGTGAGTATTGGTGTGATCTGGGATTGGGAGTGTATTGGTGTGATCTGGGACTGGGAGTGTACTGGTGTGATCTGGGAGTGGGAGTGTATTGGTGTAACCTGGAATTAGGAGAGTATTGGTGTGATCTGGAAGTTGGAGTGTACTGGTGTGATCTGGGTGTGCGAGTGTACTGGTGTGATCTTGTAGTGGGAGAGTATTGGTGCGATCTGGGAGTGGGAGTGTACTGGTGTCATCTGGGAGTGGGAGAGCATTGGTGTGATCTGGGATTTGCAGTGTATTGGTGTGATCTGGGAGTGGGAGTGTATTGGTATTATTTGCGAGTGGGAGAGCATTGGTGTCATGTGGGAATGGGAGTTTATTGGTCTGACCTGGGACTGGGAGTGCATTGGTGTGATCTGGGAGTGGGATAGTACTGAAGTGATCTAGGAGTGGGAGAGTATTGGTGTTATCTGGGAGTGGGATTGTACTGGTGTGATCTGGGAGTGGGAGAGTATCGGTGGGACCGGGAAGCGGGAGTGCATTGGTGTTATATGGGATTGGGAGAGTATTGTTGTGATCTGTGAGTGGGAGTATATTGGTGTGATCTGGGAATGGGATTGTACTGGTGTGATCTTGTAGTGGGAGAGTATTGGTGTGATCTGCGATTGGCAGTGTATTGGTGTGATCTGGGAGTGGGAATGTACTGGTGTGATCTGGGATTGGGAGAGTATTGGTGTGATCTGGAAGTGGGAATGTACTGATGTGATCTGGGATTGGCACAGTATTGGTGTGATCTGGGAGTGTGAGTGTACTGGTGTGATCTGGGAGTGGGATTGTACTGGTGTGATCTGGGAGTGGAAGAGTATCGGTGTGATCTGGAAGTGGGAATGTACTGGTGTTATCCGGAAGTGGGTGAGTATTGGTGTGATCTGGGAGTGAGAGTGTATTGGTGTGAACTTGAAGTGGGAGTGTGCTGGTGTGATCTGGGACTGACAGAGGATTCGTGTGATCTGGGACTCGGAGAGTATTGGTGGGATCTGGAATGTGAGTGTATTGGTGTGATCTGTGAGTGGGAGCGTATTGGTGTGATCTGTGAGTGAGTATGTACTGGTATGATCTGGGTGTGGGAGTGTACTGCTGTGATCTTGTAGTGGGAGAGTACTGGTGTGATCTGGGAGTGGGAGTGTACTGGTGTGATCTGGGAGTGGGTGAGTATTGGTGTGATCTGGGATTGGGAGTGTATTGGTGTGATCTGGGACTGGGAGTGTACTGGTGTGATCTGGGAGTGGGAGTGTATTGGTGTAACCTGGAATTAGGAGAGTATTGGTGTGATCTGGAAGTTGGAGTGTACTGGTGTGATCTGGGTGTGCGAGTGTACTGGTGTGATCTTGTAGTGGGAGAGTATTGGTGCGATCTGGGAGTGGGAGTGTACTGGTGTCATCTGGGAGTGGGAGAGTATTGGTGTGATCTGGGATTTGCAGTATATTGGTGTGATCTGGGAGTGGGAGTGTATTGGTATTATTTGCGAGTGGGAGAGCATTGGTGTCATGTGGGAATGGGAGTCTATTGGTCTGACCTGGGACTGGGAGTGCATTGGTGTGATCTGGGAGTGGAAGTGTACTGGTGTGATCTGGGAGTGGGATAGTACTGAAGTGATCTAGGAGTGGGAGAGTATTGGTGTTATCTGGGTGTGGGATTGTACTGGCGTGATCTGTGAGTGGGAGTGTAATTGTGTGATCTGGGAGTGGGAATGTACTGGTGTGATCTGGGATTGGCACAGTATTGTTGTGATCTGAGAGTGTGAGTGTGCTGGTGTGATCTGGGAGTGGAAGAGTATCGGTGTGATCTGCGATTCGGAGTGTATTGGTGTGATCTGGGAGTGGGAGTGTACTGGTGTTATCTGGGAGTGGGTGAGTATTGGTGTGATCTGGGTGTGGGAGTGTACTGCTGTGATCTTGTAGTGGGAGACTATTGGTGTGATCTGGGAGTGGGAGTGTACTGGTGTGATCTGGGAGTGGGTGAGTATTGGTGTGATCTGGGTGTGGGAGTGTACTGCTGTGATCTTGTAGTGGGAGAGTATTGGTGTGATCTGGCAGTGGGAGTGTACTGTTGTGATCTGGGAGTGGGTGAGTATTGGTGTGATCTGGGATTTGGAGTATATTGGTGTGATCTCGGATTGGGAGATTATTGGTGGGATCTGGGACTGGGAGTGTACTGGTGTGATCTGGGAGTGGGAGTGTATTGGTGTAACCTGGAATTAGGAGAGTATTGGCGTGATCTGGAAGTTGGAGTGTACTGGTGTGATCTGGGTGTGGGAGTTTACTGGTGTGATCTTGTAGTGGGAGAGTATTGGAGCGATCTGGGAGTGTGAGTGTACTGGTGTGATCTGGGAGTGGGAGTGTACAGGTGTTATCTGGGAGTGGTAGTGTATTGGTGCGATCTGGGAGTGGGACTGTACTGGTGTCATCTGGGAGGTGGAGAGTATTGGTGTGATCTGGGATTTGGAGTGTATTGGTGTGATCTGGGAGTGGGAGTGGATTGGTGTTATTTGGGAGTGGGAGAGCATTGGTGTCATGTGGGAATGGGAGTCTATTGGTCTGACCTGGGACTGGGAGTGCATTGATGTGATCTTGGAGTGGAAGTGTACTGGTGTGCTCTGGGAGTGGGAGAGTACTGAAGTGATCAAGGAGTGGGAGAGTATTGGTGTGATCTGGGAGTGGGAGAGTATTGGTGCGATCTGGGAGTGGGAGAGTATTGGTGTGATCAGGGATTTGCAGTGTATTGGTGTGATCTGGGAGTGGGAGTGTATTGGTATTATTTGCGAGTGGGAGAGCATTGGTGTCATGTGGGAATGGGAGTCTATTGGTCTGACCTGGGACTGGGAGTGCATTGGTGTGATCTGGGAGTGGAAGTGTACTGGTGTGATCTGGGAGTGGGATTGTACTGGTGTGATCTGGGAGTGGAAGAGTATCGGTGTGATCTGGAACTGGGAGTGTACAGGTGTTATCCAGAAGTGGGTGTGTATTGGTGTGATCTGGGAGTTGGAGTGTATTGGTGTGAACTTGAAGTGGGAGTGTGCTGGTGTGATCTGGGAGTGACAGAGGATTGGTGTGATCTGGGATTGGGCGAGTTTTGGTGTGATCTGGGAGTGGGAGAGTATTGTGATCTGGGAGTGCGAGAGTACTTGTGTGATCTGGGTGTGGGACAGTATTGGTGTGATCTGAGAGTGGGAGAGTACTGGTGTGATCTGGGAGTGGGAGTGTACTGGTGTGATCTGGGAGTGGAAGAGTACTGGTGTGATCTGGGAGTGGGAGAGTATTGGTGTCCTCTGGGAGTGGGAGAGTATTGGTGTGATCTGGCATTTGCAGTGTATTGGTGTGATCTGGGAGTGGGAGTGTATTGGTATTATTTGCGAGTGGGAGAGCATTGGTGTCATGTGGGAATGGGAGTCTATTGGTCTGACCTGGGACTGGGAGTGCATTGGTGTGATCTGGGAGTGGAAGTGTACTGGTGTGATCTGGAAGTGAGAGAGTACTAGTGTGATCTGGTAGTGGGAATGTACTGGTGTGATCTGGGACTGGCACAGTATTGGTGTGATCTGGGAGTGTGAGTGTGCTGGTGTGATCTGGGAGTGGAAGAGTATCGGTGTGATCTGGAAGTGGGAATGTACTGGTGTTATCCGGAAGTGGGTGTGTATTGGTGTGATCTGGGAGTGAGAGTGTATTGGAGTGAACTTGAAGTGGGAGTGTGCTGGTGTGATCTGGGACTGACAGAGGATTCATGTGATCTGGGACTCGGAGAGTATTGGTGGGATCTGGAAGTGTGAGAGTATTGGTGTGATCTGTGAGTGGGAGTGTATTGGTGTGATCTGTGAGTGAGTATGTACTGATGCGATCTGGGAGTGGGAGAGTATTGGTGTGATCTGGGAGTGGGAGTGTACTGGTGTTATCCGGAAGTGGGTGTGTATTGATGTGATCTGGGAGTGGGATTGTACTGGTGTGATCTGGGAGTGGGAGAGTATCGGTGGGATCTGGAAGCGGGAGTGTATTGGTGTGATCTGGGAGTGGGATTGTACTGGTGTGATCTGGGAGTGGAAGAGTATCGGTGTGATCTGGAACTGGGAGTGTACAGGTGTTATCCGGAAGTGGGTGTGTATTGGTGTGATCTGGGATTTGGAGTGTATTGGTGTGAACTTGAAGTGGGAGTGTGCTGGTGTTATCTGGGAGTGACAGAGGATTGGTGTGATCTGGGATTGGGCGAGTTTTGGTGTGATCTGGAAGTGGGACAGTATTGGTGTGATCTTGAGTGGGAGAGTACTGGTGTGATGTGGGAGTGGGAGTGTACTCATGCGATCTGAGAGTGCGAGAGTACTGGTGTGATCTGGGTGTGGGACAGTATTGGTGTCCTCTGGGAGTGGGATTGTATTGGTGTGATCTCGGATTGGGAGATTATTGGTGGGATCTGGGAGTGGGAGTGTACTGGTGTGATCTGGGAGTGGGAGTGTATTGGTGTAACCTGGAATTAGGAGAGTATTGATGTGATCTGGAAGTTAGAGTGTACTGGTGTGATCTGGGTGTTTGAGTGTACTGGTGTGATATTGTACTGGGAGAGTATTTGAGCGATCTGGGAGTGGGAGTGTACTGATGTGATCTGCGAGTGGTAGAGTATTGGTACAATCTGGGAGTGGGAGTGTACTGGTGTTATCTGGGAGTGGGTGAGTATTGGTGTGATCTGGGTGTGGGAGTGTACTGGTGTGATCTGGGAGTGGGTGAGTATTGGTGTGATCTGGGTGTGGGAGTGTACTGCTGTGATCTTGTAGTGGGAGAGTATTGGTGTGATCTGGGAGTGGGAGTGTACTGTTGTGATCTGGGAGTGGGTGAGTATTGGTGTGATCTGGGATTTGGAGTATATTGGTGTGATCTCGGATTGGGAGATTATTGGTGGGATCTGGGACTGGGAGTGTACTGGTGTGATCTGGGAGTGGGAGTGTATTGGTGTAACCTGGAATTAGGAGAGTATTGGCGTGATCTGGAAGTTGGAGTGTACTGGTGTGTTCTGGGTGTGGGAGTTTACTGGTGTGATCTTGTAGTGGGAGAGTATTGGAGCGATCTGGGAGTGTGAGTGTACTGGTGTGATCTGGGAGTGGGAGTGTACAGGTGTTATCTGGGAGTGGTAGTGTATTGGTGCGATCTGGGAGTGGGACTGTACTGGTGCCATCTGGGAGGTGGAGAGTATTGGTGTCATGTGGGAATGGGAGTCTATTGGTCTGACCTGGGACTGGGAGTGCATTGATGTGATCTTGGAGTGGAAGTGTACTGGTGTGCTCTGGGAGTGGGAGAGTACTGAAGTGATCTAGGAGTGGGAGAGTATTGGTGTGATCTGGGAGTGGGAGTGTACTGGTGTGATCTGGGAGTGGGAGAGTATTGGTGCGATCTGGGAGTGGGAGAGTATTGGTGTGATCTGGGATTTGCAGTGTATTGGTGTGATCTGGGAGTGGGAGTGTATTGGTATTATTTGCGAGTGGGAGAGCATTGGTGTCATGTGGGAATGGGAGTCTATTGGTCTGACCTGGGACTGGGAGTGCATTGGTGTGATCTGGGAGTGGAAGTGTACTGGTGTGATCTGGGAGTGGGATTGTACTGGTGTGATCTGGGAGTGGAAGAGTATCGGTGTGATCTGGAACTGGGAGTGTACAGGTGTTATGCAGAAGTGGGTGTGTATTGGTGTGATCTGGGAGTTGGAGTGTATTGGTGTGAACTTGAAGTGGGAGTGTGCTGGTGTGATCTGGGAGTGACAGAGGATTGGTGTGATCTGGGATTGGGCGAGTTTTGGTGTGATCTGGGAGTGGGAGAGTATTGTGATCTGGGAGTGCGAGAGTACTTGTGTGATCTGGGTGTGGGACAGTATTGGTGTGATCTGAGAGTGGGAGAGTACTGGTGTGATCTGGGAGTGGGAGTGTACTGGTGTGATCTGGGAGTGGGAGAGTACTGGTGTGATCTTGGAGTGGGAGAGTATTGGTGTGATCTTGGAGTGGGAGAGTATTGGTGTCCTCTGGGAGTGGGAGAGTATTGGTGTGATCTGGCATTTGCAGTGTATTGGTGTGATCTGGGAGTGGGAGTGTATTGGTATTATTTGCGAGTGGGAGAGCATTGGTGTCATGTGGGAATGGGAGTCTATTGGTCTGACCTGGGACTGGGAGTGCATTGGTGTGATCTGGGAGTGGAAGTGTACTGGTGTGATCTGGGAGTGGGATAGTACTGAAGTGATCTAGGAGTGGGAGAGTATTGGTGTAATCTGGAAGCGGGAGTGTATTGGTGTGATATGGGATTGGGAGAGTATTGTTGTGATCTGTGAGTGGGAGTGTATTGGTGTGATCTGGGAGTGGGATTGTACTGGTGTGATCGGGGAGTGGGAGAGTACCGGTGGGATCTGGAAGCGGGAGTGTATTGATGTGATCTGGGAGTGTGATTGTACTGGTATGATCTGGGAGTGGAAGAGTATCGGTCTGATCTGGAACTGGGAGTGTACAGGTGTTATCCGGAAGTGGGTGTGTATTGGTGTGATCTGGGATTTGGAGTGTATTGGTGTGATCTGGGAGTGGGAGTGGATTGGTGTTATTTGGGAGTGGGAGAGCATTGGTGTCATGTGGGAATGGGAGTCTATTGGTCTGACCTGGGACTGGGAGTGCATTGATGTGATCTTGGAGTGGAAGTGTACTGGTGTGCTCTGGGAGTGGGAGAGTACTGAAGTGATCAAGGAGTGGGAGAGTATTGGTGTGATCTGGGAGTGGGAGTGTACTGGTGTGATCTGGGAGTGGGAGAGTATTGGTGCGATCTGGGAGTGGGAGAGTATTGGTGTGATCAGGGATTTGCAGTGTATTGGTGTGATCTGGGAGTGGGAGTGTATTGGTATTATTTGCGAGTGGGAGAGCATTGGTGTCATGTGGGAATGGGAGTCTATTGGTCTGACCTGGGACTGGGAGTGCATTGGTGTGATCTGGGAGTGGAAGTGTACTGGTGTGATCTGGGAGTGGGATTGTACTGGTGTGATCTGGGAGTGGAAGAGTATCGGTGTGATCTGGAACTGGGAGTGTACAGGTGTTATCCAGAAGTGGGTGTGTATTGGTGTGATCTGGGAGTTGGAGTGTATTGGTGTGAACTTGAAGTGGGAGTGTGCTGGTGTGATCTGGGAGTGACAGAGGATTGGTGTGATCTGGGATTGGGCGAGTTTTGGTGTGATCTGGGAGTGGGAGAGTATTGTGATCTGGGAGTGCGAGAGTACTTGTGTGATCTGGGTGTGAGACAGTATTGGTGTGATCTGAGAGTGGGAGAGTACTGGTGTGATCTGGGAGTGGGAGTGTACTGGTGTGATCTGGGAGTGGAAGAGTACTGGTTTGATCTGGGAGTGGGAGAGTATTGGTGTCCTCTGGGAGTGGGAGAGTATTGGTGTGATCTGGCATTTGCAGTGTATTGGTGTGATCTGGGAGTGGGAGTGTATTGGTATTATTTGCGAGTGGGAGAGCATTGGTGTCATGTGGGAATGGGAGTCTATTGGTCTGACCTGGGACTGGGAGTGCATTGGTGTGATCTGGGAGTGGAAGTGTACTGGTGTGATCTGGAAGTGAGAGAGTACTAGTGTGATCTGGTAGTGGGAATGTACTGGTGTGATCTGGGACTGGCACAGTATTGGTGTGATCTGGGAGTGTGAGTGTGCTGGTGTGATCTGGGAGTGGAAGAGTATCGGTGTGATCTGGAAGTGGGAATGTACTGGTGTTATCCGGAAGTGGGTGTGTATTGGTGTGATCTGGGAGTGAGAGTGTATTGGAGTGAACTTGAAGTGGGAGTGTGCTGGTGTGATCTGGGACTGACAGAGGATTCATGTGATCTGGGACTCGGAGAGTATTGGTGGGATCTGGAAGTGTGAGAGTATTGGTGTGATCTGTGAGTGGGAGTGTATTGGTGTGATCTGTGAGTGAGTATGTACTGATGCGATCTGGGAGTGGGAGAGTATTGGTGTGATCTGGGAGTGGGAGTGTACTGGTGTTATCCGGAAGTGGGTGTGTATTGATGTGATCTGGGAGTGGGATTGTACTGGTGTGATCTGGGAGTGGGAGAGTATCGGTGGGATCTGGAAGCGGGAGTGTATTGGTGTGATCTGGGAGTGGGATTGTACTGGTGTGATCTGGGAGTGGAAGAGTATCGGTGTGATCTGGAACTGGGAGTGTACAGGTGTTATCCGGAAGTGGGTGTGTATTGGTGTGATCTGGGATTTGGAGTGTATTGGTGTGAACTTGAAGTGGGAGTGTGCTGGTGTTATCTGGGAGTGACAGAGGATTGGTGTGATCTGGGATTGGGCGAGTTTTGGTGTGATCTGGAAGTGGGACAGTATTGGTGTGATCTTGAGTGGGAGAGTACTGGTGTGATGTGGGAGTGGGAGTGTACTCATGCGATCTGAGAGTGCGAGAGTACTGGTGTGATCTGGGTGTGGGACAGTATTGGTGTCCTCTGGGAGTGGGATTGTATTGGTGTGATCTCGGATTGGGAGATTATTGGTGGGATCTGGGAGTGGGAGTGTACTGGTGTGATCTGGGAGTGGGAGTGTATTGGTGTAACCTGGAATTAGGAGAGTATTGATGTGATCTGGAAGTTAGAGTGTACTGGTGTGATCTGGGTGTTTGAGTGTACTGGTGTGATATTGTACTGGGAGAGTATTTGAGCGATCTGGGAGTGGGAGTGTACTGATGTGATCTGCGAGTGGTAGAGTATTGGTACAATCTGGGAGTGGGAGTGTACTGGTGTTATCTGGGAGTGGGTGAGTATTGGTGTGATCTGGGTGTGGGAGTGTACTGGTGTGATCTGGGAGTGGGTGAGTATTGGTGTGATCTGGGTGTGGGAGTGTACTGCTGTGATCTTGTAGTGGGAGAGTATTGGTGTGATCTGGGAGTGGGAGTGTACTGTTGTGATCTGGGAGTGGGTGAGTATTGGTGTGATCTGGGATTTGGAGTATATTGGTGTGATCTCGGATTGGGAGATTATTGGTGGGATCTGGGACTGGGAGTGTACTGGTGTGATCTGGGAGTGGGAGTGTATTGGTGTAACCTGGAATTAGGAGAGTATTGGCGTGATCTGGAAGTTGGAGTGTACTGGTGTGTTCTGGGTGTGGGAGTTTACTGGTGTGATCTTGTAGTGGGAGAGTATTGGAGCGATCTGGGAGTGTGAGTGTACTGGTGTGATCTGGGAGTGGGAGTGTACAGGTGTTATCTGGGAGTGGTAGTGTATTGGTGCGATCTGGGAGTGGGACTGTACTGGTGCCATCTGGGAGGTGGAGAGTATTGGTGTCATGTGGGAATGGGAGTCTATTGGTCTGACCTGGGACTGGGAGTGCATTGATGTGATCTTGGAGTGGAAGTGTACTGGTGTGCTCTGGGAGTGGGAGAGTACTGAAGTGATCTAGGAGTGGGAGAGTATTGGTGTGATCTGGGAGTGGGAGTGTACTGGTGTGATCTGGGAGTGGGAGAGTATTGGTGCGATCTGGGAGTGGGAGAGTATTGGTGTGATCTGGGATTTGCAGTGTATTGGTGTGATCTGGGAGTGGGAGTGTATTGGTATTATTTGCGAGTGGGAGAGCATTGGTGTCATGTGGGAATGGGAGTCTATTGGTCTGACCTGGGACTGGGAGTGCATTGGTGTGATCTGGGAGTGGAAGTGTACTGGTGTGATCTGGGAGTGGGATTGTACTGGTGTGATCTGGGAGTGGAAGAGTATCGGTGTGATCTGGAACTGGGAGTGTACAGGTGTTATGCAGAAGTGGGTGTGTATTGGTGTGATCTGGGAGTTGGAGTGTATTGGTGTGAACTTGAAGTGGGAGTGTGCTGGTGTGATCTGGGAGTGACAGAGGATTGGTGTGATCTGGGATTGGGCGAGTTTTGGTGTGATCTGGGAGTGGGAGAGTATTGTGATCTGGGAGTGCGAGAGTACTTGTGTGATCTGGGTGTGGGACAGTATTGGTGTGATCTGAGAGTGGGAGAGTACTGGTGTGATCTGGGAGTGGGAGTGTACTGGTGTGATCTGGGAGTGGGAGAGTACTGGTGTGATCTTGGAGTGGGAGAGTATTGGTGTGATCTTGGAGTGGGAGAGTATTGGTGTCCTCTGGGAGTGGGAGAGTATTGGTGTGATCTGGCATTTGCAGTGTATTGGTGTGATCTGGGAGTGGGAGTGTATTGGTATTATTTGCGAGTGGGAGAGCATTGGTGTCATGTGGGAATGGGAGTCTATTGGTCTGACCTGGGACTGGGAGTGCATTGGTGTGATCTGGGAGTGGAAGTGTACTGGTGTGATCTGGGAGTGGGATAGTACTGAAGTGATCTAGGAGTGGGAGAGTATTGGTGTAATCTGGAAGCGGGAGTGTATTGGTGTGATATGGGATTGGGAGAGTATTGTTGTGATCTGTGAGTGGGAGTGTATTGGTGTGATCTGGGAGTGGGATTGTACTGGTGTGATCGGGGAGTGGGAGAGTACCGGTGGGATCTGGAAGCGGGAGTGTATTGATGTGATCTGGGAGTGTGATTGTACTGGTATGATCTGGGAGTGGAAGAGTATCGGTCTGATCTGGAACTGGGAGTGTACAGGTGTTATCCGGAAGTGGGTGTGTATTGGTGTGATCTGGGATTTGGAGTGTATTGGTGTGATCTGGGAGTGGGAGTGGATTGGTGTTATTTGGGAGTGGGAGAGCATTGGTGTCATGTGGGAATGGGAGTCTATTGGTCTGACCTGGGACTGGGAGTGCATTGATGTGATCTTGGAGTGGAAGTGTACTGGTGTGCTCTGGGAGTGGGAGAGTACTGAAGTGATCAAGGAGTGGGAGAGTATTGGTGTGATCTGGGAGTGGGAGTGTACTGGTGTGATCTGGGAGTGGGAGAGTATTGGTGCGATCTGGGAGTGGGAGAGTATTGGTGTGATCAGGGATTTGCAGTGTATTGGTGTGATCTGGGAGTGGGAGTGTATTGGTATTATTTGCGAGTGGGAGAGCATTGGTGTCATGTGGGAATGGGAGTCTATTGGTCTGACCTGGGACTGGGAGTGCATTGGTGTGATCTGGGAGTGGAAGTGTACTGGTGTGATCTGGGAGTGGGATTGTACTGGTGTGATCTGGGAGTGGAAGAGTATCGGTGTGATCTGGAACTGGGAGTGTACAGGTGTTATCCAGAAGTGGGTGTGTATTGGTGTGATCTGGGAGTTGGAGTGTATTGGTGTGAACTTGAAGTGGGAGTGTGCTGGTGTGATCTGGGAGTGACAGAGGATTGGTGTGATCTGGGATTGGGCGAGTTTTGGTGTGATCTGGGAGTGGGAGAGTATTGTGATCTGGGAGTGCGAGAGTACTTGTGTGATCTGGGTGTGAGACAGTATTGGTGTGATCTGAGAGTGGGAGAGTACTGGTGTGATCTGGGACTGACAGAGGATTCATGTGATCTGGGACTCGGAGAGTATTGGTGGGATCTGGAAGTGTGAGAGTATTGGTGTGATCTGTGAGTGGGAGTGTATTGGTGTGATCTGTGAGTGAGTATGTACTGATGCGATCTGGGAGTGGGAGAGTACTGGTGTGATCTGTGTGTGGGAGTGTACTGGTGTGATCTTGTAGTGGGAGAGTATTGGTGTGATCTGGGAGTGGGAGTGTACTGGTGTTATCCGGAAGTGGGTGTGTATTGATGTGATCTGGGAGTGGGATTGTACTGGTGTGATCTGGGAGTGGGAGAGTATCGGTGGGATCTGGAAGCGGGAGTGTATTGGTGTGATCTGGGAGTGGGATTGTACTGGTGTGATCTGGGAGTGGAAGAGTATCGGTGTGATCTGGAACTGGGAGTGTACAGGTGTTATCCGGAAGTGGGTGTGTATTGGTGTGATCTGGGATTTGGAGTGTATTGGTGTGAACTTGAAGTGGGAGTGTGCTGGTGTTATCTGGGAGTGACAGAGGATTGGTGTGATCTGGGATTGGGCGAGTTTTGGTGTGATCTGGAAGTGGGACGGTATTGGTGTGATCTTGAGTGGGAGAGTACTGGTGTGATGTGGGAGTGGGAGTGTACTCATGCGATCTGAGAGTGCGAGAGTACTGGTGTGATCTGGGTGTGGGACAGTATTGGTGTGATCTGAGAGTGGGAGAGTACTGGTGTGATCTGGGAGTGGGAGAGTATTGGTGTCCTCTGGGAGTGGGATTGTATTGGTGTGATCTCGGATTGGGAGATTATTGGTGGGATCTGGGAGTGGGAGTGTACTGGTGTGATCTGGGAGTGGGAGTGTATTGGTGTAACCTGGAATTAGGAGAGTATTGATGTGATCTGGAAGTTAGAGTGTACTGGTGTGATCTGGGTGTTTGAGTGTACTGGTGTGATATTGTACTGGGAGAGTATTTGAGCGATCTGGGAGTGGGAGTGTACTGATGTGATCTGCGAGTGGTAGAGTATTGGTACAATCTGGGAGTGGGAGTGTACTGGTGTTATCTGGGAGTGGGTGAGTATTGGTGTGATCTGGGTGTGGGAGTGTACTGCTGTGATCTTGTAGTGGGAGACTATTGGTGTGATCTGGGAGTGGGAGTGTACTGGTGTGATCTGGGAGTGGGTGAGTATTGGTGTGATCTGGGTGTGGGAGTGTACTGCTGTGATCTTGTAGTGGGAGAGTATTGGTGTGATCTGGGAGTGGGAGTGTACTGTTGTGATCTGGGAGTGGGTGAGTATTGGTGTGATCTGGGATTTGGAGTATATTGGTGTGATCTCGGATTGGGAGATTATTGGTGGGATCTGGGACTGGGAGTGTACTGGTGTGATCTGGGAGTGGGAGTGTATTGGTGTAACCTGGAATTAGGAGAGTATTGGCGTGATCTGGAAGTTGGAGTGTACTGGTGTGATCTGGGTGTGGGAGTTTACTGGTGTGATCTTGTAGTGGGAGAGTATTGGAGCGATCTGGGAGTGTGAGTGTACTGGTGTGATCTGGGAGTGGGAGTGTACAGGTGTTATCTGGGAGTGGTAGTGTATTGGTGCGATCTGGGAGTGGGACTGTACTGGTGTCATCTGGGAGTGGGAGAGTATTGGTGTTATCTGGGATTGGGATTGTACTGGTGTGATCTGGGTGTGGGAGAGTATCGGTGGGATCTGGAAGCGGGAGTGTATTGGTGTGATATGGGATTGGGATAGTATTGTTGTGATCTGTGAGTGGGAGTGTATTGGTGTGATCTGGAAGTGGGAATGTACTGGTGTTATCCGGAAGTGGGTGTGTATTGGTGTGATCTCAGTGTGGGAGTATACTGGTGTGATCTCAGTGTGGGAGTGTATTGGTGTGATCTGGGAGTGGGAGTGTATTGGTGTGATCTGGAAGTGGGAGTATACTGGTGTGATCTGGGAGTTGGAGAGCATTAGTGTGATCTGGGAGTGGGAGAGTATTGGTGTGATCTTGGAGTGTGAGTGTACTAGTGTGATCTGAGAGTGGGAGACTATTGGTGTGATCTGGGAGTGGCACAATATTGGTGTGATCTGGGAGTGGGCGAGCATTGGTGTGATCTGAGAGTGGGAGAGTATCGGTGTGATCTGGAAGTGGGACATTATTGCTGTGATCTCGGAGAGGGAGTGGACTGGTGTGATCTGGGAGTGGGAATGTACTGGTGTGATCTGGGAGCGGGAGAGTATTGGTGTGATATGGGATTGGGAGAGTATTGTTGTGATCTGTGAGTGGGAGTGTATTGGTGTGATCTGGGAGTGGGATTGTACTGGTGTGATCGGGGAGTGGGAGAGTATCGGTGGGATCTGGAAGCGGGAGTGTATTGGTGTGATCTGGGAGTGTGATTGTACTGGTATGATCTGGGAGTGGAAGAGTATCGGTCTGATCTGGAACTGGGAGTGTACAGGTGTTATCCGGAAGTGGGTGTGTATTGGTGTGATCTGGGATTTGGAGTGTATTGGTGTGAACTTGAAGTGGGAGTGTGCTGGTGTGATCTGGGAGTGACAGAGGATTGGTGTGATCTGGGATTGGGCGAGTTTTGGTGTGATCTGGAAGTGGGACAGTATTGGTGTGATCTTGAGTGGGAGAGTACTGGTGTGATCTGCGAGTGGGAGTGTACTGGTGAGATCTGGGAGTGGGAGAGTATTGTGATCTGGGAGTGCGAGAGTACTGGTGTGATCTGGGTGTGGGTGGGTATTGGTGTGATCTGAGAGTGGGAGAGTACTGGTGTGATCTGGGAGTGGGAGTGTATTGGTGTAACCTGGAATTAGGAGAGTATTGGTGAGATCTGGAAGTTGGAGTGTACTGGTGTGATCTTGTAGTGGGAGAGTATTGGAGCGATCTGGGAGAGGGAGTGTACTGATGTGATCTGGGAGTGGGAGAGTATTAGTGTGATCTGGGATTTGCAGTGTATTGGTGTGATCTGGGAGTGGGAGTGGATTGGTGTTATTTGGGAGTGGGAGAGCATTGGTGTCATGTGGGAATGGGAGTCTATTGGTCTGACCTGGTACTTGGAGTGCATTGATATGATCTGGGAGTGGAACTGTACTGGTGTGATCTGGAAGTGAGAGAGTACTAGTGAGATCTGGTAGTGGGAATGTACTGGTGTGATCTGGGAGTGGCTCAGTATTGGTGTGATCTGGGAGTGTGAGTGTGCTGGTGTGATCTGGGAGTGGAAGAGTATCGGTGTGATCTGGAAGTGGGAATGTACTGGTGTTATCCGGAAGTGGGTGTGTATTGGTGTGATCTGGGAGTGAGAGTGTATTGGAGTGAACTTGAAGTGGGAGTGTGCTGGTGTGATCTGGGACTGACAGAGGATTCGTTTGATCTGGGACTCGAAGAGTATTGGTGGGATCTGGAAGTGTGAGAGTATTGGTGTGATCTGTGAGTGGGAGTGTATTGGTGTGATCTGTGAGTGAGTATGTACTGATGCGATCTGGGAGTGGGAGAGTACTGGTGTGATCTGTGTGTGGGAGTGTACTGGTGTGATCTTGTAGTGGGAGAGTATTGGTGTGATCTGGGAGTGGGAGTGTACTGGTGTTATCCGGAAGTGGGTGTGTATTGATGTGATCTGGGAGTGGGATTGTACTGGTGTGATCTGGGAGTGGGAGAGTATCGGTGGGATCTGGAAGCGGGAGTGTATTGGTGTGATCTGGGAGTGGGATTGTACTGGTGTGATCTGGGAGTGGGATTGTACTGGTGTGATCTGGGAGTGGAAGAGTATCGGTGTGATCTGGAACTGGGAGTGTACAGGTGTTATCCGGAAGTGGGTGTGTATTGGTGTGATCTGGGATTTGGAGTGTATTGGTGTGAACTTGAAGTGGGAGTGTGCTGGTGTTATCTGGGAGTGACAGAGGATTGGTGTGATCTGGGATTGGGCGAGTTTTGGTGTGATCTGGAAGTGGGACAGTATTGGTGTGATCTTGAGTGGGAGAGTACTGGTGTGATGTGGGAGTGGGCGTGTACTCATGCGATCTGAGAGTGCGAGAGTACTGGTGTGATCTGGGTGTGGGACAGTATTGGTGTGATCTGAGAGTGGGAGAGTACTGGTGTGATCTGGGAGTGGGAGAGTATTGGTGTCCTCTGGGAGTGGGATTGTATTGGTGTGATCTCGGATTGGGAGATTATTGGTGGGATCTGGGAGTGGGAGTGTACTGGTGTGATCTGGGAGTGGGAGTGTATTGGTGTAACCTGGAATTAGGAGAGTATTGATGTGATCTGGAAGTTAGAGTGTACTGGTGTGATCTGGGTGTTTGAGTGTACTGGTGTGATATTGTACTGGGAGAGTATTTGAGCGATCTGGGAGTGGGAGTGTACTGATGTGATCTGCGAGTGGTAGAGTATTGGTACAATCTGGGAGTGGGAGTGTACTGGTGTTATCTGGGAGTGGGTGAGTATTGGTGTGATCTGGGTGTGGGAGTGTACTGCTGTGATCTTGTAGTGGGAGAGTATTGGTGTGATCTGGGAGTGGGAGTGTACTGTTGTGATCTGGGAGTGGGTGAGTATTGGTGTGATCTGGGATTTGGAGTATATTGGTGTGATCTCGGATTGGGAGATTATTGGTGGGATCTGGGACTGGGAGTGTACTGGTGTGATCTGGGAGTGGGAGTGTATTGGTGTAACCTGGGTGTGGGAGTTTACTGGTGTGATCTTGTAGTGGGAGAATATTGGAGCGATCTGGGAGTGTGAGTGTACTGGTGTGATCTGGGAGTGGGAGTGTACAGGTGTTATCTGGGAGTGGTAGTGTATTGGTGCGATCTGGGAGTGGGACTGTACTGGTGTCATCTGGGAGGTGGAGAGTATTGGTGTGATCTGGGATTTGCAGTGTATTGGTGTGATCTGGGAGTGGGAGTGGATTGGTGTTATTTGGGAGTGGGAGAGCATTGGTGTCATGTGGGAATGGGAGTCTATTGGTCTGACCTGGGACTGGGAGTGCATTGATGTGATCTTGGAGTGGAAGTGTACTGGTGTGCTCTGGGAGTGGGAGAGTACTGAAGTGATCTAGGAGTGGGAGAGTATTGGTGTGATCTGGGAGTGGGAGTGTACTGGTGTGATCTGGGAGTGGGAGAGTATTGGTGCGATCTGGGAGTGGGAGAGTATTGGTGTGATCTGGGATTTGCAGTGTATTGGTGTGATCTGGGAGTGGGAGTGTATTGGTATTATTTGCGAGTGGGAGAGCATTGGTGTCATGTGGGAATGGGAGTCTATTGGTCTGACCTGGGACTGGGAGTGCATTGGTGTGATCTGGGAGTGGAAGTGTACTGGTGTGATCTGGGAGTGGGATTGTACTGGTGTGATCTGGGAGTGGAAGAGTATCGGTGTGATCTGGAACTGGGAGTGTACAGGTGTTATCCAGAAGTGGGTGTGTACTGGTGTCATCTGGGAGTGGGAGAGTATTGGTGTGATCTGGAATTTGCAGTGTATTGGTGTGATCTGGGTGTGGGAGTGTATTGGTGTTATTTGGGAGTGGGAGAGCATTGGTGTCATGTGGGAATGGGAGTCTTTTGGTCTGACCTGGGAGTGGGAGTGTATTGATGTGATCTGGGAGTGGAAGTGTACTTGTGTGATCTGGGAGTCGGAGTGTACTGGTGTGATCTGGGAGTCGGAGAGTACTTTGATCTGGGAGTGGGAGTGTACTGGTGTGATCTGGGAGTGGGAGAGTATTGGTGTGATCTGGCAGTGGGAGTGTATTGGTGTGATCTGGGATTGGGAGTGTATTGGTGTGATCTAGGAGTGGGAGTGTATTGGTGTGATCTGTGAGTGGGAGTGTACTGGTGTGATCTGTGAGTGGGAGTGTACTGGTGTGATCTGTGAGTGGGAGAGTATTGGTGTGATCTGAGAGTGGGAGAGTATTGGTGTGATCTGGCAGTGGAAGTGTATTGATGTGATCTGGGAGTGGGAATGCACTGCTGTGATCTGAGAGTGGGAGTGTATTGGTGTGATCTGGTAGTGGAAGTGTATTGGTGTGATCTGGGAGTGGGATTGTATTGGTGTGATCTGGGAGTGGGAATGCACTGCTGTGATCTGGGAGTGGGAGTGTACTGTTGTGATCTGGGATTGGGAGAGTATTTTTGGGATCTGCGGATCTGTTACCAGGAGTGCAGCGGTGGTCCTCGGGTTCTCGCAGTAGGAATGCAGTTTGGGATATCAGGGGATATGGCAATAGAAGACCAATGGTGGGGGGCCTATGGTTCTGGCAGTGGAAGTGGTCAGAGCACCTGGGAGTGTGGGTTTCAGGGATTCAGGCAGTGGTGGGTGTCAGTGCATCTGGCAGCGAGAATGCAGTGAAAGAGGTCACAGGATCTGGCAGTTTGTGTGCAGTGGAAGTGGTCATGGAATCTGGGAGTGGGAGTGCAGTGATGGGAATCAGGTTTATCTTGCAGTGGGAGTGTATTTCTGTGTGTACGGGGAACAGTGGTGGGATCAGTGGGGATGGCAGTGGGAATGCAGTTGTGGTAGCGGTCAGGGATTCTGGCAGTGGGGGTGGAGTGGAAGAATCTGGAAGCAGTAATCCAGTGGTGGGGTGGGGCGGGGGTCAAATTTTGTTGCACTTGGACTGCAGTGTTAGGGTTGGGGACTGGTGTTTGGAGTGTACTGGAAGTTGTCAGGGGTTCTGGCAGTTGGCCTGGAGAAGTGTTGACGGGGGAGATGTCACTGGGACAGCAGGGGTGGAGTCAGGAACATGTATATTTGGACTTTCAGAAGGTCTTTGACAGTGTGCCGCATATGAAGCTGTTTGCCAGGTTAAGAGCTGATGGCATTTCAGGAAAGTTACTGGCATCATTAGAGCATTGGCTGAATGGTAGAAAGCAGTGATTAGGAATGAAAGGATCTTTGTCTGGTTGGCTGCCAGTGGTGTTCCACAGGGGTCGGTGTTGGGACCGCTTCTTTTTATACTGTATATAAATGGTTTAGATGTTGGAATAGATGGCTTTGATGCCAAGTTTGCAGATAATACAAGGATTGGTGGAGGGGCAGGCAGTGTTGAGGAAACAGGTAGGCTGCAGACGGACTTAGAAAAAATTAGGAGAATGGGCAAATGAAATACAATGTTGGACAATGAACTTTGGTAGAAGAAATAAATGTGCAGACTATTTTTTAAACGGGGAGAAAATCCAAAAATCTAAGATGCAAAGTGACTTGGGAGTCCTTGTGCAGAACACCCTAAAGGTTAACTTGCAGGTAGAGTCAGGAGCGAGGAAGGCAAATGCAATATTAGTATTTATTTCAAGAGGTCTGGAATACAAGAGCAAGGATTTGATGCTGAGGCTTTATCAGGCACTGGTGAGGCCCCACCTTGAGTATTGTGAACAGTTTTGGGTCCTTCAACTTAGAAAAGATGTGCTGGCATTGAAGAGGGTTCAGAGGAGGTTCACAAGGATGATTCCAGGAATGAAAGGGTTATCATACGAGGAACGTTTGATGGCTGTGGGTCTGTACTCACTGGAATTTAGAAGGATGAGGGGGGATCTCATTGAAACCTTTCAAATATTTAAAGGCCTAGATGGAGTTGATGTGGAAAAGATGTTTCCCATGGTGGGGAGTCTGAGACAAGAGGACACAGCCTCAGGATACGGGGAAGTCCATTTAAAGCAGAAATATGGGAACATTTCTTTTGCCAGAGGGTGGTTAATTTGTGGAATTTATTACCACAGGCAGTTGTGGAGGCCAGATCATTGGGTGTATTTAAAGCAGAGCTTGATCGGTTCTTGATTGGATATGGCATCAAAGATTCTGAGGAGTGGGACTGAGGGAAGGAAAAAGGATCAGCCATGACTGAATGGCGGAATAGACTCGATGGGCCAAATGGCCTAACACTGCTCCTATGTCATATGGTAACTGATCCAGGCACCTAGATTGGGAGGACAGTGTTGTAGTTCAGGGGTTCTGGCAATCAGAGTGCAGTGGATCTGGCGGTGACCGTGTGGTAGAGCTGCTCAGGGGATATGTCAATGGCAGAGTCAGGGGGTCTAGGACTGAGAGTGCAGTGGTGCCGTTCAGAGAATCCATCATTGATTGGGATTGCCGTGGTGGGGGTCAGGGGTTCTGTCATTGGAAGTGCAGTGCTGTGTTCCAGGCAGTGGAAAGGGTCAGGGGATCTGGCTGAGCGAGTCAGTGCTGAACGTCAGAGAGCTGGCAGCAGGAATGCAGTAGTGGCAGCTGGGGGTATGGCAATGGGGGTGCAGTTTTGGGCGCCTGCGAATCCGACAATGTGTGAGCTAAGTTGGGGGTCAGGTGTTTCTTGTACTGGGAATGCGGTGATCGGTGCACGGGGTTCTGTCACTGGGAGTGCAGTGGCGGGATCAGTGGAAATGGCCGTGGGAGAGCAGTCAGGGATTCGGGCTGTACGAGTGGAGTGCAAGGCGTCAGGGGTTATGGCAGTGTGAGTACAGTTGTGGGGGGGTCAGGGAATCTGGCGGTGGGGGTGAGGATTATATTGCACTGCAGGTGCGGTGTTGGGGTCAGACAAAGTGGCACTGGGAGTGCAGTGGTCTGGCCGTGGGATGACAGTGTAAGGAGTCGGGGCATCTGGATTGGGAGTACAGGTGTGTTGGCAAAGTTGCTTGGCATGGGACTGCAGTGGCAGGGTCAGGGCATGTGGCATTGGGATTGCAGCGGTGGGCGTCAGGGGGCCTAGCATTGGGAGTACAGTGTTACTGTTCAGGGGATCTGCCATTGGGAGTGCAGTGGTGGGGTCAGGCAGTGGAGGTGCAGTGAAATGTGTCAGGAGATCTGGCAGTGTGGGTACAGTTGTAGGAGACCAGGAATCTGGCAGTGGGAATTCAATGTAAGGGTTCAGGGCATCTAGCTTCAAAGTGCAGTGGTGTGGGTCAGGTGGTCTGACGTTCGGAGTGCGGTGGTCAGTGGAACTGGGTGGAATAGGCAGGAAAGGTGAAGAAGGAATGTAAGGGGAAAGCACTATGTGAAGTAGAAGGAGGCGGAACCATGAGGGAGGTGATAGGCAACTGGAGGAGGAGACAGAGTGAAACTGGGATGGTGGAAGGGAGGGGGAGGGAACTACTGGAAGTTGGAGAATTCGATGTTCATGCCCAGGGGCTGGAGACTACCCAGAGGTGGTGCTCCTCCATCTGCCACAACAGACAGGATCTCCCGGTTGCCACCCACTTTAACTCTGCTTCACATTCCCATTCGGATATGTCCATACAGGGCCTCCTCTACTGCCATGATGAGACCAAACTCAGGTTGGAAGAGCAACACCGGCTATAGCAGCTCAACACCTTCCATGCAGATCTTTGCCACCCGGGGGTCACCCGGCTTTTCCATTTCGTGAAAGCCCAGAACCTGCCATACTCCCTTGAGGACATCAGGACGATGACCAGGGACTGCCAAATCTGCGCTGAGTGCAAACCGCACTTCTACCGTTCTGAAAAGGCACAACTTCTCAAGGCCACCCGCCCCTTTGAGCGACTGAGTGTCGACTTTAAGGGCCCCCTTCCCTCCACCGACCGCAATGTCTACTTTCTCAACATAATCGACGAGTACTCGCGGTTCCCCTTTGCCATCCCCTGCCCCGATACCACTGCCACGTCCGTCATAAAAGCCCTGTGCCAGCTCTTCACTCTGTTCGGATATCCCTGCTATATCCACAGTGATAGAGGGTCCTTGTTTATGAGTGACAAGCTGCACCAGTACTTGCTAGCTAGGGGTATTGCTATTAGTAGGACCACGAGCTATAATCCCCGGGGGAATTGACAGGTGGAGAGGGAGAATGCCACTGTGTGGAAGGCCACACTTTTAGCCCTTAGGTCAAAGGGTTGCCGGTCTCTCGCTGGCAGGAGGTCCTCCCCGAGGCACTCCACTCTATCCGCTCCCTGTTATGCACATCCACCAATGCCACCCCTCATGAGCGACTCTTTTCTTTCCCAGGAAGTCTGCCACTGGGACCACCCTACCGGCTTGGCTGACGTCCCCAGGGCCAGTGCTGCTCCAGAAACATGCGAGGAGCAATAAATACTCCCCGCTGGTAGAGAGGGTTCACCTACTACACACGAATGCCCAGTATGCCTACGTGGTCTTACCTGATGGGCGGGAGGACACGGTCTCCATCTGTGACCTGGCACCCGCAGGAGCACCAGACCCCTACTCCGAACACTCCACGGTGACTATAAACCCCGTACCCATCAATGTATATACCCACAAGACACTGCGCACGCCAAGCCCTACACAGACTCCTCACGACACTCCCATACCGGGCGCCACACACATGCATGAGGGGTTACTGATGCCTAACGGGCTGGCACCTCAAGTCAGGCCGTAGCCAGCACAACCACCATCACCGGTGCAATCACCACCGGTGCTACGTAGATCACAGTGACAGATTCGACCACCTGATAGACTTAACCTGTAAATATACTTGTAAGAAACTTCGCCCCGTGGGGATTCTCTTTTAAAGCAAAGGAGGGGTGAATGTGGTGAACTACATATACCTGTCTGGACACGCCCCTCTGCTGACTGCTCCTGTTGCTCCTCCCACAGACCCTGTATAAAGGCGATTGGGGCACTGTTCCTCCCTCAGTCTTCGAGATGTCATGCTCCCTTTTCGCTGTTAATAAAAGCCTATCATTCACTTCCATTCTCTGAGAGTTATTGACGGTGCATCAGTAGTCAGATTGATGAGAAGAGTAAGGACTGGAGGTCAGGACTCCATCACCAACTTGGCCAGTAAGAGGGTAGGAGGCATACAGTGGGAAGACTGGACAATCAGTAGCATATCAAGTAGGCATGGGAATCTGCAGGATCAAAGGTGAAAAATGGGATCCAGAGGCACCAGTCCAATGTTGCGTATCCTGGCAATATCCAATGATGGTCTTTATCCAGCCTTTTTGATCTAACTTCCCATTCACACCACTAAAAAGTAGACCTAAACCCATTAAGCTGACCCTCCAATATCACAATGAAGCCAAGTAATCTGTTAATCATTCTATAGGCACCCTGCTACTGTGAAATCATTATATTATCAGAACTGGTAGAATTTTAGCTCAATCCCCGTCTGGATTGTTCAGTCAAGTTGGCACCTGCGTACACCACTCCCTCGGTTGACATCTTCTGGATAGACCATGAAACTGTTGACTTCAAGCAAAACACATAAACTGTTGGTGGAACACAGCAGGCCAGGCAGAATCTAAAGGAAGAAGCACTGTCGACGTTTCGGGCCAAGACCCTTCGTCAGGACTGACTGAAAGAAAAGATAGTAAGAGATTTGAAAGTGGGAGGGGGAAGGGGAAATCCAAAATGATAGGAGAAGACAGGAGGGGGAGGGATGAAGCTAAGAGCTAGAAAGTTGATTGGCAAAAGGGATACAGAGCTGGAGAAGGGAGAGGATCATGTGACTGGAGGCCTACGGAGAAAGAAAGGGGGAGGGGAGCACCAGAGGGAGATGGAGAACAGGCAAAGAGTGATTGTGAGAGGGGCAGAGAGAGAGAAAAAAAGGGTGGAATAAATAAATAAGGGATGGGGTAAGACAGGGAGGAGGGCATTAACAGAAGTTCATGCCATCAGGTTGGAGGCTACCCAGCCGGTATATAAGATGTTGTTCCTCCAACCTGAGTGTGGCTTCATCTTGACAGTAGAGGAGGCCATGGATAGACATATCAGAATGGGAATGGGACGTGGAATTAAAATGTGTGGCCACTGGGAGATCCTGCTTTCTCTGGCGGACAGAGCGTAGGTGTTCAGCAAAACGGTCTCCCAGTCTGCGTCAGGTCTCACCAATATATAAAAGGCCACACCGGGAGCACCGGACGCAGTATACCACACCAGCCAACTTACAGGTGAAGTGTCGCCTCACCTGGAAGGACTGTCTGGGGCCCTGAATGGTGGTGAGGGAGGAAGTGTAAGCTTCATTTACATCTGATTTTCATCTTAAAATTGTTTCTGGATCTGTTAGAGCTTGTGATTTACAGTTTGGAGATCGACTGAGTGATCCAAGACTTTGCTGTCTCCGAGAAGTTTCCAGGAAGCAGACACGAACCTCGAGGCGAAGAAATCACAAGATGAGACACCAGCTGATGTTCGACTCCATTTGCCAATTAAAGATTGAAACATCGAGGTGAATGCGGAACGCATGTGTGAGTTCAGCATTGACTACCTGCCTTTTGATTGCTGATGGAATCATTCTACTGCCACAGAAGAAGCCTACGTGGCCTATCGCTGTGCCCAGAGGGTAGGCTGCTTCACTTGAGCAGTGTCTCTCTCTTTCAATGATGAATTTGGACTATAGGCTATGGACTTTTTCAGTCTTGTGTTTTTTATATTCTGTGTTTTTGCCCATTCTTTCTCATTATTTTTTGTGTGGGTCATGGCATTGGGGGGGGGTCAATGTTCTAGTTGCATTTCGTGCAGAGGAAGGGGTTTGGGGGTCAATGTTCTTGTTAAATTTTGTGTGGGGGGGAAGTTGCAGTTTCTCTTTGAACTAACTTCCATGGTTTTCACTGTTCTCTGACTATCTGGAGAAGAAGAATCTCAAGAGTTGTATACTGCATACATATTTTGATAATAAATTAACCTTTGAACCTTTGGTGGTTTAAGTACAATTGAACTTGAATAAAAAGTCCGCTCAACACTTCTCTCTCAGTCAATGTCAATGGCAACGCAATAGCTGGTTATTCACCATCATGCTGTTGGTGTGAAAAATGGCCTGTAAAGCAATTGTGACAACAGGTTAGAGTAATCCATCAAATGTGAAACAACTTGAGGCACTTCTGAAAAATATATCAATGCAAGTCCTTTATTCTCCATTCAGAAGCAATGCTGATGTTGAGTGCCCGGTAATTGTGTCTACATTACGATGTTTTCATTCATTCTTTTGCTATTGAGCAACTGGCAAAGATTTTATTAGCCAGTTCCAAATGGTTTCAAACTGAATAGGTTACTGGTAATTTCAGATGGTAGTTAACTACTGTAGTTTTCCTTCTTGAAACAATGCGAACGCACCCTGAAAACATCTCAATGGCATGAATAATGTAGAAATGCAATAGCACTGTCTAATAGAATCACCTGCTTTCCAAAGCTGAAGATATTCCATCAAGTATATTGATACCTTTTAAAATAATAAAATGATTCTGCCATCTGTGGGTTAGGGTGTGTCCCACCTGAGGCTTGAGAGAGAGAGCTGGCATGCAACAGCAACCACTAGACTTCAACACTACTTCATAGTTCTGAAGCAGGGATTCCCAGCCTGGGGTCCATGGAGCCTTCAGTTAATGGCAGGGGTCCATGACATAAAAAAGTCAAGTCACTGTTTATTGTCATTTCAACCATAACTGCTGTATGCAGTAAAAACGAGACAATGTTTTTCAGGACCATGGTGCTACATGAAACAGTACAAAAACTACACTGAACCACGTAAAAAACAACACAGAAAAAAAATCTACACTAGACTACAGACCTACCCAGGACTACATAAAGTGCACAAAACAGCGCAGGCATTACAATAAATAATAAACAAGACAATAGGGCAGTAAGGTGTCAGTCCAGGCTCTGGGTATTGAGTCTGATAGCTTGGGGGAAGAAACATCATCTGGTCATGAGAGCCCAAATGTTTCGGTGCCTTTTCCCAGATGACAGGAGGGAGAAGAGTTTGTATGAGGGGTGCATGGGGTCCTTCATAATGCTGTTTGCTTTGTGGATGCAGTGTGTAGTGTAAATGTCCATAATGGTGGAAAGAGAGACACCAATGATCTTCTCAGCTGACCTCACAATCCGCTGCAGGGTTTTGCAATCCGAGATGGTGCAATATCCAAACTAGGCAGTGATGCAGCTGCTCAGGATGCTCTCAATACAACCCCTGTAGAATGTGATGAGAATGGGGGGGTGGGGTGGGAGATGGACTTTCCTCAGCCTTCACAGAAAGTAGAGACATTGCTGGGCTTTCTTTGCTATCGAGCTGGTGTTGAGGGACCAGGTGAGATACTCTGTCAGGTGAACACCAAGAAATTTGGTGCTCTTAACCATCTCTACCAAGGAGCCATCGATGTTCAGCGGAGAGTGGTCGTTCTGTGCCCTCTTGAAGTCAACAACCATCTCTTTTGTTTTGTTCACATTCAGAGACAGGTTGTTGGCTCTGCACCAGTCTGTTAGCCACTGCACCTCCTCTCTGTAAGCTGACTCGTCGTTCTTGCTGATGAGACCCACCACGGTCGTGTCATCGGCGAACTTGATGATGTGGTTCGAGCTGTGTGTTGCAGCACAGTCGTGGGTCAGCAGAGTGAACAGCAGTGGACTGAGCACGCAACCCTGGGGGCCCCCGTGCTCAGTGTGATGGTGTTGAAGATGCTGTTCCTGATCCAGACTGACTGAGGTCTCCCAGTCAGGAAGTCTAGGATCCAGTTGCAGAGGGAGGTGTTCAGGCCAAGTAGGCTCAGCAAAAAGATTGAGAACCCTTGCTCTAAAGCTTTAGCAGTGTCTCCATATCATGAAAAATCTAGGCAAAGATGCAAAACCTTTTTTTTCTTATTTAGTTAGACAGCTTCCTTTTCAACCAGCAGATTTTGAGTTAAAATGAGACAGGTTATTTCATTGCTTATAACTTATTAAAGAAAAAAAGAAGAAAGCAGCTTTGTGATCTCCTGGTTTAGGATGTATCAAAATTGATAAAGCAGAGGGTAAAAGAAGACATTTCTTTTTTTTTCATTAAACATTCTTCACACGAGGCAGCAGCAACAATGACAGCCCTTCAGTCATTATTTTCTTCCTTACCTGCTTGACAGGGGGCTGATGAATTCAATGGGATCAATGGGCTTATTTCCACAACTGAGAGATATGGAGCACCTAACTCTGTATCTAAGTGAATGACCGACTGAAACAGCACAATGCATTCTCAAGCCCAGCCTTTCTAATTGTTAATTAACCAGTCTTAAATAATATACAACTCCTCACCTCCACAAAAAATGCTACAGGAATTTAAAACGTTGGAAAGTTCATTGTATCTCTTTTCTTAGATTGTTATATATACTGTACATACACAGTATATGTTATGGTTTATAGTGGATAATTACTTGATTTGATTTTGGTGGACTTTCATTCAAGATATTCCCCACTTTATTCCCCAAAAGATCACAAATTGTAAATGTTGATTATCTGTGAATGAACAGTTTGTTCTTTTTTAATGATATTTGCACACAACAATAAACAATTTCTTAAAAGTTCTCTCTGAATCACATCCAATTATTATTTTCTATGATAAGTACTTTAGTGGGAGAGCGATGATGTTACTTCAGCACTTTCTACCATAGCTAAGGTTACTGGATTATGTATATATTATAAATATAAATATGAGGAATGTAGAATTACTTTAAATTGGAGAAAAATCTCATCATTAATTTAATTATAGTTGAACTCTAATCCCATTTCATTTCAAGACTACATTATTTCACTCAACATGTGCATCATCACAAGAAATTAGATAATTAGCTTTTAAAATGTATTTTTGTTTTCAATGACTTACCCATCTTTTTATGCAGCATGGGCTTCTTCATTCATTTTATCTGATGTGACATTGCTGACAAGACCAGTATTTATTACTTTTACAGTACTTAACTTCCCTCAAGGTGGTGGAGATGAGCCACCTTCTTGAATCTGAATGGCTGTTTCAAAGAGCAGCTAGGGGTCACCATGTGTTGGCAGCTATGACGATACCCAACTTGGATCCAGTGTGGAAAGATTTGTTTTCCTAAAGGATGCAAGCAAGCTAACTCAATCCACTATTTTCATTGCAACAGAATGGATGGGGGAGAGATCAAGGTGGTCTCTGTTTTATAGATGGCACAAGTGCCATCTGTAAACTCACTAATGACACGACTGATGTTGGCGGAATCTCAGATAGCGATGAGGAAGCATGCAGGAGTGAGATAGATCAGCTGGTTGAGTGGTGCCACAACAGCAACCTTGCACTCAACATCAGTAAGACCAAGGCATTCATTGTGGACTTCAGGAAGAGGAAGCTGAGAAAACACACACCAATAATTATTGATGGGTCAGTAGCAGAAAGGATGAGCAGTTTCCTTGGGTTGTAACATTTCAGAAGATCTATTCTGGGCGCAACATATTGATACAATTGCAAAGAGGGCATGTCAGCAACTATATTTCATTAAGAGCTTCAGGAGAGTTGGTATGTCACCAAACACTCCAGCAAATTTCTACAGATGTACCGTGGAGAGCATTCTGACTGGTTGCATCTCCATCTGGTCTGACACGGCCACTGCACAGGATAGAAAAAAGCTGCAGAAAGTTGTAAACTCAGCCAACTCCATCTTGGGCATGAGCCTCCCCAACATCCAGGACATCTTCAAAAGTCAATGCCTCATAAAGATGGCATCCGTCATTAAGGACCCTGAGCATGCAGGACATGACCTCTCTTCAAAGAGACTAAAGACACACATTCAATGTTTTAGGAACAGCTTTTTACCCTCTTCCATCAAATTTCTGAATGGCCAATGAACCCATGAACACTACCACACTAATTTTGTCTCTTTTTGCAGTACTTGTTTCATATATTGAAACTTAAAGTAATTTATTATGTATTGCACAGTACTACTGCCGCAAGAGAACAAAATTCAAGACAGATGTCAATGATAGTAAACCTGATTTCAATTCTGATCTCTTTCCAGATCTGTGGAATCAAGTAATTGAATATAAATTCTCCAGCTTTCAAGGCACAATTCCAATCTGCATTTCTAGATTAATGATTCTGGAGTCCAGATGATATCCAGTAAACTAACAGCTAAGCGATTGAATCCACAAATTTGTAAATTGCTTCAGGTTTTGACTCCCAAGGAATTTCAGGATTACATTTGATCAGAGTGCTAATGAGCACATCAATGTGCTCAATATCAATGCTAGCTAACATCAATGCTAGCTATGGCATCAAATTCTTAGCTGAATAAGAATATTTGATAATAAGACATATTGGGATATGGGGGTGAGAGTCTTTCAAATTAACACATTAGATTCATTCCTCAGAAATTTATTGTAGTATGAATCTCCCAATAAACATGAAATTCCAACAGTGCATGGCCACCTTTACAAAGATACATTTATCTAATATAAATGTAATGTTACAATATCTTTCCTTTAATGAAGAAAACATTGAATTGGTTAGGTGAGGGGATTCACAGCCTTAAATTGAAATGACACATACGGGCAGCAGCTTTGAAAGATATCTAACCGTCTGGGATACCATTTCCAATATTTATAAAATATATCAGGGACTCATACGTTGTAATAATCAGAGCAATGGTGACCATAAAGTCAGAACAGAAAAGAGGCAGATATTTTGTCTTTATGGGAGGTCAGCAAATCTTCTTCCTTAAGTTTATTAGTTTATTTATCAAATAGTCCTATTGCGATGCAATTTACTATATTCTATCTGACATTCTCTTAGCACAGCTTTAAGTAGAACACCATCTCATTTATCATTGAGTTATAGAGAATGGAAATATTTGTAGATCTAGTGCCTTAGCTGTTGGATAACTCCAAATAAAGGAAATTCTCTTAAACTGCATCTTCATATAGGGGTTTTGAAATGTGGGCCTTCTTATAGAGTCATAGAAAAGTTCAGCACAGAATCAGGCCCTTTGGCCCATCTCATCCATGCTGAACCATTTAAACTGCCTACTCCCATCAACCTGCACCAGGACCATAGACCTCCATACCAATACTATCTATATACCTATCCAACCTTCTCTTAAACGTTGAAGTCAAGCTCGCATGCACCACTTGAGCTGGCAGCTCATTTCACACTCTAACGACCCTCTGAGTGAAGAAGTTTCCACGTGTTCCCTTAAACTTTTCACCTCTCACCCTTTACCCATGACCTCCAGTTGTAGTCCCACCAACCTCAGTTGGAAAACTCTACTTACATTTACTCTATCTATACCCCTCAAAATTTTGTATAGCTCTATCAAATATCTCCCCTCAATCTTCTGTGTTCCAAAGAATAAAATCTTAACTTATTCAATCTTTACTTATAACTTAGGTCTTCCAGTCCCAGCAACATCCTTGCAAATTTTCACTGAACTCTTTCAACCTTAGTTAAAATTTTCCTGTAGGTAGGTGACTGAATCTGCACACAGTACTCCAAATTAGGCCTCACCAATGTTTCATGCAACTTCAACATAACATCCCATTTCCTGTACTCAATACTTTGATTTATGAAGGCCAATGTGCCAAAAGCTCTTTACGATCCTATCTAACTGTGCCGCTACTTTCAATGAATTATGGACCTGTATTTCCAGATCTCTTTGTTCTCCTGCACTCCTCAGTGCCCCAACGTTCATTGTGTAAGACCTTCCCTGGTTGATCCTACCAAAGTGCATCACCTCACACTTGTCTGCATTAAGTTCTATCTGCCATTTTCCTGCCCATTTTTTACAATGGTCCAGATCCCGCTACAAGCTCTGATAGTCTTTCTCACTGTCCATTACACCCTCAATCTTGGTGTCATCCGCAAATTTGCTGAACCATTTAACCACATTATCATCCAGTTCATTGATATAGATGACAAACAACGGACTCCACTAATCTCAGGCTTCCAGTTGGAGAAACAACCATCCACTAACCCTCTCTGGCTTCTCCTGCAAAGCCACACACAAATTACCATTCTTTTGGCTCCACACATGAATTACCATTCTGATCTTCCAGAGTACCAATTTTGTCCCTTGCAATCCTTTTGTTCTTAACATATCTGTAGGATCCCTCAGGACTCCCTTTCACCTTGTCTGCAAAGACAACCTCATGCCTTCTTTTAGCCCTCCTGATTTCTTTCTTAAGTGTTCTCTTGCATTTCTTACACTCAAGTACCTCATTTGTTCCTACCTGCCTATACCTGCCATGCACCTCATTTTTTTTCTTAACCAGGGCCTCAATATCTCTTGAAAACCAAGATTCTCTGATACTGTTATCTTTACTTTTTATTTTGACAGGCACATACAAGCTTTGTACTCTCAAAATTTTACTTTTGAAGGCCTCCCACATATAAGTACACCTTTGCCAGAAAACAGCTTGTCCCAATCCACACTTGTCAGATCCTCTCTGATGTCTGACCTCAAAGAGACTGGATGAGTGGCCTGTCTATTTGATGTGGGCAGCGGTCTCCCAGAGCACCTTACAACATTTGGCACACAGGATACCACTGTTCGAATGACAGTTTGGTTATCCTCTGCCTCACTTTCTGGAACAGAAGGCTGAGGTTGCAGTCCCTCTGGACAAGCAAAACTGGATTAGGACAAGAAAGATCTTGCTGGACTCTATCCAGAAAGCGGACACTAAGTCAAACTGAAAGAGAAGACAGGGACCTGCTTTACAGCCTGGGCAACAGGTCTGGCTGTCCACTCAGGATCTGCCTTTCTGGGTGGAGTCTAGAAAGTTGGCACCTAAGTTCATTGGACCCTTCAAAGTCCTGAGGAAAGTAAGCCCAGTGGCTTACACTTTGCAGTTCCTGAAGGCTTCCACATCTCTAAATTAAAACCTGTCCGCACCAGCCCCTTAGCCCCACCACCATCAAGCCTCACTGCCACTCAGGTTTATCGAGGGACAGCAGGTCTTCCTGCGAAAAGACTTTTGGACTCATGTACTGTTTGGGGTGTTCGGCAATACCTCGTGGACTGGGAATGATTTTGACCTGAGGAGACGTGTTTGGTGCCTGAAAGAGACATATTGGTTCTAGTTCTCATCACCATCTCTCTGAGCAGCTAGGGCAGTCAGGAGTTGACTGTAGAGGAGGGGGTCCTGTTATGAGATGCTCCCAACCCTGCTTCCAGGATTTAGTCACTCTAACTCCCCAGAGTACAGATAGCTGGTGTGGCCCCTTTAAGGTTTTGGGATGGTCCTGTTAATTGGTAATCATGTTTTGGGTGTCAGGAATTGAGTATTTAAGGAACACTTGAACTACGGTTCGATGCTTAACTGTAAAATATGGTCTAGTGTCTGTTTTGTGCTCAGATCCAGTTTAATACCATGTCTTGAGCCTTGCTTCAGATTTTGGACCAAACTATCCTCGTCAAGGACTCTCGTCACAGTCTCATTCCCTAATAGCAGATCAAGTATCACACACTCTTCCACTGGGACCTCTATGTACTTGTTTAAGGAAACTTTCCTGAACACATTTGGCAAACTCTATCCCATCTAGTCCTTTGACAGCATGGGATTCCCAGTCAACATGTGGAAAGTTAAAATCACGTACAATAACAACTTTATGTTTCTTGCAACAGTCTGCAATCTCTCTACAAACTTGTTCCTCTAAGTCATGCGGACTGTTAGGTGGTCCATAATATAGCCTTATTACCTTTTTTATTTCTCAATTCCACCCATAAAGCTTCACTAGATGAGTTCTCCGGTCTTGACTGAGCACCGCCATGACATTTCCCCTGACTACGAATGCCACCATTCCCCCCTTATTTGATGCCACTCTGTCAGAATACTGAGCTGCCAGTCCTGCCCCTCCTGCAACCGAGACTCACTAATGATAAAAGAATGTCGTAATTCCAGGTGTTGACCAATGCTCTGAGCTCATCTGCCTTTTCTACTACAGTTCTTGCAGTTCTGATGAAGGGTCTTGACCTGAAATATCGACTGTTTGTTTCCATAGATGCTGCCTGACCTGCTAAGATCCTCCAGCATTTTGTGAATGCCTCATAAGTTTTGTAATTAAAATCTACATCACAAAGCTCAAATATTGGTATTATACATCCAAAACATTTATGCTCCTTAAACAAACCAGCTTAGAAAGAATAATCAGATAAAGAAGGCACAGCCACTATATTTGGAGTACAGTGGTTCCACGAGTGTGTTTATGAACATCACATCACCATTTACACAGATTGCAGATTGCTAATTTCCCTATTCCATGATGGTTTCTCCACAAGTTGAAATATGGTATAGGTTCTATTAACCTTGGGAGCCAAAAAACAAATATCATGGCTTTCAAAACAAGGAGATATCAAAGATGTGCACATACTCTCAGTTACCCAGTGAAAGCTAGATCTAACCACTGAGAAAGAAATACAGGGCCAAGTGGCTGTGAACGATGAGCTGGACACTCTGTCAGTGAGTACTGTACAAATGGATACCAGAAGATACTGAACTGTCTCAAGTTTGTAAGTTTGGACTATCAAAGTTCAAGGGAAATGGCACAGTGGAAATTTGATAGGATGCGGACTAACCAATTAGGAGGAATGGACGATGGGGCTATATATTCCACCAGACTAGACAAGCCCAGGTATCATCCCTGATGAAGATGGCAGAGTTTGTCATCAAAACATTGGTTAAAATCAATACCTGTACCCAGCTGGAAGCACAAGAAGAGTTTATTCATCATATATGTCGGGAAGTCTCTTGATCCTTTTTGAAGTAAATTTATTATTAAAGTATGCATATGTCACCATATACTACCCTAAGATTCATTACCTTGAAAGTATTCACAGTAGAACAAAAATACAATAGAATTAATTAAAAAAATTACACACAATCTGTGCAAATACAAACAGAAAGATAATGATAATAATAAATAAGTAAATAAATAATACTGAGAACATGTGTTGTAGTGTCCTTGAAAGTTAATCAATTCAGTGTTGACACGAGTGAAGTTATCCAACTGGTTTGGGAGCTTGATGGTTAAAGGGTAATAATTGTTCTTGAACTTGGTGGTGTGGGACCTACGGCTCCTGTACCTCCTTCTCAACGGCAGCAGCAAGAAGAGAGCATGGCCTGGATGTTGGACCATGAGCGAGGGAGAAAGAAATGTAGTTAATGCCCTATCAATTCCTTAGAGCTAATCCTGAGGAATGGGTGTGTGCATGGGATAGCAAGGTGATATCTGTGGTGATTTCAAAATAAACTCTGACATTAAGAAGCGTCAAATTGTGTCAAGTATCAAGAAAAGAGAAGTGCTTCAGCTACATTGTATCCTTGGGAGTGCTCTGAGTGGCAGTGGAGTAGACTTTGCTGGACCTTTCTTTGGGAAAATGCTCCTGCTGATATCTGATGCTCACTCAAATTAGGACTGATATTCAATGAATATTTCAATGTCCAGTGTTACCATTGTAAAGCTTGGTCAAAGTTCCACTGTTAATGGGATTGCCTCATATTCATTCCCAAACAATATATGTTACTTTGCAAATGCAGAAATTAAGGATTTTTTGAGATGAAATGGTGCAAATTATGTGACATCTTCCCCATTAAATAGTTTCTCTAATGGATTGCTGTTCAGACTTTCAAAATAAGGACTCAAGAAAGTTGTAGCAGCATTGAAACCAAAACGTTTCAGTTTTTATACCATCACTGCTTTACAGGGCAGTCTACAGCTGGATAGTCTCCTGCAGAGTTACTCAGGGCAAGGAAACTAAGGTCAAGGTTAGATATCATGAAAAACAAAATATAGAACAAATAATTAAAATGAAACAGCACTATAATAAAAGTTCAAAACTAGGGAACAGTACTTAGTAAAACTAAAATGAGTACCTATGCAGAACTGAGGTTGAGGATCAAGGTGGATTCTTGCTGAGTTTAAAGAAAGTATAAAGCCATTGTTAAATCCGGTCTTTTGGGGAATTGGGCAAATCACCCAGTGGCACAGACACCAAGTCAGAGCAAGGGTCTCTCAATTACCACATTTCTCAAAGCATGATTAGACTCCCGAAGTACCTTGGAATAATTATACATCACAAAGAAGTTCTGAGCAACTGCTGGAGGCAATATCTTCTGAGATAGGGAAGAGAAGATTCCCATTACAGTCAAAGAGAATGAGATATGAACTATTCTCATTCAAGTAGAGGTTAGCTGTTCCATGAGAGAGAGTTTTCTGAACTGCTGAACTAATTTGCAGGGATGGGTTGCAGGGTGGTGGCTATGTAGGAATAAATATATTTTAAGAAGAAATATATGTATGAACATAACTGAATACAGTAACAGAAACAAAGGAAATGAAAGAGAAAAAATGGAATGAGAAAATGCTAACAGGTCAGATGTTGCTGGTAAGTCTTGGCAGGCCAATTGTCTAGAATATAATGACATTTATTCTTAATTGTTATAATATATTAGCTTCAGCACAGAAAATAAATAATGTGTCACTGGTACCTTATAAATAAATATCCATGAGTTTTAATGCTCATAAGATAAATTCCAATCAAGTTTGCTAGGATCAGTGTATCCTTTAAAAGTGAAGTAGATTTAAAAGAAGATATTCAGTCACTACTATTCAAAAAACTTAATTTCACTTTAATGTTTCCCCTTAAATATATCCCTATCTTTATATGTTAATTGTTCTCTTGTGTTAAATTATTTCCTAACCACATCCTGGATAAAGGAATTCCTAACTTTTTCCACCATTTCTTCTTGAACATGTTAGTGACTACCTTTACATTTGAGCAGCTGTTTTGTTGTCTTCCTCATAAGCAATGTTATCTCCTCTACTTCTAACTAAATGAACCCCTTCAAAATCTGATACATCTTCTCAGTCCCCTTTAAGCATCTCTTTTCTACAGATGTAATCCCAGTCTGTTTAGGTCTTCCTAGTAATTAGTTATGATATCATCATTGGAAATACTCCCCACCCCCTTCACTTTTTCCAGAGCTTCCATATAATTTTTGCAATGCACAAAAGGTGGTCTATGTAAAGTTCTTCACGTACTTAGCACATTATCTTTACTTTTAATTTGTCCCCCAAATCTTATTGTGCCTTTTCCCCATTTGGATTCTTATTTTTAAAAGAGTAGGTGACCTCTTTTTTTTCACTAAACCTAGCACTTATCAATATCAATATATATTTGTTAGTTGTGTGGCAATGTCCATTTTGGTATTGTGCTTTTGATTTACAAGTTCAAATAATTTATGAATGGTGCTCCTTGTACTAATCCATGTGAAATGCAACTTCTTCCATTCCACCTGTCTGCAGATTTATTAAACCTCTACTCTTTATCATTTTGTTTTGCTTACAGTTTCCTGTTCATTCTGCCACATCTTTCGATTACATATATTCGAACATTAGTCATGAGTCTATGAGTCATAAGCACCTTATCACAAGTCTTTAGCAACTCCATATATTACATTAACCATTCTATAATAGTTTAATCTTTCTATTACTTCTTCAAAGAATTCAGTGTAAGGCAATCATGACATTCCTTTTAGAACCCATGTCTTCGAAATTTTTATTATACTTAAGGTAGCTAGATGTTTTTTTCTATTACATCATTGAGAAATAATTCCTAAGTCCTTCTTAACATCAGCACAAAATTAGCTAACTTTTATCTTCCTTGCATTTCTCTACATCTCTCTTTTTGATATGATAGCAATAGATGATACCATTATTATGACACTTTTTCATAACACATAAAACTCAGGGACTATTTAATTTCTTTGAACATGTATGGATGCAGTTCATCCAAATTAAGTCCTATCCAGTTGCTCAGGGTATCACGAATGTCATCATATCCACTTTCAATACATTTGCAAAGTTTAAAAAAAGAGGAATCTGATATGATTAACCATTTATTATCCTCTTCGTTATTCACATTAAATTTTAGTGGGACTGGAAATTACTATCAGTAGCCACTTTGTTAGGTCCCTCCTGTACCTAAAGTGACCACTGAGTGAATGTTTGTGATTTTCTGCTGCTGTAGCCCATCCACTTCAAGGTTCGACCTGTTGTGGATTTGGAGTTGTTCTTCTGCACTTCACTGTCGTAAAGTGAGGTTGTTTAAGTTACTGTCTCCTTCCTGTCAGCTTGAATCAGTCTGGCCATTCTCCTCTGTCCTCTCTCATTAATGGGGCATCTTCACCCCCAGACTGCCACTCACTGGATTTTTTTTTGTACACCATTCTTTGTAAACTCTGGAGACTGTTGTGTGTGAAGATCCCAGGAGATCAGCAGTTCCTGAGATACTCAGCCACTCCATCTGGCAGCAAAAATCATTCCATGATCAAAGTCACTTAGATCACATTTCTTCCCCATTCTGGAATTTGGTCTGTACAACAACTGAACCTCTTGACCATGTCTGCATGCTTTTGTAGATTGAGCTTCTGTCACATGATTGGCTGAGTAGATATTGGAGTACAGGTGTAACTGATAAGATGCCCACTGTGTAATTTCTGGCCCAAACAAAAATTATGCAGTTTCCCAATTCAGATCTTTCTTCACTCTTTTCTGCAATCATAAAATTTCAATCATTCTTTATTTAGTCTCGTGACCTTCAGATACCTCAAACACTATTGATATTTTCAATTGAATTTAGGCTTATATCATCCTTATTTTACTGTTTTCATTTGCTGTGCTGTGCTGTTCCATATATTAGTTCTTTCTCTTTTTTAAAATAAAGTCAAACAGATCATAAATTAGAAGAGAGACCTGAGTATAACAATAATAATTTAGAATCATAGTACAGGACATGATGAAAATATTTTAGAACCTAATATGAAATATTTGCCATTTCTGGGTTACTGCTACCAGAAAGAGCTAACAATCTTTGCTCTAACTTATAATAATATAAGAAAATATTTCATTTTGATAAATTCCTTGAAAATATATAACCTTGAGTTATTTTAGTAACAAAATCCACAGGGATGCATTGTTACTATCAAATAGTTTGAATAATTTCAAAGTTGCATGCTGTTCTATCATTTTCCAGTTTCTTGTAGGTGATTAAAATTCAGGCAGCACCATTGTGCCACTTCTCCATTCCATATTCTCTTTGCCGGCATTCTGCTATTGTTAAGTGCTGTAAACCTATTGTGTACTATAGGAGGCAGATTGAGGAACAGAGGACATGTTGATGCCATCTGCCTGTGTTTCTCTGTTCACAACACATGACTTTCATTAACACAGTCAATCAGATTCACATTCATAGTAAAATCTTCTTTGCATTTGTGAAGCTTAAAGTGCAACTTTCAGCGTCAGTGGGATGATACAACCTGTAGTGTCTGATCAGCTTCTGTTATATATTCATGGCCTTCCATTAGGGGAGTGGATTAAATGGATGGCTGGCCTCATTTTAAGCCAGCAGCAGTGACTAATCTATGAAGAAAATAGATTGAACTGCAAAATAAAAACTGCAGACTAAGTTAACATTTTCATGTTGAAGACCCTTCATCAGAATGGCAAAGAGCCTTCCTCATCTTAGCTTCTAAACTGAAACCCTGATAGATCATGGATTTGTAGCATGTTGCAAAATGTGTGTCATTCGGTTACTGAGCAGCACGGTGTAGGTCAAGGTGCAGCTGTCTCACAGCTACCGTGACTTGTGTCTGATTCCATTCCCTGTGTGGCATTTGCACGTTCTCCCTGTAACCATGTGGGCTCCACGTGGCTGTTCTGGTTTCCTCCCATATCCCAGAAATGTCTGTTAGCTTTGAGGGCCCTCAAGAATTACCCCTAGTGTTGGTTGCTAATGGAAAAAAAATCAGGGAAATAGTCATTTTTATCTGTAAGAAAATAGCTTCTGGGAAATAATTTGGGGAATGGGAATACTCTGGGAGCTGGAGGGGATACAATGGGCTAAATGGCCAGCTATGATGCCAGAAAGAAAAATGAGCATATGAATAACTGCTGCATGTTTTCCTTTGTGCACTATCTGGAGGGAATTCACAGAGAAATACAACATAGAAACATGCCCTTTTCTCAACTGCTCCATGCAAACAAAGATGCACAGTTAAGGTAGTTACATTTGCAAAGAAAGGGAACAGTGAGAGATGTAACTCCAGCCCGGATATGGGGGAGGAAGGGAAAGATAGAGATGCCCATCAGAGGATTGGTGGCCAGGTGGAGTGGAAACTGAGGCTTGCATCAGGGGTTTTGCAGAGTAGAGGAAGATGGGGCAGAGGCAGGATTGCTTCCATTAGAAATCTGCTGTCAAACTCAGTGAATGTGGTCATTATTTTTGCTGAGGTTCATAACAAGAATCAGGACTTTACTTGGTAAAGATAATCAGATCCAACTGGCTTTCCAAAGACTTATTCCACACAAGATGGAAGGTGGAATAAGGACTTTTAAAAAAGCTTTTGTTAAGGAATAGTTACCTTTATTTCCAAACCAGGCGAATGACTCCATTCTCAAAAACTAGTATGGGATCAAGAGCTCTGAACACTTCAGCTCTTGATGGAGAAAAATAACTTGACCTTGATCTTCCTGCAAATCCAGACAAATATGTAGCTACTTAAAATAATCATTTTAAGTGTTAGAAAAGTAAAATATCATACAAAGAGCTTCATAACAAGATAGAAGCATTGGTAATCTCTCTGGAGTTCTCCTAAACTTCTACTTCATTTTCCCTAGTCAAATGTCCAGTGTGCTCCTTTGCCTTTTTATCCTCTTTACAATTCCATCAGCAAGGAGTGCCTAAATGACAAAGTTGAAACTTGGCAGCTTTGTAAGAGAGGTAGAGCCATTAACTTCCATTTATTTCCATTGTACACTTTTAGTTGCTTTTAGTGGCCATTATTATTGGTAGCTACTTTCCTTAAGTAATAAAATTGCATACCTCATATTGAAAACTGAGAGGATTATTTCTTATTTAATTGTGAGCAATGAAGGAGAGTTTACAAATTTGCCACACCTCATTATACTGCAAACTTGCATCAGGAAATCAGTTATATATAATTTCAAATTTCAGTTTTAATTCTGACAGGATTATTTTTATTTAATTATTTTGAGATACAGCGCCAAACAGGCCCTTCCATCCCAATAGACAATAGAAAATAGGTGCAGAAGTAGACCATTCGGCCCCTCGAGTCTGCACCGCCATTCTGAGATCATGGCTGATCATTCACTATCAATACCCAGTTCCTGCCTTGTCCCCATATCCCTTGATTCCCCTATCCATCAGATATCTATCTAGCTCCTTCTTGAAAGCATCCAGAGAATTGGCCTCCACCGTCTTCTGAGGCAGTGCATTCCACACCTCCACAACTCTCTGGGAGAAGAAGTTTTTCCTCAACTCAATGAGCCGCAACACCCAGCAACCCACCTATTTAACACTAGCCTAATTACAGGACAATTTACAATGACCACTTAACCTAATAACTGGTACATCTTTGAACTGTGGGAGGAAATTGGTGCACCCTGAGAAAACCAACATGCTGACAGGGAGAACATACAAACTCCTTACAGCCTGCACCAGAAATGAACTCCAGAACACCCCGAGCTGTCAGAGCATCACGCTAACCGCTTACATTACCATGACGCCCATTAAATTAGAATACTTAGCTTACACGGAATAGAAGCAAGCCAATTGGATGAAACATTCCAGGCCAGTGTTTCTACCTCCTTCCTCATCTAAATCTATCAGTGTAGTCATATCTTCCCTTCTCCCTTGTGCTTGTCCAGATTTCCCTTAACTGTATCTGTACTATTTACTCCAACCATTCATGGAGGTACAAGCGCCACATTCCTACTTTGCTTCAGGTAAAAGGGTTTCCTTACAGGGTCCCTTGGTGGCCTTTTGATTATTGGAAAGATAGAGTCATCTTCTTCTTCCTTGTCTCCTTCTTGCAAAGTTTAGTACAGTTAAAAGCAAGCTACTGATTTGGAGTGTGGAACAAAGAGATGGAAAGTATACCTACTAAATTTCTCACCCACCCCCAAAAACACTCAATTAATATCAAAAAGTCTAATGCTTTTCAGAAAGTCAAATACACACTTATATACATTATGATGTCAGTGATATCCTAACAAACTTTCCATGTTAAACTGTGTCTGTCCCAAAGATCTCAATTTAGCAATTTAATGTTTCCTTTGCACCTCATAGGAACGGCATTCAAAAAATACATGCTGGACCATTTCATGACAAGAGCTCTCCCTACAAATGGCAATATCATGCATATTAATTCTGAACAAGGAATTATTCAATCTTGTATGTCCAATATGCAAACATGTCATTATAACTTCTTCCCTCCTTTTATACCCATCTCCCAGTTGAGTTCCTCCGAATTTTATATAAATGCCATCATTTCTTTTCCTTAACACAACTTTGCTGCCACAGTCACAAACAAGAGAAAATCTCCAGATGCTGGAAATCCAAGCAACAAACACAAAATGCTGGAGGAACTCAGCAGGCCACTATACTCTTTTTCCATAGATGCTGCCTAGCCTGCTGAGTTCCTCCAGCATTTTGCGTGCGTTGCTTTTTTGCCACAGTGATCAAATAGACTTCTTAATTACAGCTTTCACCTCCCCCTTATGCAAAGGCACCACTACATTTATGTTCATAATTTCAAGCAATTGCTTGGCAAGAATGTCTGCTACCTCGTTTCCTTCAACCCCAACATGGGCAGGGACCCATAAGAACTAAATACACAAGCCTAGACCATACACCCTCAATAGGTGTTGTCCAATCTCAAAAGGAATGTCTGACCTACGATTTGAAATACCTGGTTTAATAGGATATCAAAACTGAGAATGAATCAAAGCACAGAAGTACATAATCAAGGTGTACTTTGACCCATTCCAAGGCTAAAATTATAGCAACCATCTCAGATGTGAATACTGGTACTTTGTATGACAATCGTTTCTTAATAGTCACCTGAAACTTTGGAACATAACCTGTCCAACCTGTCACTGGATGCTTTGAACCATCTGTATAGATATATAAGAAGCCTTGCATATATTGCTGAACTTCCTGTGCCACTAATTATACAATCATTCTTCAGCTTGATCTTTCCTTGAAGGGAAAAAAAAACATGAAGGAGCGACAGATTAAACAACTTAAAACAATCCAAGGTTTTGTGCTCTTCCATTTCCCATCCACTCAAAACTGAAGACCTTGCAAACCCAGTGCTCCTAACACTCTACTAATGCTGCCAATATTGGATGGCCAACTTTATGTCCTCTTGCAATAACCTAATAAACCATTGCTGACTGTAACCTGTGTAGATACAAAGGTACTTCACCTACTTCTACCAAGGATGCCAAAACTGGGAGTGATTTAATAGCACCACAACATAATCTTAATGCTTGACCTTGAACTTTATCTCAGGACTTTGAAAGATAGAATCTGAGAAGGGGAAGGAAAATAATCGGAATGTAATGACCAATTTGAAAAGGTGGTGATTGATTAGGAGGAAGGAGTTGATCAGGCAAGATAATTCACAGTCAAAGAAAGGGGTAACAATTGGATAATAGTGAGCAATGATGGGACAGTGGATTGCTTAAACCAATTGGTTTGGGAGTTTTGCAACTAGAAAAGAGAAAAGTAATTATGAGAGGGAAGAAATATTAAAGGCAGAGAATAGCAGAGGGAGCAGTGGAAATCAGAGGAAGGAGGGAAATGATTAGGAGAAAGATGTAATTCTCAGAATGAAGATGAGGAAAAGGAATTGGTTAGAAGATTGCAAAAAAATATTGGGATAGGGTAAAGTGAAAGGGAGATGAAGAGGGAAAGGGAGAGATTGATTCCTGTACGGTTGGTGCTGTGATTAGAAGGGAAAAGTGATTGGTTGGCACAGATGTTTTGTGATTGGCTGTATCTAGCTGAAGCCAGGATTTGCATTTAGCACTGCAATAATTAGCTACACCATTGGGTATTCTTTTAACACCTGTCTTTGCTGACTCATTTAAAGGCTACAGGTTCAGTTATACAGTACGTTGGCTATATTTTCCTGAAAGTAACCAACATGTTGCCAGCACAAGTTTATAAAGGGAGACTCTAAAAGAACAACAGCAAATGTGGAAGTTACACTGAGTGTATGTTCATGGTCTTCTGCCGCTGTAGCCCATCCACTTCAAGGTTCAACATGTTGTGCGTTCAGAGATGCTCTTCTACACACCACTGTTGTAATCTGTGGTTATTTGAGTTACTGTCACCTTCCTGTCACCTTGAACCAGTCTGGCCATTCTCCTCTGTCCTCTCATTAACAAGGTGTTTTTACCCACAGAACTGCCACTCACTGGATGTTTTTGTTTTTCTCACCATTCTGTACAAACTCTAGAGACTGTTGTACATGAAAATCTCAGGAGATCAGCAATATCTGAGATTCTCAAACCACCTCATCTGACCCCAACTATCATTCCACGGTCAAAGTCACTTAGATCACATTTCTTCCCCATTCTGATGTTTGGTCTGAACATCTTGACCATGTCTACATGCATTGAATTGCTGATTTGAATTAACAAGCAGGTGCACAGGGGTACCTAATAAAGTGGCCACAGAATGTACAGAGAGATCCCAGCGTTATTCAAGCGAGAACTTATTTGCTTGCTCTAGGAGAAATAACAAAAGCAAAGGTGAGTTATTAAATACAGATTTTGTGTGTTTTCAGGATTAAAATATTGATTTAATGAGTAGCATAACTGTTTTTTTACAAGTTGACAAACCTTCCAAGTGTTTGTTGACAAACAATTCTTGTCAAAGATACAGAAATCTAGTTGGCATTGGCCAATTCATCAAATGTTAATCAATTGCAGAAATAGATTAATATATTGAAGCACAATAATACAGTAAAAGTATTAAAACTGAAATGGTCCTGCTGGATGAGCATCACCAATGAATAAACGGAAAGTGGAGAGGTTATATAAATTAAAAGTTTGCAGGTGTAAGAATATAAAAGAAAAACTGGAAAGGCCCGAGTTACTCAACCGGTCAAACAGTATCTATAGAACAAGAAACAGAGTTAAGTGTTTCAGGGTTTATATTTTCGTTTTGTGCATGTTTGTATACTTGTGATAATACTGGCAATACTTGGCCATGTAAAACAGTAAATAAAACACAAATATCTAATTAACAATTAAGCTGTAAATGTATCAACAGAAGCACAATTCAAACAAAGTCAGTCATTATTCAGTTGCAATATCATGACCTGTATTGAAGCATCAATTAGAAGAAGAAAGATTCCCCATTAAATCTCATTTATGTACGGAATTTAAAGATGTAACCTTCATTTTGTGAGGCTCTCCATGAGTTGAGATTGGCCGTGGATGTTGCGTCCTAGCTGTCGAAGTCGATATGTAGCTAGTATGTGAACCAGGATATACAATATGGATAACAGGCTGTTGCCCATGCAGCAGGCTCCCCTCTCCATGCAGCTAATGAATCCAAAGGAATGGAAGGGACCATTTTGACACCAGCAGCATCACAGTAGTTGCCAGTCAGCATTGAACTCAACTTATGGAATCCAGCTCCAGATTTTTCCTCAGAGTTTACTCCCAAGAAGTTCCCCATGAGATTTCAGATCAGAGTTTTCCTTCTCTTAGATGAACTGCCAACTACAGCTGACGAGCCCCATCTGTCTGAAATGACTGGTTTGAAGGCCCCAGTAACCGACCTTTGCGCCTTCTCCTGTCAGTAGAAATGGTTCTGCCGGGGTTAGTAGCTAAACTACATGCGATGGACTGGATTGGTTGTCAGTGGTTATTTGAGACGCAAACCATTGAGTGCATTTAATAGGTAGTGGGTGCTGATCCTCACTACCCACCTGGCTATGACAACCTTAAGAACCTTCATTACAAGTGCATAAATCACCAGACCACAGATTATAGAGAACTATGCAGCAAACTCAGTGTTATACTCCAAGCCTCAATTGCGGCAAATGTTTGTCTGTGTGTTTTTCTTAACTTCTGTGGATTATTGATTTTTTTATATATAAGATCATAAGATATAGGAGCATAATTAGGCCATTTGGCCCATCAAGTCTGCTCTGCCATTTCATCATGGCTGATCCAATTTTCCTCTCAGCCCCAATCTCCTATCTTCTCCCCGTATCCCTTCAAGCCCTGACCAATCAAGAATCTGTCAACCTCTGCCTTAAATAAACATAAAGATGTGGCCTACACAGCTGTCTGTGGCAATGAATTTCACAGATTCACTACTCTTTGGCTAAAGAAATTCCTCTTCATCTTCGTTCTAAAAGGACACCCCTCTCTTCTGAAGCTGTGTTCTCTGGCCTTAGACTCTCCCACCATAGGAAACATCCCCTCCACATCCACTCTATCAAGGCTTTTCATCATTCAAAAGGTTTCAATGAGGTCACCCCTCATTTTTCTGAAATCCAGTGAGTACAGGCCCTGAGCCATCAACTATTCTTCATATGACAAATGATTCAATCCTGGAATCATTTTCATGAACCTCTTTTGAATCTTCTCCAGTTTCAGCACATCCTTTCCAAGTTAAGGGGCCCAAAACTGTTCACAATACTCTAAGTGAGGCCTCACCAGTGCTTTATAAAGTCTCAACATTACATCCTTGTTTTTATATTCTAGTCCTCTGGAAATGAATGCTAACATTGCATTTGCCTTCCTCACCACCGACTCAACCTGCAAATTAACCTTCAGGGAATCCTGCACAAGGAACCCCAAGTCCCTTTGCACCTCATTTGTTTGTATTTTCTCTCTATTTAGAAAATAGTCAACCCTTCCATTTCTTCTACCAAAGTGCATGACTGTACACTTCCCAACACTGTATTCCATCTGCCATTTCTTTTCCCATTCTCCTAATCTAAGTCCTTCTGTAACCTCTTTACTTTCTCAAGATTACCTGCCCCTCCACCTATTTTCATATCATCCGCAAACTTTGCAACAAAGCCATCAATTCCATTAACTAAATCATTGACATATTAAGTAAAAAGAATAGGTCCCAACACAGACCCCTGAGAAACACCAGCAGCCAGCCAGAAAAGGCTCCCTTTATACCAACTCTTTGCCTCCTGCCAGTCAGTCACTGCCTTATCCATGCTAGAATCTTCCCTGTAGTACCATGGGCTCATATCTCGTTAAGCAGCCTGTGGCAACTTGTCAAAGGCCTGCTGAAAATCCAAGTACACAACATCGACCAAATTTCCTTTGTCACCCTGCTTATTATTTCTAAAAGAATTCCAACAGATTTGTTAGGCAAGATTTTCCCTTGAGGAAACCATGCTGACTACAGCCTATTTTATCACGTACCTTTAAGACTTCATCCTTAATAATTGACTCCAACATCTTCCCAACCACTGAGAGTAGATTAACTGGCCTATAGTTTCCTTTCTTCTGCCTCTCTCCCTTCTTGAAGAGTGGAGTGACATTTGCAATTTTCCTGTCTTCCTGAACCATTCCAGATCTAGTGATTTTTAATGCCTCCATGATCTCTTCAGCCACCTCTTTCAAAACTCTGGGGTGTACAGCATCTAGTCCAGTTCAGTTGCCTACACTCGGGCCTTTGAGTTTCCAAAGATCCTTCTCTCTAGTTATGGTAACTTCACACACTTCATGACCCCTGATAGCTGGAACTTCCACCATACTCCTAGTGTCTTCCATCATGAATACTTATTCAGATCGCCCACCATTTCATTGTTCCCTATTACTACCCCTCCAGAATTGTTTTCCAGCAGTCCAATATCCATTCTTGCCTCTATTTTACACTTTATGTATCTGAAGAAACTTTTTGTATTCTCTTTAATATCATTGGCTAGCTTACTCTTTATTCCATCTTTACCTTAATAACTTTTTTTATTTGTCTTTGATTGGTTTTTAAAACTTCTCAATCCTTTAACTTCCCATTAACTTTTGCTCTATTATATGCCCTCTCTTTGGCTTTGACTTCTCTTGCTAGCCACAGTTGTATCATCTTTCCTTTAGAATACCTCTTCCTCTTTGGAATGTAAATATCTTGTGCCTTCCAAATCCAGAAATTCCAGCCATTGCTGCTCTGCCATCATCCCTGCCAGTGTTCTTTTCCAATCAATTCTGGCCAACTCCTCTCTCATTTCTCTGTAATTCCCTTTACTTCACTGTAACACTGATACAGCTGACTTTCTCAAATTTCTCAACTTTCTGGGTGAATTCGATCAGCTCTCTAATCAAAGCTGGTTCATTCTACAATTCAGAATACTTGATCCTCTAGCGGGCTCAACCACTATCTGCTCTAAAAAGCTATCTCATAGGCACTCTAGAAATTCCCACTTCTGGGATCCAGCACCAATCCGATTTGCATATTGAAATCCCACATGTCTATTGTAACATTGCCCTTTTGCCATGCATTTTCTATCTCCGGTTGTAATTTGTAGGCAACATCCTTACTACTGTTTGGAAGCCTGTATACAACTCCCATCAGGGCCTTTTTACCTTTGCAGTTCCTTAGCTCTATCCACAAAGATTCTACATCTTCTGACCGCATGGCACTGCTTTCTAATGTTTTAATTTCAATTTTAACCAACAGTATCCTTGGATATTAAGCTCCCAGCTGTAATCTTCTTTCAGCCATGATTCAGTGATTCAGATACAACATCATACCTGTCAAACTGTAACTGTGCTGCAAGTTCATCTACCTTCTGTCATCTGTATACTGCATGCATTCACATAAAACACCTTCTGTCCTGTATTCACCCTTTTTGATTTTGTCCACCTTTTACATTGCAACTCATCCTGTTGACTGAAATTTTGCCCTGTCAACAGCCTCTCCTCACTACACATTTCCTCTGTTTGTAAACCAGCTACCTCATCTTCAGCACTATTATCCACCTCTCCTATGATACTTCTTGCATTGAAATATACGCAGCTCAGGACACTAGTCACACCACACTCAACTTTTTGATTCCTAACTTTGTCTGAGGTCTCCACCAGTATCTGTCTCCACAGCCTCTCTGCTAACTGTTTAAGCACTCTGGTTCCCATCCCCCTAAAACTCTAGTTTAAACCCCAACGTGCAGCGTTAGCAAACCTTCCCGCTCAGATATTAGTCCCCATTCAGTTCATGAGCAAACCGTCCCTTTTGTGCAGGTCGCACCTTCCCTGAAAGAGAGCCCAAGATCCAAAAACCTTGTGCCCTCCCACCTACTCCAACTCCTTAGCCACATATTAAACTGTATGATCTTCCCATTTCTAGCCTCACTAGCATGTGGCACAAGTAGCAATCCTGAATTACAACCCTGGAGGCCCTACCCTTTAATTTAGCACCTAACTCCCTGAATGCTCTATGCAGAACCTCATCACTTGTCCTACCCATATCATTGGTACCTACATGGACCATGACCTCTGGCTGTTCACCCACCCACTTAAGAATGCTGAGGACTCTATCCAAGATATCCCAGACCCTGGCACCCGGGAGGCAACATTCCATCTGGGAATCTCGTTCTTGCTCACAGGACCTCCTGTCCACTCCCCTAACTAATGAATCCCTAATCACCGCATCATGCCTCCTCTCCCCTTTTCCCTTCTTGGTCACTGAGGCAGACTCAATGCCAGAGACCAGATCACCAAAACTTTCCACTGTTAGGTTATTTTACCGCACCCCCCCCCCCTCCTGACAGTATCCAAAGTGATATACTTGTTGTTGAGGGGGATGGCCACAGGGGTACTCTGCACTGGCTCCGTAACCCCTTTCCCCTTCCTGACTGTATTTAATTGACTTAAATTTCACATATCTATTTGACTATATTTCAGGAGAAACAGTATGATCCTTGGCCCTTGTAACTTGGATGCACACCGAAGAGATGCAATCCCTTTGTTGGACACTAAACCCTGTGACCTTTGTTGGTGGTACCCAGAGAATTTGCATCAATCTGCATGAGGTTTATTAAATTTCCTATACAAGGTTATGAGAAAAAAATGTATTTTTTATCCCAACCTCATCCACGTTTCCACAATGCTATTAGAGTCATAGAGGCATAGAAAAGCACAGCACAAGACAGGTCTTTTGGCCCATCTAATCCATGCCAAACCATTTAAATTGCCTACTTCTATCAACCTATGCCCTGACCATAGCTCTCCATACCCCTACTATCTATGTACCTATTCAAACTTCTCTTAAACATTGAAATCAACCTCACATGAAGCACTTGCACTGGCAGCTCCTTCCATGCTCTCTCAACCATCTGAGTGAAGAAAGTTCCCCTCATATCCCCTTTAAACTTTTCACCTTTCACCCTTAACCTATGACCTCTGGTTGGAGTTCCACCTACCCTCAGTGGGAAAAGCCTGCTTCCATTTATCCTATTTATAACCCTCATAATTTTGGGTAGATCGAGCAAATTCCGTCAGTCTTCTAATTTCAAAGGAATAAAGTTCTAACCTATTCAATCTTTCCTTATAACTCAGGTTCTCCAGTCATAGTAACATCCTTTGTAAATTTTATCTGTACTCTTTCAGCCTTATTTATATTTTTACTACCAGTAGGTGAGGCTTAATACTCCAAATTAAGCCTCACCAATGTGTTATAAACTTCAACATAACATCCCATCTCCTGTACACAATACACGCACACAAAATGCTGGAGGAACTCAGCAGGCCAGACAGCATCTGTGGAAAAAGGTACAATTGACATTTCAGGCCAAAGGGGCCTCTAGCATTTTGTGTGTGTTGCTCAGATTTCCAGCATCTGTACATTTGCTCTTGCTCCTGCACACTACACTTTGATTTATGAAGGCTAATGTGCCAACAGTTTTCCTTAGAACCATATCTACATGTGACACCACTTTTCATGAATTATGGACCTGTATTCCCAGATCCTTTTGTACTACCGCACTCCTCAGTGCCCTACTGTTCACTGTGTAAGACCTACCCTGGATGCTCCTACCAAAGTGCATCAACTCACACTTGTCTGCATTATTGTTCAATGGGAAATGCTCCTCTCGGTAGGGCCTCAAAAGCTGCCAGCACTTGTTGTCTATCTGATTTTCACATGCTTCATTCAATAGCTGAAACTGCAACTTTAAATCCTTTTCTGTAAACCTATTGATTCTGGAAGAAAAGGGTTAAGAGCTAAAGAGAACTAGACTTGAGACCTCTTAGGCCTCATGATGTTTGTAATCCAGTAACTTTTCCACAACTTCCCTTGGAGGAGAAGAAAAGAAGAAGTCCCACTTGATGTCTTATGAGAACATTTTGTGAATGTGAAACACACAAACATGACTTTTATCAGAGCTCTGGACTATCCATATGTGATTGAATCCCATCACAACAACTGGAAAACCTGAATATTGTTAACCATATTAAAAAATACAAAATGCAATTATGATCACACAACCTGGTTATGGGTTAAATTGATTGTGAGATAAATTTAGATGAGGTTATCTGATCCAGCTCCCTGAAGCAGTGTCATGTCCACATCAGATAGGGCTGTGTTGAGAGTTTCATCTGAAGGCAACATCTCCAACGTTCCAACATTCCCTACAGTAAACATGAGAAAGTCAGCAGATGCTGGAAACGCAAAGCAACCCACTCAAAATGCTGGAGGGACACAGCAGGTCAGACAACATCTATGGAAATGAACAGATAGCTGACATGTTGGGCCTAGAACCACACATCACTGTAAAGGGGCAAAGGGGCAGAAGCTACTGGCAGTCGATAGCTTTATTTATTTGGGCAGTACTCTATCATGAGCAGTGAACATAGATGCAGAGATCAGCAACAGAATTGCCAAAGCCAGTGCCGCCTTTGGGAGACTCCGTGAGAGCGGAGAGGACTCAGCCTTACCACCAAGCTGAAGGTCTACCGAGCAGTGGTTCTCACCACCCTCTTCTATGCCAGTGAGACCTGGACTGTCTACAGCAGACACGCTAAACAGCTCAACCACTTCCTCTTGAGCTGCCTCCGCAGACTTCTCCACGTACAATGGCAGGACAATGTCCCAGACATGGAGGTCCTGGAGCAGGCTAGCACCCACAGCGTCTACACCCTCCTACAGAAAGCCCAAGCCAGATGGGCTGGCCATGTCATCAGGATGTCTGACAGTCGACTACCAAAACAGCTGCTGTATGGAGAGCTGAGTCAGGGCAAGCGCTCAGTTGGAGGGCAGAAGAAACGTTTCAAAGACTGCCTCAAATTGTCCCTCAAAGACCTCAACATCAATCCCAGTAGCTGGGAATTGCTTGCTCTGGACCGCCCAACCTGGTGGAGCAGGAAAACTAAAGGAGCATATGCAGCAGAGATCAGACGCACTGCTACCTCCACTTCCATTGCAGCACCTACCCTCATGTGTCCCACATGTGGGTGAGCTTTCAGGGCCTGGATTGGCCTCACCAGTCACCTCCGGACCCACAGTCACAAACCCTCCACCTGACAGAAGTCATGGTCATCATCGACTCCGAAGGACCAACAACAACAGGCCCTTCTTCAGGGCTGAGAAGGAAGGGGAAAGATGCCACAATAAAAAGGTAGGAGGAGGGGAAAGAGACTAGCTGGAAGGTGATAGGTGAAACCAGGTGAGGGAGAAAGGTCAAGGGTTGCAGAAGAAGAAATCTGATAGGAGAGGTGCAGACCTGATGATGTTTAAACCATGGACAGCATTTTACGTCCGGAAAAATTAGACTTTGATCCTCAAGACTCCGAAGCAGTTCTTGCCTTTGAACTCTGGCTTGCATGCTTCCAATCATACTTGGAACAGATTCCAGTCAATAAAATTGATGCACCATCAATAACTCTCTGAGAAGTGAAGCGAGATATTGGCTTTTATTGACTGGAAGAAAGAACAAGTAGCAATTGACCACCATACTACATCCTGGAGACTGAGGGCAGGGCTCAGGCCTCAATCGCCTTTAAACCGGGGTCTGTGGGAGGAGCCATGGTCAGTGGGAGGAGCCACAGGAGCAGTCAGCAGGGTGGGCGTGTCCAGACAGGTATATGTAGTTCACCACAAGACCATAGGGTAAAGGGAAGGAGGAGGGGACCTGGGGGAAGTAATAGGCATGTGAGAGAAGGTAAAAGGTCAGAGTGGGGAAGAGAGGAAGGGGGGCAGAAATTTGTTTACTGGAAGGAAAAATTGATATTCATGACATCAGGTTGGAGGCTACTCAGATAAATCATAAGGTGTTGCTCCTCCACCCTGAGGATGGCCTCATCTTGGCACAAGAGGAGGCCATGGACTGACACGTCAGATCAGGAATGGGAATTGGAATTAAAATGTTTGGCCACCATACATCCCGCTTGTGGTGAGTGGAGTGGAGGTGCTCAATGAAGTTGTCCCCCAATTTATGACGGGTCTCATCAATATAGAGGAGGCCACATCAGGAGCACCAGATGCAATAGATGACCCCAGCAGATTTGCAGGTGAAGTGCTGTCTCATCTGAAAGGACTGCCTGGGGCCCTGAATGGAGGTGAGGGAGGAGGTGTATGGCCAGGTGTAGCACTTTGGCCGCTTGCAGGGACAAGTGCCAGGAGGGAGATTAGTGGGGAGGGACGAATGGACAAGGGAATCACAGAGGGAGCAATTCCAGTGGAAAGTTGGGGGGGGTGGTGGTGGTAAATGATATGTTTAGTGGTAGGATCCCTTTGGTGATGGCGGAGGTTGCGGAGGATAATTGTGTTGGATGTGGAGGCTATTGGGGTGGTAAATAAGGACAAGAGAAACTCTATCACTGTTAAGACAGTGGGAAGATGGGGTGACCACGAATGTTCAGGAAATGGAGGAGATGCAGGTGAGGGCAGAATCAATAGTGCAGGGAGGAAAACCCCTTTTCTTAAAAAGGAGGCCCAGAACGGAAAGCTGCGTCCGGGAAACAGATGCGGCGGACGCAGAGAAACGGAGAAAAGGTGATAGAATAGGAGAGATACAGTTGAGGTATCTGTGGGAATCAGTAGGTTTATAAAAGATGTTGGTTAACAGTTTGTCTCCAGAGATGGAGACAGAACAATTGAGAAAAGGGAAGGAGGTGTCAGAGATGGGTCAGGGTGGAAGTTAGAGGCAAAGATAATAAAATTGATGAGCTCAGCATGGGTGCATGAAGCAGCACCAATGTAGTCGTCAGTGTAGCGGAGGAAGAGTTGGGGAGCAGTACTGGGGAAGGCTTCAAACATGGAATATTCTACATAGCCACCGAAGAGGCAGGCATGGCTGGGGCCCAGCGGGCACCCATGGCTACCTCTCAAGTTTGGAGAAAGAGGAGGAGCCGAAGGAAAATTTGTTCAGGGTGAGGGCCAGTTCTGCCGGACAGATGAGGGTGGAGCTGGAGAGGAATGGGTTCGTTATTTGTCAAGAAGGAAGCAGTAGGCTTTGAGGCCTTCTTGATGGAGGATAGAAGAGTATAGGGACAGAACATCCCTACAGTCATCAACCAGACTGGCAGCCTGGATCATTGTGCCCAGGACTCAGGAGTGGGACTTGAACTGATTCAAAGACAAGAATGCAACCTGTTCAACTGCAGCTGATACCTGCATGCATGCTGGTGGGTCACAAATCTGAACTATCTTGTTGATGCACCATCAATAGCTCACACTGAGATGTAAGGCGAGATATCGGCTTTTATTGACTGGAAGAAGGAACCAGGAGTGAGTGTCTATCATACAATGTCCTGGAGACTGAGGCCGAGCATCAGGCCTCAGATCTCCTTTATACAGGGGCCTGTGGGAGGAGCCACAGGAGCAGTCAGCAGGGGGCGTGTCCCAACAGGCACATAGTTCACCACACTTGTTTATTGCATTCTTGTGCCTGGTGTGCTCTTCTCAGTGAGCACACATCACCTTAGATAAAAGGGAAGGCATACAGTTATGACCAGCACTCCAGTTTCAATGAATGGCTTCAGATCACTACTTTCCATCACTGGCCTGTTTAGGATAACAAAGATAATCAGAAAACAATGCAGGGGGAAATGAATATGGATACCTTTTTTAAAAAAATAAGCAATACCTTAAAAAGAAAGCAATCATTAGATTGTGCGTTAAATTTTCAACTATTTGTGAGAAATGTTTGCGAAATCAATGAACTCCCCCAATATCTAATTCCAGTATCTCATTAAAACTCTGTAATACCTGCGAGCCCTCATGTAGAGGTATCTGAATTCAAACTCTGACGCAGGTGAACAGTGTCATCTTGCAATGTGACCTTTTCTCCTGGTGCTTGTATTCTGCATTGGTAATATCTTGTTGGTGCAGTCAGTCACTGCAGCAAATGACATTCAGTATAATCAAGATGCCACATCTGACTAATTCCCACTTGTAACAGACAGGTGATTTATCAAGCCTGAGGAGAAAGAGGAGCATGCAACTCTGAACCTTTTTCCCAATTCCATTTCCATTCTGCCAAGGGCTGATTGCAGATAAAATGTAGTTAAGTTACTATGTGACATCCTTATAATAAGGTAAGGTAACAATATTGCAAAAATGTTCATGTGCAATCACAGAAATTAGTTGCTCAATCAGCCTTAGGAACTCGTGGTCCTTTAGTTAGCTTGTGTGTTCCTCAATTTCCAATGTTATATCAACTTGGGAATATGTGGTGACTAGTTTCTGTGATTAAATTTAAAAATAGGATGTTGTTGTAACAGAAAACCTTTGATATCATCATGTATAATGGCTAGGCACTAGTAGTTGGTGAGTAATGGACTGTTAAACTAGCCCAATTTGGATGAAAGATTAACAGATTGACATTTAAAAAGGAAGAAAAGGAATTATTAAACACCTGTTAGCATGCAGAAAGAAACAAGAAATGTATAAACCAAAATCAGTTACTATTGCATCTCAGCATGGCAGATTTTATTTTGTTTTGACACTTAATTAACCAATGCACTTGAACATCTAAAAGGGTAACGTGTATTGCTATGTTTTGATTAAATTGCGCATGTGAAAGTACAACAGGAATTAATGGAGCCAGTGTGTCAAGGGGAAAGAAGAAATCAGTACCTGAAAATTCAATTTCCAAAACTTCTTTCCAGTGTTATGCAAATAACAATCAATTTATTTTCCAAAATGAAAATGCAATAATAGCTACTTTTGGGTTATTTCATTTTGTTCCAGAAATTATATTGGGCACTTTCAGGCATAAATCACCGAGTTCATTTCTGCTTCACGAGTGTGTAGGATGGCTTCATTGCCTGTGCAATGCTCCCTTTGGGAGAGTACAGGGGAAGGCAGGCCATGGCATAGTTATCCAGAATATCCATTCTGGTACACTAGAACCTCCTAATCATATCATGCATCAGGGGAAATATTGTTACCTGTTCATTTGTGGACTCAAGATTTCAAACCAATACTTTAAAAGGAAACTGGAAATTTGAATGTTAAAGTGAAGTAATTAAAAATTAATTAATTAAGCAATTGAAAATTAAAGATTACTTTTACTATTTTTCTCATGATAAGAACCCAATAGTAAGTGTTTAGGGATAAAATTTAATCAAGGAAATGGTGGAACCCATTTGCTGGTTGGTTCTGCATATGTCAGAAGTGATAAGAAAGAGATCAGGTTTGATATTGACTGCGAGAACAGAGAGGTGCCCAGAGGAACACTACCCAATGAAAGTGGCAATGGTGAAAATTAAGATGCAAAATCTTCTACAGCATTCACACTACTTTCTCAGCCATTACTATTTAGATGGAATGACATCTAAGGGACCCTCATGTAATCTTGACATACCAATGTGGAATGTTCACTGTGGATTCTTTACTCATTTATACTTCATATTAAACAGACTTATTAGTAATCCTTAAAGTGACAAACGTGGGTTGCTTAAAGCTAAAACATTGCAAATAAAGAAGTTAAAAGAATGCAATTGAGCAATATACTCAAATAAATAATAGCTTCTCAGATATCTGACCCTCCATGGCTCACAGGTGGGTCATTTGAAGTAGGATCGTCATTGTTACTCCTTATATTTTTTGTGACCATCAGTACAAAAGAATGCTGAACTTCCTGCACCATCCACAACCCCACCCCAGCCCCAATCAATGACTTGTCAGCATCATTTAATATTGGCTTACTGTACAAAAATGAGGTCCAATCATAAAAATGGCTAAAGAACAGAAGATGAAATGGAAAAGTGGCCCCTTCCTATCCACTCACCACCTAATGGAAGTAGTCCTACTCAAACAAAACCACTTCATCTGGTAACTTGTGCAAAGAATCTTCTTTGGCACAAGGATGATGTCATGAGCCTTGTGGCTTGCGATGGAGCATTGAGCTCCTAGGGCTTTTGGGCACCTGTATTCACTAATCAATCTCTTAACTGGAGTTAAACCCCTTGTGTTTTCAGTTTAATCTCATCAAGTTAATTGTGGCTGGCACATGTTTCCCACAATCTATGCTTATTTAAAGAGGACTCCCACTCAGGGACTGAGTGGGTTGGTCAATCGGGAATGGTAGGGAGTGATCATTACCCAATCTGGTGCAAGATAAATATTTATGCCTCATTGGTCACAGAGAATACAGGTGGGAAATGGCTCCTTGAGAAAGCCAATTGGGAAAAGTTTCTGGAAAAAAAGTGATAGCTATCTAAGCCAGGTGTGTGATGAGATGGACATAGAAACACTTGACAGCATATTAAAACAAGGTATAATATCAAACACAAAGTACACTGTGGTCAAATCAACATGTACAAACCTGCTGAGTTCATCCAGCTTGTTTGTATGTGAAGGTATAATATCAGCTGCATTAGAACTAAAAGTAAAGGGGGAACAAAGAAGAGAGTATCATCCACGGTGGGATGATAATTGTAAGGAAACAGTGAGAAATAGAAATAAGGCTTTTAAATTGGTTAAAAGAACTCATAACTTCCAACATATGATTCAGTACAAATGAGCTCAGGCAGTAGTGAGGAGGACAATAAGACATGCTAAAAGGATGCACTGGAAAAGTATTGTGATTCAATCGGACACACAACCCAAGTAGGAGAGGTGTGGGGGATGATAAAAAGGATGGGAGGGGACAGGAGAGAGTGGAGGTACCCAGTTCTGGTGGGTGGAAATGTGACTGCAGTAACAAATAAGAAAAAGGCAAAGTTGTTGTCAACTTTTGTTATGGTACATAGTTCTGATAATTTGTCTGAGAAGAAGAGGTAAAGAGAGAAAAAAGCTGAAAATATGGAGGCTTTATGTAGGAAAACTAACCTGGACATTGTGCAAGATGTCCCTTTCAGCATAGGAGAATTAAGAAAGGCACTAGATAGAACAGGAAAGACGGCACTAGGTAAAGGTGAAATATGTTATAGTATGATAAAACACCTGAGTGAAGGAAGTCTGGAGAAACTACTACTTCTGTATAACAAAGTCTGGGATGAAGGGAGAATACCAGGGAGCTGGAAAGAGGCAATAATTATTCCAATAAGGAAACCTGGAAAAGATGCCAGTAGGCCAGGAAATTAAAGGCCAATTGCCTTGACGTCTCATATATGTAAACTTATGGAATGTATGATAAATGAGAGGTAAGTGTACTTCCTGGAAAGTAGGGGTATGGTGGCTACGTATCACAGCAGGTTCAGGAAAGGAAGGAATACTATGGATCCAGTGGTGTGTCTAGAGGATGAAATAAGAGAAGCACAAGTAAATAAAGAGACAGTGGTTGCATTTTTTTTGATGTTGAGAAAGCTTATGATATGTTATGGAAGGAGGGGCTCCAAATCAAACTACATTTAATGGGAATCAGGGGGGACAATGTTCAATTAGGTTAAGGACTTTTCAAATGGGAGAACTATTCAGGTGAAGATAGGATCAGAGCTATCAAGCCAGTATGTTGTAGAAAACAGGACGCCTCAGGGGAGTGTAATGAGTCCAACTTTATTCTCCATTTTGATAAATGATATATTTGTAAATATACCAATGGAAGTGGGGAGGTCATTGTTTGCAGATGACGGGGCTTTGTGGAAAAGAGGGAGAAATATTGAACATATGGAATTAATCAAGTTGAAGAGTGGGGGACAAAGTGGGGTGTTAAATTTTCAGTGGAGAAGACAAAACCATTTTCTTTACAATGAAAAAGCTCAGGGGACTTAATCTGACTCTGTATGGAAGTAACCTGGAGAGAGTTGAAAGTTTTTGGTTTTTGGGAGTGCACTTTGATTTGGGAACATGTTAGATATGTAGTTGCTAAATGTAAAAATGTGATAAATGTCATGAGGTGTCTTGCTGGTTTGGAATGGAGTGCTGATTTTGCATCACTTAAGTATATTTATGTAGTATTTATAAGATCAAGATTAGATTATGGAAGTATTGTATACGGGTCAGCAGCAAAATCTGTGTTAGCAGAACTGGATATCATGCAAGCTCGGACTCTAAAGGTGTGTTTGGGACCGGTCAGAGCTTCCCCAGTGTGTGCACTCCAAGTTGAAGCAAATGAAATGCCATTGGGGCTGTGACGTAAACAGCTGGAGGCCAATTACTGGATTAATTTAAGGGGGCATGGTGATAGCCATCCTACAAAAAGGGTGTTGGAGACATGCTGGGAGAAGGAAAGGACACAAAAAAAGTTTTGGCTGGACAGGAGAGCAAACAGTAAAAGTTATGGGTGTATATGATGAAGAGTTTTGTCCAAGTGTGGTGTGGTCTGTCAGACCTTTCTGGGTATCAGAAAATTGCTCTGTAGATTTTAAATTGCTTAAGATTAAATTAAATTAAATAAAATGGCTGATATACTCAGTGAATATCATTGGTATAGGGAATGTAAATATAAAGAAGTACAGATTTTTACAGATGGATCAAAGGATCCAGAAACGAGTGCAACAGGGTCTGCAATTGTTGTGCCAAGTTATCAAGTGGAAATTAGCAAGAGAATGCCAGATTGCTTGAGAGTTTATGCAGTTGAAAGGTTTGTCATATTGTTAGCACTAGAATGGAGTGAGCAGGTTGATTGTGATATGTAGTGATTCTGTATCGGCCCTTGCAAGCATTAAGGCAGGTACAGCTCGAGGACACCAGGATCTGCTTTATGAAATCCTGTTTGCAAATTCAAGACTGGCTAGGCAAGGCAAAAATATCGCATTTATGTAGTTTCCAGCACATTTGGGTATTATGGGAAATGAGACAGCAGATAAGCTGGCAAAAGCAGCAGTCAAAAAAGGATCTGTAGAGGTCAATATTAAACTATCAAAATCAGAGGGGAAGAGCATAGAGTGGAGAAGGGTAAATCAACAGTGGCAACAGCATTGGGATAGAGCAATAAAAGGAAGACATTTACATTCAATTCAGAACAGAGTAGGTATGGGAAGGAGTAGGGGAGTAAAGCGGAAGGAGCAAGTAATTATAAGTAGACTGAGAATTGGGCACAGCAACCTTAATGGTACTCTGGCCATCATAAATAAACATCCGACAGGTTTTTACGATCTATGTCAGGAGACTGAAACAGTAGAGCATATCCTTATTTCATGCAGGAAATTTGCACAGGAAAAACAACAAATGCTACAACAATTGTACAAAATAGGACTGGTAGAGAACAGTGTTAAAGGTTTATTGGAATGTGGGGAGAGTGATCAGGGGAGGAAATGGTGGTTTAGTTCTTTTTAAGAGTGATGGGACTGGAAAGACGACTTTAGGCAGTCAAGTGAATGGACAACGAGAGACAGTAAATCCTGAAGGTGGCAGTAATGCAACAGTGTGGATGCCAACTGCTGTAAAAGTTCAAGGAAGAAGATGAAGAAGGGCCTGAGTGGGGTCATTGTGTTGGAGAGAATGAATGGGCTTGTGATGGTGCTCAGTTGCTTCTCTGAGGCTTGGTTAGTATTCTGATATTTAACCTCTTGTTTCCATCCCTTCCTGGGAATCCTGCTGTTTCTCCTCTCTGGTGTCCAGTCCTTTGTGAGTGTGTTATGGCACATGGGTATCATACAGGGCTCAAAAGAAGAATACAAGTGTACTGGTTTAATACCAAGTATTAAACAACAAGGAAAAATTATAAAGCATATTTTTTATATGGGTGCCATGGGAGTGTAGTGGTTGGCATGATGTCATTATAACTTAAGGCACTGAATTTTGGAGTTCAGTTCTGATGCTGTCTATAAGAAGTTTGCATGTTCTTCCTGTGGTATGTGTGGGTTTCCTCTGGGTGCTCTGGTTTCCTCCCACATTCCAAAGATGAACTGGTTATGAGGTTAATTGGTCATTGTAAATGCTCCTGTGATAAGGCTAGGGTTAAATAGCTGGGTTGTTGTATTGCATGGCTCAATGGGCTAGAAAGAGCCTGTTCTCTGCTGTACCTCCAAAAAAAAAATCCTTTTTTAATTCTAGAGAATTTATTCTATAACATTTTTAATAAGATTAATGGCAATTTCATTGAAGTTTTCAAGGTACTAAGGGAAGCTAATAGCGTAAATGGAACTTGTCTGAAGAGCTGTATACCCCTATTGTCTTCTATTTATAAAGAAGAATAGATTGTAAGAATTTAGTTATGGGGAGAGAATAGATAGGCTAGGCTTGTTTTCCCTAGAGTGAAGGAAGATGAGGCAGTGACCTGACAGAGGTATATAAGATTATAGGAGGCCTAGATAGAGTAGGTGGTAAAATCATTTCCCGTGCACATTATCATTATGTGCCATGCATGGTCTTTTGATCATGATGGTTCTTGGCAAATTTTTCCTACAGAAGTTGTTTGCCATTGCTGCCTTCTAGGCAGTGTCTGGTATCAGTGGTTGTATAGCCAGGACTTGTGATGTGCACCAAGTGCTTATATGACCATCCACCACCTGCTCCCATGGCTTCATGTGACACTGATTGGTGGGGCTAAATAGGTATTACACCTTGCCCAAGAGTGAGCTGCAGGCTAGTGGAGGGAAAGAGTGCCTTCACCTCATTTGGTGGTGATGTATCTCCACCCAGCCAACTGTAACAGGTGTATCAAAAACAAAAGTGCACCGGTTTAAGGTGAGGAAGAAGTTTTTGACTTTTTTTTTCAACAAAGAGTTCGGTTGGTGACTGGATGATACTGCCAGAGGAGGTGGTGAAATCAGATATAATTATAACATTTAAGTGGCACTTAGACAGACATACAAAGTGACAAGGCATAACATGAGCAACACGGCACTGCCTTAGACCACCTGGACAATACAAACACCCATGTCAGGATGCTTTTTGTTGATTATAGCTCAGTTATGGGAATAATACCATCATTCCCACAGTCCTGATTGATAAGCTATGGAACCTGGGCCTCTGTACCTCCCTCTGCAATTGGATCCTCAAATTCCTAACCAGAAGACCACAACCTGTGCATATTACCAATATCTCTTCATGGGTGTGTGCTTGGCCCACTGCCCTACCCTCTCTATACCCATAACTGTGTGGCTAGGTGTACAGTAGGTCAAATGTCACCTATAAATTTGCTGATGATACAACCATTGGCAGAACCTCAGATGGGGATAAAAGGGTGTACAGGAGCAAGATATACCAGCTCGTTGAGTGGTGCCCCAGCAACAACCTTGCACTCAACATTGGTAAGACCAAAGAGCTGATTGTGGGCTTCAGAAAGGGTAGGACGAGGGAGCATGACCCAATCTTCATAAAGGGATCAGAAATTGAAAGAGTAATTTCAAGTTCCTAGGTGTCAAGATCTCTGAAGATCTAACCTAGTCCTAACATATCAATTCAGATATGAAAAAGACAAGACAGTGGCTATATTTCATTAGAAGTTTGAGGAGATTTGGTTTGTCACCTAAAACACTCAAGCTTCTACATATGTACTGGGGAGAGCATTCTGACAGGCTTCAACAGGGAGCTACTGCACAGGATTGAAAGAAGCTTCAGAAAGTTGCAAAATTAGTCTGTTCCATCTTGAGTACTAGTCTCTGTAGTATCCAAGGCATCTTCAAAGAGCAGTGCCTCAGTAAGGTGGCATCCATTATTAAGGACCCTCATTACCCAGGACATGCACTTTTCTCATTGTTACGATCAGGAAGGAGGTACAGAAGCCTGAAGGCACACACTCGGTGATTCAGGAACAGCTTCTTCCCCTCTGCCATATGATTTCTAATGGACATTGAATGCATGAACATTACCTCACTTATTATTTCTGTTTTTGCATGACTTAATTTTATTTAATATACATATATACATTTATTTTTTCTATATTTATCATGTATTGCATTGTGTTACTGCTGCTAAGTTAATGAATTTCATGACATATGTCTGATATTTCACCTGATTCTGAAAATGGGATTAGTGTAGTTAATGGGATTTTAGCCAGAGGGTGGTTAATCTGTGGAATTTGTTGCCACAGGCGGCAGTGGAGACCAAGTCATTGGGTGTACTTAAGGAAGAGATTGATAGGTATCTGCGTAGCCAGGGCATCAAAGGTTATGGTGAGAAGACGGGGGAGTGGGACTAAATGGGAGAATGGATCAGCTCATGATAAAATGGCGGAGCAGACTCGATGGGCTGAATGGCCAACTTATGCTCCTTTGTCTTATGTAGCTGAGCAAATGAATCAGCATGGTGAGCCAAAGGGCTTGCTTTTGTGCTGTCTAACTCTATGACTCTATGAGAAACAATTACTATCAGTTAGAAAGTCCTGGTCCGGGCAATAAGGTCTAAAAATTAGAGTGATGCCTTTCTAGAGTGAAGCTAAGAAGCATTTGAAACATGTGAAAAGTTACACGTTTAGCAAGGCACTTTTCTAAATACATGGACAGGAAGAAAACTTGTTTTGTACTGGCCTGTAGTTGTGACCACTAACAAAGTGGGCACTGATGAGGTGCTGGCATCATTTTAAAGACCACCAGCAAATACCTGTCAAACAGCTAATCTCACAGAGAAATAAAATAACATAATATAGTCAATATTCTGTCAAGGGAGAAGTGAAAAAACAAAACAGAAACAATGATGATTTTAATATTGTATTAAGGGAATGTTATGACTCTGAGCTGGTAAAGATTCTGAAAGACTGCCTGTGCCATGAAGATGTATAACTTACTTGCTGCCTTTGAAGAAATATTTTAGTCTATGTGCCCTGAATGACAGAATCCTACACACTATGCCACAAATCAGTAAGATTATGATGAAAATCACACAGGTAAATGGTGTCAAAAGCATTTCAGCAATGACAAATTTACATTAAAGGAAGATATAAGGTATTTTTCAAGCAGTGACAGGCAGAAGTATTCAGAGGTCCAAAGAAACCTAAAGTTTTCAAATAGATTGATTCTCAAAATACTCACCCTGACCTGCTGAGTGTTTCCAGCATTTTCAGTTTTGGTTTTAGAGCAGTTATTTTTCTTGATTTTCATTAATTTCATATAAAATCATCAGACTAGTTTCTAGAATATCCCTCTATGTCCAGAGGAGTACAAGGAGATAAAAGTCACATTACAACAGTAGACTATACTTATCGTTTCTGCAATGTGTTTGCCATCAGGCGATTGTAGAATTGCAAGGAGATGCCTGGTCTTCTAGACTGAAATTACAAAGAGTAATCAGGTAAATTAAGGTTATATTTCCTATTAAGAGATGATTTTATTAAGTCTAGGATACTTCTTAAGTCTAGGAGATAGTAAATATTTTTTAGATTTTGGGAATTTAGGAACAAAACAGGCAGAGCTGGTTCCTCATACTGTGGAATTTGAGTGTTTCTCCTTGGACTACATGGGTTGTCCTTTAGTACCCCAGTAGCTTCTCACATCTCAAAGATGTACTGCATGGTAGTTTAATTGCTTAGTCTGAATTATCCCCAATTTGATGTGTGGAGAGTTCAAATGGAGAATATGTTACGGGGAAAAAGTGAGGAATGGGCCAATGAGATGAATCCTGAAAGTTTGGATTGACTTGGTGCGCTGAACGGACTTCTGATGTTATAAAGATATGAACATTTTTTTCTTGGCAGGTGCCCTTCACTGCCAATCCCCCTTGATACTCAGTTACCAAGTGTATTCAATGCCAAGATTGATATGATTTTGGATACCAAAGGACAAGTGTTAAGGATCAGCGAGATCAATGATCTCACTGAATGGTGAAGCAGCTTTCAGGAATAATCCTTATTTTTCCCATTTTTGTTGTGTATTCTTTTTCTTCTAAGCTTATGTTCATCTAAACAAGGAATCACAAAGATCTCATACCTGTAAGAGGAAGTATCACCTAGAAGATCAAATGAGATCATGTGATGAAAGCTGCAAGTCTGTGGAAGCCACAGGGCAGAGGACTCTGGCGAGCTGCTGTTGGCGGCCTATGCCCTAGTAGGGGTGATGGCCTTAAGAAGAAGGATGCAAAACAAAGAAAAGGACTGGCCAAGAGTCTGAAAGACAAGCACAAGAATAATTGTTTACTCTTTCACAATAAATATTCAATAAAAAGCTTGAATGGCCAAATTAACCTAAGTGTTTTGTGTCTTACAGTGATATAAGTACACAAAACAAAGCAAAGCCCTTGCCAAGAATCCTACTGAATAAATAAAGACAAAGATGATTTTGAAAGGTTACAGGATCAAGGTTGATGGGAGTGGTCTGAGAGCTGAGGTACAGTAGATTTAATGGATTGAATGTGTTCTTTCTCAAAAAAGTATCAAGGTTTGGAACCCTCTTCTGCAAATGTTATTTGAAGTTTTGTCAACTGTTAAACTTGTATCTAATTTAAACAATTTTTTTGTTAACCAAAGTTATTAAGAAACATGGGGAAATGGTGAATTAAGTCACGGATCTTCCATGAGCTCCTTGAATAGTGGACCAGGCCTATTGGACTAAATTGTCATCCCCTAAAGATAGGGTTACTACCAACACTTCTCTCACATTACTTTGTAATAGCATGGCAGCACTGGGCTTATCCTCTATATAAGTAAGGATGTGGTGCAGTTACAAAAGATAAACAGAGTCATAAATAAATTGTTAATAGTACCTATTCATTTTGTAAAAAGGTTAAAACATTTACTGACTTTTACCTTTTGAAATCTTGAATATATTACCATATGATTGCCCTTACAAAGGGAAGAAAAATAATGAAAACCAACAACTCTTTAAGATTTGATCGGGAATAAATTTAAGTGAAGTAGATTATGATCTCAACTGTCCTGCCTGCCATGAGCTTCTAAGTTCTGCAGAAAGGTTAATACTGTTGAAATGCTCATGAAGGAACAGAATTCAGACAATTTTTAGCATTCTGATCTGAAGCAAGTAAAAAGCCTCCTTGTGTGTATTTGAGACATTCCAGGTCCCTCATTTCAAAATGTCAAGAATAAACCCTGAGAGCTTTTCCTAGTCACTCAGCAGAGAACTTGCAATGTCCTAACACCTCTGGCTGGAAAGCAGCTTCATCTGACAACAACTTGAGACCTTTGACCATTTTATATAGCTGCAGCAGAATGTCTTGTAATGTGCACAATTTCAGCCATCAGCAGGAAGAATAGTAAAGTAAGAAAAAGATGCTTATTATTAATGAGGATAATATCAAAGAACATGGAGATCCACCAAGGAGTGAGATTAAAGTGCAATAGAGCAGTGTGGCTCTGAAGCTCTGTATAAGTGTTGCAATATTCTGCAACTTGCCCCAATTCCAGCTTGAAATCCAATCACATGAAGCTACTTCTTTCGGCTGAAAACTGATTTTCTTTTTCAGTGCGTGATGTCATTTTGCCTTGCTCTAAAAATTCAGTTCAGCCTCTTGGGTGCAAGTCACCCTTGCACTGGCACAACTCCCATGTCATGGCCACAGTGGATAAAGATATTCCATGTGCAAAGTTCCTTTTGGAGTTTTGAATGGACCTTGCATTGAATGACAATTGTTGTGCACTCCCTGGACAAACTGGTCTTGCCCAGCAAAGTCCTGGACTGGGCAGCTCTCAGGCCAGGCAATAACTTCCTCAGCCTTTGAGCTAACCCCATCACACTCATCATCCCCTAGTCTGATGCTCCTATCTTGCAACTACCTCCACCCCACCACCGCCACCACCAAGCCCTTCCTAAACTATTAAAATTCCACCCAAATGCAACCATCCAAAACTCACCTGTATCTCCATGTCTGAATATCCATTCTTCCCATTCTCCCTAACAATCTATTATAGTGCAAGCATTCTTCACAAACCTTCCTCACATCTATCAGAGTACCAATATTCCAATTCTCCTCACCACCAGCACCATCTATCTTTCTTTTTAAATCTTTGTATTAATTTTCAAACATAGGCATAATAACAATAGTAATACAGAGAGATTGGGAATACATAGTTAATAAACAGTATATACAAGTATAAGCTATAGATAACACAAATGTATTAAGCCTCCCAAACTCTTGATGTAGTTAATATAATGGAAAAAAAATGCCAAAAAGAAAAACTCCAAATTAGCAATAAAAAAACTAAACTAAGCGAACCTAAACTAAACAAAGCTGGGCTATTATATTACAAAAGATATAATCAATAATGTCAATAACTCCGCTCCTCTATCCAAATATTTAAGGATAATGAAAAAGATTTGGAAAAGGTCAAATTACATCATATGAAAGTATTGAATAAATGGTAGCACCATCTATCAGTGCCTCTTCCTCCTTGAACAATTATCAGTTCCATCCGGCAATCCCATCCTACCATACATCCCAACAGTTCTCCCATCATCTCCTCTCTTTGTCCATCAAACTACCCAAACCACTACAAATCTCCTTCCCACCACTAGTCAAGCATAGGCCCATGTTTTTGTGTCTGCCAGCCACACCAGTCAGAGTAAACCTATCTTGGAGGGCAAATTTCCATCTCAAAAGTGTGCAGTGTCTGGTCATTCACATCCCAAGTGCTTGAAGTTTATGGCAGGCTGCCAATGATCAAAATGGCCATCATATACATCATAACTTCAAGATCAAGAAAAAGAAGCATGTATCAGGTTTAGGATGACAGAGACGACTGAATCTCTTGATGACTATAAAAAGATTAAGTACACTCTTAAGAAGGAAATTGGGGGTGGGGGGGGGGCAAAGAGAAGGTATGAGATGCATCTGGTTGGTGAGACTTAGGAAAATTCCAAGAGGTTCTCGAGCTCTGTTAGGAATAAAAAGGTGGCTAAGGAAAGAGGATCCCTTGGAGATCAGCAGGGCCATCTATGTATCTTGAACTGGAGGAGATGGGTGGGATTTTTAATGAATATTTCTCCTTGGTGTTTACTGAGAAGAAATTCATGGTTGCTCAAGAGATAAGGGAAACGAGTGGAGATGTTTTGGAGGACATTCATATAATGCCAGAAAGGTGGTATTTGCAGCCTTACAGTGCATTCAGGTGAACAACTCTCTACAGCCTGACTGTGTACCTCCTCGTACTTTGTGTGAAGCTAGAGAGGAAATTGTGGAGGCCCTGTAGAGAACTACAGGCTAGTCAGGTTGACATCAATAGTAGGGAAGTTACTAAAGGTTATGCTGAGGGAGAGGACCTACCAGTATTTGAATAGACTTAGCTTAATTAGGAGTCGTTGGCATGGCTTTGTGCATGGAAAATCATGCTTGACAAACCTGTGTTATTCAAAATTCATATAAATGATTTGGATGCAAGTGCACAAGGCTTGATTAGTAAGAATGTGGATGACACAAAATTGGAAGGTAGTGTTAATAGTGAAGAAGATTATTTTAGATTACAGGGGGACCTTGATCAGTTGGACAAGTGGGTTGAGGAGTGGCACCAAGGAGTGTAGTGGAATAGAGAAACTTGTTTCTTGGAAGTATATATATAGTTCTTGAAAGCAGCATCGCATGGTAGACAGGATGGTTACAAAAAGGCATTTAGCACACTGGCCTTCATCAGTAGGGCACTGAGTATAAGAACTGGGACATTACGTTACAGCTATACAAGTCATTGATGAGGCTGCACACGGAGAACTGTGCACAGTTTTGGTCACCCTGTTATAGGAAGGACATTGTTAAACTGAAAAGAGTGCAGAAAAGATCTACAAGCATCTGCCAAGACTTGAAGGCCTGGGTTATAGCGAGAGATTGCTCAGGCTAGGTCTTTATTCCTTGGAACTTAAGAGGAGCAAACTTATAGAAATGCTTAAAATTATGAGAGACATTGATAGGTTGGATGGTAACAGATTTTTTCCCCAGGATAGGGGAGACCAAAACTATGAGGCACAGGTTTAGGGTGAGAGGGGAAAGATTTAATAGGGACCTATGGGGAAATGTTTTCATGCAGAGAGAGCTGCCAGAAGAAATGGTTGAGGCAGGTACAATAAGATCATTGAATACGTACATAGAGAGTTGGGGCTTAGATGGATATGGATAGAACGCAGAAAATTAGGACTAGGTGGATGGGCACCATTATTAGCATGGACTCATTGGGCCAAGGGGCCTGTATCCATGCTGTATTACTCAATTACTCCATTACTCTCGAACTTCAAGGCACCTATGTACCTTGAAGGCCACTTGAATGGTCAACTGCTTAAATGTGATGGAATAAACAAAAAGAGTTATCTTGAACTTTACAAAGAAAAGAAAATTACCTGCCGTATCTTACTCTACAATAAATAGCAAATAGATTTTTTTTAAAGATGCCTTTAAATTATACCACTTTTAGAAATTTCACAGTGCAAAACAGAAAGATGTGTTTAAATATTTATTCCTGCCTTGTTTGTCTCTGTTGAATACTTGCTTCATCCACAAATGTTTTTGCCATTATCAAGACAGCTGGCTGAGAGGGGATACTGAGCCCAGCAGCATGTGGGAGCTGAATTAACAAGCACTATTGTAATGATAAAAAAAAAGTCTGAACTAATGAGAGTATGTACAGCTCACGCTGTCAGATGCATGACAAATTTGTCAAACTATTCCTCTAATGGCATCATCTCTGTTACAAATGACCAGAAATAGCAAAACAGACAAAAGTGTTCAAAGAATTTACATTGTCAATCTCCCTCAGAATGCTGAAAGTCTCAATGAGATTGCCTCTCATTCTCCAACACAGTTTTGTGAAGCTTCAACAGAGGTGATGAGGTGCTCGTGTTGTGTTCTCCTCTGTCTTGGAGAAATCAACTGCAGACTTGGTGACTATGTTGCAGAATGATTCTAGTCTATTCTGAATTCTCCTTCTCATTCCCACTCTGGCCCACTGTGTCTCGCCTCTTGCACTGTTCCAGTAATGCTCAATGTAAGCTTGAGGGATCGCATCATATCTTCCAGCAAACACCTTAGTTAATTGAACTCAATTATTTCAAGCTGCAGAGTCGAACAGCATGGAAACAAGCCCTTTGGCCCACTGAGGTTTGCACCGACCATCAAACACACATTTACACCAATTCCATTTTTATTATTCCTACATTCCATTCAAAGCCCACCCCCCCCCCCCTGTAAGTATCTCTCCACATATCCCCCTATCACCCAGGATATGCCCTCTTCTCACTGTTACCATCAGGAAGGAGGTACAGAAGCCTGAAAGTACACAGACGCACACTCAATGATTCAAGTACAGCTTCTGCCCTTCTGCCATCCGATTTCTACAAATGTTTGTAAATGGACATTGGATATGCCCTCTTCTCACTGTTACCATCAGGAAGGAGGTACAGAAGCCTGAAAGTACACAGGCACATACTCAATGATTCAAGTACAGCTTCTGCCCCTCTGCCATCCGATTTCTACAAATGTTTGTAAATGGACATTGAACCCCATGAACACTGCATCTCTTTTATTATTTCTGTTTTTGCACTACTTTTAATTTAACTATTTAATTTCCACATATATACTCACAATAATTGATTACTTTTTTTTTCTTTCTATATTATCATGTATTGCATTGTACTGCTGCTGCTATGATAACAAAGTTCACTGCACAAGCCGGTGATAATAAACCTGATTCTGATTCTGGCATATTAGAGCCAATTTACATAACAACATGCACGTCTTTGGGAGATGGGAGGAAAGAGGAAACAGAATCACTCAAAAACACAACAGCCACTGAGAAAATGCGCGGACTCCATACAGAGACCACTAGAGGTTAGTATTGAACCTGGGCCACTGGAGCCACGAGACAACTACTCTCACTAACCCAATTTTCCAGTTTGTTTCAGAGACAGAGAACTAGCCAGCTCTGATGAAAGATGATTCTCAGATATCTAAGAAAAAATGTGCTGGCATTGGAGAAGATCCAGAGGAGGTTTACAAAAATAATCCTGGAAATGAAATGACGAGGGGGGGGCGGGGTGGTATCTCATTGAAACCTACTGAGCATTGCAAGACCTAAATAAAGTGAATGTGGAATGGAAGTGTTCAATCCTGGTAAGAGTCCAGAACCAGAAGACACAGCCTCAGATTACAAGGACGTCCCTTTAGAAGTGCGATGAGGAGGAATTTCTTTAGCCAATGAATCTGTGTATTTCATTGCAACAGAAAGCAATAGAGGCCCAGTCATTAGGTATTTTTAAAGCAGAGGTTCTTGATTAGTAAGGGCATCAAAGTTCACGGGGAGAAGTCAGGAGAATGGGGTTGAGAGTGAAAGTAAGTCAGGCATAACTGAACGGTGGCGCGGAGTTGATGGGCCAAGTGGCCTAATTTGGCTCCTATGTCTGATCATCTTATGGTCTTATTAACCTGAAACCTATTAAGCTCAGATTTGATGGCCGCTATGGGTCTGTAAGAATCTTCTGTTGTGTAGGAACTCAAATCATAGTTACTGACTTCAAAACTATTTAAGTTACAAATAGTTCGACAAAATAGAAGCCTGCTGTAACCTCAGAAGAATCTGTATTTTGAAGAGCTCCTAGCTCCCAATGTTTTACAAGACCCCTTAACCCACACAACAAAATAAATCAGCGGCAGGAATATATTAATGAGGGGAAGCGGCAAGATTGGGGAGTGGGCTGGAACTGGCACCATGCAGCTATTTTGGGAAAATGGCTTTGCATGAATCAGCTACCGATTTTCCTAGTTCATTACACTGAGGACACTTCATTTATACTTAATTAGTTGTAAAGTGCTTTAGAACAGCCAAAGGCCTTAAAAAGCACATGATTAATATGTCTTCCTTTTATCCAGTTTCCACAGTACCAGGCAGATCAGTCAGTTGTGATTGATCTCCAATACTGCCACTATGCAACAGCACTTCTGTCAAAACAAAGAAGTGTAAAATATATTGGATTTTAGCATCTTTAAAAAAAATCAAAGTAAAGGAAATGCAAGGATCAATGTCACTGATATGCAGGGAAATATTTTAAAATAATATGAAATGAATACTAAAAACAAAAACATAAAAAACCCAGCCGATAAAATCCAAACCAGCCTGCAAACAAACCACCTTTTTAAAGAGCTAAACCTTGAAGAGAAATCAGATATTATTGAGTAAGTGGAGTATCATCTTCTCATGTTTCAAGATTTCATCGAGGTTATAAAAAAAACACAAATACTTCAGTAATTTAAGAAAAGTTAAGTACCTTCTAGCAGTACTGCTATTACAATAAGTAAGACTTGGTTGTCTCCATCTGTAATTATAAATGTGATTAAAATAGAAGGTCAGTGTGTTACATTTTAAATTCATCGCAACTCAGTCAGAGCCATAATCTTAATTCTATAGTAATACTCAAGGAAGCCTAAAGAGAGGCTCATGGAGGTGATTTCTTTTTAATAACAACTGACAATAGGTAATGTTGGCTCAAAGAAAACACTTACAGAAATAGAGTCTAGAAAACTACAGCACAGAAACAGGTCCTTTGGTCCATCTAGTCCATGCCAAAACATTTAAACTACCTGGACCCACCAGCCTGCACCCACATAATAGCCCTCCATACCTCTCCCGTCCATGTACCAATCCAAACTTCTCTTAAACATTGAAATTGAAATTGCATCCATCACTTGCGCTGCCAGCTCATTTCACACTCTCACCACTCTCTGAGTGAAGAAGTTTCCTCTCATGTTCCCCTTAAACATTTAACCTTTCAACCTTAACCCATGACCTTTGGCTGTAGTCTCACCCAACCTCAGTGGAAAAAGCCTGCTGCATTTACCCTATCTATACCCCTCATAATTTTGTATAACTCTATCAAATTTCCCCTCAATCTTCTACCTTCAAGGAAATAAAGTTCTAACCTATTCAATCTTTCATTATAACTCAGGTCCTCCAGTCCCAGTAAAATCCTAGTAAATTTTCTCCGTACTCTTTCAATCTTGTTTATATCGTTCCTATAGGTAGGTGACCAAAACTGCACTTAATGCTTCAAATTAGGTCTCACCAACGTCTTATACAACTTCAGCATAGCATCCCAGCCCCTCTACTCAATACTTTGATTTATGAAGGCCAATGTGCCAAAAGCTTTCTTTACAACCTTATCTACTGGAAATGCCACTTTCAACAAATTATGGACCTGTAGTCCCAGATCCCTTTGTTCTTCCACAATCTTCAGTGCCTCCCAAAGTGCAACTGCCTTGTCTTCATCAAATTTCCTGGTAACATCCTCAAAAACTCTATAAGATTGGTTAGACATGACCTACCACACACAAAACCAAGCTAATCCCTAATCAATCCATGTCTATCCAATCACTTTGTCAGACCCTATATTTACTTGAAGGCAGGAAAATAAGGCTGGCAACTAGCATCCAGTTGCAAAGCTCCACCAGAACCATGAGGATTGACTGAGGAAAGCAAATGACAAAAAATTACGAATGTAAGAATCAAGAATAGGCTGATCAGTCCCATTTTCTCATTCTCTCCCTTGCCATGTCCCCAATCCCCATCCCCACCATCCGCTGCCAACTTCCTTACAGCTTAAATGCCAGTTTAATTTGTGCTTTGAATTTATTCAATGATTCCTCCTCCATTACTCTCTGACAAAGAAAATTCCAAATATTCACTGCCTTCTGAGAGAGAAAAAAATATATTCTTTCTCATTATTGATTAAGAATGAATAATGCAATATTCTGACACAATGCCCTCTTGTTCTAGATATATTCCTTCCAGAGAAAAATATGCTCTCAACATCTGCACCAGTCTCTCCTTAAAAATGGATTCCAGTAGTTTCCCAATTACAGATGTCTTGCTAAATGTCTCATAGTTTCCTTCTCTCTCATTTGTTCTTGTGATAGTGTTACATTTGTCAATTTCCAAACCTCTGGGACCTTTCCAGAATCCAGGGAATTTTGGTGAGCCTGACATCAGTTGTGGTGAAGGTATTCTAAGGGATTGGATATAGAAGTATTTGAATAGACATGGACTGATTAAGGATAGTCAGCATGGCTTTGTGCATGGTAGGTCACGTCTAACTAATCTTCTAGAGTTTTTCGAGGAAGTTGCCAGGAAAGTGGATGAAGGCAAGGCAGTGGATGTTATCTATATGGACTTTAGTAAGGCCTTTGACAAGGTGCCTCATGGGAGGTTGGTCAAGAAGGTGCAGTCACTCAGCACTCAAGATGATGTAGTAAATTGGATTCGACATTGGCATTGTGGGAGAAGCCAGAGAGTGGTAGTAGAGAGATGCCTCTCTGACTGGAGGCCTGTGACTAGTGGAGTGTTGCAGGGATTGGTGCTGGGTCCCTTGCTGTTTGTAATCTATATCAACAATCTAGATGATAATGTGGTTAACTGGGTCAGCAAATTTGTGGATGACACCTAGATTGAGGGTGTACTGGACAGTGAGGAAGACCGTCATGGCTTGCAGAGGGATCTGGACCAGCTGGAAAAAAGGGCTGAAAAATGAGAGATGGAATTTAATGCAGACAAGTACAAGGTGTTGCCCTTCTGAAGGACCAATCAGGGTAGGTCTTACACAGTGAGTGGTAAGAACCTGAGGACTGTGGTAGAACAGAGGGATCGGGGAATACAGATCCATAATTCATTGCAAGTGGCATCACAGGCAGATGGGGTCATAAAGAAAGCTTTTGGCACTTTGGGCTTCATAAATCAAAGTATTAGCTACAGGAGATGAGATGTTAATTTGAAGTTGTACAAGACATTGGTGAGGCCTAATTTGGAGTATTGTGTGCAGTTTTGGCCACCTACCTACAGGAAATGTAAATAATGTTGAAAGAGTACAGAGAAAATTTACAAGGATGTTGCTGGGTCTGGAGGACCTGAGTTATAAGGAAAGATTGAATGGGTTAGGACCTTATTCCTTGGAATGTAGAAGACTGAGAGGAGATTTGACAGAGGTATACAAAATTATGAGGGGTATAGATGGTGTCAATGAAAGCTGGCTTTTCCACTGAGGTTAGGTGGGACTATAACCCGAGGTCATGGGTTAAGGCTGAAAGGTGAAAAGTTTAAGGGGAACATGAAGGAGACATCACTCAGAGGATTGTGAGAGCGTGGAACAAGCTTCCAGTGCAAATGGTGCACGCAATCTCAGTTTCAACACTTAAGAGAAGTTTCAATAAGTACATGGATAGTATGGTATGGAGGGCTATGGTCCGGGTGTAGGTCAATGACTCTAGGTAGTTTAAATAGTTCAACATGGACTAGATGGGCCAAAGGGCCTGCTTGTGAGTTGTATTTTTCTATGACTCTATGACATACATTATCTCTGCATCCAATTTCTTCCAGCCCATAGATTCTGTGATATTAGTTCAAAGGAAGTTTTTAACCTTTAGTTCCATTAGACTGGATAGCATTTTCTCTCTAATGATAAAGATTTTTTGAAGTATCTCATTCCTGATACATGATTATTTATTATTATTGGGTTGTTTCTAGTGTTAAGAGTCTTGGGTTATTAAAGACAATGACAAATATCAACTTCAGCAGAGCACCCATCCAGAAGAAGGGTGATTGGGAGTGGGAGGTATTGCACCAAAAATTAAATGGAGCATATGTGAGGCTTTAATTATACCAGGGTTGTTTAGGTAGAAAGTTTGCAAAATATGTAAAAATATTCTTGGCATGTCAGTTGCTCTGCCATGTAGCAACTAACAATTCCTGGTAAACCCAGAAATATCTCCAGTTCCTAATAAAGGAAAGGCCTGTGCCATCATCTGAGGCTCATCTGGGGCCAAATTCGCCTTTCATTCCAAAAGTGAGGCAAAGCATTCTGTGAAGGAAATACACAAGAATAATTAGTTGATGCTATTTTGACCTGATCTGTAATGCTACGTATCAGCTTCCAATTGGATCAGTTCACCTCAACCAGAATTGGGCCCTCATTATTGCCACCTTCACCCATTTCCAAGTTAGTGGAAATGGCTGAACATGTAATACATTCAGCTTATGGCGCTAATGAAAACAAACCTGTCCACGGTCACCAGAAGATGATGTCCACCCTTGAAACCATCCCATCCGACTCTTGATGCACCATTCTGACTTGGAAATATTCTGTATTTCCTGACAACAAAGGAAAAAGGGCTATATCACCCACTAAGTTTATGCTGGAATATAGAACATTATAGCACAGTACAGCCTCTTCAATCCACTATGTTGAGCCAACCGTTTAACCTGCTCTGAGATCAATCTAACCCTTCCCTCCCATAGCAATTCATTGTTCTTTCATCCATAGGCCTAAGAGTCTCTTGATCAAGATGGCGCTGGTGAAACACAGCAACATTTTGAGGGCGGCTTACAAAACTTCTAAATATACTTCTCCTGAACTACTTTCAATGCAACCTGCAGCCTGTAATTTTCCTTTAAGTAATGACCTTTTGAACCGTCTTAATGAACAAGCAAGTTCACAATGTTCTAAGTGACTCGGTGGACTTAACTCTCAGGAATAAAGGAGCAGTACTTTTAAGTGTAGGAAGGTACATCGCCATGGCCAGAAGAGGCAGGGGGAGGACTCCAAGTCAGTCTAAAATGCTGGGATGTAAAACGTCCTCTACCTTGCAACTTGTTAGCAAATGTACAGTCACTGAAGAACAAGATAGAGCAGCTAAGGCCAAGATTGCTGTATCAGAGGGAAATAAGGGATTGCTGTATTCTGTGGTTTAGAGACTTGGCTCAACTCAGATGTGCCAGATATGCTGGTAAGACTGGAAGGCTTCTGAATACACTGGATGGACTGGACTGCTGATTTGAAATGGGAAAAAGGTGGGGATCTGGGTTTCATGATAAACTCTTCGTGTTGCTCAGACATAGTGGTCTTATCACAAACAAGAGAAAATCTGCAAATGTTGGAAATCCAAGCAACACACACAAAATGCTGGAGGAACTCAGCAAGCTGGGAAGCATCTAGGTAAACAGTCGAAGTTTCAGGCTGAGCCCATCATCAGGACTCAATAGTTGTCTTGTCACACTCTTGTTCCCCTGACCTGGAACATCTGATGATTAATTGCTCTCTGTTCTACTTCCCAAGAGAGTTTTTCTTTGTGATCCTGACCACAGTTTACATACCACCAAAAGCTACTGTTAAGCAAGCGCTCCAGCAAACAAGAAACAGCCTACTCCAACAACTTTCAAAACATTGTCAGGCTTCTTTGAAGAAATCTCTACCCAATTATCATTAACCTGCAGCACCAGGGGCTCAACATACTCAATCACTGTTATGTTACAATTAGTTATGCCAACTGTTCCATCCCTAGACCCCATTTTGGGAAAGCTGATCACTTGGCTGTCCTCCGACTACCTGCAAACAGGCAGAAGCTATAGAGCAAAGCTCCAGAGATAAGGACAACAAAGAGGTGATCGTGAGAGGCAGAGGAGTGCCTATGGATAGCTTTGAATCAGTAGACTGGGCTGTGTTTAAGGACTCAGAGGATCTGAACGAATATGCCACAATTGTCTCAGACTTTATAAAAACAATTGTAGACGAGTATCCCCCCACAAAACCATTGGAATCTTCTCCAAGCAGAAGCCCTCTTATCTATGATAAAAGTCTTTTCTCCCCATTCCAAAACGTGGAACGGGCCATCATAAGGGGGCCTAAGGGGATGTTGATGTGCATCATGACGCACGAAAACAAACAGGACAAAATGTAGGTCAACAGGAACCCAATAGTACTGATGGGAGGTAGGAATAGTCGAAAAGGAATTGAATTTACTGAGGAGGGTGGAACGCTTTTGAGAGGCCAACTAGGTGGTTGTGGCATCAGGAATGAAATCACCTGGCACTCATGATGGCTGCCCGTATACCAATTCAGCCCTGGACAACTGCAGGACCGCTCTTGGAGCTTTTCTGAGCCCCAACGGGACCCACGGGAGACAATCATGCCAACAATCATCAGTCATGGAAGTGCTCAGAGCAGCCTTTAGGGAGCAGTTGATGTGCTGTGGTGTGATGTAGCCTAACGCTGAGGTTCTGGGCCATTGTAGCCCAGAGGTCTGACGTGAATTGGGGACTGCAATCAGAAGAAATATCAGATGGGGTGTCAACCCGGGTGCTGATGAATGCCCGAGCCACGTCTGAGGTTGTCATTGATACTAGAGGGACGACCTCTGGCCACCTGGTGGTATGGTCTACCATGGTAAGGAGGTGTGTGAAAATGCGGGAGTGGGGAAGAGGACCAACAAGGTCCATAGAAATGGTCAAAACGTTGCTCATGGACCTCAAAAAGTGCCAATGGCACCTGGACAAGACAGGTAATTTTTGATCACTGGCACTCCACATGGGCTGCAGTCTAATCATGTATGTGCTTTCTAAGGTCATGCCACACAAACTTTAGTGCAACCAGTTTCTGTGAGGCCTTCCAGCCCAGATGGGAAAGGCCATGTATGGAGTCAAAAACAGTCCACCTCCAGTTTGCTATGGGGTGAGGACGACCATTTGAGATATTATAGAAAAACCCCAGTTTCCCCAAATTTAATGTCAGGCAACCACAAGCCAGTGACTGGTGTTCGGTAAGCCTGGACCTCTGGGTCAGCAGCTTGGTCGGCTGCCATGCAGCATAGTCAATCCCTATGTGTACGGCTTCAAGGCTGGCCATGAGAGGCAATCAGCCACAGCATTATTTTCCCTATGATATGTTGTATTTTAGTTGTGAGCTCTGATGTGTAGGCCAGTTGGCGTTGTTGCTGCGCAAACCAAAGGTCTGATACTTCGGCCATTGCATGATGAGGGGTTTGTGGTCAATGAACACTGTGAAATGGTGATCCTCTAAAAGAAGGTGAAAATGGCAGATAGAGACCAAGAAGCTCACGGTCAAACATACTGTACGTCCTTTCGGGGGGTGGTGGGGGGGGACGGAGCTGCCGGCTGAAGAAGACGAGCAGCTGCCACACGCCAACTGTTCACGCACAACACCCACAGCATAGTCTGAAGCATCAGTAGTAATGGCTATGGGTGCATTAGGGAGCAGGCGCACCAGTAGGGAACATGTTGGAAAGAGCTCTACTGGTCATGTCCGCTGACCAGTCAAGCACGTGATTAGGGGTATTGCTTTCAAGCGCACTATACAGGGGGAGCCTAAATTCAGAGCTCGCAGAATGAAGTGGTGTTAGAATTTCACCATACCTAAAAACTCAGTTCTTTAATAGTGTGGGGCAGTGGGAAACCCAAAATATCGGCTACCTTTAATGAGAGAGGTTTCACACCTTCTGTGGAGATGCAATGGCTGAGAAAGTCAATGGTTAACAACCCACACTGGCATTAAGCAGGGTTAATGATCAACCTGTTTAATGTTGGCTTAAGCGCTGGAAAAGTGTGCAGAGATGAGATGGATTTGGGTGCACTGATGACAATCTGTCATCCAGGTAAACAAAGAGAAAATCTTCTAAGACAGAATCCATTACCGTTGGGAAGTCTGTGCCTCATTTTTCAGCCCAAACCCACACGCAGAAACTCGAAAACAGAGTTATCACAGCCGTTTTGGGAATGTCCTCCGAATGCACAGACACCGTGTGGTAGCCCCTAACTGGATCAACTTTGGAAAAAAATAACTTTCTGGCTAAACATGCTGAGAAGACTTTGATGTGTGGGACTGGATAACAATCAGGCTGGTGGCCTCGTTAATCACCACATGGGCGGCAACCACCATCGGACTTGGGGACCATATGGAGCAGTGAAGACCAGGGGCGATTTGACTTGTGTACATTTCTGAGTCTTTCCATGTTGGCAAGCTCAGCCTTCCCAGCTGCCAGCTTTTCTGGGTCCAGTCTATGCGCGCGGGCATGGACTGGTGGGCCAGTTGTAGAAATGTGGCGCTCGACCTCATGTTTTGTGACTGTAGTGGAGAATGTGGGCTTGGTGAGCTTTGGGAATTCGACCAGCAGTCGAAAAAACTCACATGTGGTGGTGCATGTGCTTGACAGAGTCGTTGTGGGGAACTTACTGGGGGAGCAGGGTCACATCCCCAAGTCCTTGACATCCACAAGCCGGCAGTTCTTGAGATTGACTCAGTTTGGATCCTGCTGCTGTTGGTGGCCTCCAGTGAGGTTTCATCGCTCTTTGATGCTAGCAGCACACTCACGAGCACCCGTGTCACACAGAAAGCGTCACCCTGAAAGGGTGTCTGTAATGAACAGTGGCAGCTGGAACCCATGGTGTTCACAGACCTCTGATGTCCCGATGCGCTGGCACTGTCGAAGCTGCAAGGTGGTTGGCACTTACTAACGTTTGTACCAAAGCGAGCATGGCCCAGCAACATCTGTTTCACAGCCATGGGCTGTTTATGTTGGGGGCCTTGCTGACCAGGCTTATTGAGGTAAAGAAAGGAGGAGGAATGATGCACCGCTGCCTGGCTGAGTGTAGACTATCAGGTATTTAGCAAGCTCCCTGTAGTCCTTCACTGGTACATTAGTGAGAGTTATGCAAACTTGATCAGGCATTTGCTGCATGAAGATTTCATTGAAAATGAAACAAGGATGGTGATTTCCCAGGAGAGACAGCATGTGGTCCATTAGCTCTGACAGATTAGCATCGTTGAGTAGACTCTCCACTCTCGCAGCCATGGAATTACTGAGTGACGCAACCACTTAGAAATATTTGGTGTTGTTAGCGGAGATTTCTCGCAATGCGAATTGGGCCTCAGCTTGTACAAACCAAGCAACGGCATTTTGCTCCCAAAACTCTGGCAGTTTCAAAGCAACTGCATTGACCAACATGTTCAATAACTCTGGAATCATCCTAGAGAATTGGGGTCAACAATGTGGGTTCTCGCAAAAAAAAACAGCATGAGGTGTTTTATGTTTAAGAAAGACTGCAACATCTCGTTTATTGTACTCCAAACACTGAACACAAAGCTTTACATAATTACATCATCACGTCAGACCAGCTTCTTAAAGTGAACCCCAATATCAGTGGTGTGATTATGTACGTTTCCGGCAATAACATTACTGTACAGCTATAACAACAGCCTCTTTAATCAATGTCAGCAAAACCAAGGAGTTGATTATTGACTTCAGGAGGGGAAACCCAGAGATCCATGAGCTAGTAGTCATCAAAAGACTGGAGGAAGAGAGGGACAGTGACTTTAAGTTCCTCAGTGTTATCATTTGAGAGGATCTGTCCTGGGTCCTGCACGTAAGTGTGATTACAAAGAAAGCATGGCAGTGCCTCTACTTTCTTAGAAGTTTGCAAAGATTTGGCATGTCATCAAAAACTTCAACAAACTTCAATGGATATGTGGTGGAGAGTATATTGACTGGCTGCATCACGGCCTGGAATGGAAACACTAATGCCCTTGAATGGTAAAGCCTACAAAAAGTAGTGCATACTGCCTAGTCCATCACAGCTAAAGCTCTCTCCACCACTGAGCACATCTGCACTGAGAAGTGCCACGGGAAAGCAGCATCCATCATTAAGGACCCCGATCAGGAATAAGGTACATGTGTCTTAGGTCCCACACCACCAGGTTCAGAAACAGTTACCATCACGCTATTGAACTGCATGGTATAACATCACTCAACTCCACTCATCCTAACACTGAACTGTTCCCACAACCTATGGACTCACTTTCAAGGATTTTTCATCTCATGTGTTCAATATTTATTGCTTACTTATTTATTATTATTATTTTGGGTTTTTTTGTTTCTTTTTATTTATTGTAAATTCCCACAAGAAAATGAATCTCGGGGTTGTATATGGTGACATATATGTACCGTATTTGATGATAATTTTACTTTGAATTTAAATATCCCTAATGATTCCACTTCTACTACCACCCCGGCAGTATGTTTCGTGCACTTACCAGTCTCTGTGTAAAAAACTATTTCTGACAACCCTGTACTTTCCTCCAATCACCTTAAAAGTATGTCCTCTCATATTAGTCATTGCTGCCCTGGGAAAAAGTCTCTGGCCATCCACTGTACCTAAGCATCTTATCATCTTGTACACCTCTATCAAGTCACCTCTCATCCTCCTTCGCTCCAAAGAAATGTGCCCTATTTTGCTCAACCTTTCCTCATAAGACATGTTCTCTAGGCAGCATCCTGGTAAATCTCCTTTGCATCTTCTCGAAAGTTTCCACATCCTTCCTAAATGAGGCAATTGGAACTGAACACTGGTCAATCCCATTTTCCCTGTAACCTGTGCTCCCTACATTCACAGCAGTTCCCTTCAGATTCTACCACTCGCCAAGGCACTTCAGACAATTTACAATTAATGAACACAATTATCAGATCAACCCATACATCTTTAGGATGTGATAGGAAACTGGAACTTTGTTGTATGTATCAAGAACTTGGATAACAGTGTGAATGGGTGGATTAGTAGGTTTATAGGTGATACCAAGATTGGTGGAGTTGTGGACAATGTAAAGGATGATCAAGAATGCAGTGGAGTGTAGATCAGTTACAAATATGGGCAGAGACATGGCAGATGGAGTTTAGTCCAGGTAAATGTGAGGTGTTGCACCCTGGGAGGTTAAATGAAAGGTGAAAATATACAGTTAATGGTAGGCCTATTAATAGCATTGTGGTCCAGAGGGATCTTGGGTTCCAGGTCCTTAGTTCACTGAACGTGGCTACACAATTGATAAAGATGGTAAAGAAAGCATATGGCATACTTGCCTTCGTTAGTAGGGATGTTGATTAAAACAGTAAGGAGATCGTGCTGTAACTATCACAGAGACTGCACTTGGAGTATTCTGCGCAGTTGTGGTCACCCCATTACAGGGAGGATATGGAGACGGTACAGAAGAGGCTTGCCAGGATGCTGCCTGGATTAGAGGATACAAACTATAAGGAAAGGCTGGACAAAGGATGGAAAATATTAAGTTGTTCGCTCTAGAGCAGTGGTTCCCAACGTGGGGCGTACGCCCCACAGGGGGGTAATTTGATTTTTAAGGGGGGCAATTCGAGAATGAGTTATTAACAGTGAATTTTTTCTGGTAAGTCTGTGTGAGTATGAGTGTGTGTGTGCGCGAGTTAATACATATGTGTATATACAGTATGCATACATAAAAATACTTGTGTGTATGTACATGTGTAATTGCTTATGTACTGTATATATAGTGTATCACCATCATTACAACCATCAAATGGCTTTCATAATTAAATTAATGAATTGACTGATGTAGGAAGGAACGAACGAACAAGTCCAAACACGTGAGAAACTCGTACGAGGTCGTGCCAATGCTGCTTTTTGCAGTAGCTTGCGGTTCTTGGGGGTGTGAAGGTGTGTACATTGCGTCATCTCTTTTAAATGGTGTATCTGTCTTTGTATGCTGTAGAAACGAATCGGCATTGTTTTATTTATTTATTATTATTATTATTTTAATATCACTTAATGTTCTTTTTTTACAATTTCTTAGTAATTTCTTCCTCAGAAATTTAACAGTCCTTTGGTTCTTTTATTTTTCTCTTTCATGAATGCCATGTTCTTTGGAAGCTTGTTTAAACCAAGTTAATGGTCTTTTAGGCTTCCTCCAGGTGAACAGGAGTTCACTTTTTGAATAATAAGAATTATATATCACCACAGGGGGCAACAGGATTTTAGAGGTGATTAGGTGGGGCATGGCCAAAAAAAGGTTGGGAACCACTGCTCTAGAGGGTCAGAGACTGAGGGGAGACCTGATAGAGGCCTTTAAAATTATGAGAGTCATAGATAGAACAGATTGTCAAAGTGAACTCTCAATCAGAGACTGGTGGTTTGATAAGTAACATTTTTAATAGCTCCTACTACTATGATTCTTAATATTCAAAACTGTAATTTACATAGAACACAAGAGTGAATTTATACTTGGCAGCAGTGAAATTATACCCAATGAATGGTGTGCTATTCATTATAATCAGTGCAAGGTTGACAAAAATAATATGTTGTGTGAAATCATATCTAAATTTGCCATTTAACTTTGTGAATGATAATAATGTATGAATAAAAAAGTAAATATATGAAGTAATTTAAGTACTCACTTAACTCTTCACCCCTTGTTTAAGCAGGTTGTGCCCACGTTGTGACACAGAGTGAGAGTTACATCAGGCAGTCCAGCAAGGAACTATTAGAGCTCAGAGCTATAAGACAATTTTTTTATACAGCTAAGCTGTCACATTGGGCAATGTGGATATGCAATGGTTTGGCGATAAAACATGAAGTTTTTATTGAATGTGATAGATTTGTACATTCTAAAATAATTAATTCCATTCTCCATTTGAAGCTTATCCTTTTTGTTTTTGTAGCATGAGACTTTTTTAGCCAAATCATATTTAGCTGTCCCTGCTTGAAGACTTTTCTGTACATAATTCTCCATGTTTGTGGAATGCCCCGCTCTCATCCTGAGCTAGGAAGTTTCATCAGCTTTGCTTTCAATTTCCAACTTTCCCTCAACTTTGCAAATCCAACTCTTCCCTTTTTTTGACTTCTCTATTTCCAAATCCAGAAATAAGCTATCAAGCAAAATCCTCTGTAAAATCCAATGATGATTCACCTCACCTTTCTTCCTTCTATAAGGACTCTATTTAATTCTCTATGCTCCTTAGTCTCCATCACTTCTGAGCTGATGATGTTGCCTTCCATTACAATGAATCACTTACACTCAGTGGCCAGTTTATTAGATACTTCCTCTTGAAGGATCTATGTGTTGTGCGTTCAGAGATATTCTTGTGCACACCACTGTTGTAACATTTGAACCAGTCTGGCTATCTCCTCTGATCTCTCACATTAACAATTGTTGCCCACAGAACTGCTGCTCATTGGATTTTTTTGTTTTTGTTTTTTGCACTGTTCTCTGCAAACTCCAGAGACTGTTGTGCATGAAAATCCCAGGAGATCAGCAGTGTCTGAGATACTCAAACCACTCCATCTAGCACCAACAATCATTCCACAGTCAAAGTCACTTAGATCACATTTCTTCCTCATTCTCATGTTTGGTCTGAACAACAGCTGAACCTCTTGACCATGTCTGCATGTTTTTATACACTGAGTTGCTGCCATATGATTGGCTGATTAGATATTTGTATCAATAAGTAAGTGTACACATGGGCCTAATAAAGTGGCCACTGAAGGTATGTATTTCTGTTTAAACAATCAAAGAAACTTCTCCAGCTCATAAATCTCTAATGTGCCTGATATGGTCTCACTCCTCCACACTCTCTCTCTACACCAATGAGGTTTCCATGATCTTCAGCTTTCAAGCCACAGCCTCCATATTCATCCTCTGTCTTTTCTGCCATCTACAGCATGATTTTGCCGTAAAATATATTCCCCTTTATTTCAGCACCTTTTTGCATTTTAAAGTATCTTCCCCAATATTTTGGTTCATTCAATTAGCTATAATACCTTCAACAGCACCAATACATCTAAAATGCAATATTAATTTGTTTACCTCTTTCTTTCCAACTGTAAGTATCCTAAGTACTGTTTTTATAGTACTTCTTTCAACATAATTTATTATATTCACTGATGATGTCTTGTTCACCTTTACAATGTGCAGATTTAAGGTCAAAGTCAAGTTGATTGTCATATGCACAACTACATGTTGCACAGATGCAATGAAAAGCTTCCTTGCAGCAGCATCACTGGCACAAATTTAAGTAATTGTCTTTGGTGAATTCCTTTGAAGAGTTTGGAAATGTGACTTTAACCGCCAGTCATGGGTCAATGCCCCACTCCACTCCATTCATGACTTCTATACTTTTCCTGTAATCATCAATGCAAGTTCAAGGAACAACATTTCATAGCCACTTTCCAGCCTTCTGGACAACATGGGGTTCAATTATTGCACTTTGTTTCATTAGCCCCTTTTCCTTTGTATCACCCTTACTTTGTCATTAAATTTCTCTGGCCTTCTATCATTTCAGTTTCCCCGTAGAATCTTCCTCCTTTTCTCACCACCCACCCCTATCTCTGTACTTAATAAAACCTTAAACTTCCAATTCTGATAAAAGGTCATCAACCTGAAAAGTTGATGGGTTTTTTTTTGCTCTACACATTCCCATTGACCTGCTGAATATTTCTGGCATTTCTATTTTTATGTCAGTTGAAGCAAACCACCAATTCTTGGATCAAGAAATGATTTTCACACCATGCTGTAATCCAGGAGTTAGCACATCGTGTTTTGCCAGAGATCAGCTGGGGATGGTTCAGATAGTGCATCTTTTTCCTAGGGAACTGTGCTGTGAAGTGTGCTTCACTGTGTGGTACTCTCATCAGACTGGTCCCAAACTATCATTTTGCAATGTTCCTGAGAAAATTCTCGTGCGATGTAAACCTCCTGAAGGGAACAATCTGTTGTCCATCAAGTGGAGATGGCAATAAATTACCACTAGTATTAAATGCATAATTTTCCTAATAAATCATATTCCTAAGAATATAATGCAAAGAAAACCACAATTATTACTTGAGATAGAGGACATGTGCTGAAGAATCTGCAGTGAGAAGCTCCAGTGCGAAAGGGTTTGAAGAGGCATGTCATTCTTTTGTTCATATTTTATCTGTCAGACTATATCCATCTGAAGATAAGACTAGGAATGAAACAGTGTCAGATACATTATAAAAGGCAAACTATTGCCAAGGAAATAAGTCACATGTCACTGCTGAGAATCTGCATGGGGGCTATCTGATGCAGAGGTATGAAAACAGCACTTTAAGATTTGGTAAAAATATTTGTTCATCAGTTTTCTGAGTATGTAAAATCAGTGCAATCCATTAACAGCTCTACATGAGCTAATTGAGATTTGTAGCATTACCAATGCAAATTAATTGGGAATGGTAGTAGTTTGTGTTACTGGATACAACATCCACCATGGCAGCTTGGAAATTTAAATCCAGTTAAATATATTGGAATTGAAGCAAAATTATCAGTAATTATGACCATTAATCATTTGAATGCAGCCCCAACTTCTCTGATATTGGATTATAGATTGCTCCTCAAGTTTCAAAGTAACATCCAAAGTGAGGGAAAGAAAGTGTACATTAGAATTAAGAGGCTTGAATATGTAGAGATAGGCACCTTTCAAATACATGACAGCTCAGCATGGGACCACATCAGGGGATGTCCATGTGAAGCAAGTCTTTTAACCACAGGGCTTTACTCTGCAAACTGAAGAGGCTTGAGATTGAACTGTTATATAGCTTACAGTTTCTAAATCTATCCATAAGTGCATCTTACTCATCTTTGTAGATTCAAATCCCACTTCCCTCTCCTCCCCCACCCCGGTTTGGACAGCCATGTCTCCTTCTGAATGAGGCATTGATCTCATATCATCATCCAGATTCACAGAGGTTCCCATGAAGACCAAGGCCTCTTTGTAGCATTTATCAATAGCATTTAGTTGTTTCAAGACAAAGCAACACAGTTACATGAGCTCCCATTGCCATCATAGTTCTGGCATAACTAAACCGCCAGAGCAGCACCTCACTCCTATCAGCAAAGTAAATCTGAACAAGTGGGATCTTACGCACAATTTTCCGCCAATGTTTTATTATTTTCCTTCTTTGTTTCATTATCTTAGAAGGATAAAGTGAACTCTTTAACCTCATCTACAGTTCACGTTAAATTGCCTTTTCCTTTAGTGAATAAGAATTGATTTCAAATATATTTTTGTATCAATCACTCCTGTCAGCTGCTGGGATCAGTGAGCCATAGATTTAGTGTTTTGACATTCATTTCCCATCAAATACATCATCTTCACGATAAGAAAATGTCTCCGAGCCAACTCATGCATTTTGTTTCAGGTTTTCACAGCAATCATAAGCCCCTATTGTCAACAAGCAGCAACCTAAATGCAGTTAGATTTGACTGTGAATCTATATGTATGTTTGAGAATAGAGGTTTTGCAGTATATCACTAATTATGCCATTTTTAACTAATCTGGTCATAGCTGCATCCCTCTTTGTCCTTAGGGAATGGTGGCGTGCCTTCATTTCCCAACTTAACTGTACTTACAGTAAAAGCTTAAATTGATTGGCAATTATACTTACTACAATTAGTGACTAATTCCAAGTAGGAACATGGGAATAAGTAGGAACATGTGAAAACACATACTTCAAAGAAAAGTGTCTGTAAAATGACAAACAAAACTCTAAACAATTAGAAACTTCAGTACTTGATTTTTTTCTAAACTGCAGATGATAGAAATCTGAAATGAAAACAGAAAGTGCTAGAAACACTCAACATGGCAGGCAATACCTGTGGAAGAGAAATAGAGTTAACATTTCAGATATCTGATTCTGGCAACTGGAAACATTAACTCTGGTTCTCTTTCCACAGATTCTATCTGACTGGCTGAATTTTTGCAGTATTTTCTAATTGAGTTAGAAACAAGTTCAATGAGCCTAACATTTTCATCAGCTCAATCTGCATGCTTGGATTGAAAACAGAAAAGATTTAGATTTAATGTCAGGTATTAGATTCAACCTTTCACATCTGTCCCGGATCTTCTTCCTTGGTTCCATCCTGTTTACTGACTCACCTGAAAGTCGGAAACCTGCCTGGCATAATACATCAACATCACCTACTCTCATCCCTAAGCCACTGCTTCCAGAGACCGGTGCTTGTTCCTTTTTCACAACTGCACCTTACCCTTTGACAAGATGTGGAAGATACAACATCAGGTTTCACAGATAGCTCTCTTTCAACCAGACACCCCCTTTCTCCACCACACTGTCTCAGGCATTACCAACTGCTTAGCCAGCATCCAGCACTGAATGAAGAGAAATTAAATATTCAGTAAAGAAAAATTAGAAGTAGGAAAAGCCAATGCCAAGATACAGGAGATTCTGCAGATGCTGGAAATCTTGAGCAACGCACACAAAATGCTGGAGGAGCTCAACAGGTTAGGCAGCATCTATCGAGGGCAATAAGTAGTCGATGTTTTGGGCCATGCCCTTCCATTGTCTTTAGCACCACCGCAAACTCAGAATCCTGGTCACATTTATGTCCCAGGATATTATCTGAGTCTGAAGCAGATCCATTCACAATGGTGCTGTGCTTAACATAAAGTTTGTTCAATAAAAGTGCCAATTTTCCCTTCTGGAACATTACCCAACTCTGGCCCTGCATCTTGTCATTTCCTGCTGAAATATCACTCCATGTTTTTGTTTCCTGCAGATTTTATTCCATTGTTCTCCATTTGGCCTCCTGTCTCCTTGCCTGCAAAATCATTAAAAACTTTGCATTCTTTTCTGAAATTAGTTGCCCAAGGAGGAGATGGAGGCAGATACAATTACAACATTAAAAGCCATTGGGTCAGATACTTGGACAAGAACAGCATAGAGGGACGTGGGCTTAATGCAGGCAAATGGCTTTAGTGCCCATTGGCATCACAGTTGGCTCAGATGAGTGGGCTGAACAGACCTGTTTCTGAACTATACCTTTATATGATTTCTAAGATTTCTAACCATAACTTGCTTTATCACCCCTGTGTTTGCTAACCTATTGCTATATCAAAATGAATGTGGCTTAAAGTCTTCCAATGTTTTTCAATTCCTTCCATGGCTTTATCATTAAGTTCTCGCCTCCTCCATTCCAAAATTTCTTCTCTAACCCGCCATTATCCCTCCAAACTGGTAGCACAGAGGCACTGCTGGTAGAGCCATTGCCTCACAGTGCCAGAGACCCAGATTCAATCCTGAACTTAGGTACTGTACTATCTCTTATAACCATATAACAATTACAGCACAGAAACAGGTCGTCTCGGCCCTTCTAGTCCATGCCAAATGCTTACTCTCACCGAGTCCCACTGACCCACACTCAGCCCATAACCCTCCATTCCTTTCCTGTTCATATACCTATTCAATTTTTTTAAATGACAAAATCGAACCTGTCTCTACCACTTCTACCAGAAGCTCATTCCACACAGCTACCACTCTCTGAGTAAAGAAGTTCTCCCTCGTGTTACCCCTAAACTTTTGCCCCTTAACTCTCAACTCATGTCTTCCTGTTTTGAATCTCCCCTACTCTCAATGGAAAAAGCCTATCTATGTCAACTCTATCTATCCCCCTCATAATTTTAAATACCTTTATCAAGTCCCCCCTCAACCTTCTATGCTCCAAAGAATAAAGATCTAACTTATTCAACCTTTCTCTGTAACTTAGGTGCTGAAACCCAGGTAACATTCTAGTAAATCTCCTCTGTACTCTCTCTATTTTGTTGACATCTTTCCTATAATTCGGTAACCAGAACTGTATACAATACTCCAAATTTGGCCTCACCAATGCCTTGTGCAAATTTAACATTACATCCCAACTCCTATACTCAATACTCTGATTTATAAAGGCCAGCATACCAAAAGCTTTCTTCACCACCCTATCCACATGAGATTCCACTTTCAGGGAACTATGCACCATTATTCCTAGATCACTCTGTTCTACTGCATTCCTCAATGCCCTACCATTTACCATGTATGTCCTATTTTGATTAGTCCTACCAAAATGTAGCAGCTCACACTTATCAGCATTAAACTCCAACCTGACAAACAGTAATCCACCACTACTCTCTGGCATCTCCCATCCAGCCACTGTTGAATCCATTTTACTATTTCAATATTAATACCTAACGATTGTACTTTCCTAACTAACCTTCCGTGTGGAACCTTGTTAAAAGCCTTATTGAAGTCCATATAGACAACATCCACTGCTTTACCCTCGTCAACTTTCCTAGTAACCTCTTCAAAAAATTCAATAAGATCTGTCAAACATGACCTTCCAAGCACAAATCCATGTTGACTGCTCCTAGTCAGACCCTGTCTATCCACATTATTATATATACCATCTCTAAGAATACTTTCCATTAATTTACCCACCACTGACGTCAAACTGACAGGCCTATAATTGCTAGATTTACTCTTAGAACCCTTTTTAAACGATGGAACCACATGAGCAATACACCAATCCTCCGGCACCATTCCCGTTTCTAATGACATTTGGAATATTTTTGTCAGAGTCCCTGCTATTTCTACACTAACTTCCCTCAAGGTCCTAGGGAATATCTTGTCAGGATCTGGAGATTTGTCCACTCTTATATTCTTTAAAAGTGCCAGCACTTCCTCTTCTTTAATCATCATAGTTTCCATAACTACCCTATTTTTTCCCTTACCTTACACAATTCAATATCCTTCTCCTTAGTGAATAGTGAAGAAAAGAAATTGTTCAAAATCTCCCCCATCTCTTTTGGTTCCGCACATAGCTGTCCACTCTGATTCTCTAAGGGACCAATTTTATACCTCACTATCCTTTTGCTCTTAATATAACTGTAGAAACCCTTTGGATTTATTCTTTGTTCTTCAGGCCTATGCGAGGCATTGGAGAGCGATGAGCTCAAAGGGATTTAGAGCACCTGAATTGGTTAATTGTTGTTTAATGGCAGTCATTAATCATTTAGATTTCTATGTGTTTTTCTTGAATGACTTGCTCTTTAAAATGCAGTCTCCAGGTGCCCTCTGCTTACACCTGTTCAGTTTATTTTGATAGGCTCAGGGATTCTGTGTTACTTGTACTATTTAAGCGGATACCCAATTAGCGCTAATTGCGGGGTCCTAGTGTCACTTGGCCAAGACACCAATGGTCTTTTGGAATTATAATGAATAAACTCTCATTGCCGCCTCAACATCACAGTCTGTTTTTCCTCCACACTTGGGTTCTGATATTGCCAGCGCACATCGTGACAGTCTGTGTGGAGTTTACACATTCTTTCTGTGATTTTGTGGGTTTCCTCCTGGTGCTCCATTTTCCTCCCACATCCCAAAGACAGGTGGGTTCATAAGTTAATTGGCACTGTGAGTGTCCCCCAGTATGTTGGTGAGTGGTAGAATCTGGGAAGTTGGGAGAATAAAACTGGAATCGATATAAAGGATGGTTGCTAGTGGATGGGGATTCAAAGGGTTGAAGGGCCTCTTTCTGGGCTGTGTGATTCTATGATTCTATAAACTCTTCTAGCCCTTTATGCCTCCTACACCTTTACAATCTAGATTCAAATCTGTTTTATTTTTTATTTTATTTGAATTTTTTTATTTAGAGATACAGCATAGGACTGTCCTTTCCAGCCCAACTCAGCTACTTAACACTAGCTTAATCACAGGACAATTTACAAAGACCAATTAACCTGCTAACCAGTATATTGATGAACTGTGAGAGGAAATCGGAGCACCCAGAGGAAACCCACATGGTCACGGGGAGAATGTACAACCTTCTTACATACGGCACCGAAATAGAACTCCCGAGCTGTAATAGCATTACACTAACTGCAACACTACTGTGGCACCCCACAATTACATTAGACAGGATTTTAATTGCTGCACAACTGGTGGTTCTAGAATTTGCAGCACAAAAACACCACTTTAATCTCCTTTTCTCCTTATCCAGTAATCATTTTAAAGGAAGAGCTGTTGCCCCTTATGGTGACATAGAACTGTTCAGCATTATTTTGCAATAAGGTGTCACTCATTTAAAAAGAACGAGGAAAAATTCCTTCTCCCAGAGGGCAGAGATTCTTTGGAAATCTCTAACCCCAGGGTGCTGTGCTCATTGAATATATTCAAAATTAGTTAATCAAGGCAACAAGGAGCAAAGTGGAATCAAGGTCAAGTTCAGATCAGCCATGATTGAATATTAAATCAGCTATAAGAGTCCCTAGAGCTTCTCCTTCCTCATTAGTCCTTCATCCCGTTTCCTTCTTCTGTGGATCAGTGTCAAACTTTGGCTTGAAACATTAATATTTAGCACCTTTAAAAGTTTAATTATAATAGTGGTGCTGTATAACTGTTGTTTTTAACAATGAACTGGTGTTAGTTGTTTTTAGCATTTAGTTCACTGAGAATTTAATGCCAAAGATAGTATTTCAGGAAATGTAAAATTTAGTAGATCGGCAGACCACTTTGTTGAGCACCAGCTGCAACAGGGAGGATTTCCCAGTGGCCATTCATTTTAATGGCTTGCCCCATTCCCATTCCAACATGTTGGACCATGGCCTCCTCTACTGCTACGTTGAGGCCACTCTCAGGCTGCAGGAGCAACACTTCACGTTCCTTTTGATTAGCCGCCAACCGGTGGCAAGAACATCAGTTTCTCCAGATTCCAGTAATTTCTTCCCCCTCCTCCTTTGCTCCTTTTCCATTCCCTATTCTGGGCTCCACTCTTCCTCCTTCCCTTCCTCCCATGGTCCACTCTCCTGTCCAATCAGATTCCTTCTTCTTCAGCTCTGTACCTTTTCCAGCTATCACTTCCATGCTTCTTACTTCATCCTCCACCCCCTCCACCAATCTACCTTTCCCCTCACCTGGCTTCACCTATCATCGTCCAGCTTGAACTCCTTCCCTTCTTATTCTGGCTTCTTCCCCCTTCCTTTCCAGTCCTGATGAAAGGTCTTGGTCTGAAACGCTGGCTTTTATTCTTCTCCATAGATGCTGCCTGACCTGCTGAGTAGTTCCTGCATTTTTGTGTGTGGCTCGGATTTCCAGCATCAGCAGAATCTCTTGTATTTACAAAATCTATAGACAAGAAGAATGTGTTGGAAGATGAAAAATGGATCATTCTAAAGAGAAGTAATTAATATTACTTATCTTGTCCAAAATGAAATAAATAACCAGTCATGCAAAATCATACCAAGCAGAAAATCAGAAGTTGCTCTCTTGATCGGAAGGTCTTCCTTGACGGTTGATAATTTGATGATGTTAGTCATGGTGTTTCACTTATATGGCATTCTGACTAACAGGATGGGATGCAAGAAAGCTGTCATTTTCACCTCAGGCAGAACACAAAGCTCATACATTGTGGCTGGACAAAATATTGTTTTTATTATTCCATGGGATTATTTTCTGTTCCTATTAAAATTGTTTCTGGCAGCACTGATTTACCCAAATGAAATAAATTTGATCTGAACCTTGATTTATCATTTCCAAAAACAAAATCCAGTGTATTTAAGAAAGGAGTAGACATCAAATTCACAAGTTTAACAAAATTAATTCATTTCAAATGATGGTTAAATGCAAGAAATGAAAATATATCATTGATACAAAGTAACACATACAATATCCTGGAGGAACTTAGCAGGTCAGGCAGCATCTATGCAAAATAATAGAGACAATTTTTTGGGGCGAGACCCTTCATCAGGACCCAAAATGTCAACCCTTTATTCTTCTCCATAAAGGCTGCCTGACCTGCTGAGTTCCTCTAGTATTTTGTGTGTATTACTCTGGATTTCCAGTATCTGCAGAATATCTTGTGTTTATCCTTTATACAAAAATAGGTGATTTCTGAGAAAAGAGTCCAATGGAATTTTTCTTCGTCTTACAAAATAATCTCATATAATTTACTGCCTAGCTATGCACCTAACTGCATGTCTATTAAACACAGAGTGAGACAGGAGCAGACTAACATAGAAATTTGGAATGAACCTGTATCAGTACCAACAGACCCAACAAAACTTTGATGAAAATTGACAACCAGACAAAATTAACATGGCAAATGAATAACCATTCAAAATCAATGAGGTATTGAGTAATCTTCTTCATGTCAAATTACTGCGTTAACCTGCTGGTAATCAGGTATGAGAGATCAGTAGGAAAGGATTCACAACGAAGGCTGTCCACTCTTATAAAATTTCAATTTTTTCATGTGTAAAATAAGCCCATTCTGACACAGTTACTCAATTCAATAGACCTCACCGGATTGCTTTTTATATCACATGCAAAATTCTGGCTTTATTGTGGAAATACATCATTTGATTTTATTAGTTCTGATGTGGGAACTTTATATTAATTATTAATCAAATGCTGAAAATCTGAAATTAGAGAATGCTACAAACAGTCAGGAGCGCAGGCAGGCTTTGTGGAAAGAGGAACATTTAGGTCAAAAACCCTTCTTCAAAACATTCCATCCATCACTCCCTCACTCTCCTCTGCAGCTTGGTATCTCCTTAAAGTTTGGTCTCTCTCTTTCTGCCATACACCAATAGGATTTGTTTCATAGTTCCATGTTTTTCAGAGTGAAATCACATTATAAAGTTCTTTCAGAATTAGAGTTGATACATTGCAAGACTTTGCACATTTGTCTTGTTAGCAAATGAGATATCAGACAATGGTTGAGAAAACCCTTACAAAACAAAACTGAACATACAAAGCTAGTAATGGGAATCTAAAGAGAGTAGCAGGGAGAGGAGTAACATAAGTCAAGATGCTGCTCACTTAAGTCGGATTTATGTCTCATGCTATTTGCTGGCCATGCGATCTGCCTTGGTCCTCTGATGAGTTGTTGAGGCTTTTGTTTTGCCCTTATGTTGACAGTAAATAGTTCATTTTTGAAGAAACATGATTCTATTTAAAACAGAGATTGAATCTTTTATAATAGCATTGGATCACACTGCAGATGAGAACAGCAGAAGAAAAGGAATGAGATCTTCCTCCTTGTGTACAAACTCAAAAAACATAAGAAACATAAGAAATAGAAGCAGGAGTAGACCATCTGGCCCATCGAGCCTGCTCCGCCATTCAATAAGATCATTGCTGATCTGGCCATGGACTAATTTCCATCGACTTGACTTTTCCCCATAACTGTTAATTCCCTACTGTGCAAAAATCTATCCAGCCTTGTCTTAAGTATATTTATTGAGGTTGCCTCCACTGCTTCATTGGGCAGAGAATTCGTCAGATTCACCACTCTCTGGGAAAAGCAGTATCTACTCCCTCGATTCTTGAGGCTATGTCCCCTAGTTCGACTAAAAATATTTAGTAAGGAGCATATAGACTGCCATATTGAAAAAGGACAGAATGTATAAAAGCATCTAGAGGGATTGTGTTCAAGAATAAAATGGGAAAATATTGAAACATGAGGAACTGAGGCAACATGGATAAATATACCAATTATGCTAGTAAAAATACTGTTCCAAGTACAAGATGATTGTTTTGTGTCACATCTGTCTCTACTTGTACTCTCGTTAAAAGAAAATTGTACCATTTTCAAATGTTTTGATTATGTAGTTTTACGATACAAATCAAATGTCATTGGTGAGATTTGAGCTGCAGTAAGATATGGTGCACACAACACCGTTAGCTAACGCTGGATAAACAATTGAAAGTTTCACTCTTTGTTATTTCCTGCAGACCAGATTACACACATTGAGGATATATTGGAGGTCACAATATCTACTGCTTTAAAGAATGTAATAAGCTACAATTATGGATTTTCAATATTTTGAGTTTTAAATTGAATATAAATACAGTATTAATCCACATTTACCTTTGAACATACCTCAACATAACTTCATAAGCTCACACTTTTAAGGATTTGTATAAGTGAACCCCAAAGTCTCTCAGTTCGTTTATACTTTTCTAAAAAAAATATACCTGTAATGTCAAGAATATGCTCTCTGCACCAATCCTCCCAAAGTGCTGCCTTTGAAATGTCTCCACATTGAACTCCATCTGCCATATACTTTGGCTCAGTTTACTATTCTGCCTACAGCACCCCAAAGCTCATATAGTTCAGCTCAACATTGTCCAGTGGCCATTGCTGGTTGTAAATCATCCACATTCCTCCCTTCACTAACTCCAAACACTATTGCCCTTGATCCCATCCTCCACTATCCTATAAGCCACTCTCTTGGCTGGAACCCTGGGGACCCTGGTTGGGAAGTCACTCTTCCAGCTGAGGCCTCAAGATTGACAGCTGGAGACAAGAGGTTTGCATGGGAAGAGAGACTTGCTCACTCTCTTGCCAGGGGCTTATTAAATAATGCTGCAGACATTCAGCAGGTCAAACGCGATCTGTGAAAAGTGAAACAGCATCTCATGACAGGAAACAATTTCTGTTTCTCTTACAAATGATGCTGCCTGGCCTAGTGACTGTTTAGAGCATTTTCTGTTTTGGTTTAGATTTCCAGCATCAGTGGGTTTTGACTTTCACATTTATCTGAGGTACATTCTTAGCTGCCAAATCACCGTCAGCTGAGAAATCTCCTCAGGTCATGTGGAGTAAGCATTAAACAATAGAGCAAAAAATACAGACACTGGAAATCTGAAAATTTAAAATATAATTCTAGAAAGTCTCAGCATGTCAGGTGGCATCTGTGGTAAATGAAAAGCTGAGCTAGTGTTGCAGATAATGACCTTTAAACTACAGAGAAATGTTGGCATGATGAGAATGAAGAGAAGGTCTGTGCTGGGGTGGAAACCTAGAGAGATTAAATGAGTTCAGTGATAGCATTCCTTGCAAGAGAGTAATGTTGGGTGATTAATTGGATATGATCTGTCTGAAGCAGATGTAAATAAAACATAATGTGGAACCTGAAATTGACCATGAAATGCTAGAAATCCCCAGTAGGCCAGGCAATATCTGTGAGAAGAGGAGTTAATGTAATAGGAGGATAAGCTTTATTCAGAAGTGACTGGCTTGATTTAACTGCAAACTAGTTACCTAGAGAGCTGTGGATGGTAGTGAACCCAAATGCAGAGTAAGGTCTGGAATTAACTCTGACTCAAAATAAACACAACACCTTTTTTTTAAAATATAAAAAAAAACCCAAAGGCAAACTCCTACAATTGAGCAGTAGGTGGTCAGCACAAAGCCTTTAAGTACAGACTTTCCATGAAGGAATGTGGCAGGCAATAATTGGTAGTCTGAGTCTTAAAGGGACAATGGCAGATAATCATACTCCGGGGAACTGGAGCGCCAAAACTTGGATGCCCACTGCATTCAGTCGGGACCATGATATTATCTTGGTAACCGGTAATTTGGTGTATTTCAGAAAAAGGCAGGCTAATATTTAAGGTGGTACCAAGCTAACCATTTCGAGCTAATCAATTCATCTATGGTCAAATTTATTAATCCATTTTCTGAAATTGTTGAATTCAGTGTTGAGTTCTAAGAACTGGAACATATGGAGTCAGAAGATGAGATATTGTTCCTTGAGCTTTCATCAGGTTTTGTGGAAATAGCATAAGAGGCCATTGATAGAGGGATCAGAAAGAGAATGATGAATTAAATTAGAAACTTGGCATTATTGTTGTGAACAGAAAGGAGTATTCTGCAAAACAGCCAGCCAATCGGTGCTTGGTTTCTCCAGTGTAGAGAAAATCATACTATAAGCACCAAATACCATACGCAGGATTGAAAGAAATAACAGTGAAACACTACTTCACCTGGAAGAAACATTTGGGTCCCTGGATGCTGGGAAGGGAAAAGCCATAAGGTCAGGTTTTGCATCTCCTGCAGTTGCAAGGAAAGATGCTCTGAGAAGGAAAGTAAGTCTTGTGGAATCAAGAAAATGGCCGCAGACACAGAAACTGCAGATGGTGGAGTCTGGAGCAAAAAAGCAAACTACAGTTCGGACAGCATCTGCAGATGGAAATGGACAGTCAACATTTTGCATTGAAACACTTCATCTGGACTCCAAGCTGCTATATCACCTAGAAGGAATGCTTAGGGCACTGGGTAAGTTGAGAGTAAACAGGCTGGTGTTCCATCTCCTTCAGCTACAAAGGAGAGGTGCAACTGGAAGGGGAATAATGTTGTGGGTGAATAAGGAGTGAGCTAGTGAATGGAGAGAGTGCGAAGGTATAGTTGTCATTACATAATGTTGAAGGTGACAGACATTATAGAGGACAATTAATTGGATACAGAGGGTGGTGGAGAAGACATTGGGAACCCTATCTTGAAAGAGCATGAAGGAATCAGGATCAGAATCAGAATCAAAATCAGTGTCAAGTTTATTATCATTTGCATTTCCATGGAGTCACCCTGTTTTGTCAGCTCGAGTCAGTTCATCACTACATACCATACCAAGTTTCCAATTATCTACAAACATTATAATACTGCTCCCAGGTTTTGGTCATTTACTCTAAGTAAGATGAAGAATGAGCAGAATACTGGTCCTTGTGGATGGTACTGTCTCCTCCCACCTCACAACAAGAAAAACTTACTGTTACAAAGCTAACTTTCTATAAACCACATTCAAACAACTTGAGCATAGTAAAGTTCACAAACACAAAATCACAGAGTTCATTTTAACTTCTCCCACTTGGTAGGACACTGACAGGATCAGATCAGACACTAGATTTATACCATATCCAATTTTGCTTTCCATTAACTCCAAGCAGGATATAAAACAGGCAGCCAATATAATCATGTCTGTTTCACAGTGAGCAGATGAAATTCAATTTACCACTCCCCAGAATGATAAATTGACTGGACAGATTGGATCTAATCCTTTGGATTTAAAAGTGTTTATATTGAAATCTACAGTCAGAAAGTTGCTCGAGCATTCCAACTTACTATTTATTAACTCAGTTGCTTTGCAATGATGAGCAACCAGTTCCAAAATGGCCCATTGAAACTCAGAGGAAAGCACTTCTGCCCACAAGTTCCACCAGCACCCTTTCAGTTTAAATCAGTGGGCTTCCATTTGCTTAAACAAAGTCACGACTGAATTATTTAGTTAGATTCACACTTGCTCACATAAGTAACTGCAATGCCAATCCAGAAAAGATAAAAGTAGCAATAGTTTATTAACTGAATAACATAATGTTCAGATCCGCCAATGTTTTTATTTAATCTTCATAGCAATAATTTGTTTTGTAAGCAAAACATCCCATACAATGTTGCTACCTACAGTAGGTATCTGTGGAATTAAGATGACTGTGTTAAGCTAAAATGTTTGAATGTTATATGCAATGCTTGTGGCAGAACCCAAAGTCTATCAATCAATAATTCAGAATTCCCTGATCACAGCTGCATGCAAGTTATTGAATATGGAAAACAGACTTTGTCTTCCTACAACCTAACAAAAGGGGTGATTTGGAACAATCTACAGTTGCTCCACTTTGGAATTGTTTATCTAAGATAACTGAGCAAAATAAACATACGCAAAAGCAGGCCGGTGATTCAGATCAATACAAACATTAAATCACATGGCTTCACAATTAATAGGCACACAGTCCAACCCTGATGGCTTTATTACTGTGAGTTATTGTTTGCTGTTTATGCAAGTAGTGTTTCTAAATTGCATGTTGATAGCTTGCCCCTTCTAAAGGATCCTTTAGTGAATATCTTAATCTTGGAGTAAAATGGGGGGGGGAGGGGAAGCATTAAACCCTATGGAGTGAGCACAATCAATGAAAACTTCCAATAAGACACTTCGGCTTGGGTTCCCAAGCTGACTGACGTCCATGCAGAACTCAAGTGAATCAGCAAGAGGCCATCTTCTGAAGAAATGAACAATAAATCAGCAGAAGTAGCGTCCAAATATCAGCAGGTCTATAATGGCTCGAGTTAAGTGATAAATTGCAGTGGGCATAATTTAACTCAGCAGTGGTGAACATTAGTCAGGAGTGACCAATCCCCCCCCCCCCCACCCCACACCAACCCGCCAACCCTTCTGATTCAAGTCAAATCGTCAGGTTTATTAAAACATGCACAAGTATGATGAGGTACAGGTACAATATAAAAACTTCCTTGCAGCAGCATCAGAGGTTCAGACAACACACTGAATATAAATTATATGTGAATTATACAAGATAGTGAAGAGAGAAAAGAAACCTAGGGACTGCTGGTCTTGTCACACCAAGCTGCCTGGTACAGGAGTTGGGATGTTAAGTTGAAGTTGTATAAGACATTGGTGAGACCTAATTTAAGGTTGAAAGAGTACAGAGAAAATTTACAAGGATGTTGCTGGAACTGGACGACCTGAGTTATAAGGAAAGATTGAATAGGTTAGAACTTTATTCCCTGTAACATAGAAGGTTAAATGGAGATTTGATAGAGCTGTACAGAATTATAAGGGGTATAGATACGGTAAATGCAAGCAGGCTTTTTCCACTGAGGTTGGGTGAGACTACAACTAGAGGTCATCACTTCAGGGTGAAAGGTGAAAGGTGAAATGTTTAATAGTCTGGGTGCAGGCTGATGGGACTAGGCAGTTTAAATGGTTCAGCACGGACCAGATGGGCTGAAGGGCATGTACTGCAGTTTTCTATGACTCTATGACAAACTGAATGATCTCTCAGTGCATCATCAAGCCCATCACTGAATTGACAATGCTCAGTCAATTTCTTCAATTCAGCCACATACACATACTCCCCTTCATTTTGGTTCTGTTTATGAATCCGAAAGCGTTCTGCAATCAGCAATGGTTTTGATTCTATATGTTCCTGCATTATTTTCATGATATCTGCAAAGCTGATTCTGGCTGATTTGCTTGGAGCAGTGAAACTTGTAAGAAAGCTGTACACTTTTCCACCTATTACACTCAGCAAAACTGGCACTTGTTTCTCATTGACTATTTCATTTGCTTGAAAATACTGCTCAATTTGTTCAGTATCCATCAGCCAGTTAACTGTTGTGCAATTGAACGCTTCTATCTTTCCAATGTAGACAGACATCTCTGCTTTTTTTTAATTTATGATTAGTATCACCCCGTACTCAGTGTTTATGAATCCATGAATTTTGGCCATTTTCTGCTTTTATTAACTCATCCATCTCTGTCCCTTTCTGAAGAAACGCTTGCTGAGTTTTTTTTTTAAACTCAAAATCTCACTGTGCTTCAACAAGTAGGTAGTCATCTCAGGTTCACTTTAAAGCTTCCTCATCACCAGGGTTATGTTTTGTGACTCCAAAACTAAGCAGAAGAAAAACACGGGAGCCAGGAGATGTGTGCCTTCGCGTTTACTTTTAGTGAGGTGTGCAACTATGACGTGGTGGCATGACACATGACATTCACATACTTTTACAAATAACCTGTAATGAATTGTGTAAACAACAAAGAATGCTTAATCAAACAATATATTTACAATATTACACAAATATTACTGAAATATTAAATGCACAACACGTGTCTATAGCCAATAGCGTTGCTACTACATAAAAGAGCAGAATATAGGGTAGAAGGCCACAGAAATATGACTTAAGCACAGGAGGAGATATAAGCAGCACCAGATGTCACGGAAAGAACCCATGAACCAACTTTTGCCAACTTAAAGCCAAACGACTGTGTTTATTGTTGAACTCATTCTGCTGGTAGGGTCATTTGATTCACCACATGGTGAGCCCAGTGAGTAGTCAGGCCAGACTCAACTTAGCTAGTACTCACATGGAGAATGAAGAGAAGGCTGATCTCTTGTTTAAAGTTCAAAATAAATTTATTACCAAAGTACATAAATGTCACTATATTCTACCCTGAAATTCATTTTCTTGCAGGCACCCACAGTAGGTACAAAGAAATACAAGAGAATCAATGAAAACTACACACAAAGATTCACAAACAGCCAAAGTGCAAAAGAAGACAAACTGTACAGTTACAAAAAAAAGTAATAAATAATATTAAAAACCATGAGGTGCAGAGTCCTTGAAAGTGAGTCCTACAGTTTTGGAATCAGTTCAGAGTCGAGGTGAGTGAAGTTATCCATGCTGGTTCAGGAGCCTGATGGATGAAGGGAAGGAACTATTCCTGAACCTTCTGGTGTGGAACTAAAACTCCTCCTGTCCCTCCTTCCTGATGCCAGCAGTGAGAAGTGAGCATGTCCTGAATGGGTGGTGGGGGGACGGGGTGGTCCTAGATAACGAGTGCTGCTTCCTTGGTGCTCATTGGTGGGGAGGTTTCTTCTTGTGATGGACAGGGCTGTACCTATAGACTTTTCCATTTATGGGCATTGGTGTTTCCATACCAGGCTGTGATGCAGCTAGTTAGTATACTCGGCACCACACATCTATAGAAAGTTGTCAAAGTTTTAGATATCATGCCAAATCTGTGCAAACTGCTAAGAAAGTAGAGGTACTTCTGTGTCTTCTTTGTAATGGCACTTCCGTGCTGATCCCAGGACAGATCCTCCGAAATTATAAAGTCAAGGAATTTAGAGCTACTGACACTCTCCACCCCTGATCCCCTGACTTCCTCCTCCTGTAGTCAATAATCAACACCTTGGTTTTGCAGACATTGAGTTGTTGCAGCACCATTCAACCAGAGCGGTTCCTTGTGGCAATACAGGACCAGGTGGTTAGCACAAAGAAAAATCAAAAATACATATTAAAAGACCAACAAATTAAAGACAATAAATGCAGAAAATACCAAGAGAAACCAGAAACAATCCAACACTTTACAGGATCCTTCAGCAGTTTAACTCAATCTGATTACTTACACAGGCACAATCAAGTGGCGAACACCATTCACCGAAATCTTGCTTTAAAATACAAAGCCATACCTCACTATAAATATAAACCTGATTCAGTTTTATAGTCAGTGTCTCCAAATTATATTACAACCAATCTATTATTGCAGATAGGACAATCCATAATAACCATCTGGATATAATATTATGGATAAGCAAGCAAGAACAGCTTATTTAATAGATATAACAATTCCAAACACTTATAACTTACAGAAATCAATAAGTGGAAAACACCAGAAATATGCTGAATTAACAGAAGAAATCAAAAGACTTTGGAACATGAACAGGGTATACATTGTCCTTATAGTACTATCTACAACTGGCACTACACAAGAGCATTAAACAATTAGGGCTATTCACCAATATCTATGTAAATCTTCAGAAAGCTACAATACTAAACACCACTAGAATAGACCAAAAGTTCCTTGCAATTGAGAAAAGTGTGCTTATCTATGTCTGTACCTCAGCTTGAGCTGAAAAGAAATAAAAACACAACAATAATAATAATATCACTATTACCCCACAGATTTTGATGAATAGACTTCTACTCCTCGGTCTAAATACAGCACTGTGTAAATGAATAGACCTCATAGTCAGGATGCACAACCTCTCCTCACTCCCCATCATCCTCAACACGGATGCTCTCCAGGATCATGTGATGAGCCCATTGCTGTCTAGTCTGCTCACACATGACTGCACAAACAAACACCTGAGTAATCACATCGTCAAGTTCGCCGATGACACGGCAGTCGTGGGACTCATCAAAAACAATACTGACACAGCCTACAGAGAGGAGGTAGAAGAGCTCAGGGCCTGGCGCCAAGTAAATAACCTCTTCCTCAATATCAACAAGGCAAAGGAGATGGTTATCAACTTCAGGAGAACTCGCACCACTCACACCCCGCTTTACATCAGCGGTTCTGTTCAGTTTCAAACTCCTGGGAGTGCACATTGTCTCATGGTCCCAGAACACATCCTGCATAGTCAAGAAAGCTCACCAATGCCCTTACTTTTTGAAGAGGCTTTACACATCCATACTCACGTCATTCTACAGATGCATAGTAGAGAGCATCTTCACAAGCTGCATCACTGCATGGTACAAAATCTGCACGGCGGTGGACTAGAAGGCTCTACAATGGGTAGTCAAAACTTCCCAATGCATCAATGGCAGCAGCTTACCCACCACCAAAGACATATATACAGAAAGGTGCAGAAAAGTGCCAGTAATATCATAAGGAATACCACGCACCCTGCTCATGGACTATTTGTCCCACTCCCATCAGGGTGGAGGCTACGCGGCATCCATAGCAGGATCACCAGACTCAAAAACAGTTACTTTCCCCAAGCAGTAAGACTGATCAACACCTAACTCCGCCTCTACTGTATTATTTGCTGTCAGTCATCTTCTGCACGGCCTAGCGTCACTTTATCTTTTCTATACTTTTATGCTGCATTGAATTGAATTTAATTGACTTTATTACTTACAGCCTTCATATACATGAGGAGTAAAAATCTTTATGTTGCATTACCGTTCAAATGTGCAATGTGTAATTATAGTAATTTATAATAAATATTATGGTTCCACAGGATAGTTAATATAACTGTGGTGAACTACATATACCTGTCTTTTAAGGGCATCCAGTGCCCCTTGGTAGGTCAGTGGGTCTCTGATAAGGGAGAATACTTTCGGACTTACTCTAGATAGTAATACTTTGTACTTCGTGGTAGGCTCAGTCACTGGAATCTGTTCCAAGTATGATTGGAAGCATGCAAGCCAGAGTTCAAAGGCAAGAGCTGCTTCAGAGTCTTGCGGATCAAGGTCTAATTTTTCCGGACGTAAGATGCTGTCCATGGTTTAAACTTCCAGTCAATAAAATTGATGCACCATCAATAACTCTCTGAGGCGTGAGGCGAGATAACGGCTTTTATTCACTGGAAGAAAGAACAAGCAGCAATTGACCACCATACCACATCCTGGAGACTGAGGGCAGTTCTCAGGCCTCAATCGCCTTTATACAGGGGTCTGTGGGAGGAGCCACAGGAGCAGTCAGCTGGGGGGGGGGGGTGGGGGGCGTGTCCAGACAGGTATATCTAGCTCACCACAATAACATAGAAATACAGTTGTGTCAGTATGAACTAATCAATCTGACGGCCTGGTGGAAGAAGCTGTCCAGGAGCCTGTTGGTCCTGGCTTTTATGCTGCGGTACTATTTCCCAGATGACAGCAGCTGGAACAGTTTGTGGTTGGGGTGACTCGGGTCTCCAATGATCTTTCGGGCCCCTTTTTATACACCTGTCGTTGTAAATGATCTGAATAGTGAGAAGTTCACATCTACAGATGTGTTGGGCTGTCCGCACCACTCTCTGCAGAGTCCTGTGATTGAGGGAAGTACAGTTCCCATACCAGGCAGTGATGCAGCCAGTCAGGATGCTCTCAATCATGCCCCTATAGACAGTTCTTAAAATTTGGGGGGCCATTCTAAACTTCTTCAACAGGAATGAAAGGGTTACCATATGAGGAACATCTGGCAGCTCTTGGGCTGTATTCCCTGGAGTTCAGGAGAATGAGGGGCATCTCATAGAAACATTCTTAATGTTAAAAGGCCTGAACAGATTAAATATGGCAGTTATTTCCCATGGTAGGGGAGTCCAGGACAAGAGGGCACAACTTCAGGATTAAAGGACGTCCATTTAGAACAGAGATGCAGAGAAATTACTTTAGTCAGAGGGTGGTAAATCTGTGGAATTTATTGCCACGAGCGGCTGTGGAGGCCAAATCATTGGATGCATTTAAGGCAGAGACAGATGGGTTCTTGATTAGCCAGGGCATCAATGGTATGGGGAGAAGGCAGGGGAGTGGGGATGACTGGAAGAATTGGATCAGCCCATGACTGAATGTCAGAGCAGACTCGATGGGCTGTATGGCCTACTTCTGCTCCTATGTCTTATGTTTTTATGGTCTGAAGTGAAAGAGGGGCTGTTGTGTCTTTTTCATCACACAGCCAGTATGTACAGATCATGTGAGATCCTCAGTGATGCAGAGTAACAATTATTACACTCTCCTTACACCATTATGTCAAGCTACTGAGTTGATGTGGGTACACTGTTTACTATCCTAAACAGTCATTTGGGAACCTAAGTTGCTTGTACTTTAGCTAAATCCTCTTGTGTAGTTCACAGACTTAATTTTATTGTGTTAAAAGAAAAACTGGTTAACTTAGCCTTCATTACAGATTTCTATATAATCAGAGCAAGAATTGCAAAAACAAAAATCACAGAAACAGGATGCACACAAGAAATTTTGCAACAGAAGGACACAAATCAGAAAGTGTTAGCTTTATTTTGGAAAGTCAAGATGTAATGCTGGGCGTAGACCCACTTTTGTACCCAGATGTTTGATCCATGCCAAACCTGAAGTGGTAACTTTTTGGTACTCAAGATAAAAATAAAATTTGCTGAAAATACTCAGCACAGCAAGCATCATGGATAAAAGAAACAAAGTAAAAGTGTCAGGTCAACTACCTTCCTATAAAGTCTGAAATAAAAACAGCAACTGCTGGAAACAGCAGACCAATAATAGCTGTGGAAAGTGATGCACCATCAATAACTCTCTGAGACGTGAGGTGAGATATAGGCTTTTATTGACTGGAAGAAAGAACAAGCAGCAATTGACCACCATGCTACATCCTGGAGACTGAGGGCAGGGCTCAGGCCCCAATCGCCTTTATACCAGGGTATGTGGGAGGAGCCACAGGAGCAGTCAGCAGGGGGGGCATGTCCAGACAGGTATATGTAGTTCACCACAGAAAGGGAAACAAATTTTACATTTCAGATTCATGACCTTTCTGCCAGAAATGGGTAAGAGGGACAAAAAGGATAGGTTTTAGCATCTGTATTTTTATTTTGGCTTTCCAACAAATGTTATTGACCTGAAATGATAATTCTGTTTCTCTCTCCACAGATGCTACCCAACCAAATGAACACTCCCGGCAACTTCTGTTTTTATTTCCGATTTCCAGCATCAGCAATAGTTGGCTATTGGAGAAAGGCAGGTAAGTTCACCTATTATTTGTTTATCTATCAGTATTTGAGCTGGCATTAAAAAGCTGGAGAGTGAAAGGTGGCCTAAAACTAGAGCCCAGTTGTATCAATCATCCAATATAGCAGGAAAGCAAAAATTTGTACATAAGAAACTGCAGCAATGCAGCACAGTGATTTTGTAAACAGTAGGAGATTCTGTCCAAAATCCAAGTTTTCTTTTATTTCCTTCACTAGAGGTCTGACAATCTAGAACTAATGTATGCTGAAATTACCATTTAAAAGGCAAAAACTAACAGCAAAATAAAAGAACTCAAACAGTATTAGAAGTATTTTTGAGAGAGGGATTCTCCAGTCAATGAGGACAATTAGATTTAAAATCTTGATATTCTTTTAAATGTGATAATGGAGTTTCCAGAAACATTTTATAACGTTGCTGGCCGCTTGATACCTGTCGCAGCTGGTGAGCCTGGGAGCCAGGCCTCATCAGCTTACAAGGCCATTCAGGCATAAAACTGACCACTTATAGCTGGAAAGGTTGCTGATCACAATGTTATAAAGCACAAGGTAGCACACATACCAATACGAAGTAGTCTGGGATAAGTAAATTGCTAATATTTCGATCGGGAGATAAATCAGTGATTATCTAATATTACCATCGTGATAATGCCTAAGCTAATACAATGTTACTGGTGTCAAAGTGGATAGACATTGAAATTCTATTGGCTCTCTCTAACATTATTCAGAGTTGATCGGAGTTATAAACTACCATCTCTCCCCCACCCCCAGTCACTTTGCAGTCTGGAATAACCAATATTCTGCTTTTCAAAGTCATGAGTGAGCTCCTGTGAGGCATAAGATAAATTCTGTATCTAAAGCAATTCTCAAGAGAGTCTTGCTATCTCTAAACAGCTTAACCAGACATCAGGTGCAGCAAAACTACTCTTCACACTTTAAGGGGCTAAAGATTCGATCTTGAATGTAATGCGAAATGCAGGATTATGTACCAAAAGAACTTAAGAACAGATCCAAAAACGTAAAGACTTCAATATTTACCTATCGTGTGAAAATATATATTTCTGCATCCGCACTGTGCAAGCTGGAAGCAGAATTCTTACATTTATATTTAATGACCCGAAAGAATTGAGGTTAAAGGTAATGCTCAAATTAACAGGTAAACACACTGCTTTGTTTTTCACAAATAATTTGTTTTTTCACTTTAAGAAAGAATTTGTACAAATCATTTACTAGTTTTGAACGTGTTGTGAAATTGTGTGGTATTTTCAGTGATTTTTACAGTAAGTCAAACGCAATAGTCATGAATTGAACCAAGCACCAGATGTACTCTGACGATTCTGTTTTGACCTTGTAAGGGTGGAGCCTTTATTTGACTCCGCAAGGCCATCTATCTATAGGATAAGGGTATAGACAGGGACAGGCCTGATCTCCTTCACTTGTGAACTTCTATCAAAGTGGGTTTTCTATTTGGAGCTGCACTCCCAACCATGAAAACAGGAATAATGTAAAGAGCTTCCCTGAGTTAGCAAAACAACTCCATCTTTGCAGATTGCTCAGACTGTTCAGTGCAGTGAAAATCCAGCATCCTTCTCCTTTGATTTAATGCAGCTGTAAAATGTTGATGAAGTTTATTGATGAATAACCACAAACCAATCTTAAAAATTGCCTTACCACTGAATTTCTATGAATGCCTGTTAATTTTATCATCTAGGGGCACTAAAAAAGTGGGGACAGGAATATGACCTGCTACTCATAAATTACTTACTTGTTTTCAAACATATTTGGTGACATTTTTTATACAGTCTATTAACGTTTTCAAATTTCATGACATATGCCAGTGGTATTAAACCTGATTCTGAAAACAAAACTATGCATCTTCAGTCTGCCTCTATGATCCAGGATTTGTCTAATACGGTGAAAGCCAATCCAATCTAATCAATTTATAAACTCTATGGATCATTGCAGGGAGAAGTTTTAACATTCCTGAGTTTTATTGAACTACAAAAATCTAACACTGCACTACATTTTTTATCAAGATTTGGATTGCATTTGTATGTTTTTCAATAACAGTACATAGAGATTCTCATTTCCCCAGCTCAGGTATTACAACAATCTTAGGTCAAAAAATAAGTCAGGAGCAATCATACCAGAATTATGCCCAAAGGCAATAAGACTATTTATAGTTTTAGGTCAGTTGAGATATCTCATTGATATTCCACGCAGCACATTGCACAAAGATGTCCATTCTTGCTGTTATTTTACATAATGTGATTAGGAGGAAATGCCACATAAAAGTGTTTCTGAGATATACAGGTGAAATTTGTACTTTCTTTCTGATGTTTTCCCTTTCAGATTTCTGTTTACTGTCAAAGAACTTTTCATGGATTTTCAGAAAAATTGCATCTTACTTTGCAATTATACACTGCAGAAGATACCCCCTCCAACTATTCAATCAAATGATTTGAAGAGAAAAAAGATCCCCAATTTGTGGTCATCACAACTCACCCCACCAAACAAAAAATTTGATTTAATTCATGCTATCTGCTAGGTGGACAAGTAGGGAATGAAAAACCAATAGGGTGTTAATTGCCTAGGTAAATAGCAAATCCTTCACTGACTGGAGTGTCAGTGGCCAGAACACACAGACTCGAAGGCAAAGGAAGCAGGAATTGAGACTTTTAAGTGCAGTGAGTTGTTTCTTTTCTGAAAAGCACTACATAAAAGCAGGTGTAGGTAAATACAATAAAAACCATCAAAAGGAAATTGGCTCATTATTTTTAAAATGAAAACAAAGCCTTGTGTTTATGATCCAGGATTTGCCAAGATTCCCATTCTATTCTAACTAATCGTTAAATATTAAGGATCATCACCAGAAGAGAACAAGGCAATCAGATTATTTCTTCTGTCCAACCAACACTGTCTTGGATGCTTCCATCAGCAGGTACAATGGTATTGGTATATTCAGAGAATTGAAATAACAGTACATCAGTCCAAAAGACTCCCAGAAACTGCCTTGGCTCTTTAACTGTATTAATTAGGTAGGCCTCTCAAAGAGCTAGAATATGCCCAATGGGCCATACAACCACTTCTCAACTTCACAATTCCATTAACTTGACAGGGGAATTTGGGAGCATGAAAGACCAGAGGCAAGAAGAGAGTCCAAAATGGCTGAGAAAGCAGGATCAGATTGCCAGAGCAGATACATTTGCTGCAAGGATCTACAAGGCTAAATATGATGTGCAACTGTGCATCCACCACAGATCAGATATTCCCATACTTCGAACAGCAAAGGACTGTTATGCCACCACCCACCCTGGCAGCTTCCAATGCACCATTGCGGACATAAGGTCAGTGTTCCAGAGAGATCTGGGTGGTGGCCCTGGATGTGTCCCTATATCCTGTGCAGATCCGTTGACAAAGTTATTTGCAGATATTTTTAACCTCTCCCTGCTTCAATCTGAAGTTTCTACCTCCTGTAAGAAGATCACTATCACTCTGATATCTAAGAAATACAAGGTAATAATACCTTACTGGCCACCACCCAGTGCCTCCGACATCCATCATCATGAAGTGCTTCAGGAGGCTGGTCATGGCAAGCATTAAACTCCAGCCTCCGAAACAACACACCCCACTGCAACACACCTACCACCAAAACAGGTCTAGAGCAGACACCTTCTCCCTAGTTTTCACTCATTGCTGGAGCATCGAGACAGTAAAGGTACCCATGTTAGACTACTGTTTATTGATGACAAGTCCACCTACAATCCATGGACTCTTAACCTTAATCTACGTCATTATGACCTTGCACATTATTGTCAATCTGCTTCACACTTTCTCTGTAACCGGAACACTTTATTCTGCATTTGTTATTGTTTTACCTTGTTGTAATGATCTGTATGAACAGTATGCAAGACTATAGAATGGTTCTCTAGTGTGATAAGATGAGCTCTGACCCTACAATCTACCTTGTGATGATCTTGCAGATTCTGCATTCTGTTATTGTTTTATGTTGTTGTATTTCTATGCACTGTGTAATGATTTGATCTGCTTGAATAGTATCCAAGATAAGCTTTTCATTGTATCTTGGTACATAAGAAATAGTCTATCAAGTTTGCTCTGCCATTCAATAAGATCATGGCTGATCTCACTGTGGACTATGCTCCACTTACTTGCCTTTTCCCTATAACCCTTAATTCCCCTGTTATGCAAAAATCTACATAGCTATTATCATAAATGTGTTTAATGAGAGTATGTGATAATAATAAGCCAATTCGAATTCCATTTCCAAGCTTTTCACTGCACCTCAGTATATGTGACAATAATAAACCAATTAACCATTTACAATCTCAGGGACTCGACTTGCTTCTCCAAAATTGCATCAGGTTTACAGGGTCATATTATATTTGCATCATTGGTTCTAGAGGTGGTAAATAGGAAGGAATAGGAGCTCAAACAGCAGTTCCTTGAGTCAGAAGAGCCTCACTAATGTATTACTTCTCCAAATAACATTCCCAACCACAAGTTTGTCTCAACTTCCAGATTCCACTTTATACTCCTCCCACTGCCTCTCCTCCACTCCACCACCACAGTTGTGCTCAACTTTCTGACTCCTGGACAAAACTAAAGACCCCATTCCTTCTCAGAGTCCCATTTAGAACTCTGTGCATATGAAATACTAACCTGAACTCATGTCCACCAGGCCTAGCAGAAAAAAAGATTTCATTGTACTAGTTCAATACCAGCAGCAAGGATCATGGACCAAATGTTTGCCTCAGTCGGCAAAATCAGTAAAACAACTTCTTCCAATTCGTTCTCTATGGCATTGTTTGGTGTGTGAAGTTGGCACCCTTGTTTATTAGCAATGTTTAGTTGCATTGTTTAATAGCAATGGCAACTGGAATTCAGAGTCAACTCTAGCTCGAATGATTACACACCTAAGTCAATATATTCTGGTTCAAACCATTCAGAGAACATGAATACAGAAGTCTAAGCTGATGCAGCAGTGTTGCACTGAGGGGATGCTACATAGCTGGGGGGGGGGGGGGGGTATTGCCCTTTGAGGAGAGGATCTGTAGCTGGCTCATTCACACTGCAGACTTGTCATAGGAGTAGCCACTGAGACTTTGTATCTGCTCAGAAATTAACAGACACCTTCAGACTGTTGATCTTCCACCCACTGATGAATCAGATCCCTTGTCACATCACTGGGAGCTTAAACCCCCAGCCATTGGATTAGCAGGCAGTGCTCCAGGCTCTGCTGGTTCTTTCAGCCACAAAGATCATTGAGTTGAATTGAATTGATTTTATTACCTTACATCCTTCATATACACAAGGAGTAAAAACCTTTACATTATGTCACTGTTCAAATGCGCAATGTACAATTTATAGTAATTTATAATAAGTATTAGTACAACATGACAGTCAATATAACATAGAAATACAGTTGTGTCAACATAAATGAATCAGTCTGATGGCCTGGTGGAAGAAGCTGTCCCGGAGCCTGTTGGTCCTGGCTTTTATGCTGCAGTACCACTTCCTGGATGGTAGTAGCTGGAACAGTTTGTGGTTGGGGTGACTCGGGTCCCCAATGATCATTTTGGCCCTTTTTACACACCTGTCTCTGTAAATGTCCTGAATAGTGGGAAGTTCACAACTACAGATGCACTGGGCAGTCCACACCACTCTCTGCAGAGTCCTGCAGTTGAGGAAAGTACAGTTCCCATATCAGGCAGTGATGCAGCCAGTCAGGATGCTCTCAATTCTGTCCCTATAGAAAGTTCTTAGGATTTGGGTGCCGATACCAAACTTCTTCAACCGTCTGAGGTGAAAGAGGCGCTGTTGTGCCTTTTTCACCACAGAACTAGTGTGTACAGACCACGTGAGATCCTTGGTGATGTGTATGCCAAGGAACTTAAAGCTGTTCACCCTCTCAACCCCAGATCATTGATGTCAATAGGGGTTAGCCTGTCTCCACTCCTCCTGTAATCCACAACCAGCTCCTTTGTTTTTGTGACTTTGAGGGAGAGGTTGTTTTCTTGACACCACTGTGTCAGGATGATGACTTCTTCTCGATAGTCTGCCTCATTATTATTTGAGATTAGGCCAATCAATGCAGTATCATCAGCAAAATTAATTAGCAGATTGGAGTTGTGGGTGGCGACACAGTCATGGGTGTACAGGGGGTAAAGGAGGGGGCTTAGTACACAGCCCTGAGGGGCACCTGTGTTGAGGGTCTGAGGGGCAGAGCTGAGGGAGCCCACTCTTACCACCTGCTGGCGATCTGACAGGAAGTCCAGGATCCAGCTACACAAGGCAGGCTGAAGGCTGAGGTCTCTGAGCTTCTTCTTGAGCCTGGAGGGAATTATGGTGTTGAATGCTGAACTGTAGCCCAAGAACAGCATTCTCATAATGGCCTGTGACAACACACACAAAATGCTGGTGGAACGCAGCAGGCCAGGCAGCATCTATAGGAAGAAGCACAGTTGATGCTGCCTGGCCTGCTGCGTTCCACCAGCATTTTGTGTGCGTGTCTTGAATTTCCAGCATCTGCAGATTTCCTCGGGTTTAGACCTGTGACAGAGTGGGGCATCAAGATGAAATAGGATTCCTGGCTCAGTCTAAGGGCTGGTGGAGACTTGGTGTGGCAGTTTGAGCTGGGGGGGTACAGTTTTACAGTTTTGAGTTTCAGCTTTAGCATAAGGGATATTCATGTATTTAAAAAAAAACTAGGAAAGCTGGCTTAAAGGTGTTTTTTTTAATAAGCACTGTCCAACTCTCCCTTCCCCTCTTCCCAACCATGATTCCTCTCTCCCTGTCCCCTTCCCATTCTCAGACCCAATAGAGACCCATATCAGAATCATCACTCACATATGTCATGAAATTAGTTTATTTTTCTGGCAGCAGTACAGTGCAATACATAAAATTATTACAGTACTTTGCAAAAGTCTTAGGCACCCTAGCTATATAGATGCGCCTAAGACTTTTGCACAGTACTACAGTTTAATGAATATTTCCTTTCTCCCAGATGACTGAAATGTAAAACCTTGGTGTCCTTATTTGAGACAAAGAATTAGTATTGGGATACTCTCCTCCCCCCCCCCCCAACAAAAGGTTAAAGTTCAACCACCTGGGAGAAACAAGTATCATCAGTGTATGTGGGAGTCAGTTTCATAACCTCCCTTGTGAGCCAATCATCGACAGCTGGTACAGAGCCTACAAAAGGCTGAACCTACCCATCACAATCAGGAATTTGGCGGGCAAATTGCAACTACAAGCCATCTATGAATAGTGAGCACCTTGCCGAATTATTCCAAACATTCTTGCCAATATTTATCTCAAAATCAATAAATCAGATTACTGTGTTAGTGGGGTCATGTTAAGGGGAAAATTCTCACTACATTTTGTAAGTTACAGCCATAACTACCTTTTAAGAATATTTCACTGAGTTTGTTTACTTCAAGATGGTTTAAGATATCCTGGAGACTTGATAAGGTGCTGTGAAAATGGATATTCTGTGGTTCTGTTAACTTACATCAGGACCCTTTCTTCTAACCACAACACAGGATAGAAATGTTGGACAAATGTGCTTCAAACTCTAGATTAAATCTTAACAAAGTGCCACAGAGTCTTTTTGCTGGTTTAGCTATTAAACATTTGGGAACACACATTAATAATAAACATCTCCAATCATTTTGACAGAGCCACCATACGAGCTGGAAAATTCCGCAATTTATTGCACTGTGGATAGATGTAACTTCAGTTGCTTGCCAGCAATCAATGCCCATGACAGATTAAAAACAGAAGAATAACCATCACCTTTAAAATGGTCAGTACTTTGCACTATTTAATGTTATATCTCTAAAATGTGTTCTGAAATCAATAACTCCTTTCAACAAAACTGAAATAGTTGTTTACTTGAATTAAAGTGAGTGTGCGTGTGTGATTACCTAGAGAGCTATTAATATAATGCTGCAATAAAATGGCGTTAATGTCTAGAAAGGCACTCATTGGCTAATACTTTGTTTTGAAAATGAGTCCTTTCAATGCTAAAGAAAAGCATCAAACTATATTTTTATGAAGGTAATTCCAATTGCTGCCAATCCCCTAATTATATAGCTTGTCACTCATATTTGTAAGATTTTATGCAGATATTATTAACTATCTCCCTTCCTAAAGACATCAGGTCATACAGAGATTCAGCTTCACGGGCACGGTGTTAACTCCAGTCCATCGTTTAACTAGCCATTCAGCAGTCAATTCGGGTAGTTATTTTACCCACAAGAAATTCTGATTCCCAAGTCCAAATCAGTTGTGCGGAGTGCAAATTCGACCAATCACAAGCAGCAAAGATAATTGAGTTTTTCATAGACACAGGAAGTACTGCAGATGCTGGAAATCTAAAGGAATACACACAATGAACTGAAGGCAGCATCAATGAATGGGAATAAAAAGTCGATGTTTCGGGCCAAGACCCTTTATGAGGACTGGAAAGGAAGGGGAAAGAATAAGAATGTGGGGGGAGGGGAGGAAGTACAAGCTGGCGGGTGATAGGTGAAACCGGGAGAGAGGGTGAGGGTGAAGTAAAGAGCTGAGAAGTTGATTGGTGAAAGGGCTGGAGAAGGGTGCATCTGATAGGAGAGGACAGAAGATCATGGAAGAAATGGAAGGAGGAAGAGCACCAGAGGAAGGTGATGGGCAGGTAAAGAGATAAGGTAAGTGAGGGAAACAGGAATGGGGAACGGTGATGTGGAGGGGGATGTGGGTAATAATCAGCTTGGAGGCCGTCCAGACAGAATTCAAGGTGTTGCTCCCCCAACCTGAGTGTGGCCTCATCGCGACAGTAGAGGAGGTCATCAACTAGCAAGTCGGAATGGAAATGGGGAGTACATTTCAAATGAGTAGCCACCGAGAAATCCTGCTTTTTGTGGCAGGTGGAGCATGGGTGCTCAGCAAAGCGGTCTCCCAATCTATGTTTGGTCTCACCGGCATACAGAAGACCACACCAGGAGCACCAGACACTGTATATGGCCCAACAGACACACAGGTAAAGTGTCACCTCACCTGGAAGGAGTGTTTGGGGCCCTGAATGGTAGTGAGGAAGGAGGTGTAGGGGCAGGTGTAGCACTTGTTCTGCTTGCAAGGTTAGGTACCAGGAGGGAGATCAGTGGGAAGGAACAAATTGCCAAGGGAGTCATGTAGGGAGCGATCCCAGCAGAAAGTGGAAAGTGGGGGGAGGGAAAGATGTGCTTTTCCATTCAAATGGAAGTTTAGAAGATTGCAACACCACTGAAATTAACTGAGCATAAACCTATTGAGCCTCTGTAATAGATAGTTTTGTGTACTAGATATATCAACACAGTCATTTCCGTTTTATTGTATAATTGACGCACTCAGATTGGATAGTAGCAATCAGTATTAAATGAAATGAAAACTAACCCTCTGTGTTCTGAAGATACGGTATACCAAAGGAAACTATTTTAAATTCTGATGTTTCTCAAATTTGAAGGTGTAGTTTGTGGTATTTTTTCATTTGTCTGAGATCATCAGGCATCAAAGTATTGAAATCTATTCTCAAGGGACTAAATTAAACTTGTCTCTATCACAATCACTTACTTTACTTTTATTGTCACCAAACAATTGATACTAAAGCGAATAATCATCACAGTGATATTTGATTCTGCGCTTCGCACTCCCTAAGTACAAATCGAAGTAAATATAATAAAAACTTAAATTATAAATCATAATTAGAAAATAGAAAAGGGAAAGTACGGTAGTGCAAGTCATGTCCAGATATTTGGAAGATACGGCCCAGATCCAGGTCAGGATCTGTTCAGCAGTCTTATCACAGTTGGAAAGAAGCTGTTCCCAAATCTGGCCATACGAATCTTCCTGCTCCTGAACCTTCTCCTGGAGGGAAGAGGAACAAAGAGTGTGTTGACTGGGTGGGTCGTGTCCTTGACTATCCTGACAGCATTGCTCCGACAGGGTGCGGTGTAAAGTGAGTCCAAGGATGGAAGATTGGTTTGTGTAATGTTCTGGGCCATGTTCACGATCTTCTGCAGCTTCTTCCAGTCTTGGACAGGACAACTTCCATTGCAGGTTGTGATGCACCCTAGAAGAATGCTTTCTACGGTGCACCTATAAAAATTAGTGAGGGTTTTAGGGGACGGGCCAAATTTCTTCAGCTTTCTCAGGAAGTAAAGGCGCTGGTGGGCCTTCTTGGCAGTGGACTCTGCTTGGTTAGACCAAGTCAGGTCATTTGTGATATTCACCCTGACCTGTTTTTGACCTGCTTTTGACCTGTTCCACCTGTGCACCACCAATGCAGACGGGGTTGTGCGGTTCGCTACTCCTTCTGAAGTCAACAACCAATTCCTTCATCTTGCTGATGTTGAGGGATAGATTATTGTCTTTGCACCATGCCACCAGGTTCTTAAGTTCCTCTCTGTACTCAGACTCATCATTACCCAAGATACGGCCTACAATTGTGGTGTCATCAGCAAACTTATATATTGAGTTCGATGGAAACATGGGAACACAATCGTGGGTGTACAGTGAGTACAGCAGGGGGCCGAGTACACAGCCTTGTGGGGCACCGGTGCTCAGAGGGATTGTAGAGGAGAGCGTGTCCCCTATCTTTACAGCCTGGGTCCTGTCTGTGAGGAAGTTGAAGATCCAGATGCAGATCTGAGTGCTAAGAGCCAGGTTCCGGAGCTTAGGAATCAGTTTATTTGGAATGATGGTATTAAAGGCAGAGCTGTAGTCGATGAAAAGGAGCCTGTTGCTCTGGTAGGCGAATTGCAAAGCATCGAGGTTGACCAGTAGATTATGGTTGATGTGTGCCATAATCAATCGCTCGAAGCACTTCATAGCAATTGATGTCAGAGCCACAGGTCAATAGTCATTCAGGCATGCCACCTTGCTTTTCTTCAGCACCGGGATTATCGTTGCTTTCTTAAAACACAAGGGAATCTTAGACTGAAGCAGGGAGCAGTTGAAGATGTCAGCAAATACTTCAGCTAGCTCGCTTGCACAGGCCCAGAGAACTCGTCCCGGGATGCCATCTGGGCCCGTCGCCTTCCTTGGATTTATCTTCAGGAAGGCTCTTCTAACGCCTTCCTCGGTGACGATGAATCTCGATGCCACCAGGTCCGGTTCATCCAGAGGGGGTGGGACACTCCTCTTCTGTTTGAATCTTGCATAGAATACGTTAAGTTCATCAAGAAGAGAAGCGCTACAGTTATTGATAATCAATGTAACTTTCTCAATGTTTATTTGTTGGCATTTTGTATAGAGAATGGTCAGTCTCTCTCACCATCACAGCACAACTTAAATATGATTCAAACTTAAGTTTGAACCTGTGAGAGTATTCTTGGCTTCTCTACCAAGAAGAAACAGGAAAACATCAGGTATAACATTGTGGCATAACTGATTCGTGGCTGAAAGAAGGTCATAGTTGGGAGCTTAACATCCAAGTCTACACATAGTATCAAAAGGACTGGCAGGTTGCCAAAGGAGATGGTGTGGCACTGTCGGTAAAAAATAAAATCGAATCCTTACAAAAAACTGACATAGGATTAGAAGATGTAGAATCTTGTGGATAGAGTTAAGAAACTGCAAGGGTAAAAAGACCCTGATGGGAATTGTATACAGGCCTCCGAACAGTAGCCAGGATGTGGGCTGCAAATTACAATGGGCGAAAAAAGGTATGTAAAAAGGGCAAAGTTGCAATAGTAATGGGGGATTTCAATAAGCAAGTAGATTGGGAAGATCGGCTTGGTGCTAGATCCCAAGAGAGGGAATTTGTAGAATGCCTACAAGATGGCCTTTTAGAGCAGCTTTTGGTTGAGCCCACGAAATGAGAGGCAAAGATTGATATTGGTCCACTGGAAAATGATGATGGAGTGATTACTGGGGGACAAAGAATTGGCAGGAGAACTCAATAAGTATTTTGCATTAGTCTTCACTGAGGAAGACACCAGCAGAATGCCAGAACTTCAAGAGTGTGTCAGGGGACAGAAGTGAGTGTTGTTGCTATTACTAAGGAGAAGGTGTGTAGTTAGATCAGATGGATTACATCCCAGGGTCTGAAAGAACTAGCTGAAGAGCTAGTGGAGGCATTAGTACTGATCTTTCAATAATCACTAAATTCTGGAATGATTCCAGAAGACTGTAAGATTGCAAATGTCTCTCCACTCTTTTAGAAGTGAAAGAAGAAGAAAGGAAATTATAGGTCTGTTAGCCTGACTTTTCAACTTCCCAAGCACCTTCTCCTCAGTAATAGTAACAACACTCAATTCTGCGCCGAAGCTCCCGCATTTCTGGCATTCTGTTAGTGACACAAAATAGTTATTAAGTTCATCTGCTATTTCTTTGTCCTCCCATTAACTACCTCTCCAGCGTCATTTTCTAATGGTCCAATATCCTTTCCCATCTCTGTTTCATACTTTATATAACAGAAGAAGTTTTTGTATCTTTTTTTATATTATTGGCCAGCTCACCTTCATATTTCATATTTTCTTTCTTTATGACTTTTTCTGGTGCCTTCTATAAGTTTTTTAAAAACTTCCCAGTCCTCTATCTTCCCTCAATTTTTTGCTATATTACAAACCTTCTGTTTTGCTTGTATGCTGTCTTTAACTTCCCTTCTCAGCCATGGTTGCCTCATCCTCCCTTTAGAATACTTCTTAATCTTTGGGATGTATCAAAGTTCAAAGTAAATTTTATTATCATATGTGTATTATTTATATATGTCACCGCATGCAACCCTGAGATTCATTTTCTTGTGGGCATATTCAATAAATCTATAAAATAATAAACATAGCAGAATCAATTAAAGTCCATCCAACTAGGGTGTTCAACCTGAGTGCAGAAGAAAGCAAATTTTGCAAATACAAAAACAGGAAATAATAATAATAAATATGTAATAAATAATTAGAACATGCTTGAAAGTCCATTGGCTGTGAGAACATTTCAATGATGGGGGCAAGTGAAGTTGAGTGAAGTTATTCCCTTTTGTTCAAGAGCCTGATGGTTGAGGGGTAGTAACTTTTCCTGATCCTGGTGATGTGAGTTCTGAGGCTCCTGTACCTTCTTCCTGATGACAACAGCAAAAACAGAGCATGTCCTGGGTGGTGGAGGTTCCTGATGATGGATTCTACTTTCCTGCAATAGCATTTCATGTAGGTGTGCTCAGTAGTTGGAGAGCATTACACGTGATGGACTGGGCTCATTCCACCACTTTTTGTAGGACTTTCCATTCAAGGGCATTGGTGTTTCCATACCAGACTGTGATGCAGCTGGTCAATGTACTCTCCAATACACACCTATAGAAGTTTGTCAAAGTTTTAGATGTCAAGCCAAATCACCGCAAACTCTCAAGGAAGTAAAGACACTGTCATGCTTTCTTCGTAATTGCACTTACGTGCTGGGCCCAGGACAGGTCCTTTGAATTATTACTTACAGGAATGTAAAATTGCTATCCGTCTCCACTTCTCATCCTCCGATGAGGAGTGGCTCATGGACCTCTGGTTTTCTTCTCCTGAAGTCTATGAGTAGCTCCTTGGTTTTGCTGACATCGAGTAAGAGGTTGTTGATATGACACCACTCGGCCAGTTTTTCAATCTCCCTCCTGTATGCTGATTTGTTACCGCCTTTAGTTCAGCCTATGACAGTGGTCTTGTCAGCAAAGTTGAATATGGCATTGGAGCTGTGCTTAGCCACACAATCATAAGTGTAAAGAGAGTAGAGCAAGGGGCAAAACACATAGCCTTGAGGTGTACCTGTACTGATGGAGATTGTGAGGGAGATGTTGTTGCCAATCTGAATTGACTAGGGACTACCAGGTGAGGAAATCCAGGATCCAATTGCACACGGGGGTATTGAGGTCAAGGCCTTGACATTTATTAATTAGCTTTGAGTGGATGATGGTATGGAATACTGAGCTGCAGTCGATAAAGAGCATCCTGATGTATGCATTTTTGTTGTCCAGATGTTCCAGAATTAAGTAAAGAGCCAATGAAATGGCATCTGCTGTGGAGCCGTTGCCCCAGTAGGCAAAATGGAGCTGATCTAAGTTGCTTCTCAGGCAGGAAATGATATGTTTCAGGAGCAACCCCAAAGCACTTCACCACTGTGGATGGAAGTGTTACTGAACAATAGTCACTGAGGCAGGTCACCATGCTCTTCTTGGGCACTGGTATAACTGAAGACTGTTTGAAGCAGATGGGTACTGATATTGGTGAACACACTAGCCAGTTGATCAGTATCTTTCAGTATCATTGCTGTCCCTCCAAATTGATCCCAGTAACTCCAGCCATTGTTCTGCTGCCGTCACCCCATGTAGTGTTCCCTTCCAATCCACCTTGGCCAGCTCCTTTCTCATGCCTCTGTAATTCCCTTTACTCCACTGTAATACTGATACATCTAACTTTAGCTTCTCCTTCTCAAACTGTAAGGTGAATTCTATTATATTATGATCACTTTCTCCTTAGGGTTCCTTTACCTTAAGCTCCCTAATCAAGTCTAGGTCATGACATAACACCAAATCCAGAATTACTGTTCCCCTAGTGGACTCAACCATAAGCTACTCAGGATATCCATCTTGCAGGCATTCTGCAAATTCCCTCTCTTGGAATCCAGCACCAACCTAATTTTTCCAATCTACCTGCATATTGAAATCTCCCTCATGACTATCGCAACATTGTCCTTTTTACATGCCTTATCTATGTCCCATTGTAATTTGTAGCCCACATCCTGGCTACCATTTAAAGGTCTGTATATAACTCCCATCAGGGTCCTTTTACCCTTGCAGTCTCTTAACTCTACCCACAAGGATTATACATCTTCCGATCCTATGTCACCTCTTTCGGAGGATTTGATTTCATTTTTCTCAATAGAGCCACCCACCCCCCCCCCTTCTGATGACCTGCCTATCCTTTCAATATAATGTTGTACACTTTAACACATGCCACTGACTACAATTTTGCCCTATCATGTGCCTGTCCTTCCTCACAGTCTCACTACATACTGCATCTAGTTGTATACCGACTGCCCCATCCTCAGCCTGTCACTCTGGTTCTAATCCCCTTGCCAAATTAGATTAAATCTTCCCTAAACAATTATCATAAATTCACAAATAATTGTGGGGTGAAAGGCCAACATTCCTCACTTCTAATTGTACACAATCCTGATTAGAATGTCATTTTACAATACAATGATCTGCATTTGTATGGGATGGTGCTATGAGGAAGGGAGCAAATGCTGTTTGAGACGGAAAGGTGAGGCAAGGAGATGTCCATTTGAATGCTGAATGAAGAGAGGACTACAGGTCTGGTGGTAGCATCTCACTAAAGTGGCAGAAATTACAGAGGGTGACCCATTAATTATTGCAGATTTCATGGGATTTTGGCAACGCAGTCACAGTCAAATCAGTGCAGGAGGCCTCACGCATTAGCAAAAGCAAATATAAATAAGGCAGGGACAAGCGGAGTGGCCATTGTGTGAGTGTGCCAGTGTTAGAGTGGGGAGGCTTTGGCTCCTCAACCTTGGGCAAGGTACGTATCTGGTAAGTTTCTTCTTATTTATTCTTCATTCTTTGTCTTTTAGTACCTTAGTTAGAACAGGGCGAATGCCTCCCGGGACTGTGTTGTGCTCTTTGTGTGAGATATGGAAATTCTGGGAGATATCAGCCTCCTGGATAGCCACATCTGCATTTGCACCAGATGCATCGAGCTGCAGCTCCTCAGAGTAAATAGTAAGGAACTGGAGCTGCAGCTCAATGACCTTCAGTTCATACAGGAATCTGAGGAGATGATAGATAGGAGCTACAAGGAGGTAGTCAGCCCTAACTTGCATGAGGTAGGAAAATGGGTAACTGTCAGGAGAGGGAAGGGAAATGAGCAGCCAGCAGAGTACCTCTGTGGCCATTCCCCGAAATAATAAGAATACCATTTGAATGCTGTTGAGGGGACAGGTGAGGAGGTTCTGAAGAGAGGATTTAGGGTGCTAGGTGGAAAGCTGAAAAGCAGGATCTCCAGGGTAGTAATCTCTGGATTTGCTGCCTGTGCCACGCATCAGTGTGGGTAAGAACAGGATGATTTGGCAGATGAATGTGTGGCTGAGGAAGTGGCGCATGGGGAAGGGTTCCAGATTTCTGGATCATTGGGATCTCTTCTGGGGAAGGTACAACCTGTACAAAAAGGACGGGTCGCACCTGAACCTGAGGGGAACCAGTATCCTTGCGGGCAGGTTTGCTAGAGTTATTGGGGAGGGTTTCAACTAATTTGGCAAGGGGATGGGAATCAGAGTGATAGGGCTGTTGGCTTACAAAGAGAGGCCATGTGTAGTGAGACTGGTAGGAAGGGCAGGCAGATGAAATAGCAAAATTGCAGTCAGAGGGATAAGTTGCAGTGTAAGAGGGGGACAAAATCGAAAAGGGTGACGGATACAGGACTGAAGATAGTATATCTGAATGCAAGTTTATAGTGCAGCTAGAGATGGGCAGGTATGACGTTGTGGGCATCACTCAGTCATGGCTGAAAGAAGATCATAGTTGGGAGCTTAACATCAGTGGTTAGGAAGATGGTGGAGTTGATTGTTAAGGATGTGGTTTTGGAGTACTTAGAGGCATGAAATAAAATAGTCCAAAGTCAGCAAGGTTTACTTCAAGGAAAATCTTGTCTGACAAATCTGTTAAAATAATTTGAGGAAGTTAGAAGCAGGATAAACAAAGGAGAATCAGTCAATGTTTTTCTTGGATTTTCAGAAGGCCTTTGACAAGGTGTCGCACATGAGGCTGCTTAACAAGTCAAGAGCCTATGGTATTACAGGAAAGATACGAGCATAGACTGACTATTGGCTGATTGGCAGGAGGCAAAGAGTGGGAATAAAAGGAGCTGTTTTTGATTGGCTGCTGGTGTCTAGCAGTGTTCTGAGGGCTCGGTGTGGGAACCGCTGCTTTTTATGTTATATGTCAGTGATTTGGATGATGGAATTGTTGGCTTTGTGACCAAGTTTGTGGATGATACCAAGATAGGTGGAGGGACAAGTAGTGTTGAGGAAGCAAGGAGGCTGCAGAATGACTTGGACAGATTCAGAGAATGGGCAAAGAAGTGGCAAATGGCGGGAAAATTATGGTCATGCAGTTTTTCAGAAGGAATAAAAGCACAGACTATTTTCTAAATGTGGAGAAAATTCTAAAATCCAAGGTGCAAAGGGTCCTGGAAGTCCTTGTGCAGGATTCCCTAAAGATCAATTTGCAGTTTGAGATGGTGGTGAGGAAGGCAAATACAAGGTTTGCATTCACTTTGAGAGGGCTAGAATATACAGGCAAGGAAATAATGCTGAAGTTTTATAAGGCACTACTGAGGCCTCACTTTGAGTATTGTGAGCAGTTTTGGACCACTTACTTAAAAAAGGATCTGTTGATATCTAAGAGAGTTCAAAGGAGGTTCATGAAAATGATTAAGTGATTGAAAAGCTTATCATATGAGGAGCGTTTGATAGCTCTGGGCCTGTATTTGCTGGAATTTAGAAGAATGAGGGGGAATCTCATTGAGACCTGTTGAATGGTGAAAGGCCGAGATAGAGTGGATGTGGAGACGATGCTGAGGGGGAGTCTAGGACCAGAGGGCACAACCTCAGAATAGAGGGGCACCCATTTAGAAGAGAGATTAGGAGAAATTTCTTCAACCAGTGAGTGGTGAATCTGTGGAATTCATTGCCATATGTGGCTGTGGAGGCCAGGTCATTAGGTGTATTTAAGGCAGTGGTTGATGGCTACTTGATTAGACAGGGTGTAAAAAGTTATGGGAAGAAGGCAGGAGAACATGGTTGAGAGGAAAATGGATCAGTCATGAGGAAATCATGGGGCAGACTCGATGGGCCAAATGGCCAAATTCTACTCCTATGTTTTATGGTCTTATGACCTTATGGTGAGAACAAGGAGAACCTTGTCCTTGCCTTGAGTGGGAGAAGAGAACAAAGAACAGAACCACGGATGATGATGATGATGTTAGCCTTATGAACTATGGTAGAGGAGTGGACATACTTAAGGAGAAAATAAGACATTTTGGATGCACCAGTGTGGAAAATTTCTTGGTCAGAAAAGACATAACAGACCAGGAAGAACTGGGAGAATGGAATGCCCATAACATGTTTTAGCAATGCATTAATGACAGTGAAAGATTTTGTTTAGGAAGCAGATACACTTTCTTTTCATTACTTTGTATTTTCAAATACAGAATGTAACTGATTTGTAAATTACTAAGTGGAGCTATTTTGACAATATTGTTACTGATACAAGTCATTGTTTTCCCAACTATTTTAAATTAGCTGCATAGGCTGTCATGTGATTCAGTGTTCCAAAGAATTAATGATCTGAAGCAGCAGGATCATTCTTTCCAATTATAGCAACTCGAATTCAATTTGGCTAATTGCAAGATGGCACAATTTTACCTTTGTTTTAATTTGGAAGAAGAGTCATCAGCTTGGGATATTAGTTCTGTTTCTTCACAGACACTACCTTTCCTGCTAATGGTTTCCATCATTTTCTGATTTTTATACCATTCTTTCCTTATTTTTTGTTTATTTTTCCCTTCCAACTCTCACTATTTTTACATCACTACCAATAAATAAAACAATATCAACATCCGTCCCACACACCCACACCCACCCCTCTAATGTAAGATTATAATAGTTGCAAAACTCAAACTGCATTTTAACATATTCTCTAAGTATGCAGGTGGTAAAAGCATGTGGAGTAAAGCATTCACTTTGTGCAGCCTGCTGCAGAAACATCTTAGCTGATCTTATCCTCTTCCTTTTAATTCATACTGTCACTCTGTGTCCTTTCTGCACGTTAACCTGACCCTGTAAGATTAAATCTACTGCAGCATTTAAAGTGCCAGGCAGGCTAAAAGCTGCTTCAGAAATTTGTCTGAGATTTAGTAAATTCAACAGTTTGTTGGTGTGCTGTGCATTTTCCCTTGGGAAATCCAACAGGCACCTTCTGTAGGGAATCCAGCAACAATCATCATCAGATCAAAGCAGCCAATCAGGTGGAAGAGTTCTCACTTGCTGCAAATCAAGAAGCTTCAGGCACAATAAGGGATTCAAATTAGTAACTAAAATATTGGACCACCTTGGGGTGTTGACTCCTCTTGCATACAAATGGGCATTTGGGAAACCGGCAGGGTGATGGGAATAGATTTAGTATCTCATGTGGGGCTGTTAGCATCTTCTGGGAAGTGGGAAGAGGGCATTTCCAGGCGCCTTCTCCCCCAACCTCACCCCAGCCCTGAAGACGCAACATCTGGGGTCTGGATGGAGCTGAGCAGAGCTTGGAGTGCCGAGCAGACTTCTCCATATTCACTCAGTCAGTGAGGCTGCCGAGCAGCTGCTCTTCCTGCACCTTCTTGCACTCTGTGACAACTGCTTCCGGGATCCTCTCCCGTTTAGAGACTTCTACAGACATCCACAGAAGATGCAATATGCCAACAAAATAAAAATTGCAGCATCTTTTACACAGGAAAGAAGTTACCTCTCAGCAGCTTATTAGAAGATGAAACACAATTCAGTTGAAGATGGAAAATGCAGAGCAAATACAGAATCAATGGCACAGCTTAACAGATCTTCCGTACTTTAAAAAGCACATGGGAATCCCAACTGCAGTGCGGGAATGGAAGGGTTGGGAGGGATATATACAAGTTTTGTGCAAGAATGCCATTTTCTCACAAGCATTAAGTGCCATGTGCATTAAAATTGTGAATATCAGGCCTTTTGTGCAATTATGTACAGAAAATGCACCTTTGCTGCAAAGTCATAGAGACTTCTGCATGTCCTCCAGCATGAGAAGAATCGGAGCATGAAGATTAATAGTGTCTTTTCCTCAATAGTAATAGGTAATGCATCTCTGGCCTTGCTCTGCAGCTATAGTTGTGTCTGCAGCAAATGATATATTTCTGTTAGGCTCAGTGGAACTATCTCAAGGCTTGCTACTCAATGAGCTACCAAAAAGAGATTTGCTTCTGCCAAGTGGGGCTTTCTCTGGAGAGACCCTGTTGTCTCCTCACCTTCCCTCTCTGCAAAGCTCACTCTGATCTGTGTGCTCATTCTCCCTGTGCTCCAAGGAAAATGGGAATCAAAGCTTTTATGTCACATGATTTGCATAAGCCTCAAAATCGGGATACACAGTCCAACTGCCTGTCACTCAATCCCTGCCAAGAAAACACCAGAAAGTACCTGAATCCAGTCGTCACTAACTACCTGATAGGCAGGTGATGAGTAGGGATGTGCTCAGACTGATGGTTTGAGATGTGTCTATTTTAATGCAAGAAGCATCATGAACAAAGTGGATGAGCTTAGAGCGTGGATCAGTACTTGGAGAGATGATGTTGTGGCCATTACAGAGACTTGGATGGCTCAGGGGCAGGAATGGTTACTTCAAGTGCCAGGCTTTAGATGTTTCAGAAAGGACAGCGAGGGAGGCCAAACAGGTGGGGGTGTGGCACTGCTGATCAGAGATAGTGTCACGGCTGCAGAAATGGAGAAAGTTATGGAAGGATTGTCTACTGAGTCTCTGTGGGTGGAAGTTAGAAGCAGGAAGGGGTCAATAACTCTACTGGATGTTTTTTATTGACCACCCAATAGTAACAGGGACATCAAGGAGCAGAGAAATAATGACAGGGTTGTCTTGGTGGGAGCTTTTAATTTCCCAAATATTGATTGGCATCTGCCTCGAGCAAGGGGTTTAGATGGGGTGGAGTTTGTTAGGTGTATTCAGGCAGGTTTCCAGGCACAATATGGAGATAAGCCTACAAGGGGAGAGGTTGTATGTGATCTGGTATTGGAAATGAACCTGGTCAGGTGTCAGGTCTCCCAGTGAGAGAGCATTTTGGAGATAGTGATCATAATTCTATGTCCTTTACCATTGCATTGGAGAGTGATAAGAACAGACAAGTTAGGAAAGTGTTTAATTGGAGTAAGGGGAAATATGAACCTATCAGGCAGGAACTTAAAAGTATAAATTGGGAACAGATGTTCTCAGGGAAATGTACGGAAGAAATGTCACAAATGTTCAGGGGATATTTGTGTGAAGTTCTGCATAGGTACGTTCCACTGAGACAGGGAAAGGATGGTAGGGTACAGGAACTGTGCTGTACAAAGACTGTTGAAAATCCAGTCAAGAAGAAAAGAAAAGCTTATGAAAGGTTCAAAAAACTAAGTAATGATAGAGATCTAGAAAATTATAAGGTTAGCAGGAAGGAGCTTAAGAATGAAATTAGGAGAACCAGAAGGGGCCATGAGAAGGCTTTGGTGAGCAGGATTAAGTAAAACCCCAAGGCATTCTACAAGTATGTGAAGAGCAAGAGGATAAGATGTGAGAGAATAGGACCAGTCAAGTGTGATAGAGGAAAAGTGTGTATGGAGGCGGAGGAGATAGTGGAGGTACTTAATGAGTACTTTGCTTCAGTATTCACTACGGAAAAGGATCTTGGCGATTGTAGGGATGACTTACAGTGGACTGAAAAGCTTGAACATGTAGATATTAAGAAAGAGGAAGTGCTGGATCTTTTGGAAAACATCAAGTTGGATAAGTCACCGGGACCGGATGAGATGCACCCCAGGCTACTGTGGGAGGTGAGAGAGGAGATTGCTGAGCCTCTGGCGATGACCTTTGCATCATCACTGAGGACAGGAGAGGTTTTGGAGGGTTGCAGATGTTGATCCCTTATTCAAGAAAGGGAATAGAGATAGTCCAGGAAATTATAAAACAGTGAGTCTTACTTCAGTTGTTGGTAAGTTGATGGAGAAGATCCTGAGAGACAGGATTTATGAACATTTGGAGAGGTATAATATGATTAGGAATAGTCAGCATGGCTTTGTGAAAGGCAGGTCATGCCTTATGAGCCTGATTGAATTTTTTAAGGCTGTGACTAAACACATTGATGGAGGTAGAGCAGTAGATGTAGAGTATATGGATTTCAGCAAGGCATTTGACAAGGTACCCCATGTAAGGCTTATTGAGAAAGTAAGGAGGCAAAGGATCCAAGAGGACATTGCTTTGTGGATCCAGAACTGGCTTACCTACAGAAGGCAAAGAGTAGTTGTCGACGGGTCATACACTGCATGACCAGTGGGGTGCCTCAGGGATCTATTCTGGGACCCCTGCTCTTCATGATTTTTATAAATGGCCTGGATGAGGAAGTGGAGGGATGGGTTAGCAAATTTACTGATGACACAAAGGTTAGGGGTGTTATGGATAGTATGGAGGGCTGTCAGAGGTTACAACGGGACACTGATAGGATGCAAAACTAGGCTGAGAAGTAGCAGATGGAGTTCAACCCAGATAAAGGTGAGGTGGTTCATTTTGGTAGGTCAAATATGATGGCAGAATATAGTATTAATAGTAAGACTCTTGGCAGTGTGGAGGATCAGAGGGATCCAGGGGTCTGAGTCCATAGGACACTCAAAGCTGCTGCGCAGGTTGACTCTGTGGTTAAGAAGGCATACGGTGCATTGGCCTTCATCAACCATGGGATTAAGTTCAAGAACTGAGAGGTAATGTTACAACTTTATAGAACCCTGGTCAGACCCCAATTGGAGTACTGTGCTCAGTTCTGGTCACCTCACTACAGGAAGGATGTGGAAAATATAGAAAGGGTGTAGAGGAGATTTACAAGGATGTTGCCTGGATTGGGGTGCATGCCCTATGAGAATAGGTTGAGTGAACCTGGCCTTTTCTCCTTGGAGCAATGGAGGATGAGAGGAGAGCTGATAGAGGTGTATAAGATGATAAGAGGCATTGATCATGTGGATAGTCAAAGGCTTTTTTCCCAGGGCTGAAATGCTAACAGGAGAGGGCAGAGTTTTAAGGTGCTTTGAAGTAGGTACAGAGGAGATGTCAGGGGCAAGTTTTTTATGCAGAGGGTGGTGGGTGCTTGGATTGGGCTGTCGGCAATGGTGGTGGAGGCAGATACGATAGGGTCTTTTAAGAGACTCCTGGATAGGTACATGGAGCTTAGAAAAATAGAGGGCTATGGGTAACACTAGGTAATTTCTAAGGTAAGTACATGTTCGGCACAGCATTGTGGGCCAAAGGGCTTGTAATGTGCTGTAGGTTTTCTATGTTGCTATGTTTCTATGCTTACCTCTATCCAGCAACAAATACACAAGTGATTTTTTTTTCCATTCAGAGTAATACAGCATGAGAACAGGCCCTTCGGCCCAGTGGTCCATGATAGCCATGAAGCCCCATCCAAGCACGACACTTGCTCCCATTATGCCTGTGTCACCCTAACCTTTCCTATCCACATATCTGTCCAAGCATCCCTAAATGTTGTTAATGTACCTGCCTGAAAAACTTCCTCAGGCAGCTTGTTCCATATGCAAACCATCTTCTCAGTGAGAAAGTAAGCCCCCAGGGTGCTTCCACTTCTTGATATACCAGCCCTGGGAAAAATACAGTACACATTCGCCCTTTTGATTTTATATTCCTCTATAAAAACAGGATCTTACTAAATTGATTGTGTTTTTTCAATGAGATTATGAGGGTGATGATAAGGTTAGAGCTGTGGATGTTGTCTATATGGTTTTTGGTGAGATTTTTGACAAAGTCCCTCATGGGAGGCTCATCCAGAAGACGAAGATGCATGGGATTGATGGAGAATTGGCCATCTGAGACAGAGGATGATGACTGAAGGGACTTATTCTAGCTGGAGTTCTGTGATTAGTGGAGTTCTGCAGGGATCTGTGTTGGGACTTCTGCTGTTTGTGATATATATATAAATGGCCTGGATGAAAATGCAGTAGGTTGGTTAGTAAGTTTGCAGATGATACAAAGATTGGCGATGTTGTGGATAGCAGAGAAGACTGGCAAAGAATACAATGGGATATAGTTCAGTGCAGAAATGGGCGGAGGAATGGCAGGTGGAGCTTAACCCGGCCAAATGTGAGGTGTTACACCTAGGCAGGTCAAATGTAAAGAGGCAGTACACTGCTTACAGAGTTATTGAGCAGAGGGATCTTGGGGTACAAGTTCATAACTCCCTGAAAGTGGCTACACGGTTTGATAGGGTGGTTTAGAAGGCACATGGCATACTTGCCTTTATTGGTTGGGACATTGAGTTCAAAGGTTATGTTGCTGCTTTATAAAACTCCAGTTAGGCTGCATCTGGAGTATTGCGTACAGCTCTGGTCACCCCTTTATAGGAAGGATGTCGAGGCTTTGGAGAGGGTGCAGAAGAGGTTTACCAGGATGTTGCCTGGATTAGAGGGCATGTGTTATAACAAGAGGTTGGACAAAACTGGGTTGTTTTTTGGAGCGACGGCTAAGGGGAGATCCGATAGAAGTTTATAAGACTATGCATGGCATAGGTAGATTGGGCAGACAATATCTTTTCCAAGGTTTGAAATGTCTAATACCAGAGGGCATGCACTTAAGGTGAGAGAGGGTAATTTCAAAGGAGATGTGAGTGGCCAGTATTTTTACACAGAGAGTAGTGGATGCCTAGAATGTACTGCCTGGGGTGGTGGAAGAGGCAGAAACATTAAAGATTTTTAAGAGACGTTTAGATAAGCAATGTGAATGTGAGGAAAATAGGAGATTGTGTACACAAGAGATTAATTTAGTTGGCCATTTGATTACTAATTTAACTGGTTCGACACAACATTGAGGGCTGAATGGCCTGTTCCTGTGCTGTACTGTTCTATGTTCTATAAAATCATTCCTCATTCTCCTGCACTCCAATGAATAAAGTCCTAGCCTGCTCAGTTTCTCTCTGTAACTCCGTCCCTCCAGTCCTGGCAACATCTTCGTTAATCTTTTCTGAAACTCTTTCCAGCTTAGTGGCATTTTTCATATAGCAGGATGACCAAAACTGAGCACAGTATTCCAAATGTTGCCTCACCAATGCCTTCTACAACTGCAACATGACTGTACTCGGTGCCATGAATGCTGAAGATCAGCTTGCCAAAAGCCTTCTTCAACAACTGTCTCCCCTTGACACCACTGCCAGGTCCTTCTGACCTACAACACGCCCCAGGGACCTACCATTCACTGTAAAGGTCCTACTTAAACTCCACTGAGTCCATTAAATAGTACAGAAAGGATTCCTTCCTACAACTAATCATTCATTTATTAATGTTGTGATTCTATGTGTTGCCATTAAATCAGTGTTACACAGTCATGGGCATAGCAATTGCATAATTTGTGAGTGTGGAGCGCATGTTCTGGCTTTCCCAGTACGGCAACCAATACGATTTTCACGACGTAAACACGAGAGATCCTGCAGATGCTGGTAACCTTGAGCAAGTATGAGGCATTAAACACAAAATGCTGGAGGAATTCAGCAGGTCAGGCAGCATCTATGGAGAGGAATAAACAGTTTCAGAGTGAGAACTTTCATTAGAAATGGGGTCAGCATGGGGACAGAAGCCAGAATGAGAAGGAGGTGGGAGAGGATGGATTTCAAGCTGGCAGGTGAGTGGTGAACCAATTGAGGGGAAGGAAGGGAGAGGGGAGAGGGAAGAGGGGAAGGAGATGAGAGGGGAGATGGGAGAGGGAAAGGAGGGACAAAGGGCAGAGGAGAATGAGGGGAGAGGAAGATAGGAGAGGGCAGAGGTTTATGTATTTACTTATTCTCATAATCAAGCCTCGCCATTATGGTTCACTGTTGCATTCAAACAACTAGGCACCCTGTGCACCAAGTCTTTGCCATAACCACAATGCTATTAACAAATTAGGTTTGTGCAAGGAGAGCTTGGGTTTCACCATCTCCTGATTGCGCTCCTGTCCCACTCCTTCTCACATTCTGTCTCCATCCAGTCTAGACATTCAGGCAAGATGCATCTACTTTCTCTCTCCCTAGACAGCTGTAAGAAGATTGAGACTTCCACCTTCTGGAGAATTCATGGGTAAAAATCCCACAGCTTGTGTTTTCTTGCAGTCACTCGGTCATTTGCTCAAAGCCTATAATCCTCCTGAAAATAAACAGTTATTGATAGATCATATAACCATGACACTATCAAGCCTTTCCTTAATCATAGTTTTTATTATCTGTGTGTTATTTCATGTTTCAAAAGCCTCTTACCATTATAGACCCAACCTTTTCATCAAAAGTGTAAATATTAGTACATATAAATGTCATTGCTTTATTGACACAGAGCTATCCTGATGGCCAGTAACAATATACAAATGTCACAAACAAGCATTTGGCAAATCTGGATGCTAAAGCAAATAAAATCCCCAAAGTCATTTGAACAACTGACTAAAGGTAATGGAAGAACTTTAAAATGACTAGACTCGATGGAGCCTGAATTATTTGCGCAAATTTGTTCCAGTAACCACTACCACATTGGTTCACTGTTTTCAGTAGTTCCGTTTTAACACAAGAGATCAAGTACTGATGGGTCCCCTCCTTCAAACTGACATCTCTAAAGGTATAATTGTGTACTACACCAAAATATGAATGCAATATTAATTTATATTTCATATAACCTTTGTTAAGACATTTATAGAGGACACAATTTTAAGATCAGCAGTGAAACAGAAGCCACTTGATTTGACCATCTCAAATTCAGATATCCATATCCAAATCAGTTCTTAATTAATAAACTTCCCCCATAATACATTGAATTCCAATATTTAAGTTCTCATCCTATAGTTCACAGAATTTGAAACTGTAATGTTTAATTATATTATTACATTTTAATATGCCAGTTACATAGGGACAGAGACAATCATAGAACCATAGAACACTACAGCACAGTACAGGCCCTTCAGCCCTCCATGTTGTGCCAACCCATATAACCCTTAAAAAAAGTACTAAACCCACACTACCCCATAACCTTCCATTTTTCTTTCATCCATGTGCCTGTCCAAGAGACTCTTAAATACCTCTAATGTTTTAGCCTCCACCACCATTCCTGGCAAGTCATTCCAGGCACTCACAACCCTCTGTGTAAAAAACTTACCCCTGATGTCTCCCCTAAATGTCCCTCCCTTAATTTTGTACATATGCCCTCTGGTGTTTGCTATTGGTGCCCTGGGAATCAGGTATTGGCTATCCACCCTATCTATGCCTCTCATAATCTTGTAGACCTCTATCAAGTCCCCTCTCATTCTTCTACTCTCCAAAGAGAAAAGTCCCAGCTCTGCTAACCTTGCTTCATATGACTTGTTCTCCAATCCAGGCAGCATCCTGATAAATCTCCTCTGCACCCTCTCCATAGCTTCCACATCCTTTCTATAATGAGGTGACCAGAATTGAACACAATACTCCAAGTGCGGTCTCACCAGAGATTTGTAGAGTTGCAACGTGACCTCTCTACTCTTGAACTCAATCCCCCTGTTAATGAAGCCTAGCATCCCATAGGCCTTCTTAACTACCCTATCAACCTGTGCAGCGACCTTGAGGGATGTATGGATTTGAACCCCAAGGTCCCTTTGTTCATCCACACTCTTAAGTAACTGACCATTAATCCTGTACTCAGTCTTCTGGTTTGTCCTTCCAAAATGCATCACCTTACACTTGTCCAGATTGAACTCCACCTGCCATTTTTCTGCCCAACTCTGCAGCCTGTCTATATCCTCTTGTTACCTTCGACCACCTACAGCTCCATCCACAACTCCTCCAATCTTCGTGTCATCCGCAAAACTTACTCACCCATCCTTCCACCTCTACATCCAGGTCATTTATAAAAATCACAAATAGCAGGGGTCCCAGGACAGATCCCTATGGCACTCCACTAGTCACCGACCTCCAGGCAGAATACTTTCCTCTGCTTTCTTCCTTTCCACAACTACCCTCTGCTTTCTTCCTTTAAGCCAATTTTTTATCCAAACAGCCAAGGTTCCACTTATCCCATGCCTCATGACTTTCTGGATGAGTCTCTCATGAGGGACCTTGTCAAATGCTTTGCTAAAGTTCATGTAGACCACATCCACTGCCCTACCCTCATCAATTTCTTTTGTTACCTCATCAAAAAACTCAATCAGGCTTGTGAGGCACGATCTTCCCTTCACAAAGCCATGTTGACTATCCATGAGTAGACTGTACTTCTCCAAATGCTCATAGATCCTATCCTTAAGAATCCTTTCCAGTAGTTTGCATACCGCTGACATAAGACTCACTGGTCTATAGTTCCCAGGTTTCTCCCTATTACCTTTTTTAAACAATGGGACTACATTTGCCATTCTCCAGTCGTCCGGCACTTCCCCTGCAACCAAAGAGGATTCAAAGATCATGGCTAATGCTCCTGCGATCTCTTCTCTCAATTCCCACAACAACCTGGGGTGTATCATATCTGGCCCTGGGGATTTATCAATCTTAATATTTTTAAGAAGATCCAGCAGTTCTTCTTCCTTAATCTCCACACTGTCCAGCACACAGGCCTGCTCTACTTCGACCTCATCCTGATCAAGATCCTTTTCACTTGTGAATACTGAAGCAAAGTATTCATTTAGAACCACCCCAACCTCCTCCGCTTTCAGGCACATGTTGCCCTCTTTATCCTTTAGCAGTCCTACCTTCGTTCTCGTCATCCTCCTATTCTTCACATATGCATAGAACACCTTGGGGTTCTTCTTAATCCAACATGCTAAGGCCTTCTCATGCCCGCTTTGAGCTCTCCTAAGTTGTTTCTTTAGCTCCTTCTTGGCTACCCTATATTTCTCATAAGCCCCTCCTGCTTTCTGCTTCTTATATCTAACATATACTTCCTTTTTCCTCTTGACGAGTTGCCTCACATGTTTTGTCAGCCATGGTTCCCTTTTCCTACCATTTTTCCTTGCCTCAGTGGGACAAACCTATCCTGAACCCAGCTCAAGTGATCCCTAAACTTCTCCCACATTACTTCTGTGCTTTCCCCTTTGAACATCTGTTTCCATTCAGTAAAGGAAATTTTGCATTATGGAAACGTTTTCAATAGGAGCTCATTGATTATAATTAAATAGATACATAAACTATAAATAGCTTGGTTTTGTAAATTGTAGATAAGCAGAGATATCTTGATATCTATATATACAAATCTGTAAAGATAACAGAGAAAGTTGGCAAGAAACCTGACTAAGAGCCTTTATTGTAGTTATGAATCCTCACTCTCCCATGATTGAAAACATCCTCTATATGTCCACTCTTTCATTCCTGGGATCATTCTCATGAGCCTCCTCTGGACCCTCTCCAATGCCAGTACATCCTTTCTAAGATATAGGGCTCAAAACTGCTCACAGTACTCCAAATGTGGTTGGACAGTGCCTGATAAAGCCTCAGCATTACATCCTTACTCTTACATTCCAGTCCTCTGGAAATAAATGCAAACATTGCACTTGCCTTCCTTATTACTGACTCAATCTGCAAGTTAACCTTTAAGGAATCTTGCACCAGGACTCCCAAGACCACTTGCACTTCCAATTTTGAAATTTGCTCCCCATTTAGAAAAAAGTCTACAACAGTATTCCTTCTGCCAAAATGCATAACTATACACTTGCTGACTATCTGCCACTTCTTTGTCCATTCTCCTAATCTGTCTAAGTCCTTCTGCAGACTTCTTGCTTGCTCAACACTACCTGCCTCTCCACCTATTCTTGTATCATCTGCAAACTTGGCCACAAAGCCATCAATTCCATCATTGAGATCATGAACATTTAATGTGAAAAGTAGCAGAACCAACACTGACCCCTGTGGAACACCACTAGTCACCAGCAGCCAGCCAGAAAAGGCTACCTTTATTTCTCTTCTTTGCCTCCTGCCAGTCATCCAATCTTCTGTCCATGTTAGTATCTGTCATTTAAACCATGGGCTCTTATCTTGTTTAGCAGCCTTATATGCGTCACCTTGCCATTGGCCTTCTGAATATCCAAATCAATAATATCTACTGACTCTCTTTTGTCTATCCGGCCTGCTATTTCCTCAAAGAATTCCAACAGACTTGTCAAGAAACATTTCCACTTAAGGAAATCATGCTGACTATGGCCTATTTTATCATGGGGGGGGGGGGGTTACAAGTACCCCGAAGCCTCATCTTTAATAACATCGTGCCAACTATTGAAGTCAGGCTAACTGTCAATAATTTTCCTGCCTTTGCATCCATGCCTTCTTAAAGAGTAGAATGACATTGCAAATTTTTAGTCTTCAGGAGCCCTTGCCGAATCTAGTGGTTCTTGAAAGATCAGTACTAACATTTCCACAAACTCTTCAGCATTCTCTTTCAGAACCCTTGGGTGTAGTCCATCTGGTCCGTGTGACTTATCTACCTTCAAACCTTTCAGCTTTTCAAGCAACTTGTCCTTAGTAATAGTGACATTCACTTCTGCCCCCTAACACTTTCAAATTTCTAACTGGCTGCTGGTATCTTCGACAGTGAAGACTGATGGAAAATACTTATTCAGTTTGTCTGCTATTATTCGTTCTCCATTACGTCATTTTCCAGTGGTCTGCTATCCACTCTTGACTATCTTTTACTCTATATATAAGAAAACTTTTGGTTTTCTCTTTTATACTATTGGTTAGCTTACATCCCTTCCCTTCTGATTACTTTTTTAGTTGTCATCTACTGGTTTTTAAAAGCTTCCAAGTCCTCGAGATTCCTATTATTTTTTGCTATATTATATGTCCTCTTTCGCTTTTATGCAGCCTTTGACTTCCTTTGTCAGCCACAGTTGCCTTATTCTTCCTTTAGAATGCTTCTTCTTTAGGAAGAACGAATCCTGCGACTTTCAATTTACTCCTAGAACCTCTAGCCATTGCTGATCTGCTGTCATACCTGCTAGTGACCCCTTCCAATCAACTTTGGCTAGCTCTTCTTTCATGCCTTTATTGTGACTACTCAACTGTAATATCGATACATCTGATTTTAGCTTCTCCCTCTCAAATTGCAAGGTGAATTCTAATACATTATGATCATTGCCTCTAAGTTCCTTTATCTTAAGCTCCCTAATCAAAACTTTATTAAGCAACACCCAATCCCAAATTGCCTTTTTCCCAGCGGGCTCAACCATGAGCTGCTCAAAAAAGCTATCTCGTAGACACTCGACAAATTTCTTCCCTTGGCATCCAGCACCAATCTAATTTCCCCAATCTACCTGTATATTGAAATCACACGTGACCATTGCAACATTGCCCTTTTTGCATGGTCTTTTCTACCTCATGTTGTAATTTGTACTTCACATCCTGGCTACTGTTCAGAGGCCTGTATATAGCTCACATCAGGTTCTTTTTACTTTTGTAGTTTCTCAATTCAACTCACTGTGTCATTTCCTTCCAAGGATTTGATTTCATTTTTTGCCAACAAAGCCACCCCATGCCTTCTGCCCTCCTCCCCATCCTTTTGATTCAACATGTATCCTTGGATGTTAAAATCCCAGCTGCGAACTTTCAACCATGACTCTGGGCCTCAATACCCCCTCGTGCAACTGGATCCTGGATTTCCTCACTTGCAGACCCCAGTGATGCACCATCAATAACTCACACTGAGACGTAAGGCGAGATATCGGCTTTTATTGACTGGAAGAAGGAACTAGGAGTGAGTGTCCATCATACTATGTCCTGGAGACTGAGGCCGAGCGTCAGGCCTCAGATCGCCTTTATACAGGGGCCTGTGGGAGGAGCCACAGGAGCAGTCAGCAGGGGGCGTGTCCAGACAGGCACATAGTTCACATACCCCGCTACTGACCACACACACACACGGGCACACACATCCCATCCAGAACCAGGCCGACAGCTGCGCTACCGACACCACTTGCAGCCTCTCCACCCTCAAGGTCCCTCCCCCACCGCTGTTCGCCAACCTGACCCCTGACTGTAAGCCTGTGGCAACTAAAAGCAGGAGGTACAGTGTGGGCGACAGGGCCTTCATTCAGTCGGAGGTGCAGCGGCTGCTCAGGGAGGGGATCATTGAGCCAAGCTCAAGTCCTTGGAGGGCCCAGGTGGTTGTTGTTCGGACTGGGCAGAAAAATAGGATGGTGGTGGACTATAGTCAAACCATCAATAGGTTTACGCAGCTTGACGCGTACCCCCTACCCCGCATCGCGGATATGGTCAACCAGATTGCTCAGTACAAGGTGTACTCGACAATCGATCTGAAATCCGCTTATCACCAGCTCCCCATCTGCCCAGAGGACTGCCCCTACACCGCCTTCGAGGCGGGCGGCAGGCTCTATCACTTCCTGCACGTCCCTTTCGGTGTCACGAATGGTGTCTCTGTCTTCCAGAGGGAAATGGACCGGATGGTGGACCAGTACCAACTGCAGGCCACATTTCCCTATCTGGATAGCATCACCATCTGTGGTCACGACAGGCCAGATCACGACGCCAACCTCCAATGATTTCTCCAAGTGGCCGCAGCTCTGAACCTTACTTATAACAGAGACAAGTGTGTGTTTGGAACCACCCGCCTAGCTATACTTGGTTTGTCGTGGAAAACGGGGTTATTGGCCCTGATCCCGACCGTATGCGCCCCCTGTTAGAACTCCCTCTTCCCACCACTCTCAAGGCCCTCAGACGGTGCCTGGGTTTTTTTTCCTATTACGCCCAATGGGTCCCCCATTACGCAGACAAGGCACGCCCCCTGGTCAAGTCCACCACTTTTCCCCTCTCTGCTGAGGCCTGTGCGGCCTTCAGCTGCATTAAAGGGGACATTGCCAAAGCTACGATGCATGCGGTGGATGAGACCATTCCCTTCCAAGTGGAGTGTGATGCCTCCGATTTTGCTCTGGCTGCTACCCTCAATCAGGAAGGCAGACCAGTAGCATTCTTTTCTCGCACCCTCCAAGGCTCCGAAATTCGGCACTCCGCGGTGGAGAAAGAAGCCCAGGCCATAGTGGAGGCTGTTAGGCACTGTAGGCACTATCTTGCTGGCAAAAGGTTCACCTTGCTGACCGACCAGCGCTCGGTTGCGTTCCTGTTCAGCAACCAACAGCGGGGCAAAATCAAAAATGATAAGATTTTGCGGTGGAGAATAGAACTCTCCACCTACACCTATGATATCCTGTACTGGCCTGGCAGACTCAATGAGCCCCCTGATGCCCTATCCCGGGGAACATGGGCTAGCACACAGCTCGACCAGCTGTACGCCCTTCATGCACAACTTTGCCATCAGGGGGTCACCCGATTTTACCATTTTGTGAAAGCTCGGAACCTGCCATACTCCCTGGAGGACATCAGGACGATGACCAGGGACTGCCAAATTTGCGCTGAGTGCAAACCGCACTTCTACCGTCCTGACACGGCACAACTTGTCAAGGCCACCCGCCCTTTTGAACGACTGAGTGTTGACTTTAAGGGCCCCCTTCCCTCCACTGACCGCAATGTCTGTTTTCTCAGTGTTATCGACGAGTACTCACGGTTCCCCTTTGCCATTCCCTGCCCCGACACCACTGCCACCCCTCACGAACGCCTATTCTCTTTTCCCAGGAAGTCTGTCACTGGGACCGCCCTACCAGTTTGGCTGACATCCCCAGGGCCAGTGCTGCTCCGGAAACATGTGAGGAGCAATAAATACTCCCCGCTGGTAGAGAGGGTTCACCTTCTACATGCGAACCCCCAGTATGCTTACGTGGTCTTACCTGATGGGCGGGAGGACACGGTCTCCATCCGCGACCTGGCACCCGCAGGTGCAGCAGACCACTACCCTGAAGGCTCTCCGGTAACTATGAACCCTGCACCAGAGGTGACACCGTACTCACCAGGCCCTACACAGACTCCTCACGACACTTGTATACCGGGCGTTTCGTACGCATTTATACCAGGCGCCTCGCACATGCGTGAGGGATCACCGGCGCCTAGTGGGCAGGAACAAGCGCAACCTCCGTCCCCTGTGCAATCACCAATGTCGCCGGCATCCATGCGATCACAGCCGGTGCTACGTAGATCGCAGCAACAGATTCGACCACCTGATAGACTTGACTTGTAAGAAACTTCGCCACATGGGACTCTTTCAAACAAAGGGGGGGTGAATGTGGTGAACTATGTGCCTGTCTGGACACGCCCCCTGCTGACCGCTCCTGTGGCTCCTCCCACAGGCCCCTGTATAAAGGAGATCTGAGGCCTGACGCTCGGCCTCAGTCTCCAGGACATAGTATGATGGACACTCACTCCTAGTTCCTTCTTCCAGTCAATAAAATTGATGCACCATCAATAACTCAAACTAAATAAACTAAATAAGTATCAGAAAGAACTTATAAAAATTGCACTGGCAGTAGCCAAAAAAGCTATTGCAGTTACTTGGAAATCGGATACACATTTAAGTATAGATTCTTGGAAGAAAGAAATCTATGGTTGTATTCCATTAGAAAAAATTACTTATAATTTAAGAGATAAATATGAAACATTTTTGAAAATTTGGAGCCCTTATTTACAAAAGACAGGATTAAATATATAGATGCTTTGAAGATGAAACAATTGGTTATTAGGGGAAAGAAATAAATATACATATTAAAATTATTACGAATTCCATGGAGCATGTGGAGATCTTCCAACCACCAGGCATTCTTTCTTTCTTTCTTTCTTTTTTTTTTCTATGGGGCAGTTAGGGGGGAGGGGTTAAGGGGAGGGGGTATGGGTTATATACATTGTTTTTTCATACTTTGTAATCATTTAAAAATGCAATAAAAAATTATTTAAAAAAAATAAATAAATAACTCACACTGAGACGTAAGGCGAGATATCGGCTTTTATTGACTGGAAGAAGGAACTAGGAGTGAGTGTCCATCATACTATGTCCTGGAGACTGAGGCCGAGCGTCAGGCCTCAGATCGCCTTTATACAGGGGCCTGTGGGAGGAGCCACAGGAGCAGTCAGCAGGGGGCGTGTCCAGACAGGCACATAGTTCACCACACCCAGTCAGTTTGGATTGGCAACAACATCTCCTCCACAATCTCCATCAGCACAGGTGCACCAAAGGGCTGTGTGCTTAACCCCCTGTTCTACTCGCTTTGTGCCTATGACTGCATGGCTAAATACAGCTCCAATACCATATTCGTCTGCTGATGACACCACTGTTGTGGGCCGAATCAAAGGTGGTGATAAATTGGCATATAGGAGGGAGATTGAAAACTTGGGTGAGTGATGTCACAACAACAACCTCTTACTCAATGTCAATAAGAGCAAGGAACTGATTGTAGACTTCAGGAGAGGGAAAGCAGAGGTCCATGAGCCAGTCCTCATTGGAGGATCAGAGGTGGAGAGGGTGGCAACTTTAAATTCCTAGGTGTTACTATTTCAGAGGACCTGTCCTGGAACCAGCACGCAACTGTAATTGTGAATAAAGCACGGCAGCACCTCTACTTCCTTAAGAGTCTGTGAAGATTTGGCATGACATCTAAAACTTTGACAAACTTCTGTAGATGTGTAGTGGAGAGTATATTGACAGGCTGCGTCATGGCCTGGTATGGAAACACCATTGCCTTTGAACAGAAAATCCTACTAAAGATGGTGGATTCCGCCCAGTACATCACAGGTAAAGCCCTCCCAACCATTTAGCATGTCTACATGAAACACTGTCGGAGGAGATCAGAGATACCCTACCACCCAGGTCATGCTCTCTTCTCGCTGCTGCCATCAGGTAGAAGGTACAAGAGCCTCAGGACTCACACCACCAAATTTAAGAACAGTTACTAATCCACAACCATCAGGCTCCTTTGTCAAGGGGGATAACTACACTCACTAATCATCCATTGAGATGTTCTCACAACCAAATATCTCACCTTAAGGACTCCTTATCTTGTTATCGCATGTTCTTGTTATTTATTACTATTTATTTATATCTGCATTTGCACAGTTTGTTGTCTTCTGCACTCTGGTTGATCTTTCAATGATCCTATTATAGATAGTATTCTATAGACTTGCTGAGCATGCCCACGGAAAAATAAATCTCAAGGTTGAATATGGTGACATATACTGTATGTACTTAGATAATAAATTTACTTTGAACTTTGAACTTTGTGATGTCCATCATGTCATACCTGTCAATTTCTAACTCCCCACTCCTCAATCAGCTACTTTATTTTGTATGAATATTTTATTCTATTGGGATCTGAAATACTCTGAAGTTGGTGAAATCTGAATCCATTAATCCATGGATGGGACTCCACAGTACAACCAGCAATTCAGAAAACCTTTGAAGCATTTATTCTTCAATTTTTTTTAACAACGCAAGCAAATAAAGAACAGTAGCATCATGATGAGCAATAATAAAATCAAATTCACTTTCAAACATCTATTTTGGAAATACATTTTCATTAGCCTCTGTGCAAAAAACAAGTGAGAAAAACCAAAATAATAACCTCCAATGACAGAGTTAAAAGTTCATTTATTTTGTCAGTATTGTATTTACTGTTAACTACTTTCTAACATTTCTAATAATGATAATATAACTCTAAATAAATATGAAAGAAGTGCAGATGCTGGAAATCTGAAATAAAAACAGGAAATGGTGAAAACACTGAGCAGGTCAGATAACATCCATGGAAAGTGAAACAGAGTTAACACTTAAGATAAAAGACATTTTGTCATAATTGTGAAAAAGGGAAATAAGTTTGTTTTAAACTGTAGAAGAGGTGAGGGAGAAATGGTTACGATAAAGGACATCTCTTTAAAAGGGTGAGAACAGAGTTGCCATAGCTGTGGAGGTAATCTGGTCAATGGGGTTAATGGGATCATTCAGTAACTTGGTTTGTCTTTCCAAGCTGTTGTCTGACAAGCAGCAGGTTTTCACTATAACTTTGGGTTCTGATGTGAAGTCAATGCCTAGAAACATTTACTTTGATTTTCTCTCCACAGATTCTGCCGGGCTTTTCAGGTCAGTGTTCTTTCAGCATATTGTTCTGTTTCATATTTTCAGCAGCCAGAGTATTTTTGTGTAGAAAATTGTAAATGATAAAACTCTTACAGTAAAGTCAGGCACATTTTCAAAGTCAGCTAGAGGGAAATTGGCCTGACACCCAATAATAAATCAGCTGTGATTGAATGGTGGAGCCAACTCAATGGGCCAAATGGCTTAATTCTGGACTGTGAATGGAAAGTTGAGATGGCAGAATAAAAGGGGGGTGGGGTGGTGAGATAGGAGCCCAAGATGATTGTTGGACAGAAGAGGGGTGAATTATCTCAAGAAGAGATTATTAAAATGTGAATATTCTTTGTCCAGACAATTTAATGAGGACATTTGGGAAATATTATTTGGGGAGAGTTTATTCATATCATATTAACTTAATGTATCGCTATATAAAAATAACAATTTTGAATTTCCTCATATTTCCAATTTTATTACCAACAACCTTCTCCAAACGTCATCCTCCACTCCCCCACTTCTCTCAACCTGCCTCTCATTTTTCTCTCTGTCTGCCTCCATCTATTATCTACCTGCTGCTGTCTCCTAAATCCAGTCTCTCTGTCCTCCCCTACATTGCACAACCTACCCATCATCTTTTACCCCTCTTCTGTCCAACAATCATCTTGGGCTCCTGTCTCCCCACCCCACCCCCCTTTTATTCTGCCATCTCACCTTTCCATTCACAGTCCAGAATTAAGCCATTTGGCCCATTGAGTTGGCTCCACCATTCAATCACAACTGATTTATTATTCCCCTCAAACCCCATTCTCCTACCTTCTCCACATAACCTTTGACACCCTTACTAATCAAGAACCTATCAACCTCCAAATCAAATATACCCAAAGACTTGACCTCCACAGCTGCCTGTGGCAATGAATTCCACAGATTTCCAACCCTCTGGCTAAAAAAACTCCTCCTCATCTCTGTTCTAAAGGGAGGTCCTTGTATTCTGAGGCTGTGCCCTCTGGTCCTTGACTCCCCCAATATAAGAAACATACTCTCCACATCCACTCTATCTAGGCCTTTCAATATTCAATAGATTTCAGTGAGATTTCCCCTTGTTCTTCTAAACTCCAGTGCGTACAGGCCCAAAATGTCAACATCCCACCACCACCCATTATCGCCACAGATGCTCCTTGATCTGCTGAGCTCCTCCAGGAAATTGTTGCTCCAGTTTCCAGTATCTGCAATATCTTATGTTTTCTGTTCATTGTGCATAACTTGCTGGAGAATGCTGCTAGTTTGTTGCCAAACTGTTGGTTTTTCTCCATGTGCTACCACACTCAGATTGTCACACAATGCCAAAATCCTGGGCAAGCCAGTGATTTTCTAATTCTGGATTCTTAAGCCCAGGGCAATCATAGAAATCTACAGCACATTACAGGCCCTTCGGCCCACAGTGTTGTGTCGACCATGTGACCTACTCTAGAAACTGCCTAGAACTTCCCTACTGCATAGCCCTTCATTTTTCTGAGCTCCATGTACCTACCAGAGAGTCTCTTAAAGGACCTCTTAAATTCAACAATGACTGTTGGGTATAATAGTAGCCATTATGACCTTTTTAGTTGTGGTGCATCTCTGTGAATTTGACTGTCCCATTTCCTGTACTGGACCAAGGCTGCATCTAGGATCTGGGTTCTGGGGGTTAGGGGAGAGAAAGGCTCTACGGCTGTAGTTGATGTGTTGAAACCCAAAAGAAGGGCAATGATCAAGGGAGAGATTTATAACCATAACCATATAACATATAACAATCACAGCACAGAAACAGGCCATCTTGGCCCTCCTAGTCCGTGCCGAACCCTTAATCTCACCTAGTCCCACCTACCCGCACTCAGCCCATAACCCTCCACTCCTTTCCTGTCCATATACCTATCCAATTTTACCTTAAATGACACAACTGAACTGGCCTCTACTACTTCTACAGGAAGCTCATTCCACACAGCTATCACTCTTTGAGTAAAGAAATACCCCCTCGTGTTTCCCTTAAACTTCTGCCCCCTAACTCTCAAATCATGTCCTCTAGTTTGAATCTCCCCTACTCTCAATGGAAACAGCCTGTTCACAACAACTCTATCTATCCCTCTCAAAATTTTAAATACCTCGATCAAATCCCCCCTCAACCTTCTACGCTCCAATGAATAGAGACCTAACTTGTTCAACCTTTCTCTGTAACTTAATTGCTGAAACCCAGGTAACATCCTAGTAAGTCGTCTCTGCACTCTCTCTAATTTATTGATATCTTTCCTATAATTCGGTGACCAGAACTGCACACAATATTCCAAATTTGGCCTTACCAATGCCTTGTACAACTTTAGCATTACATCCCAACTTCTGTACTCAATGCTTTGATTTATAAAGGCCAGCGTTCCAAAAGCCCTCTTCACCACCCTATCTACATGAGACTCCACTTTCAGGGAACTATGCACAGTTATTCCTAGATCTCTCTGTTCCTCTGCATTCCTCAATGCCCTACCATTTACTCTGTATGTTCTATTTGGATTATTCCTGCCAAAATGTAGAACCTCACACTTCTCAGCATTAAACTCCATCTGCCAACGTTCAGCCCATTCTTCTAACCGGCATAAATCTCCCTGCAAGCTTTGAAAATCCACCTCATTATCCACAACACCTCCTACCTTAGTAACATCGGCATACTTACTAATCCAATTTACCACCCCATCATCCAGATCATTTATGTATATGACAAACAACATTGGACCCAGTACAGATCCCTGAGGCACACCACTAGTCACCGGCCTCCATCCCGATAAACAATTATCCACCACTACTCTCTGGCATCTCCCATCTAGCCACTGTTGAATCCATTTTATTACTCCAGCATTAATACCTAACGACTGAACCTTCTTAACCAACCTTCCATGTGGAACGTTGTCAAAGGCTTTGCTGAAGTCCATATAGACTACATCCACTGCCTTACCCTCGTCAACATTCCTCGTAACTTCTTCAAAAAATCCAGTAAGGTTTGTCAAACATGACCTTCCACGCACAAATCCATGCTGGCTACTTCTAATCAGATCCCGTCTATCCAGATAATTATAAATACTATCTCTAAGAATACTTTCCATTAATTTACCCACCACTGATGTCAAACTGACAGGTCTATAATTGCTAGGCTTAATTCTAGAACCCTTTTTAAACAATGGAACCACATGAGCAATACGCCAATCCTCCGGCACAATCCCCGTTTCTAATGACATCTGAAAGATCTCCGTCAGAGCTCCTGCTATTTCTACACAAACTTCCCTCAAGGTCCTGGGGAATATCCTGTCAGGACCCGGAGATTTATCCACTTTTAAATTTCTTAAAAGCGCCAGTACCTCCACCTCTTTAATTGTCATAGGTTCCATAACTTCCTTACTTGTTTCCCACACCTTAGACAATTCAATATCCTTCTCCTTAGTGAATACCGAAGAGAAGAAATCATTCAAAATCTCTCCCATCTCCTTCGGTTCCACACATAGCTGACCACTCTGATTCTCTAAGGGGCCAATTTTATCCCTCACTATCCTCTTGCTTTTAATATAACTGTAAAAACCTTTCGGATTTACTTTCACCTTATTTGCCAAACCAACCTCGTATCTTCTTTTAGCTTTTCTAATCTCTTTCTTAAGATTCCTTTTACATTCTTTATATTTGTCGAGCAATTCCTTTACTCCATGCTGCCTATATCTATTGTAGACATCCCTCTTTTTCTGAACCAAATTTCTAATATCCCTTGAAAACCATGGTGCTCTCAAACCTTTAACCTTTCCTTTCACCCTAACAGGAACATAAAGATTCTCTACCCTCATAATTTCACCCTTAAATGACCTCCATTTCTCTATTACATCCTTCCCATAAAACAACTTGACCCAATCCACTCTCTCTAAATCCCTTCGCATCCCCTCAAAGTTAGCCTTTCTCCAATCAAAAATCTCAACTCTAGGTCCAGTCCTGTCCTTCTCCATAATTATATTGAAGCTAATGCTATTGTGATCACTGGACCCGAAGTGCTCCCCAACACATACATCTGTCAGCTGACCTATCGCATTCCCTAACAGGAGATCCAACACTGTCCCATCTCTAGTCGGTACTTCTATGTATTGTTGCAAAAAACTATCCTGCACACATTTCACAAACTCTAAACCATCCAGCCCTTTTACAGAATGAGCTTCCCAGTCTACGTGTGGAAAATTAAAATCTCCCACAATCACCACCTTGTGTTTACTACAAATATCTGCTATCTCCTTACACATTTGCTCTTCCAACTCACGCGCCCCATTAGGTGGCCTATAATACACTCCTATCAGTGTTACTGCACCTTTCCCATTCTTCAATTCCACCCAAATGGCCTCCCTAGAGGAGCTCTCTAATCTATCCTTCCAAAGCACCGCCATAAGATTTTCTCGGACAAGTAATGCAACACCTCCTCCTCTGGCCCCTCCTACTCTATCACACCTGAAGCAACTAAATCCAGGAATATTTAGTTGCCAATCACACCCTTCCTGCAACCATGTTTCACTAATAGCTACAACATCATAATTCCAGGTATCAATCCACGCTTTAAGCTCATCCACCTTTCTTACAATGCTCCTAGCATTAAAATAGATACATTTAAGATACTCTCCATCTCCTCCTCTCTTTCCATCCCTAACAATGCATTCAAATTTATTATCCTTTTCTTTCTTCTCCCTTACATCTTCGGGCTGAGCGCATCCCTTCTCCATCACCTGCCTTTCCTCCCTCACACACTGTCTATTTACTTGCTCCACTGGTGAACTAACCTCCTCTCCCAGAGTCTCCTCAAATAGTCTCCCGCCCCCCCCCCCCATCTTACTAGTTTAAAGTCCGCCCTGTAGCCCTAGCAAACCTCCCCGCTAGGATATTGGTCCCCCCACGATTCAAGTGTAACCCGTCCTTCTTGAACAGGTCACTCCTGCCCCAGAAGAGGTCCCAATGATCCAGAAACTTGAATCCCTGCCCCCTGCTCCAATCCCACAGCCACGCATTCATCCTCCACCTAATTCTATTCCTACTCTCACTGTCGCGTGGCACAGGCAGTAATCCCGAGATTACTACCTTTGCGGTCCTTCTTCTTAACTGCCTTCCTAACTCCCTATACTCCCGTTTCAGGACCTCTTCCCCTTTCCTTCCTATGTCATTGGTACCTACATGTACCACGACCTCTGGCTCTTCACCCTCCCACTTCAGGATATCTTGGACGCGATCAGAAACGTCCCGAACCCTGGCACCAGGGAGGCAAATTACCATCCGGGACTCCGGGTCACCTCCACAGAAACGCCTGTCTGAGCCCCTGACTATTGAGTCCCCTATTACTATGGACCTCTTTCTTCTAACCCTACCCTTCTGAGCTACAGGGCCGTCCTCTGTGCCGGAGGCTCGGCCACTGTCACTCCCACCAGGTAGGCTGTCCCCCCCAACAGTACTCAAACATGAGTACTTATTGTCAAGGGGTAGAGCCACTGGGGTACTCTCTAGTACCTGCCTCTTCCCCTTCCTGACTGTAACCCACCTATCTGCCTCCCATGGTCCCGGAGTGACCACCTGCCTGTAACTCCTCTCTATCACCTCCTCACTCTCCCTGACCAGGCGAAGGTCATCGAGCTGCAGCTCCAGTTCCCTAACTCGGTCCCTCAGGAGCTGCAGTTCGGCGCACCTGGCGCAGATGTGGACGTCCGGGAGGCTCGGAGACTCCAGGATCTCCCACATCCGACACCGAGAACAACAAGCTGCCCTCACACTCATACCTCCCAAATAACTGAAAATACAAGAACTAAAAGATAAGCCTACTGTGCCCTCTTCCGCCTAAGCCCTCTGAGTCCAAGCCCTACACTCTGCGCCCGGCTCACTCCCAAGCCCTACACTCTGCGCCCGGCTCACTCCGCTGCCTGCAAATGAAGCTGCCCGCTTCTTAAGGCGGCGTTCTTTATATATCTTCCCTCCTTCCCGGGCCTCCTTCACGCGCCTGCGCAGTCCCGCCTCTCAGAACTCCGATCTGAGAAGCAATTGGACAATTTGAAAATGGCCGCCACCGCACTTCCTCTCAAGCCTCGCTGTCCTGTTCCAAAAGAGAACTACCTCACTCAGTATCTCCTTTATATATCTTCCCTCCTTCCCGGGCCTCCTTCACGCGCCTGCGCAGTTCCGCCTCTCAGAACTCCGATCTGAGAAGCAATTGGACAATTTGAAAATGGCCGCCGCCGCACTTCCTCTCAAGCCTCGCTGTCTTCTTCCAAAAGAGAACTACCTCACTCAGTATCTCCTTTATATATCTTCCCTCCTTCCCAATTTGGCCTTATTTGGCCTCAGTATTTGGGAGACTTTGTGTAAGAATCAAGGCTGAAGATAGGGTTTTGAGGAAGTGATCAAATACATGTATATATCAAATACATAAAGAGGTGGAGGTACTGGCGCTTTTAAGAAATTTAAAAGTGGATAAATCTCCGGGTCCTGACAGGATATTCCCCAGGACCTTGAGGGAAGTTTGTGTAGAAATAGCAGGAGCTCTGACGGAGATCTTTCAGATGTCATTAGAAACGGGGATTGTGCCGGAGGATTGGCGTATTGCTCATGTGGTTCCATTGTTTAAAAAGGGTTCTAGAATTAAGCCTAGCAATTATAGACCTGTCAGTTTGACATCAGTGGTGGGTAAATTAATGGAAAGTATTCTTAGAGATAGTATTTATAATTATCTGGATAGACGGGATCTGATTAGAAGTAGCCAGCATGGATTTGTGCGTGGAAGGTCATGTTTGACAAACCTTACTGGATTTTTTGAAGAAGTTACGAGGAATGTTGACGAGGGTAAGGCAGTGGATGTAGTCTATATGGACTTCAGCAAAGCCTTTGACAACGTTCCACATGGAAGGTTGGTTAAGAAGGTTCAGTCGTTAGGTATTAATGCTGGAGTAATAAAATGGATTCAACAGTGGCTAGATGGGAGATGCCAGAGAGTAATGGTGGATAATTGTTTATCGGGATGGAGGCCGGTGACTAGCGGGGTGCCTCAGGGATCTGTTTTGGGCCCAATGTTGTTTGTAATATACATAAATGATCTGGATGATGGGGTGGTAAATTGGATTAGTAAGTATGCCGATGATACTAAGGTAGGAGATGTTGTGGATAATGAGGTGGATTTTCAAAGCTTGCAGGGAGATTTATGCATGTTAGAAGAATGGGCTGAACGTTGGCAGATGGAGTTTAATGCTGAGAAGCGTGAGGTTCTACATTTTGGCAGGAATAATCCAAATAGAACATACAGGGTAAATGGTAGGGCATTGAGGAATGCAGAGGAACAGAGAGATCTAGGAATAACAGTGCATAGTTCCCTGAAGGTGAAGTCTCATGTAGATAGGGTGGTGAAGAGGGCTTTTGGAACGCTGGCCTTTATAAATCAAAGCATTGAGTACAGAAGTTGGGATGTAATGCTAAAGTTGTACAAGGCATTGGTAAGGCCAAATTTGGAATATTGTGTGCAGTTCTGGTCACCGAATTATAGGAAAGATATCAATAAATTAGAGAGAGTGCAGAGACGATTTACTAAGATGTTACCTGGGTTTCAGCAATTAAGTTACAGAGAAAGGTTGAACAAGTTAGGTCTCTATTCATTGGAGCGTAGAAGGTTGAGGGGGGATTTGATCGAGGTATTTAAAATTTTGAGAGGGATAGATAGAGTTGACGTGAACAGGCTGTTTCCATTGAGAGTAGGGGAGATTCAAACTAGAGGACATGATTTGAGAGTTAGGGGGCAGAAGTTTAAGGGAAACACGAGGGGGTATTTCTTTACTCAAAGAGTGATAGCTGTGTGGAATGAGCTTCCTGTAGAAGTAGTAGAGGCCAGTTCAGTTGTGTCATTTAAGGTAAAATTGGATAGGTATATGGACAGGAAAGGAGTGGAGGGTTATGGGCTGAGTGCGGGTAGGTGGGACTAGGTGAGATTAAGGGTTCGGCACGGACTAGGAGGGCCAAGATTGCCTGTTTCCGTGCTGTGATTGTTATATGGTTATATGGTTGGGTAAACCTATGTAGGCCTAGGGGACCAGGAAGGTGCCAGAAATCAGGGCAGCGAGACTGGTGGGTTCAAAAATGGTATTGAAGCAGTTTTGCGGGAGAGATTTGGTGGGGAAAGATGTGGTGGCATAGAGCCAAAGTATCAAATGTAAATTTGGAGTCCCAATGTGTTACTGAAACATGGCTATCTGAAGAGTGACCAATGAATGTCATTCCTGACGCAACCTAGTCCAAATCATTGTAAAAAAATAAATGCTCTAAATCCCCAGAGTGGAATGAGCATTCAAGTACTGTAATGAATGATATCGATGTCGTACAAAATAAGAAATGGCATCAAACTAGTGCAGCTCTGAAATGAGTGAGTCAGCTCTTGCATCAATACATGGGAGACAGAACATCAGGTTTTATTTCTGCTTTATAATGTGAGTTTATGAGATAAACAAAATGAGATAATGAACTAATAGATCAATGAAGTATCATGTGAGCAAATAAAGGTTAGAGCAAAATATGTTACCATTTAATCCACTCATTTGAATGCATTGGTGAAACATTTACCTTTGATAGTCAGTGTAAATGTCATAAATGAAGTTTCATTTGTTTTGTGCCTTAACTTTGTTTTACATTTTGCTTCTTCCTGCTGTTAGCAAGTATTTCAATGCTAACAGCTATTAAGCATTACAGGAAATCTGTGTTCGGGTTATTTTCCAGGACTTGTAATATTTCTGTCAAAGATTTAGGCCAAATTCAGAGGAACTTCAGGTCTTCAATTAAATGGTACCATTAAATAAATACAGATACTCAATATTGAAGACAAACAAGACAATAATTAATAATTAATCTGTTTTGGCAATTTATTGACAGTTTTATCATCACTAGATGTAAGATTTCACAAAAATACAAATTATTACTTCTTTTATGAGAGGCTTTCAAACCTGGCATTTGGATGTTCATGAAGTCACCATTTTTGTTAATCTCTTAACTTCGTATTTCTGACATTACCAAATACAGCTGATGAAATGCAGGTAAACATGCACAGCACCAGGCCCCAGTTACTCTAGGTCAGCCAAGCTGTTCTGACTACATTGTTCAAATGCACAAATATATGAAATAGACACTCTGTTCTGAGCTCTGTCCCGGGAAGAGTAACCAAGTGAACAAAGAGAGAAATTCAACCATGTGCTCAAAGCTTCCTTGAAGTGCAGCAGCTCCATTTATATTTGTAAATCATTGGCCCATGATTGCAGAAGGACCATTTAGAGTGATGTTGCAAATTCAGAACCATGCATTAGGAAAACACAGAAGCTCTTTGTAAGTGACAGAAGTTGCACACCACCCCACAAAGTACTCATATGTCTACCCTATCAGGTACTTCCTGTCCATTCTGTGGAAAAGTCTGCCGTTCCCACACTGGCCTTATTTGACACCTCAGAATTCAGAAAACTGGAAGCAATTTGACTTCAATCCTGAGGGACTGCCTAAGAAGAAGAGGATTAGTGAAATGATAATAAACATTCTGTGTTGAGTGACTGAATCCATCTTTTGAAGATTAGCACATGTTTATCTACATTTATAGGTCTCAAGCATTAAATCAAGCTGAAATCATTGTTAGAAATAGCAAATAGCAAAATAGAAGTGCTGATCAAATGGAATCTTCATTAGGTCATTGTTTAAGAGCCAACAGTATATTTCCAACCATCAACATGCCAGTAACTAGCTGGTACTCCATGAGGATCCAAGGTACAAAATTACTACAACATGTAGTTAAGAGACCACTTTATACAGGAGGTGCTAATAAACTTTCTACTGGGTGCATTTTTGTATGTTTGCTGCTGTAGCTCATCGATGTTGTTGATGTGTCGTGCATTCCACAATGCTCTTCTCAGAATCAGAATCCTTTATTATCGCCACACATACAGGGAATTTGATGCCGGTTTCCCTGAGCTCTCTCTGTACAGAATTAAAAGCAAACAAAAACAATAGTGCAAATAATCATAAACTATATACAATGAGGTCCACCTCATTGAATGTACAGGTGGACTTGATTTATAATAGACTAAAATTCAAGTGTTCATAAGACTGATGGCATACGAAAAGAAACTGTTCTTGTACCTATTTGTCCTGGCATACAGTGATCTAAAGCACCTACCAGAAGGAAGGAGTTGGAACAGGTGATGTCCAGGGTGTGATGGGTCTACAATAATGCTGCTTGCTCGCTTCCTGACTCTAGATGCATATAAGTCCTGGATCGAGGGCAGCTTCACACCAATAATCCCTTCCACAGCCCTGACGGTTCTTTGGAGTCTATTCTTGTCTTGTTTGGTAGCTTCTGCACCCCACTGGTGTAATGCGTGGTTACTTGTGTCACTTTGGCCTTCCTGTGTCTGGCCAATCTCCTCTGACCTCTCCCATTAACAAGATGTTTTTGCCCGCAGAACTGCCACCCACTGGATTTTTTTTTTTTTGCTTTTTGCTCCATTCTCTGAAAACTCTAGAGACTGTTGTGCATGAGATCATCAGTTTCAGAGATACTCAAACCACCTGTCTGGCACCAACAATCATTCCACGATCAAAGTCACTTAAAATACATTCCTTCCCCATTCTGATGCTCAGTCTGAACATCAATTGAACCTCCTGGCCATGTCTGCATGCTTTTATGCATTGAGTTGTCGCGACATGATTGGCTGATTAGATATTTGCATTAACGAGGTGTACTGGTAAACCTAATAAAGTGGCCACAGAGTGTATCATTTTCATGTGACACCCTTGTGATAATTCCAAGATATTATTTGGTTCATTTTAAAAAATAGTAATGTTAAAACCAAATTAATTTTCAGCTGACACTTAAGATTAATATAATTACATTCCTTTGAATGTTCATTAGTTAGCACTGCAGGAGGACCCAGACATCTATCTTATAAAACTGAAGTATTTACAAATTCTTCTCCACGCCAAAGGATTCAGATGCAGCCAAGGTATTGCAAGTAAATAACTGGCAACAGTATAGCTCCATGTCCACTGGTCATGTTGCCTGTGACAGCTAGGAAAATCTAGTCTTCTTTGGCTTCAAAAAAGTGCATCATTCCAAACAAAATTTTAATTTGCAAAAAAGTTATTTTCAAATTATAGGGGATAAATTTGCTTTTGAGTATGAGTGACAAATGTATGCAGAACTATCACCCACCAGTTATACTGATCTCCCAGCACTCAATTCCATTGAATTCACAGTTGTGTAACATATAGAGATGTTTAAATGGGAGCACCTGCAATAACTTCGTAGTACATGTCCTGCATGTGCAGCCATGAATGTAACATCCAATATCAAAATAACACAGGTGTTGAAACTTCTGAATTAAAACAGAAAAAGTACTCAACAGATCAAACAACATCTTTAATGAGTGAAACAGAGGTAATATTTCAGGTCAATAATATGGTGACATCTCAAGCTTAGAATTATTTGCTTTGTATTCCCAGTGTGAAATAGTGGCTGTATAAAAGAGAGGATGGCAAAACTTCCCCTCACACTTTATCTAAGGTTCTCCCCATTCCTACTGTTAAGATACTTGTATTTTTCATTATGTCATTAATTATTTAAGCGCAATAACATAGTTTCCAAAGAAATTCAAAATATATACTACTTTGTTTTCTACAGAATATTTTTCAGACCTTTACTGTTCACAAATTTCCTAATGCTTTGTTCCATCCATTACCCATGACAAAAGTGGGAAACGATACAGAGGGAAACTTTCTCCTTAAATATCCTCTCTTCCTCAAACCACTACTATGAAAGTCCATCCAGTGTTGACAGCTTTGCCAAGTCCTGTTAAATGAAGATTTTATTGCAAGTTTAAAACAACTCTGAATCACTCTAGCAGCAGGCTGCAAGATCCAGGTGTAAATGTGTCTGATTTCCACACCATTCATCAATCCCTTACATTCTTGAAGAAGCTTTTCCTTTATGATCACTAAATAATGAAGAAACTTCGACTGTTTGGCCCAGGACTGAAGTGGGGTGAAGCTTTTTAATTAATTCTATCTGAATGCTCAATCTTTATTTGGTTTGGCACAACATTGTGGGCCGAAGGGCCTGTTCCTGTGCTGTACTGCTCTGTGATAAATGCAGTCTCCTCTGTTCCCCAAAATCAGCCTGTACTATGTCATTACCTTAGTTGTCAGGCCAGTGTTTATGTCACTGATGCTAAATTTCAAAGAATCATTATTCTAAAAATTGACCAGGAACCATCACCTCCTGCTTGGAAACATAATGCCTCATGATTCTGGCTTCTGCCATCTTCCTTTCTGGTCCTGATATAGGGTCTCATCTCAAAACTTTGAGTGTTTATTCCCCTCCATAGGTGCTACCTGACTTGCTGAGTTCCTCCAGCCTTTTGTGTTTAATGCTTCATACTTGTTATCTTTTACAAATCAATTAGAGAATATAGCCCAGATGTTACACACTTGGTGCTCCTGTCCCCTATTTCCATGAACATAGGTTTCTCCACCATTACAGGGATAACAATTATTATTCCTTCCCACCATCCATAGCATCTACAGGAAGTGATACCTCAAGAAGGCAACATCTATCATCAAAAATCTCCACCATCCAAGACAAGACATCTTCTCACAGCTACCATTGGGCAAAAGGTATAGAAGACTGGAGTCCCACAGCACCTGGTTCAAGAACAGCTAACTCCCTTCAGCCATTTGCTTCTTGAACCAACCAGCACAACCCTAATCACGACTGTGATGACTGGCTTTGAGCGGGTTGAGGGATTCAGGGCTGCCCTGCCCAGCATGTGAGGCTGCAGATGCTGGAACCTGGAGCAACAGACCATCTGCTGGCAGAACACAGAATGCAAAACTTGTAGCAGCATTTCAGGCATGTAGATTCAGATAACTCACAGATAAATTATCCATAAATTATACAAGGCAGTGAAGAAAAAATACTGTGCAAAACAAAACATTAGCAGACATCCCACCCTGCAAAAACTCATTTCAGGGAGGTAGCACCCCACCCACATCGACCTCCAAGGGTGTATGTAATACTTTGTTTAGTGATTTTGTCTAATCTGTAAACCAAGTTGGCTATATGCAGAAAATGTGACATTATAAAATGTACTTATATTATTTTACCATGGAGTCTTTTATTTTATTTTATAAAATAAAATTTTATTTTACAACTTTAAGCAAGTCTACAGGGAGTTTGGCCTCATCACGTAGGGCATCAATAGAGTAGCTCCTTAGCAGCTAGCCAGCTAGTTTAAATAACGTTAGCTATGCTAATGAATGAATGACACCTGTTAAACTCCCCTCAACATGTCTTTTACATTTTAACCCACCATGGGCAATAGAAAAGTCACTGTTGCAAACAGTGCAGCGAGCAACACTGTCATTATTTTTGAGGTCGACTGTAAAGCCCGCCCACAGAGAAAACTGATAGGTCTACTTAGCACAAAGAGAGACCAATCAGGATGCTCCCTCTGGCTCTCGCTCTCCCTCTCCCTCTCAAAAAAATTGATTTCCGGGATATTGTATATAATTCGCGGGTGTCAAGGAGCCGCTATTAATATGCAGGAGTCTCCCGGAACTGCCAGGAGAGGTGGAATGTCTGCATTTAGGGGCAAAACATACACACACACACACACACACACACACACACACACACACACACACACACAAACAGATTTGTAGTTCTTTATTGTGAATGCTGGGAAATTCTTGCAATTTCTGCTCCCCCTTTTGTTTCTAAAAGGACTCCAACTGTGAAGAACAAAAATGAAATGATATGTGGAACATCAGCATTGACATGGCAACCCTGAACTTTGCTCAGACTTATTTTTGTGTGGCCCTGTTATTTTATCCTTCAAACATGCATATCTTTTTATTTGTTAAATTGGTTACATCAGAATTGCATACACCGGATGGTTGGCATAAAATTAGACACTTACTAAAAATTTACATCAAAACTGTCAAAATAATGTTACATTTTGCTTTGCAAAGTTTTCTCAATCTGAGGGATATTCAGGGTTCTTCATACATCAAGGACTAATCTGCGTGATTGTCAGCTGCAAAATGTTCTGAAAAATTCCAGGAATTTACAGGATTGGAGAATATCTGCTTCTGGGAATGCTGAATATGTAAAACAAACCTCTCATTTGTGCACTTTAAAGCAGTGACTTCAACTTGTGTATCTGATCACACAATTTCTCACCAACTAGTTAATTTAGAATGTAAAATTTCAGACCAAACATTGATAACTAATTGATCAGTATACTTATCACAATCAACTGCATTACCTAAAATTCAGTTTTAAGAACTAGAATCTGAGCTAAATTTGTTACTCACTGATCCAGACAGGCCAAATGTGCATTGACAAACACCCCATCTACACAAATGTACCTGAGCCTGGGAAACAATTTGCCCATGTCAAAACAATCAAACTGACAACCAAAACAATGGATGCTTTGACAATTCAGCACAATGCCCCCCCCCCCAACAAATTGTTTCTTCTTTAATGAAGCATCTAAGGTCAGTTACCTCAACACAGATCAGAATAAAAATGTCACCTTCCCAGTTAGTTTGGATCAGCAAAGCAATTCAACTAAATTAGGAACTACCCCTTCTCACTAAGAGGCCTAGAAAGTTTACAATATGTATGTATGGCAGGCAATGGAATTTACTTTGAAATCCTATCTCTGGAAAAGAACATATACTTAATGTCCTCTTTGGGTATGGAACAGTTACATCAGGGTGTGCTCAGATATATGATACTGTGCAAAAGCAAGCAATTCACATTTGGGCCCCACCTCCACTCTTCTCAGTCACTCTCATTGCCAAATTGAATCCCCAACAGACATTATAAGCCCTCCATCCTCTACCGATTGCCTGACATGAGACTCAAGATCTTGATCATCCTCTAGAAACACCCGACCCCATTCTTTCCCCATGTATTCCATGGCACCTGTCCCTGTGTGTTTTTATCCATTCATTCTGTAATTGGATTCATGCACAAGAATATTCCATAGCTCTAGACCCACACATAAAACTTACATCGTATCGCCAAGAATTGGGGGTGCAGCTTCATATACACCAGTCAAGGATAAGGATTCTTTCCAAAAAGGAAATGAAGATCTTTATAACAAACTGCCAAGTTAACGATCAACATTAAGAGGTAATAATTTCCAGAAACTTCAAAATTTGGTTTAAATTCTCATATTGCTATGATGGAGTTGAAACACACTTTCTCGAGATTATTCTCTGAAGCCTCCAGTCTACTAATTATTTCACATAATTGCAACACTTTCATTGAGATATTGAAAAGGACAACAAAAACGTGAAGGTTAAAATGCCAAATAACAAAGGAAGATCAAGGAATTGGGATGTAAAGGATTTAAGGCCAACAATATAGCACAACAAAATTGCCAGGTCAAAAACACTACACCCATTCAGAGTTCATGTAGTTTGTAGTGGCAGGCATATCTAAACTGGGCATGATTACAACACGTGAGAGCAGAAAGAATACTCAAGCACCCTTCATTTATTTCTCAAAATAGCAATATGTTTGTTACGAATTTGTTCAATTCTGTCTATGTGACTGAAGAGAATTAAGGGCAAGTGGTTATAATGGATAAGATCCATGAATGCAAATAAAATAAATTCATTAGGGACGCTGGTGATGCATATCAATTGACGGACTCAAACATCTTCCAGATTCTCGAAACTATCACATTCTGTTTCCCTGTAACAAATGTTAGGAGTGGGCAAAGCTGCAAAGTCAGATTTAGAATTGCTTTTTCAGAACTCCAACACAGGGACAAATTTAGCCCATGAATAAAAAATAAACATATTATTTTCAGATGTTCAGTCATAAATCCAAAAATGGAAATAACAATGTAGGGAAACCTGTGTTATTGTGTGTGGATGTAATAAAGAACTGCAGTTCACCATCAAACAGAAGTGGTGTTGGGGAGCTGGACACACGCGCTCAGGTTGAGCTGAAACCATGAGCTGGTCGCACGCAATCGTGTGGAGCTAGAGCCATTCTGTAGGTATGTGTTAGCTTTACCCACACCGTTTGTCTTTATTAAGAACAACCATAACATGGTTTCAAAAGTCAGTGTGAGGTCTAAACACTGAGTGTAAATGAATACCATGCACTACTGACAAAGAGTCACTAGGTTTCCCCTACAGGGGAAAAAGAAGTGAATTTGGCAGCCAGCAAGAAGTTCACCAGATTCACCAAGAGAAATTCATGTAAACGCCCATCATGGTTAAATTAATTCTTCCTGTACCTATGCAGTTTACTGACAATCTAACCAATAACTGGAAATGCTTCAAACAGTGATTCTAAATATATTTAGTAGCTAGTGGAGCAGGAGGGGCAAATGAAAAAATGAAGGCATCCATCTTCCTACATGTAATTGGCGAAGATGATTTGGACATCTATAACAGCTTTCAAATTGATGACACTTAGTCAAGCTTCACACATAGAGTAAGCCCTGTGAGTTTGGAGATTTGAGAGACTCACTAGTCTGAGACAAAATAGTTTGTGAAATCCCAGATAATGGGCTCAGCGAAAGCTTGCTCAGTGAAAGAGATTTGACACTGGAAAGGGCTGTGGATAAGTATAGGGTAGAGGAGACCACACGATCACAAGCTAAGGAGCTGCACAGTGAAGAAACAACAGTGCATGCCGGGAAAACAGAGGGGCAGGGCATAAAGTGTTTCCCAAAGCAACAGCAAAGAGGTAGGTTCAAACAGCAAAGGCACCAAATGTGGAGGTAGTCACATTCCAAAGACTTGTCCTGCTTGTGGAAGGTCCCGCAATAATTGTGGGAAGAAGAATTATTTTGCAGAGTGCTACAAAGCTGGGGCTACCAAGAGAAAGGTGCACACAGTTGCTGAGGAAACAGAAGAAGTCTTTGTGGATTCTCTAGAGACTGCAGGTGCTGGTAAAACAGAATGGGTGATTCCAGTGACGGTGAATGAGACAGTAATTCCGTTCATGCTCAACACCAGAGCCCAGGCGAACCTGTTTTCCATGGATGATTACACAACTCTCAAAGTAAATAACAAGATTTACCTGGTGAAGTTAAAAGTGACAGGCTATACTGGAGAGAATGTTCCTGTAAATGGGGGTTGCATAGTGACCTTCAAGCACAAGGGACAGCACCTAAAGCACAGCTACTGATTGTTGAAAAAAGACAGTAAAGCCAATGTTAGGCCTGAGTGCATGAGAAAAGCTGAACCTGGTGAAAGGAGTTTTTGTAGTGGCTTCACAATCCAAAGATGACCATGCAACACTCATGGAAGAGTACATAGGTGCCTTTGAAGGGTTCAGATGCTTATCTGGTGTACACAAAATTTATGTAGATGAGACAGTAGGTCCTATTGTGCATTACGCTGGAAAGTTCTGTTTGCACTTAGAGACAAAGTTAAACAAGAACCAGCATGCATGGGATGGATAAATGCCATATAAAGAATTGAAGAGCCAACAGATTGCGTGAGCTCTCTGGTCACCATACAAAAGGAAAATGGAGTATTGCGGATATATCTAGACTCAAGAGATCTCAATAAAGCCATCAAGAGAAAACATTTTAACTTGCCAACACAGGAGGAGATCACGTCCCAGTTTGCGGATGCCAAGAGGCTTAGCAAACTTGACGCATTGTCTGGGTTTTGGCAGATGAATCTTGATGAGGCAAGTTCGAGACTGTGTACTTTTAACACACCAGAGGGATGATATCGCTTTCTTTGGTTACCGTCTGAGATCCTGTCCACACCATAAGTCTACCATAAAACCATCTTGTGATCTTTGAGGACATACCTGGTGTTGAGGCCATGATAGATGACATCATCATCTGGGGGACCACCAAGGAGGAACATGATGCACAACTGAGACGGGTGCTGAGAGATGTGACATGGAATGTCAATTTGAAATTAAATAAAGAGAAATGTGAGTTTGGTGTTAAGACACTGACTTTCATAGTAGATGTATTGGAAGAGGGAGTGAAGCCTGACCCAAGAAAGATGTCAGCCATTGAAAACATAGAGAAGCCCCAAAACAAAGAGGAGGTGAAACATTTCTTGGGGATGGTGACTTACCTGCCTAAGTACATGCCTCGACTGACCTCTGCATCAGCATCACTCTGGTCACTCTTTAGGCAGCAGAATGAGTGGATTTGGTCTCATGAGCAAAAAGAGTGTTTCCAGACACTGAAGAGTCAGAATGAAAGAGTTTTATGATCCGGAAAGGTGTACTAGGGTCTTAGTTGATGAATCCCTGTACAGCCTAGGTGCAGTACTACTGCAGCAGCATGATGACACCTGGCAACCAGTGGCCTGTCCATCAAGAGCCTTAACAAGTGTGGAATCAAACTATGCACAGATAGAGAAAGAGCTTCAAGCCAGCACACAGGCATGCAGAAGGTTCATCAGTACATCTATGGGCAAACTTTTGAAGTGGAGACAGACCATAAGCCTCTAGTCTCAATTATGTCCAAACAGCTGAATGACTGTCCCATGAGGATATAGTACATGTTCATAAGGCTGCAGAAATATGATGTGAAGATGATCTACACACCAGGAAAACATAGTATGTTTGCTGCTGATGCACTGTCTCAAGTAGACAACAAGCAAGAAAATAGTGACCAAGAGATTAATGCTGATATACAGGCCTATGTTGACATGATTGTCACTTCCATTCCAATATCTCCTGACAGAACAGAGAAGATTAGGACAGCCACAGGAAAATCTGCAGATGCTGGAAATCCAAGCAGCACACACAAAGTTCTGGAGGAACTCAGCAGGTCAGGCAGCATCTATAGAAAAGAGTAAGCAGTTCACGTTTTGGGCCGAGACCCTTCATCAGGACTGGAAAAAAAGATGAAAAGTCAGTGTGATAAGGTGGGGGGAGGGGAGAAAGAAGAGCAAGGTAGTATGTGATAGGTGAAACCGGGCGTGGGAAGGAGTGCAGTAAAGAGCTGGGAAGTTGAGTGGTGAAAGAGATAAAGGGATGGAGAAGAGGGGATCTGATAGTCGAGGGTAGACGACCATGGATGAAAGGGAACGATCCATACCGAAAGTGGACTAGGGGAAGGAGCAAAAGATGTACTTGGTAGTGGGATCCCATTGAAGATGGCACGAGTTATGGAGAATTATGTGCTGGACACTGAGGCTAGTGGGGTTGGGGGGGGGGTGATATGGAGAATTATATGCTGGACAGGAAACTAGTGGGGTGGTAGGTGATATAGAGAATTATGTGCTGGATGCGGAGGCTAGTGGTGTGGCAGATGATTCAGACAGCAGCAGGGACAGATGAAACAATGAAAGTACTCAAAGCTACAATACGGAAAGGATGGCCAGCAGCTAAGAATGACTGACCAATGTGTATTTGGGATTATTGTGCATGCAGAGCTGAACTGTCAGTAGTGAAATATATGGTCTTCAAATGGAACAGATTTGTGATTCCATTGTCGCTGTGCGAGGAAATGCTCCTGAAGATTCAGGAAGGGCATCTTGGTGAGGGAAAATGTAAATGTGGAGCTTGTGAAGAGATGTACTAGCCAAGAATGAACCATGGCATCAGCTAGACCACTGCCTCTTGTGAAATATGCCATACCTACAGACCAAAGCAGCAAGCAGAACCATTTTCACCATACCCCGTACCAGAAAGTTAGAGTGGATTTGCTTGATTGTAATGGAAAGAATCACATGGTTGTAATAGACCACTTTTTCAATTACCCAGAGGCTGCAACATGACAATCAACATCCAGTAAAGCAGTCAGCACCTTCCTGAAAACTATGCTTGTGAGGCGTGGAGTTCCACGTGAAGTGGTATCAGACAATGGTCCACAATTTTCCAGCTGTGATATTGAATCCTTTGGAAGTTTCAACATATCAAGCCCACATCACCCAAAATCTAATGTCCTAGCAGATAGTTCAATCAAGGTAGTGAAGAGCTTCACGAAGAAGGCTCTGGATGGACGAGAGGATTTCCACACGTTTAATAATCTACAGAAGTGCGCCACTGCAGAATGGCCTTTCTCCAGACCGAAGGCTGATGGGGCGACGCATACGCATGAACCTTCCAGTGCTTGAAAACCTGTTGACACCTAAAGGAGCACACAAGGTCAAATTGGGTAAAGTGAAAGGGAAAGAAAAACAGAAACAGTATCACAACAAGACTGCAAAAAGCCTACCTGTCCTGAAGACTGGAGATCAAGTGTGAATCCGATCACGATTCTGGCACATGGTCCACGCAAGGATATAAGGAAGTTGCTCCACATTCCTACCAGATCCAGATGGAGCAAGGAACTCCTCTGAGAAGGAAACGTGTGGATCTGTGACCACAAGCTCCAACCCATAGCTGTGAGACGTCAACTGTCAGTACACCAGAGGGGCCATCAGATGTAAAAAATAAACTTGTTCAGAGTTCACAGAAAGACACAAATATTAACCCAGCATGTGAAAGCAATACATCTGTGGAGACAATTTGCAAATCAAAATGGATCATCAAACCACCTCAGAGAATGGTTGAGCGTTGCAGAGTGAATAAGGGACTATTTTTGCTTATTACAATTGAAGTTAATGCAAATATATTTGTTGGAAAGTATTATTATTTCTTGCAGGTTTATGAGGACATTGTTTTATATTTGGTTTTTCTTTAAAGCGGGAAGATGTGTTATTATGTGTGTACATAATAAAGAACTGCAGTTCCCACTGGGCAATGTAGGTGATTCACCCAGAACTGGAAGTGGTGTTGGGCATATGCACTCAGGTTGAGCTGAAACCATGAGCTGGTCGCACGCAATCGTGTGGAGCTAGAGCCATTCTGTAAATATGTGTTAGTTTTATCCATGTTGCTTGCCTTTATTAAGAATAAACATAACAAAACTAAGACTTGTTTGAATTCAACAAGTATTTCACAGCTTATATAAATCATATGGTTGTCTTATCTTCAATATACTCTACTTAAATGTGTCTACACATCCATGTTTATTTGCAAGAGCAAGTCTGTAGGAGTAGTAGATTGGTAAAAGGGCTATGTGCAAAATGCCATGTATGCTGAGACTGCGACCTGTGAAATTCAGAACCACAATATTTGGAAATGTTATTTTCATGAAGATGAAGGATATCATTACTTGAGTGTGGATAGGAAATTAAAATTTTCAATGTTTGCATGTCAGTTGCAGTGTGGATTTGATACATGATACATTTAACATTGTAATTCTTCAATAAAGACTAAAACATAATTGTAGCAGTTGATTTCCCACTTCAGCCATCTTTGTAGCGTCCTTAACTGATGTACGCTATCAGTTTAAAATCAAACTAAAATAGCTTTTGTGTAACTGAAGCAAGTCTTCAGGTCTTTCTAAGATATTAATTATCTGTCCCATTCTTTGGCAGTGGATTCTAATTATGGAGGAAGATTGCACCAGGATTACTGATCATGAAGGAAATGAAAGCAGGCCTTGTGTTTAGTCCTCCAATGGTTCACAGCTGGTCAAATAGGATCTACTATGAGGTTTCCTTGATTTTTTTTCAGCCTCCTTACTTGCCTTGACAGAATAAGAAATAGGGGCAGAAGTAAGCCATGTGGTCTGATAAACCTCCAATCATTCATCTAAATCAAGGGTTCCCAACCTATTTTATGCCATGCGACTTTATCATTAACCAAGGGGTCTGTGGACTCCAGGTTGGGAACTCCTAATCTAAACCATGGCTGATCTACCTTAGCACCATATTTGTGAACTGTTCCCATATCCCTTGATCCCCTTAATATCCAGATATTTATCATCTTTCTTTTGAATTAACTCAAAAACCGAGCTCTCCATAACTTTTCAAGCTAGAAAATTACAAAGATTCACCACCCTCCAAGTGAAAAAAACTTTCTCCTCTTCTCAGTCTCCACTGGCCCACAATTGTAAACTCTCCCTGTCTCCAGACTGGCAGTCCCTGTAAGAGTTTGTGAACTTCTATGAAACCAACTTTTAAACATTAGAGCAGAGGTTCACAACCATTTTTATGCCATGGACTCCTACCATTAACCAAGGGGTTAGTGGACCTTAGGTTGGGAACCTCTGCATTGAACAGTATATGATCAGTTTACTCAATGTCTCTTTATACAGCAAACACATTATCCCAGGAAACAATCTAGCAAATCCCCACTGCTCCCCTTCGATGACAGCTACTTCCCATACGGAATATTTCAATCCAATCTTATCAAGGCCCTATATCATTTCAATATGACCTAAACACTCCTCAGCTCAGGTTCTCCTGTAATAAAAGCCAACGTGCTGAACTGATACAGGAAGAGGAAACTGGAGGTCCATAAGCCAGTCCTCATCGGGGGTTCAGAGACGCGGAGGGTCAGTAACCTGAAATTCCTTTATCTTATCATTTCATTATCTTATCATTCCTGGGTCCAGCACATAAGCGTCATTACAAAGAAGACACAGAAGCACCTCTACTTTCTTAGAAGTTTGCAAAGATTCGATATGTCATCTGAAACTTGAAAAGTTTCTATAGATACATAGAGAGTATACTGATTGGTGGCATCACAGCCTGATATGGAAATAGCAAGGGCCTTGAACGGAAAAGCATACAAAAAGTAGTGGATACAACCCAGTCTATCACAAGTAAAGCCCTCCCCAATGTTATTTATTACTTATTTATATATTACTATTTTGTTTTTCTTTTTTGTATTTATACAATTTGTAGTCTTTTGGTTGTTTGCCTTCGGATGTGTGTAGTTTTTCATTGATTCTATTGTATTTACTGCGAATGCACACAAGAGAATGAATCTCAGGGTGATATATGCTGACGTATAATGTATGTACTTTGGTAATGAATTTACTTTGACCATTGAACCTTTGCTTTCTGTACCTGCATGCTAGATTTCAGTGACTTATGTTCAAGGGCACCTACATGTTCCCAATCTGTCACCATTTAAAATAGATTTTGCTTTTCTGTTTAGTGCACAGAAATGGTTGGCCTCACATTTTTCAGCCGAATTTTCCTCTTGCCATTCAACTAAATTGTCTTCATGCTCTTGAAGCCTCTTAACATCTTCACTACTCACAATCCAACCAAGTTTCGAATTATCAGTCAACTTGAAAGTGATGTTAGTCAATTGGTTAATGTAGATTGTGAATAGCTGGACCCTGTGACACCTTACTAGCCACAGCCTGCCAAACTGAGATCCATTTATTTTCAAGCTTTGTTTTCAGTTTGTTAACCAATTATCAATCTTAAAAGTACATCAAACCCAATTTCCACATCCTCTAACTTTGTTGCCAACCTCCTATGCAGGACCATATCAAAAGCCTTCTGAAAATTTAAGAAACACTAAATCACTGGTTCCCCACTTATCCGGACCTTACCCTCTTCTCGCTACTACCATCAGGTAAGAGGTACAGAAGCTTTAGGTCTTCAGGAATAGTTATTACCTTACAACCATTAGGCTCCTAAACTGGCACTGATATATTATTCATCAGAACTTGGAACCGATTCTATGATCTACAGACTCACTTTCAAGGACAGTTTACAAATCATGCTCTCAGTATCATTTTTATTTGCACAGTTTGTCTTCTTTAACACGCTGTGTTTATCAATCTTTATTTATATATAGTTTTTCATAAAATTCTATTGTATTCCTTTTATTTCTGTAAATGCCTGCAAGAAAATGTATCTCAAGGTTGTAGACGGTAACATATACATACTTTGATAATAAATTTACTTTGACTTTTGAGCTTTGATCTTTGCATTTTTCTGGTCATATCATTAAAGGCTTTGTGCCCCTCTGCTTTGCTAGGTCTATGATATTGTCCTGCTCCCCACACCAATCCCTGTCAAATTTCCACCACCATTATCACTCTTACTGAAGTCGTCATTCTCCTTTTGTGACCTACATTTGCTCTGTATTTTCTTACAATGCCATCACCTTCTCTTTGTACAATTATCCTTTTATTCTTTCACCCTCCCTTCCACCCCTTTTGTTGTTTCCTCCTCATTGTCCCTTTCCACAACATTTGCTTCACTCTAAACTTGCTTTTAAATCTGTTAAATCCGTAATACTTGCCAGGTTTGATTAAAGTAACCAAGCTCAAACATGACTGTTGTTTCTCACTCCACAGATGGTGTCTGACCAGTTGAGCATTTTCCAGTGTTGTCTATTTTCCTTCAAGCCAGCTTGTCACTTCAATACAGCCACAACAGTACAGAACCCTCCAAAAATCTTATTTATCAGCTATGATATTTTTAGGCTTATCTTATAACCTAAACAAAACAAACTGTCCCAAAAGCTGAATTTGATTCATCTAAACAGGGATTAGAGGAACACTCTCAGATAGTCTTGGGTAAATATCTAGTGCAGAATGAATCTGGAAATTACAGAGAAATATTGATGCTACAGTTTAAATATCTAGGCAATGAATATTTTCTTCATTTCAACTTTACTTTCTTACGTAAATCTTGCATCTAATTCATAGTGCTCGCTTTACTGCTATTGATCCAACTAATCAATAGAATTTATGAGGACAATAACAACCCTTAATTCTTATAATCTCGCTAAAATACACCTTCCTCTCTTTAGCACAGGCTGATGAAAAGGCATACAGTAGAACTATTTCAAGCGATCATGTAGCTTATTGAAACAGCTTATTGAACAGCTCTTCTAATTCAACCATGGAAGCACAGCAGTATGAATGGAGAGCTATTGTGGTATTTTGCTCAATTAACTTTAGAGATTCAATGTCTCTGGGGTAGAGCAGATTGGGGGGAGGGGGTGAAATTGACATTCTAGACTTAATAAAAGATGTTTTCCTCAAGTTACAATGGGCATCATTATTAAACAACAGAGGAGATATTTGCATTTCTGCCCTGAATCCCAAATTGCCCAGAGCTGATAGGTGATGTCAAGAGCTTCAAAAGTGAATGATACCAATTCAGTGGCCACCTGTACACCTCATTAATGCAAAAATCTAATCAGCCAATCATGTGGCAGCAACTCAATGCCTAAAAGCATGCAGGCATGGTCAAGAGGTTCAGTTCAAACATAAGAATGGGGAAGCAATGTGATATAAGTGACTTTGATCATGGAATGATTATTGGTGCCAGATGGGGTCCTTTGAGTATCTGAGAGCTGCTGATCTCCTGGGATTTTCATGCACAACGGTCACTAAAGTTGACAGAGAATGGTGCCAAAAACAATAAACATCCAGAGAGTGGTAGGACTGTGGGTCAAAGTGCCTTGATAATGAGAGAGGTCAGAGGAGAATAGCCAGACTGCTTCAAGCTGGCAGGAAGGTGACAGTAGCGCATTACAACAGTGGCGTGCAAAAAAGCATCTCTGATCATACAATATGTCGAACGTTGAAGTGGATGGGTTACAGCAGCAGAAGATCACGACGAACTCAGTGACCACTTTATTAGATACATTCTGTACCTAATTAAGTGGCCACTGAGTGTATACACTTTATTTTGATCAAGAAAACTTTTAAAATATAACAAATGCATCCCATTGTCCAAAGTAAAACAGTGAGTCATAAAATACTGATGTACCTGTACCTAATGGATGATATCCATACAATAAATATTTGTTTAGTCCTGTCTGTTCCTTACACAGTGCATTAAAATATACAAAGTGAACATAAGATAAGCACATTGGAAATAAAAGCAGAAATAGGCCATTCAATAAATTTACGGTTGGCTTATCTCTGTGCCACTTTCCTGCATTAGTTCCATATCACATAATCTCCAAAAATCTATCGATCTCTGTGTTGGATATGTTCAGCAACTGAGAATGACTGCCCTCTTGGTTGGAGAATTTCACAGATTCATGCTACAGAGTTTAGGCCAAATCCACTTAATCCCTTCACATAGGATAATAAACGATCCCAGGAATTAATCTTGTGAACTTTTAATGCACTCACTACGGTGGAAGAATATCCGTCCTTTGGTGAAGTAAATAGACCAACACATAACATTAGTTCAGATTTCTGAACCCATGAACACTACCTCACTATTTTTCCACTCTTTGCACTTCTTATTTAATTTATATACTGTATATATTTTTTTTTCTTATTGTAACTTATAGTATATTTTATGTATTATACTGTACTGCTGCCTCAAAACAACAAACTTCACGACATATGTCAGTGATAACAAACCTGATTCTGATTCTGAAACAGTGTCACCAAGACCCTATGCAATTGTATAAAAACATGTTTCTTGTACAATAAAGGTCAATGTACCACTTGTCTTCCTAATTACTTCCCGTACCTGCATTTTTAACTTTCAGTCATTTGTAGAATCAGCCAGTTCCATCACGGGTACAACCCTCCAAGCCATTCAGATACCCTTCGAGAGACAGTGCCTCAAAAAGGTGGTATCAATCATGAAAGGCCCTCACCACCAGGACATGTCCCTTTTGCAGAAGTCGCACAGGAGCATGAAGACCCACACTCAATGTTTTAATAACAGCTTCTTTCCCTCTCCCATTAGACTTCAAAAACAATCCATGTACCCACGAACACTATCTCGCTATTTGCCTTTTGCACCATTCATTTGTTTTAGTATATTTTATGTCTTGTACTGCACTGCTGCTGCAAAACAAGAACTTTCACGACATATATCAGAGATAAAAAGCAGGTTCTGATTCTGATTCTAACTGTATGCAGGAACGGCCAGTCTCCTTTACTGCTCCCACAACTCTGGTTCAGTCCTGACTTCCTGTGCTGCCTGTATGGAGTTTGCACATTCTCCCTGTGGCTGCATGGATTTCTTCACACATACTAAAGCTGTGCAGAAGGCTAGGTTAAATGGCCAATGTAAATTACCCCTATTGTGAAAATAAATGGTAGAATCCGGAGTCAATGTGTAGAGAATAAATTGGGACGAGGGCATTGCTGTGGATTTGACTCTCACTGTGTTTTTGTGCAGTCTTTTCATCTCTCTCACTTCATTGTATCATAATGGATAATTTATATTCTGTGTGTTATCTGTACCTGCATGCCTGCAAACTAGCTTTTCACTGTGCCTGTACCTCACCGTACTCGTGCACATGACAAGAAACTCAATTTGACTTGCTTGATGGTTGGTGTGTACTTTTACCCTGTGTGACATTCCTGTTCTAAACACCAACAAATTTCAAGCTCCATCCATGTAAAAATAAATCCTTTTTCTGTTTCTTTTACCAAAGCAGATGAACACAGTTTTCTGCATTACGTTCTAACTGCAATGTTCTCACTTAGCCTGTCAATATCCCTCTGAAGCCTCTCTGCATCAATATGACATCAACCTCGCAAACCGGAACTTGCAAAATTTGGTATTCCAATCATTGATAGACAGTGAACAGCTGAAGCCATTTCACTGACTGTCGTAGCACCCTAATTATCACAGCCTCCCAGCCCATTATAACCTACTGTATTTATTTCTATCTTCTGTTGTTTGTCCATTAACCAATCCCCAGTTTATAAGTTTTTCACCTACAATTCCATGTGCTCTCATTTTGTTTAATAATCTTTTCAGTGCCCTTTTAAAGATTTGATTCTTTTTAATTCATTTTTTATTTTCTGCTGCCATTTCCTCTGTTATAGATGATAACATTTCTCCTTCTACTGTTGTCAGGCAAACTTGTCTGTAGTTCCCCATTTTCTCTCTCCTTCGTCTCCAAGGGGATTATAATTGCTACCTTCCAGTCTGCAGGAATCACTCTAAAATCTGTGGAATTTTGTAAGGATGACAATAAGTTCCATGGCCACCTCATTTAAAATCTTAAAATACATCATCAGATCCTGAGGATTTATTGACTTTTATTCCATGAACTACTTTTTTGGCAAACCATTTCTTTCAGCTTCTCCTTCACTCCAGATCTGTTGTTCCCCACTTTCCAAGGGGTACTGTATGTCTTCCATGAAGAGAGTACACAGGATGTTTGTTTAATTTCTCTGGCATTCTTGCAGCTAAAATTTGATCTGCAGGCTTTATCAATTCAACCACATTATCCAAATGACAAATGCACTGACAACCTTCCTACCCGTTTCTTCACTGTGTTTATTTATTTAGCTTATTTAGCTCTTCCAAGAAAACTGACAAAGAAGATTAAGGTGCAACATTACATCAAAATGTAATTCACCCATATAAAGCCCTCCAGCAAACTATGCTGAGTTACTGAAATCAGACTTTGGTTCAACTGAGCTCCTGTCCAATAATTCAATCACATTTGTCCTAGTCAAGATCAGAGCATTAATTAGTAGACATTTATTTGGTTGTACATTCAAATGGCTGATGAATGAGCAACATTGCAAAGTTACTTTTGCACTGGATAATATTAGAAAGACTGAGGAGGCTGGGTAAAAGGCACAGTTGGAGAGAATGGAAGCAAGAGTTGGTTAGTGGGTTCATTAGGAGAGTTGATAATGGTTATCCAGGTAGAGAATTTGAAGACAAATCAAGAAATAAAAGTGAAGCTAATTTTGGTTGAGAAAATCTTTTCCTTTTTCAGGACTAAGAGATGTTTTTCCAATATCAGTTATATGTTCACTGAGCTACCCTTGCTACTAGTTCAGCAGGGTTAGTTCAGTAGTTCACAGCTTCAGAATAGAGGGACGTCCCTTTAGAACTGAGATGAGGAGGAATTTCTTTAACCAGAGGGTGATGAATCTGTGGAATTCATTGCCACAGATGGCTGCAGAAGCCAAGTCGTTGGGTATATCTAAAGCGGAGGTTGATAGGTTTTTGATTAGTAAGGGCATCAGAAATTAGTAAGAAGACAGGAGAATGGGATTGGGAGAGATAATAAATCAGCCATGATGCAATGGTGGAGCAGACTTGATTGGCTGAATGGCCTGATTCTGCTCCTAGGTCTTATGGCCTTATAGGATCTTGATTTGAGATGCTAAAACATTTGAATCCTCGTCTCTGTAAATTTCTCCAGCTGTACAACTCTCTGAGAATTTTGCTCCTTCCTGGTTCTCCTTCCTTCCAGATCCAAGATTTTTTATTTGCTCTGACAGTCCTGCTTCTAGGAACACAACTATAGCATTCAATTCCCAATTCTTTCCCCACCTCTACCATGCTCTCCTGCTTTTAGATGCTGCTTATAGCTCAAATATTCATCTAAATGTTTGGTCACCTCTCCCAATAACTGCTGATGTGGTTCCACATCAGAATTTTCTTGATAATATTCCAGTGTAGCATCTTCAGCAATTTAACTATTTTAAGTGTTCTTTATAATATAAGTTGTTGTTGATGTCATTTGCTGTAGTGGAAGTGAAATTTCCTACTGATGAAATCAAATTTATCTTATAGATTGCTTTAGTCCACTGTGGGAAAGAAAAGCTCAAAATTCAGCAAGCATGAAAGGATTGTGAAGGATATTATAAACTGGCATGAAATATTAACCAGCATGTAGGATTTTTACATTTCTTTCCAATGACATGAAGCATATATCTAACTGAATGGCTAATCACTTCCTATGATTGTCCATTTGCCTTTGTCTGAGATCCTCTCATCCTAATATACCTTCCTCAGATCCATGGTGGTTTTCCCAAACTGTACCAAATGCAGTTATAACCAAATACTTTCTTGCAGAATGCTCTCCAATCTCTAACTTCTGATTTCCCACCCAGCACCAACTGTTACACATAAAACTTCTGAGGAGAACCTGAACTATTGTTTTGGTGAAAGCGGGTACAAGCATTGCAAAGGGCAGACTAAAGACTTAGTGGATGAATGTTAGAATGTCTGCTGACCATCACAGGCTAAAAAAAAATACTTGGGTCAAATATTTCTGTTATTTAAGACTGCTTTTTTGCAGGATTTATGGATTTTATCCTTTGTTCATTATGAGGGATCCAAACCAATTGTGATTCCCCATGCAGATATTCCAGTTCAGATGAATAATTCAGATATTAAACACTTGAAACACATCAGCAGGACACTTATTCATACCCATAATAAGCTTCCCAATTAGCTTTTTTTTTGGTGAGTATTATTTACTGACACAATTCCTCTGCATATCAGTAATGTAAATGAAATCTCTATTTTGAGAGAAAGTCACTTGTGCTGGACACCATGGATAAAAAATGGGAATCTGTACAACTATCTCATCTCTATATCTCCCTAAAAGCTCTTAAAAATTAAAAGACATTTATAATGTGTTGTGTGGAGCAATGATTACAGAGTGACATTTAAAAAGAAGTTATTGATGGGACATGACCTTAGAGCAAGTCATCTCTCAGATCAAGCCAGAAGAGAAAAACTGGACACAGCCAGGCTAATTTCAAGTAAATCTTAGACATTTTAACTGACAGAATAAATGGTCGTTTTAAAAGGTGGTCCAAGAATTTTAATGTACTTGTTGCTGCATGAATGCAACTACCCTCTAGAAGCAAACACATGCTTCATGCCTTGTTGCTTGCTGTGTTGGTCTTTTACGTAGCTGGCCCAGGATAGGGGATCTGGGTCAGAATGGCTGTTGGATAAGCTTCAGTCAGGCTACAATCATGCCTGAGTCAAGTGGGGAGAGTAGGGTTTGAGATTCCTGAGTACATTGGAACAAGGTACTGGGATGGGTGGATGATGATTGAGGCCAACAAATAAGTAGATTACTTGCTCTGAACATCAGCAAGACCAAGAACTGATTGTGGACTTTAGGAAGGGGAAGCTGGGAGAACACACACCAGTTCTCATTGAGGGGTCAGCTGTGGAAAGAGTGAGCTGCTTCAAGTTCCCAAGCATCAACTCCTCAGAAGATCTATCCTAAACCCAACACAGCAATGCAATCATGAAGAAGGCACAGTAGTGGCTCTTCTTTGTTAGGTTTTGAGAAGATTTGGTATGTCACCGAAGATTCTCGCAAATTTCTACAGATGTACAGTGGAGAGTATTCTGACGAGTTGCATCACAGCCTGGTGTGGAGCCTCCAATGTGCATGATCACAAGAGGCTGCAGAAGGTTATAGCCAAAGCCAGCTCTGTCATGGGCACAACCCTTCCCACCATTGAGGCCATGTTCAAGAGGTGGTGCCTCAAAAAGCAGGCGTCATTATTTAACCTTCACCATCTGAAGCATGCCTTCTTCTCATTACTACTATCAGAGAGGGGCACAGGAACCTGGGCTCAAAGACTTAGCAACAGCTTCTTCCCCTCCACGTTGGATTTCTGAATGATCCATGAACACTACCTTGTTATTCATTTATTTTCTGCACTACTTACAATAATCTATCAATTGCATAAATAAAGAAGTATCTTTGCCCTGGGCTTCTGTTACAAAACAACAAATTTCACGTAAGTGATAATAAATCTGATTCTAAAGAGGTCCTACCTATAAGGAAATTTGAGTGCTAGTCCTTTTAAGTTGTGCAGATATATATCTCAAATTTGCTTTCAGGATTGCAGTCCATAATGTCTGAAAGGACATACAATCCACTGTACACATCTGATGCAGAAACCTGGCATCCTCTCCCATTTGTTCAGTCAGTACCTGATCACATCTGCAACAGATTCTCACCTCTTTAAGAAGAACCAATGATAGCAAAGTTATTTAAAAGCACTTAAACTGGCTTGCAGTTTTGTATTGAAAAAGGAGAGCTGTCTAGAACCCATTCTCTTTCTTTCTTTATTCCACCTCTGCTTATTGTTTTTGAAGCAGATGAAGCAATTTGGAATTTGAAACTGAATTAATCTAGACTTACCTCTTTACATAGGTGAATAAAGCATCTTGGCTTCATCTAAAATAGATATGTGTATATAATAATAGGCAAGTGTTTCCATTATGCAGAGTAACTGTTCTAAAATTGGAAAAGTTAACTAACAGGAAACATCTTGAGACTATAAATTTAACAGCATTCTGCAGTTTGAAGCATTATAACGTGTTCATTATGTTGTGAAGTCTGAACGCCAGAGATCTGCTGGTTCAGACCCAAAGAGAAAGTTTAATTACTGTGAAATGTAATTTGGAAAACTATACTTAATTGTGCATGAAACAGAGTAAGGGATGAAATTGCTTACTATCGTACTCAGATGAGAGAAAGAGCAGGCAGCAGGTTCCTATCATGCTAATGACTTATTGACAATCTACACAAATCAAATTGACACTTCCTGTCAATCAACTAATCTGTTGCTGAACTTGGTTAGTTACAGCTAATTGAGCGTGGAAACTTGGTGCATCATTGATTCATTCACATTCAGAGGCTGACTAAGTTGCTACTTATCTGGCTGCTGGAATCCTCTGGAATCATTACAACATGGATTTTCAGAAGGCCTTTGAGAAGGTGCCACACATGACACTGCTTAACAAGATAAGAGCCCATGATATTACAAGAAAGATGTGAGCATAAACTGGCAGAAGGCAAAGAGTGCGAATAAATGGGGCCTTTTCTGTTGGCTGCTGGAGACTAGTGGCATTCTGCAGGGGTCGGTGTTTCACATAGGTGGAAGGGCAGATAGTGTTGAGGAAGCAGGAAGTTTGTAAAAGGACAAAACTGATTAGGAGAATAGGCAGAGAAGTGGCAGATGGAATATAGAGTAGGGGATTATATCATCATGCACTTTGGTAGAAGGAATGAAGATATAGTCTATTTTCTAAATGGGGAGAAAATTCAAAAATCAGAGGTGCAAAGGAACTTGTGAGTCTTCATGCATGTATCCCTAACGGTTATCTTGCAGGTAGAGTCAGTGGTAAGGAAGGCAAATACCATGTTGGCATTCATTTCAAAAAGATGAGAATATAAAAACAAAAACGTAATGTTAAGGCTTTATAAGGCACTGGTGAGGCCTCTCTTGGATCATTGTGAGCAGTTTTGGGCCCCTCATCTGAGAAAAGATGTGCTGGCATTGGAGAGGGTCCAGAGGAGGTTCATGAGGATGTTTCTGAGAATAAAAGGGTTAATGTATGAGGACATTTGGTGGCTCTGAGCCTGTACTCACTGAAGATTAGAAGAATCGGGGGGATCTTATTAAAAGGCCTAGATAGAGTGGATAAGGAGAGGATATGTCCTTTAGAGGAGAGTCTAGAACCAGAGGGCACAGCCTCAGAATATAGGGACATCCTTTTAGCACGGGGAGGATGAGGAATTTCTTTAGCCAGAGGGTAGTGAATTTGTGGAATTCATTGCCACAAATGGCTGTGGAGGCCAAGCCAATGGATATATTTAAAGCAAAGGTTGGTAGGTTCTTGATTAGTCAGGGCATCAAAGGTTATGTGGGGGGATGGAAGGCTGGAGAATGGGGTTGAGAAGGATAATAAGTCAGCCATGATGGAATGGAGGACCAGACTCAATGAGATAAATGGCCTAATTCTGTTCCCATGTCTTCTAGTCTTATGATCTTATACCCCTCATAACTTTGTGTACCTCTATGGACTTACACCCTTAAATCTCCCACTGTATATCAATGCTCCAACGGATTCTACTATTTATTGTATGCTTTCCTCTTATACTTAACCTTCCAAAGTGCAATATTTCACCCTTGCCTGGATTAAACCCTATCTACCACTTCTCTGTCCATATTTCCAAATGGTCTATCTCCTCCAGAAACATTTGACAACGTTCTTTACAATTGGCATTTCCACCAACTTGCAAGCTTGGTCATCAGCCTACCTACATTTTCATCCAGATCATTTATATATAGCATAGGTCAGAGACCTCCAATCAGAGTAACATCCTTACACCAAAACACTTTGCCTTCAATGGCTAAGCCTATTTCAATCCAGTCTACGAAGTCTCCATGGATCCAATGTGCCTTAATCTTCTGGATCAGCCTACCACATGGAGCCTTGTCAAAAGCTTTTCCAAAGTCAATTTATTCAACATCCACTGCACTGCCCTCTTCAATCTTCTCTGTCACGTCCTCAAAAAATCCAATCAAGTTTGTAAAACATGACCTTCCTCACACAAAGCCATGTTGACTATTCTAATAAATAAGCTTTTGCAGATGCAAGCAGATATTATCTTTAAAATCTTCTCAGCAATTCCCCTACTACTGAGGTAATGCTCACAGGTCCAAAATGTTCTAGTTTGTCTCTACAGCCCTACTCAAACAGAAGAAGAATACTGGCTATTCTCCAGTCTTCTGAGACCCCTACTGTAGCTAAAAAGGATACAAATAGGACCAAGGCCTCAGTAATCTCCTTTCTTATTTTTCCCAATATTCTGGGATATATCCTCATCAACTTAATGCTAAAGAAGCCAAATACCTTTTCCTTTTTGCCCTAGAATATCAGCATACATTTTCATGTGTAAAATGAATAATATTTTAAAATTCATTACATTTTTTTCTGGTTCAGCTCAGGGTATTTGCATATGTATTCACAAATGAAGGGGACAACACACATGTTCAAGGCCACAAGAAACACTTTATTAGAACTAGCACAAATGCAATGCAATTTTTTTTTTAAAAAAACAAATATCTATAGTAGTAGCAATACAAAAATCAAAATAATACTTATTATTCACTAAGCAAGCTGATCCAGAGATCCAACAACCTCACATGCAGCCTGCTTTCTCTCTTTCTTTCTTTCTCTTTCTCTAAGCATAACTCTGACTCGGCATACTCTGGCGCTCTTGGTATACTGTCCCCTATCTTAGCACTAGTCACCAGCCATGACCTAGCCTAGGATAAAACCCTCTCTTCGTTGTACTAAGAAGGTGCTCCTTTTATACCCTACAAAACCATGCATTTGATATCTGCACCTGAACAACGACCCCACCTTCCCATGAAAAACATGTTTTTCACCATCTTTCATTATTATGACTAGAGACTTCTACTCCCTTAACTTTCTCAAAACATTGCTGTGGACTGACTCTCTTGTACTTTCTCAAAACAATCCCACTGCAAGATAACAGCATTTTGTCTTACAGACTTCCATTTTACTTTAGCGAAGACCAAGGAGGAATCACGTTTAACTTTTTCCTTACACCATGTTCTTCTCCTTCTTCTTGATGAACATGTAAGCGAGGCACTCATATAGTACTTTGTTCATTTCCTCTGGCTTCAGGCATAAATTCCCTCCTTTGTCCTTGAGTGGTCCTACTCTCTCTCCCTGTTTACCATTTTGTTTTTAATGTTTAAAATGCTTTGGCATTCTCTTTAATCCATTTGCTAAGTACATTTCATGGCCTTTATTAGCCCTCCTTATTACGTTCTCTCCTATTTAGTTTGTATTACCTGTACTCAAAAGCTGTGACTCCATAGAAATTCTCTTGGCAATGTTGTAATGTTTACTGTTTCAACAAATGTTAGAAGAGGACAAATTCTTTGCTTGATCAAAATTTTGATGTTAATTTAGTCTGGATGGTGTAATAGGTAAAAGCAAGCATCAAGAAATTCATGCTTGATTGCCAACGATCAACCCGGAACATTGAATTGCCTACTTGTCCTTGCAAAATTTGCTTTAATGCCAACCAAGGGAAATGAATTAGAGTACTCTGCACCACTGAATTTTAATCCAATTCCATCTAATGTCCAAAAAATAATTTCTCCCTTGTTGTCTTTTCATTTCCAGCACCCAGTTTCAAATCAAACTCTGCACAATTGGAAGTAATAGAACCAAATTCACCTCCTATTGAATATTCTCTCAGTGGCCACTTTATTAGGTACACCTGTACACCTGCTCGTTAATGCAAATATCTAATCAGCCAATCACATGGCAACAATTCAATACATAAAAGCATGCAGACATGGTCAAGAGATAAAGCTGTTATTCAGACCAAACGTCAAAATGGGGACGAAATGTGATCTATGTGCCTTTGATCATTGGTGCCAGATGGGGTGGTGCTCAGAAACTGAACGACTGGTACTTTCGCACACAACAGTCTCCAGAGTTTACAGAGAATGGTATAAAAGCAAAGTAAAACATCCAATGAATGGCTGTTCTGTCAGTAAAAATGCCTTGTTAATGAGAGAGGTCAGAGGAGAAAGGTCAGACTGGTTAAACTGACAGGAAGATGACAGTAACTCAAATAACCACATGTTACAACAGTGGTGTGCAGATGAGCATCTCTGAACGCACAACATGTTGAACCTTGAAATGGATGGGCTACACCCAGCAGAAGGCCACACACATACACACAGTGGCCACTTTATTAGGTACAAAAGATACTTAGTAAAGTGCCCATTGAGTGTAGCTCCCCAGTAAAAAATGTGCTGAATTCTGATCTCATTACCACAGATTGTGGCCAGAAAATTATCAAAAATCAAAAAAACTGCAGATGCTGGAAATTGGAAATAACAGATGAGAGTACTGGAAATAGACCACAGGGCAAGCAGCATCTCTGGGGAGATAAGCAAGGTCATTGAGTTTTCATCGAAACAGAGAAAAGTTAGAAATAAAAGAAAATGTTTGAAGCCATAAAGAAGATGAGGGAAGAACTGGGAGAATATTGGAATGGGCAAAAAGCAAAACAATAATGTAAATGGTATTGGTACTAGCTAAGAGAAGGTGACAAAGGTCTTCTGTTGCTGTAGCGTATCTACTTAAAGATTCAATGATCTGCCAAGAGAAAATGTAAAAATAGGAGATAATGAAAACAGATAATAAAAGGAATAAAAAAAAACATCAGTGATGAAATATAAAATACAGACTGAAGAAAGAAACTACTCCAGATCCAGGAAATCTGAAATAAAAACAGAATGCTAGAAATACTCAAACGGTCAAGCAGCATCTTGGAGACTGAAACACAATTAATGTTTCAGATAAATGATATTTCATTAGAATACACTACTCTGGGAGATGAGATGCTGCCCCACATGTTTATGTTGAACTTTGTTGGAGTAGCATTCAAAGCCAAAAGCAGCAATGTCAGTGTGGGAACGGGATGGAGAATTAGAAACTCAGAGTAACATTCACAGAATGCTCTTCTTCTTCAAAGTACTCTCCTAATCTATGCTTAGCTTCTTCAGTGTAGGACAGATCAGATTGTGAATTCTTAACATAGTATGTTGAATTGGAAGGAGTGGAGTACCGCTTCACTTAGAAGGAATATTTAGGTCCACAGATGGTAGGGCAGGAAGATGTACAAATGGACAGGATTTGCATCTTCTGCACTTGCATGGGATATTGCAGTGAGAAGCAAAGTAGATCCCAGTAGAAATGGAAGAGTGACCCAGTACATCATGGAGGGAACGGCCCCTTCAAAAGACTGATAGATGACAGGAGGATTTGTCTGATGGTGGCACTTACTTTGAAGATGACAGACATTACTGAGGATGTTCCACAGAATGTGAAGCATGGTCATGTGGAAGGCAAGGAAGATGAGGATGAGGAAACCTTATCTACGCTCTAGATGGAAGCAGAGAGTATGAGGACAAAATTTTGGAACTTGAATCAAATTGGATCCTGTCAGGGCTCAAGGTCCTGAGTTATTGGAAGAGGTTGAGCAGGATAGAATATACGAGGTTGAGGAGTGATCTTACTGAAGTGTAAAATCATAAGGGGTATTGATAGGGTGAATACAGAAAATCTGTGTTCCCAGGAAAGGGGAATTAAAAACTAAATGGCATAGGCTTAAGGTGAGAGGTGAAAGATATAAAAAGGCCCTCAGGACAACTTCTTCATACAAATGTTTGTGTGCATATGGAACAAGATTTCAGAGGCAATTGTTGAGGCAGATACAATACTATTTAAAAGATATTTGGATGAGGACATAGATAGGAAGTGTTTAGAGGGATATAGCCCAAACACAGACAAATGGGACCAGCTTGTTTGGCAGCATGGTCAATATGGTTGAGTTGGACTGAAGGGCTGGTTTCTATGCTTTGATACTCTATAACTCCAACACAATTAAGGGATTTATCAACAATGGAGGAGGAAAAGCCACAGTTGAGGTAAAAAGAAGACATAACAGAACACTGATGTGGAAAATGCTTTCACTTATCTTCTTATACTTGCAAATCCCCTGGGTAGATGACCATCTTTTAACAAATGTTCTTTCATGATCTTCTCTCAGCCAGGAATAACACTACTTGTGTCATTCCTGATCTTCACCCTATCACAGGCATTCCTTTTGCTCTTTCCATCCCCTCCCCTTCTCTGCAATATAAAACAAAAATGATTTCAGACTTCTTTGCCTGAAATATTCATTCTTCTTTCCCCACAGATATTGCTTTGATGTTCTGAGTATTTTCAGTACTTTTTACTTCTACAATCTGATTTGTTAAGTTAAAAATTGTATCTCTTTGAACTGTGGCTTCAATAAATATCACTGCAGACCATGTGTTCTTGATAGCTGGTTGATGGAATTCAGAATGTCACATTAAGTAACACTTTCAGAGAAATTTTCGAGGGCTGATTGATAAGTTCATGGCCTATGGTAGTAGGAGTCAATTTTAGAAAACCTAGCACATCTATTTTTCAACATAGTCCCCTCCTACATTTACACACTTAGTCCAGCGGTCGTGGAGCATAAGGATCTTGGACCTCCAGAAAGTGTCCACAGCAGGGGTGATTGATAAGTTCGTGACCTAAGGTAGGAGGAGATGAGTTATTAACTTCAAACTTTCTGCATAATCACTCAAAGAGTTGAGCTGCATGTGCATGTAACGATAGCTGTATAACTCATCTCCTTCTACCTTAGACCACAAACTTATCAATCACCCATCTGTGGACACTTTCTGGAGGTCCAAGATCCGTATGCTCCACGACCGCTGGACTAAGTGTGTAAATGTAGGAGGGGACTATGCTGAAAAATAAATGTGCTAGGTTTTCTAAATTGACACCTTCTACCTCGGGCTATTAACTTATCAATCACCCCTCGTATATCCTATCAATTCTCTTGTATCGTCATCTTTAAATTAAACATAATTGTACTGAGAGCATGGATCTGCTTATTTGACAGGAATAATTTTTGTGGCAGCTTCATCTTCAAATTAAAATGAACCATGGTACAATACATCAGGGCAAAAACCGCAAATGTTTGCTACTTTATATTAGAAATAAGGCTCCGGTGGTGGCCCATGAGCTTGGCCGTCAGATCTAATGAGAAATAACATTCATGATGTATTTTTTCATCTTTGGTTGTACTGTTGGTTCAAAGCATTGAGCGAAGAACTAATAAATACTGAAGTCCCAGTCACACAAAAGCCTTTTAATTTTAGTTGCTTGGTTAAGATAAACTTGAATTACATATGTCTTTTTAATACATTCTTGGCATGTGGTTTGTTTGTTTTGAGATGTGGGAAAGGATGTGTTGGAGTGGTAGACTGTTCAATATGGACGATATATGTGGAGCTTATGGAGAACAGAAAGGAACTGCAAAGGATCTCTAACCATAATAGAATCACTAAAACAGTGAAAGGGAGACAAGGAAGTTTGAAACTGAGTTTAGAAAATAACCTTGAGATGAGGATCCAATAAGGTATTTGTTATTGCTATCCAGACTGCATAATTTCCAACTCCAGTTCACTTTTCTCCTTTCTTACCTCTAATTTTCATTTTTTTACATTCAGTTTCTTAGATCCAATTATACAATAACTTATCACTGCTTCCCAAATTACCTCATTGGTTACACTAACCCTGACTGGTCTATCGAGAAGTCTGAGGCATTTGCTTGAAGAACTATTCCAGTTCGAAAACCGATTGATCTCGTGGGGATTACATTATTGATCCACTTAGAACTACAAATGTTTGTACTTATAACTAATGAATAAATTAAGTTCTATGAGAACAGCTTCGTTAGAAGATGTAACATTTTGATTTTCAATTAAGAAATAGGAGATATAGGTTAGGTATTCTTTGTACTGTAAGTCAGATAATGATGGAGGTATTTAATTGCAATTCCTGCTAGGCACAATTGTGGGGTAACTATTTGATATTCAAATGTGTTAAAGGAATTTCAAACAACAACACACACAAAATGCTGGTGGAATACAGCAGGCCAGGCAGCATCTATAGGGAGAAGCGCTGTTGACGTTTCGGGCCGAGACCCTTCGTCAAGAATTTGCCTGACGAGGAATTAAAGGAATTTGCCTGATTTTCCTCAGTGGGTACCAGAGGAACATCAGGGACTGCTGTGTACTTTACTTCACAGAAACATGGCTCACTGCTGTCATTTCAGACACAGCACACCAGCCGAGGGTTTCACCATTCACCGCAAAGACAGAACAGCTGGGTCTTTTAATGGTAGAGGAGCTGGAGAATGCTTTATGATTAACTCATCATGGTGCACAGACGTGGCAGTTCTGTCTCAATCCCACTCACCTGACATGACAGGGAACACTTAGCGGTCAAGTGCTAAGCATTTCATCTGCCGAGGGAGCTTACTATTGTCATCCAGATAGCGGTGTACATTCCATCTCAGGCCGATGTCAGGCAAACTCTGGAGGAGCAGAGCACCATAATCAGCAATCACAAAACAACACACCTAGATGCCTTCCCTATCATTGTGGGGGATTTCAACCTGGCCAACTTGAAGGAGTCTCTGAACAACTACCACCAACATATCACCTGTGGAATCAGTGGCGTCAACATGCTTGACCACAATTATACCACCATCAAGAACGCTTCCCGTGTCATCCCATGCTCACACCTTGGAAAGTTCAATCACCTGTCTGTACTTCGACTCCCAGCGTACAGGCAGAGACTAAAGACTGAAGCTCCAGTCGTGAGGACAAAGTAGGTCTGGAAAAGGGAGACAGAGGATCGTTTACAGGACTGCTTTGACTCGGCGGACTAGACAATATTCAGGGATTCATCTTCAAATCTAATTGAATACACCACAGTTGTCACCGAATTTGTCAAAGCCTGTGTGGATGAGTACGTGCCTTCGAGAACATACCAGACATACACAAGCTGAAAGTCATGGATGAACCAGGAGGTTCACAGTCTGCTGAGGGCTAAGCCTGAGGCATTCAAGATCGGTGATCCAGAACTATACAAGAAGTCCAGGTACAACCTACAGAAGGCTATCTTAAAAGCGAATCAACAACTCTGATTGAGATCAAAGATGGAATATGATGCACATCAACTCTGGCAGGGTTTGTAGGTCATTAATTCCTACAAAGTGAAACCTAACATGATGAATGGCCTGCAAACCCTGCCAGAGTTGGTGTTTCACTCCTAAAGCTCAATGCCTTATATGCACACTTTGAAAAGGAGAATAAAACTACACATGTACAAATCACTGCAGCATCCAGTGATCCTGTAATCTCTGTCTCAGAGGCTGACATCAGAACATCTTTCAAGGCCTCACAATGTGTCAGGCCCCAATGGTGTACCTGGTAGGGCATTGAAAACCTGTGCCAAACAACTGGTGGGAGTGTTCATGGGAATCTTCATTCTTACTGCTACAGTTGGAGGCTCTCACCTGCTTCAAAAGGGCAATAATCGTACCAGTGTCCAAGAAGAGCAGAATGAGCTGCCTCAATGACTATCACCCAGTGGCACTCTCATCTCCTGTGACGAAGTGCTGTGAGAAGATTGTCATGGCCAGAATCAACTCTTGCCTAAACAAGGACCTGAACCTGCTGCAATTTGCCTATCGCAACCATTGGTCTATAGCGAATACAATCTCTTTGGCTCTCCACACGGCCTTGGATCACCTGGACAAAAGCAATACCTAGGTACATCAGGATGCTGTTTATTAACTACACCTCTGTGTTCAATACAATCGTACCTTCAGTTCTAATCAACAAAACTCTAAATCCTGAGCCTCTGTACCTCCCTCTGCAACTGGATCCTTGACTTCCTCATTGGGAGACGACAGTCAGTGGGGATCAGAAATAACATCTCCTCCTCACTGACGCACCTCAAGGATGCATGGTTAGCCCATTGCTTTACTTTCTCTACACCTTTGACTGCGTGGCTAGGCACAGCTCAAATGGCATCTATAAATTTGCCAACAACATAACTATTGCTAGCAGGATTTCAGATGGTGACAAGGAAGTGTACAGGAGTGAGATTGATCAGCTGGTTGAGTGGTGTCACAATATCAACCTTGCACTCAGTGTCAGTAAGACCAAGGAATTGATTGTGGATTTCAAGAAGAGGAAGATCAAGAGAACACATGCCAGTCCTCACTGAGGGATCAGCAGTGGAAAGGGTTTCAAGTTCCTGTGTGCCAACATTTCTGAAGATCTATCCTGGGCCCAACATATTGATGCAATTACAAAGAAGGCATGACAGCGGCTAGATTTTATTTTTGAGGAGAGTTGGTATGCCACCAACGACTCTCGCAAATTTCCACAGATGTGCTATGGAATGCACTCTAACTGGTTACATCACCATCTGGTATGGGGTCACTGTACAGGATCATAAAAAGTTGCAGAAAGTTGTAAACTCATCCAGCTCCATCATGGGCACTCGCCTCCCCAGTATCGAGGACACCTTCAAAAGCAGATGCCCCAGAAAGGTGGCATCCATCATTAAGGACCTCCATCACCCAGGACATGTCCTCTTCTCATTGCTACCATCAGGAAGGAGGTACAGAAACCTAAAGACACACAATCAACACTTCAGGAACAGTATCTTCCTCTCCACCGTCAGATCTCTGAATGGACAATGGAACCATGAACACTACCTCACTTTTTTTTGCTCTCTTTTTGCACTACTTATTTAATTTTATTTTATTTCTTATTATGCTGTAATTTATAGGTTGTTTATCATTATGTATTGCAATGTAGTGCTGCCACAAAGCAACAAATTTCACAACACCTGCTGGTGATAATAAAACTGATTCTGATTCTGTTATGTGAGAGGGAAAAAAAATCATTGTACAATTTCCCATTATCTTCTCCACCTGGGCACCTCTGTAAAGTCAACAGTTTGGTCTCTGCTGAAACAAATGAAAGCTCCAAAACTAAATTATTCATTCAACTGCAATCATTCTTGGGAGCAACTAGGCTATTCTATCACTAAATTAAATCACTAAAGAAGTTTAGACTTGAGAAAGTGCTTTCTCTGTCCCAGAGGTCAAACATCTCTACCAGGAAGAAGCTGCTATTGATCCATAACGGGCTGTACCATTTAGATGGCTCACCCACCCACTCTCCACCTCCGTGATTCAGGACAGGTTTATAGGCAGCTGTAAATGACAGATGGAGTTCCACTTCACCATATTGTTGACAATGTAACAGTGATATTGGAATTTCTAGATCAGGGTCTTTGATAAACTGATATAATAAAATATACTGCTATTTTAGGATCCAACTTTCAGGTCCCTATGTTTAACTCCTTTCCCAGTTCTTTTCTGACAGGAGGAACTCAACCCTCCCCCTTCCTAAACCATTGGCTCTGATGTTACATCATTGTCTTCTGGCAGGATATTCTTCTTGGAGCTCCAGTCTTGCTCTCTAGTTGCACACTGTAAGAACTTTGTCGTGTAAAATTCAGATAATTAAAGATATTGTTTCCTAAAGCATATAGTTTTAGAAAATGGATTTCTCAGGCTTATGGATTCCACACCTCAAGCCACTTTGTATAATGCTGTGGATACAATGCTGACTAAAGTATATTTATTCTATTTCTAACACATCTGGGCATTCTAATCAGGTTGCTACAATAGCCCAGCTAACTGTGCCTCTGAGCCACACTATTATCATTGGGAATAGGATTTCTAACAAGGCATAGTGCCAAGTTTGCCACCATCACATATCAACAGAAGGCAGTGGATGAGACAAAAATGAAAATGCTGGGTTGGCTCAGAGTGACAGGATGGGTGTGAATGATAGCACAAAGACATTGTGGGGGAGATTCTCAGTACAGATGGAGGACATTGCAGCCTGAGAGTATTATAAATCTGCAGCATTCATTTTTTCATTTACATTTCTGATCCTGTTAAGGCACAGAAGTCTGCTGCAATTTATTTTGTTCCTCATCTGTGATTTGTGGGAATAAGGTTCCCTTGAAAATAATGTTCAGGATGGATAATGAATGAAGCTTACCTGGAAACATGGTCAGAGATTTTAAAGTACATCTTCACAAAATTATGCTTTCAATCTTCAAAATATACACCCAGATGCCAAAAAACTGGACGTACTCATCCATTAATCTTTGTGAATTTGGTACCAAATATTTTGATGATTAGAGCATTTTTGGTTTTTATTATGAGGCTGTATTGGTCCCACTGTTAACTGCAGCTCAGTCGAATGCATGTGAGTTTAAGTCCCACTTGGGCACAATATCAGTGCTTACATCCGGCTGCCATGCTACACAATTGGTTGTGTGCCTTTGGGTGAGATATTAAACTAAACTCTCAAGCCAATGTAAAAGGTCCCTTGGCGCTAGCTTAAATTTGATCAAGATTTAATCCTCAACTAGCAATACCCAGGGATTTTTTTTGTGGATCTTTATTACAGCAATGACTAGTTTTTAAAAATTCATTGCTTATAAAATGTTTGGATATATGTGAAAATATGTCATTGTGGGGCATGTCTCCCATCTCCCAGCAAATATCCCAAGAGGAGAATTTCTAGCACAGTAGCATGGCACTGAAACCCACTTGTCAAAGCAGGGGGAGCCTTCTGCCTCACTTCAATTTCAGGTTCCTCCTTTAATATATTGTCAGTATACTTCAACCTCAAATTTTAGTCAAACATCCCCTTAAATGCATCTAGTATGATATCTGTTTCAACTACATCAAATCGTAGCACCACTCTCTGAATAAAGTTCTTCCTAAAGTCTGCACAATATGTTAGTGGCTATCTAAATTCTATGGCCCAAACATTTATGGAAATGCTTGGCAGACCAGATGCTGTGAGACAAACAGGGCATTTGAAGTCAGCTGCTAAATTACAATGGTCATTACCGACTTCAATGAAAATATTGCAAAGGTACATCCATATCTGTCATGTAATTTTGCTGAAAAACTAATTTTAGCCTTTTATTGAACAGAATAGATTACTGTAACATGCCTTTTACTGGCCTTCAAAGCAACCTATTGACAAATTTCTACTCATTCAGAACACTGCTGCTAGACTTTTAACTAAAGCCAGGATGAGGGAGCATATCACTCCCATCCAAGCTACTCTGCATTAGCTTCTGGTACCTTTTGGAATTGATTTTAAAGTACACTTATTTGTTTTTAAAGCTCTCAATGGTCTGGGACCAGAGTACATCAGAGAATCACTTTCGTTTTATAATCCTGCTCGAGCTCTTAGGTCTTTTTCCATCAGTCTCTTAAATTTAAGCAATCTCCTTCAAAAGAGATCAGCTTTTTTGAACTACACTCCTAAACTGTGGAACTCAATACCTAAAACTATAAGGAACGCAGACTCAGTGACACTTTCAAATGCCAGCTCAAAACCCATTTATGTAACCTTGCTTTGAACTCACATCTTTTTTCTTTTATTATCATGTCTGCACTTTATCCCATTGTAAAGCACTTTGAACTACATCGTCTGTATGAAAAGTGCTCTAAAATAAATTATTATTACTTTTATTGTTACTATTATTAAAACTGCATATACACTTGCTGCAGTTCTCCTATTGCAAACTTAGATAAAACACTCGAGCTTTTTGACTCGATGTATTATGGCTCGGTGCAGCTGTTAGCTGTGCAAGTATAAGGCAGACGAGACTAGCTCAGCACACAAAAACCAGAATAAAAAACTGCCCTCAGGTTCAGGCCTGAACTGCTGAAGGAAATAAGCATTGCTTGAACCTTTAAAAGCCTTTAGAAACTTCTGTAAAAAGTCAAATTAACAAGCTATTGGTTAAATTTAAAAGAAAGTCTTGGAATTTAAAAGAAATGTCCTTTTAAATTACTAAACCATTAGGAAGACTTTATAAGAAAATCTTTCTAAATTAACAAGTTATATAATGTTTATAAGCTATTGGAAATTTTTACATCATTCTTTAAATTAACTAGCATTTTAAATTATGCTGCCTGGGTCTTTTGCAGCCCTTCCTTTTCATTAAAATCATCTTCTGCAATGCAAACAGGCTCCCTGCACCTCTAAAGGCTGGTGCAAAATCTTTGAACAAGTTAACTTTGTAAGTGTAGCAGTTAATTCACACTGCATCGTTGATTTCCATAATAATATAAATATTGAAGATATCATCAGTGAGGTTAGACAATATTGTGCTGTATTGTTGACGGCATTGTCTCGATTTCCACATTAATCCACACACATGCAGAAAATCCAAAATACTGTTCATTTCATCGTGCCACAATGCCAAATACCAGAGGCTCCTAGAGAGTTATAAAGTGGCCTAAGCATCCAAGGCTTTAGTGGACTTGTTTCTGGCTCATCATGCAATGATTGCATGTTGGCTAATCTAGAACAGTCTACAGTACTTCACAGAGACCAATGTGTCATTCTTCACAGACAGTTTGGATGAAAGATTAGTGATCTGAAAATTAGCTCAAATGTTGCAGTCGTTATGAGGGCAACATTGCTAATGGCTTGCTTCTTATGGAGATAACTATATCAGAATTTTGTGGCAGCTCTAAAGAGGACTAATCAGAAGGGAATGACTGTGTGATAACTTACAGCGCCAGCAACCCGGGTTCAATTCCGCTGCTGTTTGTACAGAGTTTGTACGTTCTTCCCGTGACCTCATGGGTTTCCTCTGGGTGCTCCAGTTTCCTCCTACACTCCAAAGTCGTATGGATTGGTAGGTTGATTGGGTGTAATTGGACAGCACGTGTTTGTTGGGCCAGATGGGCCTGTTATAGTACTGTATCTCTAAAAAAATTATGAAAAACAAAGTAAGCAACCTTTAAACCAAAATCAAAAATGCTGGAAACTCTGAGGAGATCAGGTAAAAAGGGAAGCAGACTGATTTTTTACTTCAATTTACCTTTGTCAGAAGTTCCAAAGGATCTTTGACTTGAGACATTACCTGTGTTTGTCTTTCCACAGATACCGCTTGACCTGCTGAGTAATTTCCTTTCAGATTTCTAGTTTCTGCAGTATTTTGATTTTGATTACTCATTAAAGTAAAAAGAATTTTCAAAGATTATAGCTTGTTAAGTTTTTTCCATGGCTTTTAATTTTAAAAGACTTCTTTAAATCTTGGCTAATGCATTAATGTTAGCAATGATATGTTAAAGCTCTTTCCTGGTTCTTATCAAGACATTCATGGAGCTTTCTTAGTTTGCATATAAAGTGACAAGGTTGACTGCTGCAAAGTTGTGCAAGCTTAAGAATTGCCAATGGACTATGCACTTCTGTCCCCATATCCCTTCCTGTGGGCACACACAACCTACAAATTAACACAGATATCACCTTTTCTATTCCTCACTGGCACAGCATTTCAGGAAGAGAAGTCATCATTAGAAAAGTTAATTACACATTTATGAATCCTGGAACATGGTAAAATTATAAGCTGTGCTACAGGGCTCTGTTTGGATAAAAAATGATCAAGTTCCAGGACCTGGCAAATAAGATCCCATTCAGCTGCTCATTGCAATTGTCACCTGAAGGTTGGAAATATGATACAAATCTCTTGCACTTTATTGGGCCTGCCAAATGAAAGTTATTAGCCATTAATGAAACGTTCTGTGCTGGAAATGATCTTCAAGATATATGCAAATTTATTAGTGATTTCCTTTAAGAACTGGTCTCTTAAGGCTACCTTCTTCAGATGCATCAAGAAATTAAGTCCTGGTTCCATAACTTATCAGGAGCCTCACAAAAATTATTCATAAACTTTTGCTGTTTCTACCCAAACTAGTCTTTCAGCCTTTGTGTTAGCCTCAGGCCCAAGTCAACTTTAGGTCTATGAGTGAGCTAGCAGCGGGGAGAGGTTCTTAATTACATGCCTCTGGCACCAGACAACAGTCTGATGCAATTTACCAGCCAGTAAAAGTAGAATATTGACCGTCTCACATGTAAAGCTGGCTACCAGAAAGTGTCTTGGAGGGACCCATGGCTGAATGGTATTTTTATTCTGAACAAATATATTGACTATTTAGATAATCAATATATGCAGACAAAATACACAAGATGTTGCCTAATAAGTTGGACCTCAATTTTTCAGTTGGGATCCAGCAACAGCCATGTAGACCCCAATAAGAAGACAAAGACTTGTTTCAGCAAGGAATCCATCAAACCAAACATTTTCTAAATCAATATAGCATTTGGTGCAAAAAGGGGATGCCAGATTAGTGAGCGACTCTGGAAGACCAGCACCAGATTTTTTTCTCTCCCTCAGAATCAGGACTCCCTTTCTTGTAATAGGTTTTCAAATGCCAGGCAAGATGATTTGTAGAAATTGCCCTATCATGAAATGAATAGCAAAGTACAGAAGGGATGTGGTAATATTGACAAATCTGTCAAAAAAATTTAATTTTGTTGGAGCTCACTGCAGTTCATATGAAACACTGTCATAATGCCATCACCCAATTTATAGTGTACAGATAAATTTAGTGATTCCCTGCTCTCAGCACTGAGGTTTGCACAAGTGGGTTCTGGCTCAGAGGCATAACTAACACTATTATTTCCTTTACTTCAGTTGATTACATTCAAATAACTTCCATCCTTACCCAAACTTCTTTCCTGAAACACAGTCAATCCCATTTCTGTGACAAAATGGGTAATTAATAGTGCTACGTGACTTCATCTGGAGATAGTAACAGCAGCTTAAAACAGGCTTTAGCAAGTGATATCTCTCAGTGAAGCTCATTGATTTTTTTTAACAAGCGATCAATATGTGTAGAAGGCTGCTTAATCAGACGGTTGAAATGAGAGATAATCTGTCCGATACCTCTCCACATATGTCAATTGTTCTGTTCAGAACCTAAAAACTGCTTAATGGCTTCAGTAGCCACTAATATGTTAAATGTTAATATATAGAGGATGCACAAACATGAGAAAATCTGCAGATGCTGGAAATCCAAGCAACACACACAAAATGCTGGAGGAACTCAGCAGGCCAGGCAGCATCTATGGAAAAAGAGTAAATAGTCAATGTTTCGAGCAGAGGTCTTTCATCAGGACTGGATGAGAAGTCAGACCAAGGTGGGGGGAGGGGAGAAAGGAGTACAAGTTGGTAGGTGATAGGCGAAACCTGGAAAGGAGGAGAGGTGCTGGGAAGCTGAATGGTGAAAGAGATAAAGGGCTGGAGGAGGGGAAATCTGATAGCAGAGGATAGAAGATTATGGAAGAAAGGGAAGGAGGGGGAGCACCAGAGGGAGGTAAAGAGATAAGGTGAAAGAGAAACAGGAAACATTTTGTGTGTGTTGCTTTGGATTTCCAGCATCTCCAGATTTTCTCGTGTTTTTGTGATGAAGGGTCTCTGCCCGAAATGTCAACTGTTTACTCTTTTTCCATAGATGCTGAGTGTGTTGGCTTGGATTTCCAATATCTGCATATTTTCTCATGTTTGTGCATCAAACATCTGGTAATTGCCCCCCCCTCCCATCTTCACCATTCCCCATTCCTGTTTCCCTCTCTCACCTTATCTCCTTACCTGCCCACCACCTCCCTCTGGTGCTCCTCCCCCTTCCCTTTCTTCTAAGGTCTTCTATCCTCTCCTATTAGAGTCCCATTTCTCCAGCCCTTTATCTCTTTCACCCTATCAACTTCCCAGCTCTTCACTTCACCTCATTGCCCCTCCCAGTTTCACCTATCATCTACCACCTTCTATTTCTTCCTCCCTTTCCCCACCTTCTTACCCTGACTTCTCATCTTTCTTTCCAGTGCTGATGAAGGGTCTTGCCCCAAAATGTTGACTGTTTACTCTTTGCAAGTTAATCTGTGTTCTCAAGAAACACACACAAAACACTGGAGGAACTCAGCAGGCCAGGCAGCATCTACAGAAAAAAGTCAGCAGTCGACGTTTCGGGCCAAGACCCTTCATCAGGACTTCATCAGGAAAATAAAATGATTTTTGTGGTCTAAGACTCTAGGTCCAACACTCACCAATTGTTTGTTTCAAAGTTGTAAGCCCTTAAGATGGAAAGATAGGCACACTAATTTTAACATCATGACACAATGTTGAAAGAATAGCTATATACCAATTTGATCATTTAAAAAGAGCATTTGAATCCTGATTCCATCCTTGTGATTGTATGCTCTGGTAGGTTTTAACTTCTGGCATGCTAGCCATTAATTGCAGGCTGAAGCCACTTTGAAGTGTAGGCCTCATCAATTGTTTCATCAAGTTTGACATCAAAGTCAAAGTCAAATGTATTATCCAAGTATCGTATACCACCCTGAGAATCATTTTCATTTGATGTCTCTTGATTACATCAAGATACAGTTTATCCTTGATTAGCCCAGTACTACATACCGGGGATGTGGGAATGAGGACCAGTACTGCAACTGTAAAAGCAAATAGCATGGCAGAATCCCAGAATCCTTTTCATATGATGCTCAGGAAATGGCTCTGGTTCCTCCTGGATGCTGCAAAAGTAACGGAAAGCCCGACAACCACCAGAGCCACCTTGATCACTATTGCCTGCAAAATTGGTCAATGAGGAACCAATGAGAATGTGAGCATGTCCAGTCCTAGAGGCAGCAGGTGTCCAATGCAAATCATCAGATTCTGATTTGATTATTAAGTGAGCTCTCCACCTTCAGACTGATAGAGGCATCAGGCTCCCATTGGTGGGCCACTGTAAAATGAACTTACTGGTGATGAATCAGCATACAGAAGGGAGATTGAAAATCTGGCTGAGTGGTGCTGTAGCAACAGCCTTAATGCCAGCAAGACTAAGGAGCTGATTATTGACTTCAGGAGGAGGAATCCAGAGGCCGATGAGCCTGTCCTCAATGGGGGAATCAGAGATGGAGAGGGTCAGCAACTTTAAATTCCTCGGTGTTACTGTTTCAGAAGACCTGTCCTGGGCCAAGCCTCTATGTGCAATTACAAAAAAGGCATGGCAGCACCTCTACTCCCTTAGGAGTTTGCGAAGATTTGGCACGACATCTAAAACTCTGATGAACTTCTATAGATGTGTAGTGGAAAGTATAATGACTGGCTACGTCACAGCCAAGGATGGAAACACCAATGCCTTTAAATGGAAAATCCTACACAAAGTAGTGGATATGGCCCAGTCCATCAAGCGTAGTGCTCTCCCTGCCATTGAGCATATCTACACAAAGCATTGTTGCAGGAAAGCAGCAACAATCATCAGGGACCCCACCACCCAGGTCATGCTGGGTCATCAGGAAGCAGGTACAGGAGCCTCAGGGCTCAGACCACCAGGTTCAGGAACAGTTGTTACCCCTCAACCATCAGGCTCTTAAACCAGTGGGGATGACTTCACTCAAGTTCAGTCACTCATGTTTGACTTAATATATAGAAATACATTTCATATAGAACCATGCATATTCACTGCTCTCTTATAACATTGGTCACTGGAATCTGAGCCAGTAGGCATGCCACCAACAAACTGTAATGGAAAAGTATTTGAAAAACATTAAATATGAGCATATAATTTATATGAGCTATCACTGGAATTTATTCAACCTCTATCCATTAATCAATTGCACTCACTGAATTATCAACAAGTTTTTGGATAAGTGGTGTTGGGATTTGTTAGGTGGGTGCCACCCTTCAAAGCTATGGGAATAGAGGGCAGTTGATACGAATGAGAACCTGTCTTCAATTTACAATAAGAATAGCTACATGAATAGGCACCATCTTATGCAAAGGGACTCATCTCTCAAAACAATGGTAAAAGGGCAGCTTTTTTGGGGGTGTCTGGATTCCCGGTCAAGATATTTGAATATGCAAAGGTATTTTTGTCAGTTGAGCTGTGCACCCATGGTAATGATGTAATTCTATGGAGCCATTTGCCCATCGACAAAATGATGAAGTTAAAACCAATTTTATTATATTCATTCCAGGGATGTGTGCTTTGCAGGCTAAACAAGATTTAATTTCCCATCCCTAGTTATCCTTAAGAGGCGATGGTGAGATCCCTTCTTGATTTACTGCAGTCCTCGAGGTGTGGGTATACCAACAATGCTGTTAATGAGAGAATTCCAGGTACCAATCCCACAAAAGTGAAGGAATAGTGTTATAGCTCCATGTCAGGATGGTGTGTGACTTGGAGTCAACTTCCAACCTACTGTTATTTTTGTGCTCAAAGCCTCAATGCACTTTGAGTTCAGTGAGATTCCTCTGAGATTCTTACAAGGGAGGTACCTCCAGAATTACTGTTTGTTGTGCTGAGTAAAGACACTTCATTCTGTGTGGCTCAATCAAAGTCACACTATTGTTATGATTAAATTACTGAACTAGTAAATCAGAGGCCTAGATGAATGATCTGGAGTCATGTTCAAGTCAAAAAATAGTAGATGAGAAATTGAAGTCTGGTTAATTAAATAGCCTAAAGTAAAAAAAAAACTTTTTATGGTATGTATGAAGTTACTATTACTAAAATCTCATTTGGTTCATTAACTGCCCTCTGAAAGGGCATTTTACTCAGTTGAAAAGCAAATAGAGCTGAACAACAAATGTTGGCTTGGCTCTGACACCTGTTAGCATGAAGTTATAATCAGGAATTCTATTATAAAAGTCATTTAATACAAATAAAAACTATCACTCAGACCGTCTTCAAGTATAACCTACATGCAGTAACCAGTTTCAAAATTATAAGGACAGCTGCATAAGCATCACTACCTGGGAAAAGAGCAGGCTATTGGCTCACAGCAGGAAGCCACTTAAGATATATATTTTTGGAAACTGACATGATCATAAGACAGTCTCACATGCATTGGCCAAATGTAAAGACCATAGGGCTTTCATTGTTGGCCTAGGTTGAACCAGGCATTAGGGATCGTGAACCAAGATACTTGGCGCTTTTGCGAGAGGGATCAAGGAAGTGGTCAGACTGGCTATTTGATCAGAGTCATTCCATCGATCAGTAATTTGAATCTTTTTAACGAGAGAATCAGCCTTCACAGTAATACAATAAAAGGATATGTTCGGTGTCTGAGATTTTGTGCTCAGGGCTTTTGGAATTTCAATGTGAACTGCATCATCCCATCAAAGGTGCCTGAATGTTCTGACGTGGCCTTGTCAGTTAAAATCTGCTTCTATTGTAAGTTTGTAATCTTATGGAAATATTTGTCCACACCCAAAATATAGAATTATGCAGTTGGAACTACTGAACTTTACTTAATCATGTATTGTTATCTTTGTGCTTAAAGACTAAAAAATATACTATATATATATATATATATATATATATATATATATAGTTTGGGTGCCTAAGACTAATGCACAGTACTGACATAATTTTATGCATTACACCGAACTGCTGCCGCAAAGAAAAACAAATTTCATGACATGTGAGCGATGATAATCTGGATTCTGATGTGTGTCACTATTGTAGACTGAGAGGCTTAGACTGGCTCTGACTGGTGTCAGAGCCAAGCCAACATTTGTTAAACATTGGTAATCATTTTCCAATGTTCCTTAGATTCAGGATCAGTTCCTGAAGATTGGAGAGTGGCTAATGTTATCCCACTTTTCAAGAAGGGAGGGAAGGAGAAAACGGAGAACTATCGCCCTGTTAGCCTAACGTCAGTCGTGGGGAAGATGCTTGAGTCCATTATTAAGGACGAAATAGTGGCACATCTAGATGGCAGAAATAGGATTAGGCCGAGCCAGCATGGATTTACCAAGGGCAAATCATGCTTGACTAATCTGTTGGAGTTTTTTGAGGGTGTAACAAGGATGTTAGACGAGGGTAAGCCAGTGGATGTTGTGTACCTAGATTTTCAGAAGGCATTCGATAAGGTGCCACATAGGAGATTGGTGAGTAAAATCAGAGCTCATGGCATTGGGGGCAGGGTTTCAACATGGATAGAAAACTGGTTGGCAGATAGAAAGCAAAGGGTAGCAGTGAATGGGTGTTTCTCAGACTGGCTGGAGGTGACTAGTGGGGTACCACAGGGCTCTGTATTGGGACCACAGCTCTTTACGATTTATGTCAACGATTTAGATGAGGGCATTGAAAACTAGATCAGCAAGTTTGCTGACGATACTAAACTGGGTGGCAGTGTGACATGCGAAGAGGACGTTAGGAGAATACAGGGAGACTTGGATAGGCTGGGTGAGTGGGCAGATACTTAGCAGATGTCATTCAATGTGAATAAATGTGAAGTTATCCACTTTGGAAGCAGGAACAAGAGGGCAAAGTATTGTCTGAACGGTGTAGAGTTAGGTAAGGGAGAAATGCAAAGTGACCTAGGAGTCCTAGTTCATCAGTCAATGAAGGTGAATGAGCAAGTGCAACAGGCAGTGAAGAGGGCAAATGGAATGTTGGCCTTTATTACAAGGGGAATTGAGTACAAGAGCAAGGATGTCCTTTTGCATTTGTACAGGGCCCTGGTGAGACCACACCTGGAATATTGTGTACAGTTTTGGTCTCCAGGTTTAAGGAAGGACATTCTGGCAATTGAGGAAGTGCAGCGTAGATTCACTAGGTTGATTCCTGGGATGGCAGGGCTGTCTTACGCAGAGAGATTGGAGAGATTGGGCTTGTACACACTGGAATTGAGGAGATTGAGAGGGGATCTGATTGAAACGTCTAAGATAATTAAAAGATTTGATAGGATTGAGGCAGGAAATATGTTCCAGATGTTGGGAGAGTCCAGTACCAGAGGGCATGGATTGAGAATAAGAGGTCAGTTATTTAAAACAGAGTTGAGGAAGAACTTCTTCTCCCAGAGAGTTGTGGAGGTGTGGAATGCACTGCCTCAGAAGACGGTGGAGGCCAATTCTCTGGATGCTTTCAAGAAGGAGCTAGATAGATATCTGATGGATAGGGGAATCAAGGGATATTGGGACAAGGCAGGGAGTGGGTATTGATAGTGAATGATCAGCCATGATCTCAGAATAGTGGTGCAGACTCGAGGGGCCGAATGGTCTACTTCTGCACCTATTGTCTATTGTCTATTGAGAGTGGGAAGTGGGCAGGGAGAGGAGAATCATGGTTGGGAAAGGGGAAGGGAGAGGGATGGGAGTGAGAAGCACCAGATAGACATTCTGTAATGATCAATAAACCAATTGTTTGGAATCAAATTACCTTGCCTGGGGTCTCAGGGCTGGGAGTGTCTGCAATCACATCAACCCCTACCCCGGAACTCCTTCTCCAACACCCATCTAGCGGTGCTACAACCTCATCATTCCCAACATCCTTCCCTCCCACCAGATTTACAGACTCACTCTCCTTTCCACATTGACAAATACAGTGCAATGTAAGAGTCTTATGTACCCTAGCTATATATACATGCCGAAGACCTTTGTACAGTACTGTACATACTTTGAGTTCAGGGAGATTCTACCACCAGGCTATTCTGTATGTTAGCTTTTTCTGAATAAAGACTAATTCAATCCATAGCTTTTTTCTCAGCATGACTCACTCATCGACCCCTACATAACATGGAAGATATTTTATATTATAGTTCCTTTCCTATCAGTAGACCACATACTCATCAAGGATAATGGACACTTTTTGAACTAGATAAAGGTATGAAGAATTAACCTTGGAGGAATGTGATCTTTCTATCATATTTCTGATCAAATGGCATTCTGAACTTCCACAAGCCATCTATTTAACCAGAAAGGATATAAATAGATACGGCAAATTTTCCTGGCAAAAGACAAGCACAGAGAACATCAAATCTAAATGAAATATAATTCATCAATTGAAGGCGATATTGATTAAGAAAGATGCTGTTGCTTGCTGATTATTGAACTCCATTTTTCTCTGAATGGAAATTGACAAATATGATAGCTGCATCTTATAAATACAAATGGACAGATATCTGATTTCTGCTGCTTTTATGAATTGTATGTGCATCAAGATAAGGAACATTAGTCGGAGATAAGGCAGAGTTCTTGTTTACCCCAACAATATACCTCATGCCCAATTGGTACTGTCCACAATGAAATCAAGTAAACCAGATGCAAGAAATTGAGAATATCCTGTAACATGTATACAACAATGGCCAAGCAGAGTGTTGTAACTTACTCAGATTAAAGGCAGTGACAAATAGAGACCGATAGAGAGAATATCTAAATTGTAAGATGTTAAATATATAAGGCTGGTGAATTCAGAAAAAGGGAAAAAGAACATGACCAACGTAGCATCCTAATTTGCCAAGAATTTTAACTTTCCACTCAGAATCAGATTCATTAACACTGACTTAAATGGCATGAAATTTGTTGCTTTGTTGAGGCAGGACAATGCAAAGGCATAAAATTACTATAAATTACAAAAATAAATAAATAGTGCAAAAAAAGGAATAATGAGGTAGTGCTCATGAGTTCACGGATTGTTCAGAAGTTTGATGATGGTGGGGGAGAATCTGTTTCTGCATTGTTGAGTATGGGTCTTCAAGCTTGGTAGTAATGAGAGTAAGACATATCCCAGATGGTGAGGGTCTGTAGTGATAGATACCATCTTCTTGCAACATAATGTCTTGAAGGTATCCTAAATGGGTGGAGAGGGTTGTGTCTGTGAAGAACCTGGCTGACTCTATAACCCTCTGCAACCTCTTGCAATCCTGTGTATTGGAGCTCTACTCTTATGTACAATGAATGTCAATAAAGTTTCAGAATAATTATTCAACATGCTACAAGTATGATTAGAGCACTATTAAGGAGAAGACCTGGAGATGTCTGAAAACTTCAGGAGATCGAGGTGACCACCTGCTAGCTACAATTAGGTGTGTGCTTAGATTTGAGTGATCAAGTCTTCAGAATTTGTTCCAACCTTCCAATATTCTTTTGTTATTAGGGACTCTCATTAAATCCAGTGTTCCCAGGTATTTTTGATTGAAGTGTTCTTACTTAATTGTTTAGAGAATGGTATATTGCAAGGAGAGAGTATGTTCATTAATGGATATCTAATCCAGACTGCCTGCTCTAACCCCCAGGAACACAGGAACCTGGTTAATAGAGGTGCTGCTGAACACCTCAAACTCTTGAAGATAGAAGAAGATCAAAAAGAATATACGCCGTGCCCTTGCTTTTCTTAAATACCAGAAGACTTTAGGAGATTGAAGGATTTCTAGGACCATTCTCTCCTGACCATGGCATGACCTCTGATATTGTCTGTTCTACTTGTTCATACCAACAGATGATGATTGAGGAGTCCAGGATGTTTATTAATCAGGGTTTTGGAACAACTCTCCAGAATTTAATGGGAAGTATACAAAGTCAACTGGATAAGGTATGGCTTGGATGCACTTCATAAACTGAAGAGGCTTAATGATAATTTAGTACAACTAATTGTTTGCTAGCCCACTCAGAGAAAGGTTAAGAGTTAACCACAGCTCTTTGGGTCTGGAGCCAAATAAGGGTTAGACCAGGTAATGTCAATAATAAAAGTTGGAAATGCAGGGACCACTCAATAGGTCAAACAGCATCTGCAAAGAGAGAGGCAGAGTTAATGTTGCATGTTAAAGCCCCTACATCAGAATGCCCAAATAGTGGCACTGTGTCTTTCACCTGACACACACAAAATACTGGTGGAACGCAGCAGGCCAGGCAGCATCTATAAGGAGAAGCACTGTCGACGTTTCGGGCCAAGACCCTTCATCAGGACTAACTGAAAGGAGAGATACTCCTTTTGACAGTGCTTCTCCCTATAGATGCTGCCTGGCCTGCTGCGTTCCACCAGCATTTTGTGTGTGTTGCTTGAATTTCCAGCATCTGCAGATTTCCTCGTGTTTGCTCTTTCACCTGACACATTATCTTTGGTTCTCCTTTCACAGAAGCTGCCTGGTATGCTAAAGGTTTCCAGCAGTTTGTTTTTATTTCAAATTTTCAGCAAATACAGCTTCTTAAGTTCCTAGGACTTCAGACTTCTTATGATATCTTCACAGGATATTTGTGAATCAATTGCATTTTTATGGAAATCAGATAAGGTGACCTTGATCACCATAGTTATCACTCTTACTCAGTTCTCATGGTGGAAGTGATTGTACATTCTCCAGATCATAAACTAGACCTATTACCGGCCAGAAAGGAGAGTACAGTGCAACTACATATCATGCTTTCATTGGACAATACAAAAGCTAAATGCTCCTTTGAGATGGAAGGGAGAATTACTGTTGAATAGCTAAAGACCATTTAAAATATGTATTTGTCCAAAAAAAGTTCATTAAGATGTAATGTTAAAAGTACAAGTTATTTATTTTATTGGTGGCCTATATAGCATCAGCACATGGAACTCAGCACATGTTTGATGGTTTCTCTAATATTTTCTAAACTTGTAACTGGAGGATACATTTATAATGACATTGATAGACCAGCAAAAATTTGATAGGATAGGATTTTGTCTTGATTATCAGCAATCATGCATAGTACTTTAAGAAAACACTGTCTCAAAATTTGTGGTTAATGGACTGAGTACCTCGTGTTCTGCAGACTTGAGTAAAGGAAATCTTTCACTTCAACCTAATTGCCTTGCTCAAAGTAATTTTTGCTGAGATAGTTTCTGCTTGAGTACAGTGCCCCCTGCTGGGTTTAGTGATTATGAATTTACTAAAATTTTCTAAAACACTTTCGACAAATATTGGAAGGTTGAATTGTAACTATTCTCAACAGCCAACATGTCATTTTTTAATTTTTTTCTAAACTTTCTGCTTACAACTATGAGGAGAAAAACAGAATTAATGCTCCATATTAAAGAAAATTCTGAGTGACCAGTGACCTAAAGCATGAAATCTGATTCTCATTCCATTAATGCTACTTGATCTTCCAAATAGTTCCAGTACTTTCTAATTTTATAACAAAGCATTATCATTAGTTGGAAAACCATCAATCTGCTTACATGTCAAAACCCAGAAAGCTTTTCCAAATAATATGTTGCTAAGCTTCATGTTTGTTCACATCTATTTTAATTTCTGCTATTCTCCATAGTTGCTATTAGGACATTGCAGGAGACTTCCTTCTATACATTATAAACTCTATTGATGAGGACAGTGCAGTTGGGAAAATGATCTTTAGATGCAGAGTCAATGGTGGGTCAAGGGGATCAAATAGCCCTTTTTGACTATTTCTTATGTTTCCGCGTTTGTATTGTTGTGCCATCTAATTGAACTAACTGGAATTTGTAGCTATAATAATGATGAAAGTGCCAACAATTGTTGTGAAAATGACAGTACTGCTGAAGTCTGCATACTTGTGACAAATGTGGAAATCGGGAACCAATGCAGGAGGTATTCTTTTCCTCACAGGAAGAACAGTTAAAGTCCCTGCAGTCTGAAAACTTTTTTAAATCATTGAATTCCTTAGAATCTCAGTTACTTATTCTTGGAATAGAAACACTTGAAAGTGTTAAACATGGCTCCATGAAGTGTCATTTTGCTTGAAAGGGCATAGCAAATTATAATTATCATTGAAGGTATCTCAGCAAGGATATGGTATCTAAAATTTCTTTGGAATTGTTTAAGAATACCTTTCACAAGATAAAAATAATCTTTAATTTTAAAGAAATTTATAATACTTATTCTTTTCATTTAATCTCATGTGTATGTTCCAATTTCACTCACTGTAAGATGCTTTAAATGTTTGTCAAAAATTAGTTTTTGACTGGTTGCCCAATATCTTTCAATTCCATGGAAAAAGGTAAAAATTCTGATTAATCTCACTTCAATAAAACTGAGAATCCAATATGCTCAGGTCTTTCAGGGTGTTGGACTGGCAGATTTTCAAGACTTGATGTTATTCCAAATAATATAATTACCTATCACACTTTTAATTCATATTTTTAGATATTACACAGTAATATATTTTCCAGTAAAAAGGAACATACAATGGAAGTATAAAAACTGGAACCCAGTATGTTTAAAAGTGTGGATACCAGGGCCTAGTGAGTTTAAAAGGAATGCAGGAACCAAGGCTGCAGTAAGTTGAAAGAAAGTATAGGAATCAGAGCCCCAGTAAGTTGAGAGGGAGTGCAGGAAATGGGGCCCTGGTGAGTTGAAAAGGAATGTGGAAACTGGACTCCATGGAGTTGAAAGGGAGCACAATACCAGGTGAGCCAGATGCTGAACCATCAGGGATTCCAAACATTGGACTGCAGATTACTGAAGAAATACTGTACCTCAAATCATCCTTCAACACCATATCCCGTCACACTGGCATAAATGCATATTTAAAGTGCAAATTAAGCTTTTCAAAGGACTTCTAATACAGTAATAAAATGCATTAATTTTACTCATTGTGGCTCAGCACTGAAAGTTTAAAATATTATTCAAATCGAATTTATTCTCTGCAAAAATTATTTTTTTTTATTTTTCTACACTATTATTTGTCCCAATAAAGCAAATGTTAAATGAAAGAAGACAATTGGCTAAAACGGTAGAATACCTGCTGTATGTTATCAAATAAAATTACAATTTGGTAACACAGGTGATAATCTATTGCAGTAAATCTGCAATGTGTGCCCCATAACATAGTTTACTGCCATGATTTGTAGAGTTTTTTTAAAAGATTTATAAACCAAATTTGCAAAACATGAAATTTACTTTTCTCCTTCAAGAATCAATTACAAGTCTAGCCCAAGTTGTGATGCAAAACTCTTCATTCTTTCATGTCTGTAAAATTCTGATAAATTAAATTTAGTCATAATCTTATTGAATGATCTCCTTTTCTCCTTGAAGTTTTTTTTGTTTTCATATAAATATATATAAAGAAAAAAGGAAATCTGCCTGTTATTTTGATTCTATTTTTGTGGGACTGAAGCTTTGAAGATGAGATTTCACTTTGCATCTAGTTCATGCTGTGCTTGTCAATGGAAAATTAATAATGTAAAATGTAGAAACATAATTCTCCAGCACAAAGAATCTTAACTTGTCAAACACAAGTTATTATAAAAAATTACTTTCTCACAGACCAAAATGTACAAGATAACTGTATTTAAATGTGTTCAAGGTCACAGAAAAGCAACATCTTGGGAAAGATGCTAACATGATTCTGTAACCTCACTCCACAGGGAAATATATTGCTGAAGTTGTGATGTAATAACTTGCATATGGTTGCTAAGCTACTGATGTGATATAGTAGTGCAGCAAGTGCTAAGCTAACCTATGATGAATTCAGCTTTAAGCAGTCAAAATTCAGAACAGCAGGACTTGACAGTAAGCCAACCAGTCCAATAAAGCAATAGTAACAAATTAAAATGAAAGATAGCCATTACTTGAATCTGTAGAACAGGTATGTAGTTCATTAGCCACAAATTTTAAGAACCAATGGAGTTTTCCTAAAGTACTATGCATGATTGCTGATAATCAAGACAAAAACCTATTCTGCAAGAAATCAAGGATTTGCTAGTCTATCAATGTCATGACAGTTTAAATGTATCATCCAGTTACAAGTTTAGACAACAATGTTACAGAAACCATCAGAAATGTGCTGAGTTCCATGGGCAAATGCTATTTAAGCCACCAATAAATGAAACGATTCGTGCCTTTCACAACTCTTTTTGGCAAGTACATTTTGAATAGTCTTTAGCTATTCAGAGTGATCACTTCATCCAAGCACTGTGTATTCTGCCTGCCCTTCAAATTGATTTGACAGGTTAGCATTATTTTTCTGTCTACTTTTTAGAGATAAAGGATTACAGAAAAGTAAAATCAAACTGACTTACTAATTTTCCATTCCACCGATGTTTCTTTTTCAGATTTATCATCCCTTGGCATCTAATGTTTGTCCTTAAATTGTGTTTGCTTACTATTTTTTTAAACTTCTAGTAATGAAAACAGGGTAACCTGCCATGTGAAGACTGTCCCACAGAGATATTGTGAACAAACTAGACCCAAGTGCAAATGAATCAGCAGCACAAATTTTATGATCAGCTGTGAAGTGATCTTGCTCAGTACTGACCTTGAATAAGGCTGCCCCCAAATTGCTAGTGATAACTATGGTGCAGAATCCCCCCATTTGCTGTCTGGCATCAGTTTAATGGGATCTCTGTTCACAAGCAATAACAAAGGCACCAAACTGGCTGAGCAGCTAGTCAAGTTCACAAACTCTCCTAGACAGCAAACAAGAAATGAAAAATAGATAACTATCTAATGTTCCAATTATTTTATGAAACAAAAATTGGAACACTGACTTAATTAGATTTGAAATATGAATAAATGATAATACAACTTATTTTTAAATCCATATAATTTAGAATATTTTTCTGAAGGAACTATATACACTCCACTTTATGACCACTTTATTAGGTACACCTGTACACATGCTCATTAATACAAATATCTAATCAGCCAATCATGTGCAACAAATCAATTAATAAAAGCCTGCAGACATGGTCAAGAGGTTCAGTTGCTCAGAACAAACACCTGAATGGGAAAGAAATGTGATCCAAGTGACTTTGACCATGGAATGTTTGTTGATGTCAGGTGGAGTGGTGGTTTGAGTACCTGTGAAACTGCTGATCTCCTAGGATTTTCACGCACAACAGTCTCTAGAGTTTACAGAGAATGGTGCAAAAAACAAAAAACATCCAGCAAGCAGCAGTTCTGTGGGTATGAGGGAGGTCAGAGGAGAATGATCAGGCTGGTTCAAGCTGACAGGGAAGTCACAGTAACTCAGATAACCACACGTTACAATAGTGGTGTGCAGGAGAGGGTGTCTGAATGCGCAACATGTTAAACTTTGAACTTAATGGGCTACAACAGCAGAGGACCACAAACATGTGCTCAGTGGTCACTTCAATTATATGTACACACACACGTACTTAGATTCAGACAATTTATCGACTTCGAAGTGAAGTTTAGTTTATCGTCATTCAATCGTACAAATGTATACACCAAATGAAACATTCCTCTAGATCAAGGTGCACAACATAGATACAACTCACATGTAGCACATAAGTAATTACCACAAATAAATTAACAAGTAATAATGTGCATATACAATACAAGTTAAAATGTAAACAGTATAATGCCACTGGCACTTCGTATGTGGTGAGACCTGGATGGTAACGGAGTTCAGCAGTCTCACGGTCTGGGGAAAAAGCTGTTTCCCATTCTATTAATTCTTGCTCTAAAGATTCATGAGTGATTCCAGGAATGAAAGGGTTACCATATGAGGAACGTCTGGCAGCTCTTGGGCTGTATTCCCTGGAGTTCAGGAGAATGAGGTGGGAACTCAGAAACATTCTGAATGTTAAAAGGCCTGAGCAGATTAGATTTGGCAAAGTTATTTTCCATGGTAGGGGATTGTAGGACAAGAGAGCATGACTTCAGGATTGAAGGATCTCCTTCTAGAACTGAGATACAGAGAAATTACTTTAGTCAGAGGGTGGTAAATCTGTGGAATTTGTTGCCACGAGCAACTGTGGTGGCCAAGTCACTGGATGCATTTAAGGCAGAGATAGATAGGTTCTTGATTAGCCAGGGCATCAAAGGGTATGGGGTGAAGGCAGGAGAGTGGGGATGACCGGAAGAATTGGATCACCCATGATGAAATGGCAGAGCAGACTCGATGAGCCAAATGGCCTACTTCTGCTCCTATATCTTCTGGTCCTAAAGCTACAGTACCTCCTGCCTGATGGTAGGGGGTCAAAGTGAATGCTGGACGGATGGGAGGAATCATTGAAAATGCTGAGGGTCCTAAGCACTCCTGATAAATATCTCTAATGAGTGGGAGAGAGACCCTGATGTTCCTTTCAGCAGTCCTCACAATCCCTTGTAGGGACTTGTAGTCAGATGTCTTGCAATTCCCAGACCAGACATAATACTGGTCAGGGCACTCTTGATGGTGATTCTGGTTAAAAAAGGGTGGAGGAGCCTCACTGACCTCAATCTCCTCAGGAAGTGGAGACACTGCCACGGAAATCGTATCCTGTGTTATTGGCTTTGTATGTCATTGAATACCAATTAGCACCTCATAAAAAAGCTAAGCAATTGCAGAGCATGTTGAAGTCAGGTTGGTTCTAAAACTTCTGTCTGATCATTTATTACACTGGATAAGGCTGCCAACAGTACACCAGGTGAATGAGGGCAAAAGTACTGACAGCAGTTTAAAGATTAAACTTGCTCACAGCTCCCGAACTGCTGTCAGTTTCTCATTAGTGACAGCAGATGCACAGTTCCTCTTCTCATTACGTCAAAATGTGAGCTCAATGCGTTACTTGCCATAAGAAATCACCCTAAGAGTACATGAATACTGCTCCTAATACACCAAGACACTCCTAATTCACTTATTTTAAGATGTTATGCAGGGCAAGATAACATTTTAATGAACCCAGTAGGTTTAAAGGTGTCACAAATGGGTCCCTGGTGAACTTAATGGGAGCAAGATAAAGAGAAGCCAATGAGTTTCAGGGGAGTAGAGGAAACATCACCCCACTGAGTGTCAAGCAAGCAAAGGATAAAATGAGATTCTAAGGAAAATAATGATTATGGAAAATGGGATCTCCATGAAATTTAAAGGGAGCACACAAAGGGCCCTGGTGAGTTTAAAAGAATGCAGTGAATTAGAACCTCGGCGTGCTTCACTGGACCACTGGAAATGGTGCCCAGTGAGGTTAAATGCAACACAAGGCCTGAGTTTAAAGAGCACATGGGAATCATTACTGGGTAAACCAGATGCTGAACCATCTGGATTTCCAAGCAACACACACAAAATGCTGGTGGAACACAGCAGGCCAGGCAGCATCTATAAGGAGAAGCACTGTCGACGTTTTGGGCCGAGACCCTTCATCAGGACTAACGGAAAGGAGAGATACTAAGAGATTTGAAAGTAGTGGGGGGAGGGGGAAATGCAAAATGATAGAAGACCGGAGGGGGTGGGATGAAGCTAAGAGCTGGAAAGGTGATTGGTGAAAGTGATACAGAGCTGGAGAAGGGAAAGGATCATGGGATGGGAGGCCTCAGGAGAAAGAAGGGGGGGGGGGAAGCACCAGAGGAAGATGAAGAACAGACAGAGTGATGGGCAGAGAGAGAGAGAAAAAAAACAAATAACTAAATATGTCAGGGATGGGGTAAGCAGGGGAGGAGGGGCATTAACGGAAGTTAGAGAAGTCAATGTTCATGCCATCAGGTTGGAGGCTACCCAGCCAGTATATAAGGTGTTGTTCCTCCAACCTGAGTGTGGATTCATCTTGACAGTAGAGGAGGCCTTGGATAGACATATCAGAATGGGAATGGGATGTGGAATTAAAATGTGTGGCCACTGGGAGATCCTGCTTTCTCTGGTGGACCGAGCATAGGTGTTCAGCGAAACGATCTCCCAGTCTGCGTCAGGTCTCACCAATATATAAAAGGCCACACCGGGAGCACCGGACGCAGTATACCACACCAGCTGACTCACAGGTGAAATGTCGCCTCACCTGGAAGGACTGTCTGGGGCCCTGAATGGTGGTGAGGGAGGAAGTGTAAGGGCAGGTGTAGCACCTGTTCTGCTTACAAGGATAAGTGCCAGGAGGGAGATCGATGGGAAGGGATGGCGGGGGGGGAGGGGGGGGGGGACGAGTGGACAAGGGAGTCGGGTAGAGAGCGATCCCTGCAGAAAGCAGAAAGAGGGGGGAGGGAAAGATGTGCTTGGTAGTGGGATCCTGTTGGAGGTGGCGTTTCGCTGAACACCTACACTCGGTCTGCCAGAGAAAGCAGGATCTCCCAGTGGCCACACATTTTAATTCCACGTCCCATTCCCATTCTGATATGTCAATCCATGGTCTCCTCTACTGTCAAGATGAAGCCACACTCAGGCTGGAGGAACAACACCTTATATGCCGGCTGGGTAGCCTCCAACCTGATGGCATGAACATTGACTTCTCTAACTTCTGTTAATACCCCTCCTCCCCTTCTTACCCCATCCCTGACATATTTAGTTGTTTGTTTTTTTTTCTCTCTCTGCCTGTTCTCCATCTCCCTCTGGTGCTTCGCCCCCCCCTTCTTTCTCCTGAGGCCTCCTGTCCCAAGATCCTTTCCCTTCTCCAGCTCTGTATCCCTTTTGCCAATCACCTTTCCAGCTCTTAGCTTCATCCCACCCCCTCCGATCTTCTCCTATCAATCATTTCACATTTCCCCCTCCCCCAACTACTTTCAAATCTCTTACTATCTTTCCTTTCAGTTAGTCCTGACGAAGGGTCCCGGCCTGAAACGTCGACAGTGCTTCTCCCTATAGATGCTGCCTGGCCTGCTGTGTTCCACCAGCATTTTGTGTGTGTTGCTTGAATTTCCAGCATCTGCAGATTTCCTCGTGTATGCTTGATAAATAACTGATTTTACAAATTTCTGAAAAATCCAAGTGCATTATGGACAAACATAAAAAGTTCTGAGGAGAACTTGAGCCAACTGATAGTTTCAGAGCCACGTAAAGGTAGACATGATAAAAGCAGCACGTCTCCTTCCTTGAAGAACATCTGTGGACAATAGATGGGGTTTTCCACACATCAAAAATGTTATAATCACAATTGTAGAAACCAATTGGTGAACACGTCAGATAGAAACCAAGAGAATTTGAATAAAATGACTGATAAAAGTTGTAACAATAAATCAAACTATTAATCTTGAGACCTGAGTTCAAATCCTATCACACCAGCTGGGGAATTGAAATTCAAGTAACTAAATAAGATTGGAATAAAAGATATTGGTTTCTACAATTGTGATCATAACATACGTGGCTCTGAAACTATCAGTTGGCTCAAGTTCTCCTCAGAACTTGCCAAACAAGTTATTGAAAAGGGTTTATGATGTACGTTCCTGAGAACACCTTGTTATCAGTTCACTAAGTAATAGAGGTGTATAATTAATATTGGCCTTGCCAATAATATCCATGTCCTTTGAACACTTTGTCTAAATGAATACAGAATAAGAATTAGGTTTATTATCACTGACATGTCATGAAGTGTGTTGTTTTGCAGCAGCAATACAGTGCAATGCATAAAATATTTCCATAAAAATATATGAAAAATAAATAAGTTGTGCAAAAAGAGAGAAAAACACCAGAAAGTGTTTACGGGTTTATGGTCAGTTCAGAAATCTGATGGTGAAGGGGAAGACACTCTTCCTAAACCTCTTTAGAGTTAAAATAAAAACAAAAAAATGGTAGAGGAACCCAACAGGTCAGACAGCAGTTTGGTTTGATGACCTCTCACCTGAATTTACTGGTTTTGGAAATCTAGGTTTTAGTTTTTTTTATTTGAGTGCTGAACATGTCAAGTTTGTAAGGTAGAATCTCTGGGAAGTTGTAGACATTCCTAAATGGAAGAAAATAGCAGGAGAGCGGGGCTGAGAGGGAAATCGGCCAACCATGATGAAATGGTGGAGCAGACTCGATGGGCCAAATGGCCTAACTCTGCTCCTATACTTATGGCTGTATGGTCTAAAATATACCACTTATAGTATATTGAGGTGGTGCTCAAGGAATCGGACAAGGACCTCCATCTAAGGCCACTGGGAAAACTGTCTCCACTTCCACTTAAATGGAAAGATGGCTTCTGAATTTAGGCAGGTGATGTCACCAAGTTCTGACAAATGGAAATCTGATTGTAGTGCTTCAACCTGTGTTGCGATTTGCAGAGAATGGTGAAGGCAGTGCCCTGAATGGATGTTCGACGAGTAGTTTGTCTTTGACGTTTACGTTGGTCAGCTATAGACATTGTGAGTGCCAAAGGAGGAACACAATTCCGTCTGACATGACTCCATGTGACTGCAGTGAAAGGATATTTTCTCTTTTAAAGCATTTTATTTATATTGTAATAATTAATATTTTCTCTGTGTAAACGACTGGAATTTATGGTACTGTGGCGACCCATTTCCTGGCACATCCGAACCGGCTCACAATTAGCCAGCGTTCCGGCTAAGGGAGATAGCCTACGGGGGTTTGTGAGTACGTGTCTTGTGGAGCATCTGCGCCCACGGGGGGCAGGTTGAGGGAGGCTTAAAAGCAAGGCTGTGTAGTTCGAATAAAGTTATCTTTGACTGCAGTTTACCGACTCCGTGTCGTTATTTTAGCGCTGCGTGTAGCACACCACTACAGTACTCATTAAAACTGACTACTGTAGTTTCTGGCATCTGGATGCAGCAGTTAAATATGGAAATCTCAGTTTTATTAGCAGTGGGTTGTTAGAGAACTTGAGTTTGTATATTATTCTTATGAAAACCATGTTTTAAAAAAACCTTATTGGATGAACTTTACACGAGATTTTTATGATCTACTGATGTCCTAGTTACTGTTGTACACCCTTTCTGGCCTAAATATGGTGGCATTCTGTGTATTTGCTGATTTAAAATTCATTGTATTTTTTTTGAAGTTTGCTGTGTCTTCTCCAACCGTAATCCCACGCATATATCTGAATCTGAGCCTGCAAAATCTTTGAGAGGTACTTTTTTATGTTCATTAATGAGCTCTAATCCTTTGACATGGTAAAATCTGGGCCATTATCAGTTTTGATGGAATCAATTGATCCAGTGAGTTGATGATGTTTAATAATCCTAGAGAAAGCAAACTTTGTTTGAATTCCTTCAGAGGTTTACTTAATTATCAGGTATTCCAACTTGATCATAAGATTCCTAGAAACAACAAAAATATGGACTGAAAAGTTTAGTTTTATGTTTGTCCATACTGCACTTGGATTTTTCAGGAATTTGTAAAATCAGTTATTTATCAAGCATACACGAGGAAATCTGCAGATGCTGGAAATTCAAGCAGCACACACAAAATGCTGGTGGAACACAGCAGGCCAGGCAGCATCTATAGGGAGAAGCACTGTCGACGTTTCAGGCCGGGACCCTTCGTCAGGACTAACTGAAAGGAAAGATAGTAAGAGATTTGAAAGTAGTTGGGGGAGGGGGAAATGCAAAATGATAGGAGAAGACCAGAGGGGGTGGGGTGAAGCTGAGAGTCAGACAGGTGATTGGCAAAAGGGATACAGAGCTGGAGAAGGGAAAGGATCTTGGGACGGAGGCCTCAGGAGAAAGAAGGGGGGGGGGGGAAGCACCAGAGGAAGATAGAGAACAGGCAGAGTGATGGGCAGAGAGAGAAAAAAAACAACAAACAACTAAATATGTCAGGGATGGGGTAAGAAGGGGAGGAGGGGCATTAACAGAAGTTAGAGAAGTCAATGTTCATGCCATCAGGTTAGAGGCTACCCAGCCAGTATATAAGGTGTTGTTCCTCCAACCTGAGTTTGGATTCATTTTGGCAGTAGGGGAGGCCATGGATAGACATATCAGAATGGGAATGGGACGTGGAATTAAAATTAAAATGCCACTGGGAGATCCTGCTTTCTCTGGCGGACCGAGCATAGGTGTTCAGCAAAACGGTCTCCCAGTCTGCATTGGGTCTCACCAATATATAAAAGGCTACCTCCCTCACCACCATTCAGGGCCCCAGACAGTCCTTCCAGGTGAGGCGAAACTTCACCTGTGAGTCGGCTGGTGTGGTATACTGTGTCCGGTGCTCCCGGTGTGGCCTTTTATATATTGGTGAGACCCGACACAGACTGGGAGACCGTATCGCTGAACACCTATGCTCGGTCTACCAGAGAAAGCAGGATCTCCCAGTGGCCACACATTTTAATTCCACGTCCCATTCCCATTCTGATATGTCTATCCATGGCCTCCTCTACTGTCAAGATGAAGCCACACTCAGGTTGGAGGAACAACACCTTATATACTGGCTGGGTAGCCTCCAACCTGATGGCATGAATATTGACTTCTCTAACTTCCGTTAATGCCCCTCCTCCCCTTCTTACCCCATCCCTGACATATTTAGTTGTTTGTTGTTTTTTTTCTCTCTCTGCCCATCACTCTGCTTGTTCTCCATCTCCCTCTGGTGCTCCCCCCCTCCTTTCTTTCTCCCGAGGCCTCCTGTCCCATGATCCTTTCCCTTCTCCAGCTCTGTATCCCTTTTGCCAATCACCTTTCCAGCTCTTAGCTTCATCCCAATCCCTCTGGTCTTCTCCTATCATTTCGCATTTCCCCCTCCCCCAACTACTTTCAAATCTCTTACTATCTTTCCTTTCAGTTAGTCCTGACGAAGGGTCTCGGCCTGAAGGGTCAACAGTGCTTCTTCCTATAGATGCTGCCTGGCCTGCTGTGTTCCACCATCATTTTGTGTGTGTTGTTTGAATTTCCAGCATTAGCAGATTTCCAAATAAACTGGTAACCAATTATCAGCATTTTACTATCATTACCTTACAGTCATAAAGTCATAGAGCACTATTGTGCAGAAACAGGCCTTTCACCCATCTAGACTGTGCCAAGTTTTTTTATTAGGAATAGTGAAAGAAGGTTAGTACTCTCTCTGCTTCTTTTTTTAAGAATAAATAAAATTATCAGAAAAACAAAGGTGTGAAAAAAATATAGGCATTCAGGAGGCAATATAAACTGAAGTTCATAGCCATGATTGCCCTTGCCATAATTTAGTTACTTTTTCCTTTAAAAGGAAGAGCCTGTTCTTTTGGCTTTATCGGCAATTTAACACAATTTATGTTTATCTGACTTCAACAAATTCAATTGAAGATAAAATGTGCTGATTCACTCAATCCTGCTTATAAAGGTTAAAAGATATAAATAGACATTGAATCCTATTTAATTTTTGTGCTTGCTTTATTGCAATGCATTCCATGGGGAAAAAGGATAATAAATGGAACTTTACAACTACTATACCTGAATACACACAAATAAAACTGACTGCAATGTCAATCATGCCTCTGTTTAAATATTCCATTCAGTCATAACTTCTTATAACAAACTTTATATATTGCAACTTCACACAAATAGTGAAGTTGCAATATACAGTACAGATAACTCAGTAGTTGCATATAGAACCACAATTTCCTGGCTAATGCTATGGTTTTAGACAGAACTATTAAGCTATTTATGCTGCGTTAAATCCAAAATTTCTGTGTAGAGCACCATCAAATGCATTGCCTCTTTGCCACTTTGATTCTGTGCTAAGTCTAAATTGAAGCCTCCATTGATTTCAAAGAGGATTAAGTTGTTTTACATTGGGAAGCAAAAGGGTAGCAAGTTCCTCCTTTTTAATTATTTTTCCTTAGTTTATATTTTAAGTGTTTTTGACATTGATAATTCATTGTCCATTTTAAAAACTTGAATCTATTAGCTTTTAAATGTTGCTGAATATTGGATTTAATTAAATAATAAAAAATTTGCCAGCTGCAACAGCTTTCAGAGTGGTTCAACATCAGGGTTTCCCCAATGTTTAAGCTGAGGCCCTGATACTGCATCAGCCACAAAAATGAAGTCAAATCAGACTTTTGGCTCCCATGTAATACTGCATAATCCCCTTTCTATCTCCACTCACGACAAAAGAAGATTTCTTAGGTAAGTCGATTACATCTTCCACATTGCACTTACCAACATCCATCGTCACTTCAAGGAAAACTGCAGTGTGTTGACAGGGAGTGAGTAGAATTTCAATGGTGGGAAGTGTTTGGCAGTGACATCACTCAGGGCAGATGAACCTCAACAGACTTCTGAAAAACAGATACAACAGGGGAAAGGCAGCTCCCTTGCACAAAGAGGGACAACTGGAAGTTTTTTGCCCATGAGATGCTTGTCTACGTGTGAGCGCTCCCTTTGAAGGATCCTGAGGCAGAGATTCTGAAAGTGAGGGTGATCCTGTATTTGACCTTACTTCTTGTTTACTTGCTAAACCAACATCAAGTCACAGGTTTAGGAATTGCTTGCAGTCTGTCCATTTTGATATATGTGCTAATTTGCAACATTATCATAGTCAAGAAGATAGGTTCTGCAGGAAAAATGAGAAACCTTCTACTTTGGTAAATGTGTCCTTTGCATTCACACCTGGAAGGGATAACTGCCTCCAGTAGATAGCTCAAGAGGCGGACACTGATGTTCTCTACAGTCACCTTCCTCTTTCCATGAATGCCACCTATTTAGTCAGAGGTCTTTGTCCGGTTGCTTTACTCATTTCAGATCTGATTATCTGAAACTTTGACAAAATTCTATAAATGCACAGTGGAGAGTATCCTGACTGATTGCACAAGATCAGAAAAGCCTATAAAAAGTAGTGGATACAGCCCAGTCCATCACAGGAAAATCCCTCTCCACCACTGAGCACATCTACAAGGAGCACTGCCAGAAGAAAGCAGCGTCCATCTCGAGGATCTCCACCATCCAGGCCATGCTCTCTTCCCACTGATGCCATCAGGAAGGACATGCAGGATCCTTAGGTCCTACACCACCAGGTTCAGGAACAGTTATTGCCCTTCAACCATCAGGCTCCTGAACCAGCATGGACATCTTCACTCATCTCAATAAACTGATCACTGAACATAACCTATGGACTTGCTTTCAAGGACTTCAACTCCTTTTTCTCAATGATTCAATAGTTCCATTTAGTATCAGAGAATTCTCTTCACAGCCATTCATGAAACAGAAGAGAACCCCAAAAAATGAATGACAGAAAAACATTAGAACCCCAAAGAGCCCCTCACACAAGCAGCATGTCATAAGTTGGGCAATGGAAACAGACCCAAAAGCAAGACACAGACAGAGGTACTAGGGAGAGGACTCAGTGTATCAAGAAAGCAAGGGAAGTGGGGAAGCAACAACACTGGACAAGACACAGGCCCTGGATGAAACTAGGAGATAGGGCATGGGCTGGGACTAGAGTAAGAAAGTGGGAGTTGGACGAAGAACTAGGTACTGGGAACTAGGAACTAGGAAGCTGGACAAGGACTGTGAGCCAGAGACTGGACAGGGACCCGGAAGCTGGGTCTTGACTCGGGCTCAGACTCTGAATCCAGGCGAGGACTGGACGTGGCAAGGCAACAGGACTAGACATGGGGGCAGGACGTGGGACTCCAGGGCTGGACAAGGACATGAAGCTCAGACTTGGTCTTGATCGAGGGAGAGCAGGAACACAGAGCCTAGGTTGAGGGAGAGCAAAGCAGAAGCAGGGAGAGGCATAGCTGGACACAGACACAGGCCCTGGACGAGACTTGGACTTGGACACAGACTGGAACCTCCTCGGAGCCTAGGACTGGAGCACGGGAACACTGAGCCTTGGACTGGAGCACGGGAACACTGAGCCGGGTCCCCTCCTTGGGAACAGGACTTAGGGCCAGGGCTTTACACAGTCAGGACCCCTCCTTGGGAACAGGACATAGGGCCAGGACTCATACACAGACACTAAACACAAGGACACAAAGAGACAGTTCCAAACTCAACAATAGATAGTTCCTTCTGTTGGCGTGGCAAGGCTCCAGTCTCACTCCAGCAGCTGAACTTGACAGCAATACAGGCAAGAACACAGGCAAGGTGGCCAGCAGGGATTCAGGCCAGGTTTCAGAGGGAAGGAAGGGAACAGTCCAACCTCAGGGTAACAGCAAAGACAGCCTGACTTACCCAGCAGAGGCAAGGACAGGAAGGGACAGATCCAACCATAGTGTAACAGCAAGAACAGCTTGACTTACCCCAGAGAAGCAAAGACAGGATATCAACAAGACAAACCAGCCACCACACTTGAACCCAGGGCCACCTATATTCCAGCCCCAATATGAGAATCAGGTGCCTGTGATTAAGCCCAACTGAAACAACGGACAGCCAGAAGGCCCGGAGTACGGAGTTCACAGACCGGACCATGCTACAGCAAAGCATCAATCATCTCCCCTCCTGTTCTAGCAGGAGGCATCAGCACCCACCGCCCACCAAGCAAAAGCACAGCCCCCAGAGAGCCCATGATCTGCAGTCCAACAAAAAATTACAGTCCATAACCCCGCACTTTGACATGCCACAGGCTCTCTTTCACACTAACAAGGGACAGAAAAGGCGTCACCCTTTCCACAGCGAGAGAGAGGGACCAACAGATTGCTGTTTCTATGTTACTATTTGGAGCGATGCTCATTTGAGCTATTTGCTTGTTTGCATTGTTTATTTACTTATTAGTTGTTTGTTTTGTATTTGCACAGTTTGTCTCTTTTGCACATTGCTGGCTTGTCTGTTTTTGTGCGTAGTTTTTCATTGATTCTATTGTACTTCTTTGTTCTACCCACAAAATTGGAGCGCAGATGGTATGGCAGTAATATTGGCGGAGGGCTGGGACTGGGGGCCATGCTGGTAATTCACCCCAGGCACCACTGGAACTGAAGTACCATCAGAGTCCAAGGCTGACCAATGAATGGTCAGGTTTCCAGGTGATAGGAATTAATAGCTTTGTACTCTAGAAATGAAATGATTTTTATTTGCACTCTGGAGAATAAAATGCTGTTCCACTGAATATCCAAATGCCAATGCTTTAATATCAACCAGTTTACAGCAGGTTCTGTTTCTGGAGATGTGCAGTTAAAAATTGGAAGAACTTCAAGGAAACTAGTCACTTTTCAAAATTAGTGGAATTAGTACCACAATTGCCAATGTTTATTCCAAACCATCTGGCAGAATGCCTCATCATAAGATCTCACCAACAAGCACCAAGACCTTACAGAGATGACAGTGAGGGGAACCCTTCCTGTTACACCCTTCCTCTGTAGACAACATATCACCCATAATTCACGCTGCCCTCGGGACAGCTGTGGTGGGGAAGAGATGGTTCACCTCTTTTCAGACTGCAGATTTGCTAAAAGGGAATGAAGAGGGATGCAAGGATCTGTGTCCTGGTTCTCACCTCAGCTGCATATAAGAGGACTCGCTGATCTACAGACTATTCCCAGGGACACACACTGAGACAGACAGCAAGTGACACTGGAAGGTCATCAACTTAGTGAAGGGGCCTCCTTGTGCAACTGGATCCTTGATTTCTTCACTTGCAGACCACAGTCAGTTCAGATTGGCAAATTCAAATCCTCCACAATCCCCATCGGCAGAGGTGCCCCACAAGGCTGTGTGCTTAACCCCCGCTCTACTCACTTTATACATGACTGCAAGGCTAATTATAGCTTCAATGCCATATTAAGCTTCCCGATGTCACCACTGTAGTTGGCTGAATCAAAGGTGATAATGAATAAGCATATAGGAGGGAGACTGAAAATCTGGCTGAACAACAACCTCTCACTCAATGTCAGCAAGATCAAAGAGCTGATTATTGACTACAAATGGAAGAAACCTGAGGTCCATGACCCAGTCCTCATCGGGGGATCAGAGGTGGACAGGATCTTTAACTTTAAGTTCCTCAGTGTTATCATTTTAGAGGATCTGTCCTGAGTCCAGCAAGTAAGTGCCATTCCAAAGACAACATGGCAGTGCCTCTACTTCCTTAGACATTTGTGAAGATTTGCCATGTCAACTAATACTTTGACAAATTTCTGTAGATGTGTGATGGAGTATTGACTGGTTGCATCACAGCCTGGTATGGAAACACCAATGCCCTTGAACAGAAAAGCCTACAAAAAGTAATGGATAGAGCCCAGTCCATCACAGGTAAAACCCTCCCCATCATTGATCACATCAACAAGGAGCACTGTTGCAGGAAAGGAGCATTCATTATCAAGGACCTCCACCGTCCAGGCCATGCTCTCTTCATGCTGCTGCCATCAGGAAGAAAGTACAGGAGTCTTAGGTCCCATACCAATAGGTCCAGAAACAGTTATTACCCCTCAACCATCGAGCCCCTGAGTGGATAACTTCACTCACCCTAACTCCACAACCAATGCACCCACTTTTAAGGACTCTTCAGCTCATGGTCTCAATATTTATTACTTATTTATTAATTTTTTTTCTTTTCTCTTTTTTTCCTTTTTTGTATTTGTACAATTTGTTGTCTTGTGCACATTGGTTATTTGCCCATCTTTGTTGAGTGCAGTTTTTCATTGATTCTATTGTTTTCTTGGTTATAGTTACTGGAAATGCCACAAGAAAATGAATTATGGTGATGCATATGGACATTAATAATAAATTTGCTTCAAACTTTGAATTTTTGAAGGGCACCCTTTGGTCTGTCCGAAAATTGTTGGACTTCCAACACAGCGAGATGCCTATAAGGGAAGGCCACTGTGCAGTGGGATGCACTGAAACCATTGTTAAGTATCTGACAACAACACACACAAAATGCTGGTAGAACACAGCAGGCTAGGCAGCGTCTACAGGGAGAAGCGATGTCGACGTTTTGGGCCGAGACTCTTCGTCAGGACTAACCGAAAGGAAAGATAGTGAGAGATTTGAAAGTATCTGAGGTAAGGACCAGAGCCTAAGCTTCTTTTGCCACCACAAATAGAGGGGCAGAGTTGGGTGGGGAAGCCCCTCAAACAATGAAAATGATGTATCACTCCAAGGTGGCATGGTGCTGTGCTGTGTTAGCTTTTCTTTTAAAAAATGTTTACACTTACAGAGTACTCTGTATATTTTATTTATTTAGCAATACAGCACGGAGTAGGCACTTCCATCCCTTCAAGCCATGCCACACCAGCAACCCCACAACCCCACAACCCCAATTAATCCTAGCCTAATCATGAGACAATTTACAATGACCTACTGGTACCTTTCTGGACTGTGGGAGGAAATTGGAGCACCCAAGGAAAACCCACGCATTCCACTGGGAGGATGCACAGAGACTCCTTAGAGAATGGCGCCGGAACTAAAATCCAAACACTGGAACTGTAATAGTTTGTGCTAACCATGGTGCCCAAGCACACTGAAATTTGTTCTGTATGTACTGAACATACGAAATATACTGAACATGAGTATCAAAGCTTTTTGCATTTTCTTTTTTGTATATATTTTTATTATGAATAACATTTATTTTTGAAAGAAGTCTACTTGACAAAACTGATAAAGGACAAGTTAACCCCTAAATCCCTGCATTCTCTGTTTTATTGAGTTGAAGGTCTCTGCCACTTTCTTTTGCTTTCTTCTTTTGTCTAGATCAGCTAATCCTTACAGCTTCTCACTTTGCTCAGAAAAGCAGCAAATCAGCATCCTGCTAATGTTCTTCTGAAAACAAAAGATCAAAGATTGAGATATAAACACAAGAGATCAAAGTATATTTAAACTCAAATTTAATTTGCATCTTGAGTAGATTGCAAATTTGGATGGCGTATTTGACAACTGATGCCATTTTTGTTCCACACTCAGACACATATTAAATATAGTATAACAATATTTAATATACAACATATTACACAAGAGTAAAAGCAGTAGGCAGTTGCAGTTACAATTTTTCTTTATGGACAATGGGGCACAACTGATTTTATTATACATGCTTGCATTCTCAGAAATGGTACTTAATGTGAACTGACCATAAAGCCTTTTTTTATTAAATGGTTCTGAAACAGTTTATGCTGCCACTAGCCAACATAAATGTTGGGCTAGAACCATGTGAATTAACTTAAAACTGTCATGGCATGACTGGCCTCCATCTTAAATATTTAAGGCATTCTAATATTAGTAACTTCTTTGAAACATTAATTTTCACTTCAAAAATTAATAAAACTTCTTCCCTGATGCAGTGAAAAACTTTGTTTGCTTGCCATCCAGGTTGATTATGCCGTACACAACTTAAGAAAACTGAATGCAAAGAAACTTGTGTATATGTGCATTTTAACTTCATTTGAGTGCCACCTTGTGGCACTGTTTGATTTGAGAAACATTCCTACATGACTAAACTAAAATTATATAAATAATAAAAAATAAAAGGATGTCATGGAAATCATAAGTTTACACGCACAATCATGAATTTGTATGCCTCGCTGGAGTCTTTTAGCTTTACAGTTACGAACAGGAGGCACCACATAAAGGAGTAAGAATTGAAATGGTCTTGTGATATTTCATTACAACATCAAATGAAGTTCCAGTGGCTATGGCGTTATCCTGAAAGGCAAGTCAGTCAGAACAAAGCAAGATTAGGAAGCAGTTGCTTCAGCAGTACTTCATAAAATGAACTCTTTGGAATGTGGCATCCATTAAACAGACCAGTGTTTAATTAAAAGCTACTATCTTTACCAAAGCCCAGATCAGACAGACTGAAGGAAAACAAATCAAATTACTTACATTAGAATCTGAAACAAAAGCAGAAATGCTAGAAGAAGAAATTGTTGAGGAAAGGTCACTGACCCAAACCTTGGACAGATTTCCCTTTCCACAAGTGCTGCTCGATTGGCTGAGTTCTTCCAACGCTCTTGATTTTTCGTTTTGGATCAACTGAATCCTCACATTGAGCTTTAATGCAAAGTAAAGGCTTATAGTATTTAGAAGTTGATTGTAATTCTATATTAAAAAGAAAAGCTACATAAAAGAAAACTTTCCTTTTGTTGTAAGACTGATTCCTTTGTAAGTAGACAGGATTTATATGGATTGACACAGCACATCTTTCCATCGTTTCCTTCTGCCCTGGAACCACGCAGGGTGCTGCTTCTTAGACAGTCCCTTGGAATCAAAGATGACTTGCTCTCTTCAGGGTATTGTAGCTCCAAGGGGGCTGATGAGCCCAAAGTGGGAACTGTAGATCCTACTGCAGGTGGGCCAAGTGATGCTTGACCTAGCAGTGGATGGGCTAAACAACCATGCATTGTCTGCACATCTCTCCAAGTGTGCTCTGTGTTCATCCAGGATTACTGGGGTAAATGGTCTCTTGTCAGGTGCTCCTTCTTGTGATGTCACATGATAGGAATTCTAATGAATCAATGAGGATATTATACCTTCCCAAGAAGACTTTGAGAATCTGCTAGAAGGATTTCCATGACCTTCTGGAAACTCTTAAAGCAAAATCACAGTTTTTAGAGTTTAGTCTAAGGCGTGCAGACTCTTCCACTGCAGTTAGCTGAGATCTGAGCCTTGATGCAAGGGCCTACGCTGAGAGAGGGTTTGACCATTTGTCACTTCAGCCCTAGGGGTTCTTCTCCCAAGGTGCCCGCTGTAGTTTGCCTAGGCATGCAGGAAGGTGAAATCAATGCAGCTTGGAAGACCGTGAGCTTAGTGCTGGGAAAGAGGTCCAGGCATTCTTTCACAGGAGGTTCTGCTGGAGGTTCTGGTGGTGGTGAATCTCATCTTCAATCTCTACCCTCCCGAAATATTGAAACTGGCTCATGGTTTCTCAGATCTTCTCATGCACCTCATTTATCAGGATGGTGAGGGTAAGCTGGTCAAGGATCTTCGTCTTCTGGATCTTTAGTGCCAAGACAATTCCTTCATAGTTCTCAGCATTGGGTCCTCTTTTTCCTATGCAGCTGTTGGAAATGAAAGCTTGATGAATGTAATGACCTCTTGGGCTTGTGCAGGGCTCCCACGTTTTTTAGAGCACCTGAACTAGTTAATTGTTGTTTAACGAGTCAGTAAACATTTAGCTTTCCTTGTGTTTCTTCTCAAGTGACTTGCTCTTTGTAATGCGGTCTCCCGGTGCTTTCTTTTTAAGTTTGTTAAACTTTGTTTTAAAGGCTTGGAGATTCTGTGTGACTTGTATTATTTAAGCAGACATTGGATTTGTGCTAATCGTGGGTTCCTAGACTGTGTGGCTAAGTCCAGCTCCAACACCATATTCAAGTTTGCTGGTGACGCCACTGTTATGGGTGGAATCATAGGTGATGACGAATCAGAATACAGGAGGAAGATTGAAAATTTGGCTGAATGCTGTCATAATAAAAACCTCTCACTCAATGCCAGCAAGACCAAGGAACTGATTGTAGACTTCAAGAGAGGGAAACATCAGAGATAGTGACACCCAGTAATCATCAGAGCATCAGAGGTGAAGAGAGTCAGTAACTTTAAATTCCTGGGTGTCACTATCTCTCCTGGACCCATCATATAAATATAATTGCAAAGAAAGCACGACAGCACCTTTGCTTCCTTAAGGGGCCTGCAGAGATTTGGCATGTCATGAAAAACCTTAACAAACTTCTATAGATGTTGGTGGAAAGTGTGCAGACTGGCTGCATTATGGCCTGGTGTGGGAACACCAATGCTCTTGAGTGGAAAATCCTACAAAATGTAGTGGGGTTGGCCCACTCCATCACGGGTAAGACCCTCCCAACCATTGAGCACATCTACATGTAACATTGACGTAGAAAAGCTGCATCCACCAACAAAGATCCTCACCCCCCAGGCCATGCTCTTGTCTCGCTGCTGCCACCAGGTAGAAGGTACAAGTGCCTCAGGACTCACACCACCAGGTTCAAGAACAGTCACTACCTTTCAGCCGTCAGGCTCTTGAACAAAACAGGATAACTACACTCATCTACTGAAATGTTCCACAACAAATGATCTCCCTTTAAGGACTTTTACCTTGTTATTTCATGCCCTCATTATTTATTGCATTTTTATTTATATTTGCATTTATACAGTTTGTTGCCTTCCTTGCTCTACTTGATCTTTCACTAATCCTGTTTACAGTTACTATTCTATAGATTTGCTGAGTATGCCCACAGAAAAAGAATCTCAGGGTTGTATGTGGTGACATGTACGTACTCTGATAATAAGTTTTACTTTGAACTTTAGTTTTGAGAATGTTACTTTGGTGACACTTGGCTGAGCCACTGATGTTCTTTTGGAATTATCATAAAGTCAAGTCAAGTCACTTTTATTGTCATTTTGACCACAACTGCTGGTACAGTACGTAGTAAAAATGAGACAACATTTTTCAGGACCATGGTGTTACATGACACAGTACAAAAACTAGACTGAACTACGTAAAAAAAACAGAAAAAGCTACACTAGACTACAGACCTACACTGGACTGCATAAAGAGCACAAAACAGTGCAGGCATTACAATAAATAATAAACAAGACAATAGGGCAAGGTGTCAGTCCAGGCTTCGGGTCTTGAGGAGTCTGATAGCTTGGGGGAAGAAACTGTTACATAGTCTGGCCGTGAGAGCCCGAATGCTTCGGAGCCTTTTCCCAGATGACAGGAGGGAGAAGAGATTGTATGAGGGGTGCGTGGGGTCCTTCATAATGCTGTTTGCTTTGCGGATGCAGCGTGTAGTGTAAATGTCCATGACGGCGGGAAGAGAGACCCCGATGATCTTCTCAGCTGACCTCACTATCCGCTGCAGGGTCTTGCGATCCATCAACTCTCATTGCTGTCTCTACATGAGAGTCTGTCTTTTCTCCTCATTTGGGTTCTGATATTGCCAACGCACATCATGACTGGGTGAATAACCCATTGCAGCAAAGAAATGGCATTGAAATCAGACTCTCACCTATTGCCTCAGCACATAGTACATAATAGCATGATAGTTTTCTTCTTGATGGGATGGAGTTGTGAGAGTGGTATTAACAAATTGTCAGAACCCCCACCACCAAAAGGTTTATACTTTATTGAAGGGTCCAGAGGTCCTAAGTATGACAGGAGATGACATCACAGCCGATTTCCTAGCCTCAACCTTGCATCCAGCCTGAGATTGAGTTCTCAAAGTGGCAAAGATTGGGTTGTGAAACACAGATGGTGACAGTCTGAAGCTAAAGGATACCTCATCATGGATAGAGATGGAAGGAAGGAGGAAAAAAAGTGTGACAGATAACCATGTGAGGTGAGGCCTGATCCCAGATGCTTCCATTCTATTTTTTGTTCAGAATATAGAGCTAGGTGAATATTATTCTCCCCACTTCCATCAGGCAGAAGATATAAAGGCTTGAGAATATATACCAGGCTCAAGGACAACTTCTATCCTGCTAATATAAGATTCTTGAATGGACCTCTCATACTAAAAAGATGATCTCCTGATCTGCCTCGCTGTGGCCTTTGCACTTTATTTGACAAGCTGCTCTGCACTTTCTCTGTAACTGTACTCTGCTTTCTCTTCCATTTATACTCCCTCAGTGTATTTACAGATGGAATGATCTGTCTGGATGACAATGCAAACAAAAGCGTTTCCCTGTATCTCAGCACCTCAACAATAATAAACTAATTGCCTGTACATTGTTTACCGCCACTTTATTTTCCTTTACCACAAACTTATCAATCAATTAGCATATATAAACATATGCAGAGAACCTTGAAAGAATAGGTACAAGGAATGGGATTGCTCTGTGAGCCAGCATAGACTTTGGATCTCCTTTTATACCATAAGATACTATAATGATGTGGAAATACTGTATGATAACATAAACATAAATCTTTCATATCTCCAGTAGTTCTTCATGTTGGCATATGAAACTATGCTCTGTAACCTAGCTACCATATAAAAACATACTCAAATTCAAGCACAACCCTTTAATTCAGAGGCATTATGAGAAGCTGCAGGCACAAAGACATTTGCTAGTGTGGTGAACTATGTGCCTGTCTGGACATGCCCCCTGCTGACTGCTCCTGTGGCTCCTCCCACAGGCCCCTGTATAAAGGCGATCTGAGGCCTGACGCTCGGCCTCAGTCTCCAGGACATTGTATGATAGACACTCACTCCTGGTTCCTTCTTCCAGTCAATAAAAGCCGATATCTCGCCTTACGTCTCAGTGTGAGTTATTGATGGTGCATCAGCTAGTTACAGTGCAATAGAAAATAAACTGCACTCTAGTACCTTCAGAACTTTCAACCCCCATCAGTAAGAGCAAGGAGTTGCAAACATAGACAAATACTACCACATCTAAGACTTGGACACCATCGCTGTTTCTTTGTATGAGTTACTTCCATGCTTTGTTACTTCCATTTTTGTTTTTCCTTCCACTGAATTAAACATACTTAACCCCATACCAGGTAATTGTAGCCACCAATGATTTCCATGGTTATCTCCAGATTTGTGTATTCTGGATCAACTATTGGAATTGATAAGCAGTGCAGCACCATGAGGATCATGTTTTTTGATTTTTCTAGTGCAATGTTTCCCAACCTTTTCTATGCCCCACACCCCTAGGAAATGTTTGATTAATGTTCACACCCCCTACAAAAGTAATATCACATTTGAAGATGAAGAAGTCTAATTTCTAATTTTTGAACCACATACAATACTGCAGGTGAACAAATTGAACTTAAAAAAATAAGGTTTTAACTCAGTGCATAAAATGCAAATATAAATTGAGCAATTAGATTCTAATTTATTCAGAAAAAAATTGTAAACAGTAAATTGATGAGACTCCTCAACTCTGAGGTGTAACTTCCCAGGTAACACTGATGAGAATCCTCAACACTGACGTTACTACCACTTCTCAAGGCACACTGGCAGCTGGCTGAGTGATGACTCGTGACTCGTCACTCAAGCACACAAGCCACTCTTTGTCGCACCCCCTGAAATTCCATCTCACACCCCCTGGGGGTGCGGGCACCCCAGGCTGGGAACCCCTGTTCTAGTGCCTTCAATACCGTTGAGAGAAAAGCTCCATTCAATGCAGGTTGGTATTTCCATTGCATCCTGAATAATGGACTACCTGACTGGCAGACCACAGTTTGTGCAGCTTCAGACATGGGTATAAACAGCAATGGGGCGCCACAGGGGACTGTATTGGTTTCCTTCCTGTTTACCCTGTAAACTTCACACTTTAGATACAACACTGAGTCATGTCATCTGCAGAAATTCTCTGATGACTCAGCAATAGTTGGATGTATAAAGGGAGGACAGGAGGGTGAATGCAAGGCCCTAGTGGAGGACTTTGTCAAATGGTGCAAGCTGAATCATCTGCAGCTCAACATCAGTAAGACAAAGGAGATGATGATGGACTTTAGGAAGACCAAGCCTGGACTGCTCCCTGTTACTATTGATGGTGAGGACGTGGATGTGGTGAGGACCTACAAGTATCTGGGGGGGGCACCTGGATGACAGACTTGAGTGGAGCACCAACACAGAGGCTGTGTACAAGAAGGGCCAGAGTTGTCTCTACTTCCCGAGGAGAATGAGGTCCTTCGGAGTTTGCAGGCCTCTCCTTCACAAGTTCTACCAGTCTGTTCTTGTTGGTGCAATCTTCTATGCAGTGCTGTGCTGGGACAATGGCATCAACACGGGTGTTGCCAACAGGCTCAATAAACTGATTAGAAAGGCTGGCTCTGTTACAAGAGTCAAACTGGACACACTGGAGGCTGTGGTAGAACAAAGGACCCTACAGAAAATCCTGGCAATTCTGGACAATGTTTCTCACCCTCTGCATGCCACTTTGGCTGAGCAGAGGAGCGCTTTTAGTGATAGACTAAGACAACTGCGCTGCTCCAAAGAGCACTATATGAGGACATTCATGCTTTTGGCCAATAGGCTCTATGAGTCAACCTATAGCCGGGGAAGTGAAGACATTCCCCCCCCCACCCCCGTTAAACTGTTTGAGGTAACATTTTTTATTCTTTGTTACTTCTCTTCTAATATTTGTATACAGTATCAATCCACTTGTAATGTGACTGTGACATTGTAATTTCCTTTGGGATCAATTAAAATATCTATCACAACAGCATTGTTCACCACAGACTGCATCACCTGTCAGAGAGAAACTAGGGATGAATGAAGCTCTGGCTTTCCTGAGACACCAAGATCCCAGGAATGAATTAAAATGAGTTAAGTGTCTCTTGCAATTACGTTGTTGAAGTAATTCAAAAGTAATCACTCGATTCCAAATAAATCAATATTTTACAAAAAGAACCTGCAAACAGTTTCAATTTATTTTTCTACTTCTAACTTGGTCTATCTCCCAATTCCGATTTTCTACCTCTGGACTAACAGTCAGGTGGACAACACCATAAGGCAGAGTTAACCAAGGTTTCTGAAGTGACAAAAATGCCCTGGGTGACTCACACCATATAAATTTCTTTTTTTCGTAAACACTCAAAATATCGACAAGAAATCACAGTTAATATCAGATTTAATATCACTGGCATATGTCGTGAAATGTATTTTTTGCGGCAGTAGTACTTTGCAATACATAGTAATAAAAACTATAAATTACTATAACTAGTATATACATAAAAAATACAAATACAAAAGTAGTTCAAAAACAGAGGAAAAAGCAGTAGTGTTCATGGATTCATTGTCCATTGAGAAATCTGATGGTGGAGGGGAAGAAGCTGTTCCTGAAACATTGAATGTGTGTCTTCTGGCTCTTGTACCTCCTCCTTGATGGTAGTAATGTGAAGAGGGCATGTCCTGGGTAATAAGAGTCCTTTTTGAGGCATTCCCTTTTGAAGATATCCTTGATGCTGGAGAGGCTAGTGCCCATGATGAAGCTGGCTGAGTTTACAATTTTCTGCAGTTTCTTCTGATCCTGTGCAGTGGCCCCTCCATACTGACGGTTTCAAAGCTTTCAAAGGTTTCAAAGGTACATTTAATGTCAGAGAAATGTATACAATATATATCCTGAAATGCTTTTTCTTTGCAACCATCCACGAAAAACAGAGGAGTGTCCCCAAAGAATGAATGACAGTTAAATGTTAGAACCCCAAAATCCCCCCCAGCTCCCCCCTCCCTCACTGGCAAAAAAAAGCATCAGCACCCGCCACCAAGCGCTCAAGTGTGAGCAAAGCAACAGCAAAGACACAAAATTGCAGTTACCTGAAAGACTACTTGTTCACCCAGTGTTACACATACCACAGGCTCTATCTCTCCCTAATAAGATAGAAGGAAGTGTCTCCATTTCACAGCGAGAGGGGAGACATTACAAACAACTCACTGGTCTATGATGTTAAAAGTCTGTTGCATCACTTTTTCCAAGCTCCGTGCCCAAAGATCTCGGGTCTGTAGGCACACAGCCAGAGATTTTCCGTCTCCAATGACACGCCGATCTCCTGCAGAGGCACCGACCTCCGATCCCCCCCCCCCCCCCCCCGTCTCCAGAGCCACGAAAACTTGGTCGTCCGAAGGCGAGCAAAGCTCTTCGGTCGAGGCCTTGACGTGCCGAATAACGGCCAGTCGTGAAACCCCGAGAGCGGGTCCCATTCCCGCAAAGAACTGTAGTCAGCGTGTAACTCCGGGTCAGGGTCTTCAAAAGAACCGTGAAAGGGAAAAATAGAGAAATTAAAGATGCAAGCAAAGGAGTCACCGTTTGGCACCATTAATCCTCCTAAGCTCCTCCCCTAGATGGTATTGCAACCAGTTAGAATGTTCTCCATGGTACATCTGTAGGAATTTGAGAGTATCTTTGGTGACACACCAAGTCTCCTCAAATTCCTAATGAAATAAAGCTGCTGTTATGCCTTAACTGTAATTGCATTAATATGTTCAGCTCAGGATAGTCTTCAGAAATGTTGACATCCAGAAACTTTGCTCATCCTTTCCAATGCTGATCTCTCGATGAGGACTGCTGTGTGTTCCCTTTCCTGAAATCCACAAACAATTCCTTGGTCTTATTGACGTTCAGTGCAAGGTTGTTGTGACACCACTCAACCAGCTGATCTATCTCAATCCTGTACTGCTCCTAATTACCATCTGAAATTCGGCCATCAACAGATTTATAGACGTGTTTGAGCAGTGCCTAGCCACACAGTTGTGGGTGTAGAGAGAGTGGAGCAGTGGGCTAAGCACACAGCTTTGAGGTGCGCCAGTGTTGATTGTCAGTGAGGAGGAGATGTTATTTCCAATCTGCATAGACTGTGATCTCCCGGTGAGGAAGTCAAGAATCCAGTTGCAGAGGGTGGTATAGATTCCCAGGATTTGGAGTTTGTTGATTAGAATAGAGGGCATGATTGTGTTGAACACTGAGCTGTAATCAGTAAACAGCAGCCTGCACAAAAAGTGCTGGAGGAACTCAGCACGCCAGGCAGCATCTAGGAAAAGAGCACAGTCCTGATGAAGGGTCTTGGCCTATTGTGGCAATAGGCAAATTGCAGTCAGTCAAAGTCCCTGCTTTGACAGGAGTTAATTCTAGCCATGACAAACCTCTTAAAGCACTTCATCACAGTAGATGAGAGTGCCACTGGGCAATAGTTGTTGAGGCAGCTCACCCGGCTCTTCCTGGGCACTGGTATGATTGTCACCTTTTTGAAGCAGGAAGGAAACTTCAACTGCAGCAGTGAGAGATTGAAGATGGTAATAACAGGACAATTAAACACACTGTTTATTTCATGTGATTTCTATTGATCTTCAATTTCTCTATGATGTGTGAGCAAGGTCTTCCATCCAATTCAAAAATTTCTACTTTTTACCTTACTAAAGTGTTCAATGCAAATTTTCAGCTAAATTCAGATAAATTTTAATTTATCTTTGAGAGTCAAACTAAGGAATGTAGTGTCGCCAAGGATCTTTCCAAGGCCAAGCCACAGCTGCTAGACTATAAATTCTTCAGATACTTTGGATATTTAAGTAGAAAATTTATTAATTCAGTTTTCTTGAGCACTGCAGATTTCCTTTACTTAATTATTCTGCTCTTTCCCTTTCACATCTTGAGCTAATTATGGAGCCATTAATTATTTTGAAAAAAACAACCTTTGCTGAAAATTAGCTCGTCTCCATTTTTTAAAATTCTTGATGTTGTGTATTGTATATGCTTTGCACAGTATTAAGAGTATTATGCTATATATATAAATTATGCAATTCTTTTCATTCACACTACCTCCTCAAGCAAAAAGAAAAGGCTACAATGTAATTTGATGAATTTCAGGGGTTCAGACAACAACTGCACCTTGAAGTAGATTGCCGAACAAATTATTTTCATTTTCACATAGACTAATTCAATTTCTGATTCAACAGTTTAAATAAATAAAATAATATTCTATTAAAAATATATTAATTTTGATTTGCAGATCAAGTATTGTGGATACTAATGTCCAAAAAGTATCTGATTTTTTGGTAATTGTGAATGCTGCTCATAACTCACACTCGGACAAAAAGTAAGTCGATGATTAACATGGAATGGTGGTTCAGTTTTGATATTGTGCAAACCTTAGATGGACTGACTGGCTCTACTATTTACTGATGATGATGATGTGGTTAGATTTGCTGGAAAGAGAGAGAGGGGAAGGAAAGGGAGGTAGAGAGATACTGTTACTCCTGCCAAAGCTAATCAAACTTTGTTACACAGTTCCCATGAGCAAACAACTTCTACGTCAGTTTATGAGAGGCAAATACCTAGCCATCAGAAGAGAGAATGATAGCAGATTTGCTGAGATGAGTTTTGACAGTATGCTATAGGAATCAAAGCTCAGATCCTTCTGGTCTGACTAGGTCATCATGCCCATTGAGCTAGCTCCACCGTTCAATAAGATCACAGCTGACCTGGCCATGGACTCAGCCACACCTACTGTACCTGCCCTTTCCCCATAAGCCTTAATTCTCCTGCTATACAAAAATCTATCCAACTGTGTTTTATAAGTACTTGGGGATGCAGCTGGATGACAGACTTGAGTGGAGCACCAACACAGAGGCTGTGTACAAGAAGGTCCAGAATTGTCTCTATTTCCTGAGGAGACTGAGGCCCTCTGGATTATGCAGGCCTCTCCTTCATATGGTCTACCTGTCTGTTGTTGGCAGTACAATCTTCAGTGCAGTGTTGTGCTGGGGCAATGGCATCAACATGGGTGATGCCAACAGGCTCAATAAACTGATTGGAAAGGCTGGCTCAGTTATAGGTGTCAAACTGGACACTCTAGAGGCTGTGATAGAACACAGGACCCTACAGAAAATCCTGGCAATTCTGGACGATGTTTCTCACCCTCTGCATCCCACCTTGGCTGAACAGAGGAGCACTTTTAGTAATAGACTGAGCCAACTGCACTGCTCCAAAGAGCCCTATAGGAGGTTATTCATGGCCTTGGCCATTAGGCTCTATAATGAGTCAATCTATAACCGGGGAAGAGATGACCCCCCCCCCCCCCTCCTGTTAGACTGTTTGAGGTAACTTACTTTTTATTCTTTCTTTCTTACTTCACTTCTAATATGTGTATATTTGTATATCTGTGCACCTGTAATGCGACTATGGCACTGTAATTTCCTTAGGGATCAATAAAGTATCTAACTATCTATCCATCTTAAATATATTTAATGAGGTAGTCTATACTGCTTTCCTGGCCATAGAATTCCACAGATTCACTAATCTGTCAGAAAAGCAGTTTCTTCTCATCTCTGTGTTGAATCTACTCCCCTGAATCTTGAGGCTATGTCCAGTTTCACATACCAATGGAAACAGCTTTCCTGCCTCTATCTTATCTATCCCTTTTACAATTGTTTATGTTTCTGGATGATGTCCTCTCATTCTTTTGAATTCCAGTGAATATATCCCAGGCAAATCAATGTCTCCTTATAGGTTAATCACCTCATCTTCGGAATCATCCTGGCACTACCTCCAAAGTCTGTATGTCTTTCCTTAAGGAGACCAGAACTGAAAGCAGTGCTCCAAGCACCAGTACTCTGCTCTGAAATTCAATCTCTCTGGTAATGAAAAGGCCAACATACCATTTGCCTTTCTGATGACCTATTGCACCTACAGACCAACCTTTTGAGATTCATGCACAAGCACTTCCAAATCCCACTGCACAACAGCATGCTGGAATCTTTCACCATTTAAATAATAATCCATTCTTCTACTTTTCCTTCCAAAGTGTATGACCTCACATTTACTAATATTATACTCCATCTGCCAGACCCTTGCCCATTCACTTAACCTATCTCTATCTCTCTGCAGACTCTTCGCAGCCTCTGCACAATCTGCTTTTCCACTCAGTGTAGTATACTCAGATACACAACCCTCAATCCCCTCCTCTAAATCGTTAATGTACAGTATATCATGAACACTTGCAGGCCCAGCACCAACCCTTGCGACAATCCACTCACTACTGACTGCCAACCAGAGAAACACCCACTTAACCCAACTCTCTGCCTTCTATTGGTTAACCAATCTTCCATCCATGCTAATATATTACCCACAACTCCATGCATCCTTATCTTATGGATAAGTCTTTATGTGACACCTTATGGAACACCTTCTGGAAATCCCAGTATACAACATCCACCTGTTCCCCTCTCTCCACTCTGCTTGTTCTATCCTCAAAGAACTCCAGTACGTTTGTCAAACAGAGCCTGCCTTTCATGAGTGCATGCTGTGTCTGCCTGATGGAAACATTTGTACCTGATGTCTTGCTATTTTATCCATAATGATAGCTTTAAACATTTTCCCTACTACAGACATTAAGATAACTGACCTATAGTTACCCAGCTTTTGTCTTCATCACTTTATAAACAGAGACATGACATTCACTGTCTTTCAGTCCACTGGGACCTGCCCAGAGTCCAGAGAATTCTGGTAAATTATCGCAAAGGTACCTTCTATAACTTCCGCCGTTTCTTTCAGTACCCTGGGATGAAGCCCATCCGATCCTGGGGCCTGTCTACTTTTATCCCCACTAGTTTACTCATCACTATCTATTTAGTAACAGTGATTATATCAAGGTCCTTATCTTCCACAGCATCCATAACATCTCTCTTTGGCATGTGTCCTCCATGGTAAAGACCAACACAAAATAGTTGTTCAAGGCCTTGGTCATTTCCACAATACCCAATATTCACTCCTCGTTCTCATCTTCCAATGGGCCTACAGTAGTGCTAGAAAGTTTTGTGAACCCTGTAGAATGTTCTCTATTTCTACAAAAATATAACCTAAAATGTGATCAGATCTTCACATAAATCCTAAAACTAGATAAAGAGAACCCAATGAAATAAATAGCACAGAAGAAACATTATACTTGTTCCAATCAATGAGATGAGATTGGAACTGTGGGTTGTAGAGGTGCCCTGCCCTATAAAAAAGACACACCAAGTGAGGTTACTGACGGAGCCTGCTCTTCTCAAGAAAGATCTGTTTATATACACCATGCCTCGATCAAAACAACTTTCAGAGGACTTTAGAAGAAGAATTGTAAAGATGTATGAAGCTGGAAAAGGCTACAAAAGACCTAAAGACCTGAGTGTTCATCAGTCCACAGTGTCTACAAATGGAAGAAACTCAGTACTGTTGCTACTCTCCCTAGGAGTGGACATCCTGCAAAGATCACACCAAGAGCACAACATACAATGCTGAAGGAGGTGAAAAAGAACCCAAGGTTATCAACAAGAGACCTGCAGAAATCTCTAGAACTTGTTAAAGTCTCTGTTCATGTGTCCACTATAAGAAAAACAATGAGCGAGAATGGAAGGTCACCACGGAGGAAACCACTGTTCCACAAAAAAAGCACTGCTGCATGTCTCGAGTTTGCAAAAGACCACATGGATGTTCTACAAAGCTTCTGGGGTAATGTTCTGTGGACAGATGAGACAAAAGTTTTTTGGAGAAATACACACTGCTATGTTTGCAGGAAAAATGGCACTACACACCAACACCAAAACCTCATCCCAACTGTGAAGCACGGTGGAAGGAGCATCATGGTTTGGGGCTGCTTTGCTGTCTCAGGGCCTGAACTGCTTACAATTGTTGAGAGAATAATGAGTTCAAAATTGTAACAAGACATTTTACAGGAGAATGTCAGGGTAGCAGTCCATCACCTGAAGCTTAATAGAAGTTGGACAATGTGATAAGACAATGATCCAAAAGAAAAAAGTAAATTATCAACAGAATAAAATTTGTGTTTTGGAACGGCTGAGTCAAAGTCCTGAAGTTAATCTTATAGAAATGTTGTGGAAGGACCGGAAGCAAGCAATTCATGCAAGGAAGCCCATCAACTTCCCAGACCGGAAGCAGTTTGGTAAGGATGAATAGCCTAAAATTCTTCCAAACCAATGTACAGTACTGATCAACATGATGATGTTGATGATGACGTCGACTCAGGCCTGAGAGGCCAGTGTCGGGCATTTTCATACCTTACAAGGCGCAGAACGAAAGACTGTGTGGCGTGCCACTCCTCACACAGACATTTCACAGTATTTTCTTTATTTTACGAGGTCAAGTTGCGAGCTTGTGTTGAACTACATACATCTGTCTGGACACGCCCCCTGCTGACTGTTCCTGTGGCTCCTCCCACAGACCCCTGTATAAAGGCGATCAAGGTCTGAGCCCGGCCTCTCAGTCTCCAGGATGTAGTATGGTGGTCACTCACTGCTTGTTCCTTCTTCCAGTCAATAAAAGCCGATATCTCGCCTTTACGTCTCAGAGTGAGTTATTGATGGTGCATCAATTTTATTGACTGGAAGTTTTAAAACATGGAAACCGTTTTACATCCGGAAAGATTGGATTTGGACCCCCAAGACCCTGAAGCGGCTCTTGCCTTTGAACTCTGGCTTGCATGCTTTCAATCATACTTGGAGGAGGTTCGTGCAACTTAACCCGCCGTTATGCACAGAATTCTGCTCTCGAGGGTCACGCCAAAAGTTTATTCATTTATCAGGGACCTGTCGACCTACGAAGGGGCACTGGACGCCCTCAAAAGACAGTACCTGCGGCCGGTGAACACCGTCTACGCAAGACATGGTTTAGCTACGCGACGACAGTGGCCTGGAGAATCGAGCGCCGAGTTTCTCCGAGCCCTACAGACACTCGTCCGAACTTGTGACTGCAAAACGCTCACGGCAGAACAGCATGCGGAACTCTTGGTATGAGATGCCTTTGTGACGGGACTGAGGTCAGTGTACGTGCGTCAGAGGTTGCTGGAAAATGCCGATCTTGCCTTACGCTCGGCGATCAAGACGGCCGACACACTGGAGGCTGCTCTGCACAAAGCTGACGCTGTCCAGCCGCGCGATTCCCCGCCAGTTCTGTGGACGTCTCAGACCCCGCCACCACCGGTTCCCGCAAGCGAATTCGCCAACGCCACTGCCAGTCGCGATTCCACGAACTCCCTGAACCCAACCACGGTGGCAGCCAGGCGGAAGCCTGAGCTGTGTTATTTCTGCGGACTCGAAAAGCACCCCCGAAAACGCTGCCCAGCTCGTGAAGCGACCTGCTCCAGCTGCGGGAAGAAGGGTCATTTCGCCAAGGTCTGTAAGTCTGAACTATGAGCGGGGTTGGGCAGCACTGTGGGTGAGACATGGGGGCTGCCATCTTGCATGCCCGGATGTGGGCGGCCATCTTTGTCAGCGTCAGCATGCCCCGCTCCTGACCCGCTGGTGTTTACTGGACACCAGGACGGTTCAACTCTGGCCACCGTAACCCTCGACCAAAGCGCCCCACACCAGCTTGCAAGGTCAATGATGGACATCCTGGTGGAGGGGCACAGGACTAGCTGCCTGTTTGACACAGGCAGCACTGAGAGTTTTATTCACCCGGACACGGTGCCACGCTGCGGACTCGTGACACGGCCGGTAAGCCAGAGGGTCACCTTGGCTTCTGGGTCGCATTCCACAGACATCTGGATGGGTTGTGTAGCGACATTGGTGGTGCAGGGCACAGAATATCGGGACTTTGCGCTACTGGTCATGCCTCAACTGTGCGCGCCTGTGCTATTGGGGCTGGACTTCCAGAGCCATCTCGAAAGTGTGACTATGGCATATGACGGGCCCCTCCCACCACTCACTGTCAGGAATCCTCAGTTTTGTGGAATTTTGTCATATACCCCGCTACTGACCACACACACACACACACACCAACCCGCACATCCCACCCAGAACCATGCCGACAGCCGCGCTACCGACACCACTTGCAGCCTCTCCACCCTCAAGGTCCCTCCCCCATCGCTGTTCGCCAACCTGACCCCCGACTGTAAACCTGTGGCAACTAAAAGCAGGAGGTACAGTGCGGGGGACAGGGCCTTCATTCAGTCAGAGGTGTAGCAGCTGCTCAGGGAGGGGATCATTGAGCCGAGCACAAGCCCTTGGAGGGCCCAGGTGGTTGTTGTTCAGACCGGGCAGAAAAATAGGGTGGTCGTGGACTATAGTCAAACCATCAATAGGTTCACGCAGCTTGACGCGTACCCCCTACCCCGCATCACGGATATGGTCAACTAGATAGCTCAGTACAAGGTGTGCTCGACAATAGATCTGAAATCCGCGTATCACCAGCTCCTCATCCGCCCAGAGGACTGCCCCTACACCGCCTTCGAGATGGGCGGCAGGCTCTATCACTTCCTGTGCGATCCCTTCGGTGTCACGAATGGTGTCTCTGTCTTCCAGAGGGAAATAGACCGGATAGTGGACCAGTACCGACTGAAGGCCACATTTCCCTATCTGGATAACATCACCATCTGTGGTCACGACAGGCCAGATCACGACGCCAACCTCCAACGATTTCTCCAAGTGGCCAAAGCCCTGAACCTTACTTATAACAGGGACAAGTGTGTGTTCGGAACCACCCGCCTTGCTATCCTTGGGTATGTCGTGGAAAACGGGGTCATTGGCCCTGATCCCGACCGTATGCGCCCCCTGTTAGAACTCCCTCTTCCCACCACTCTCAAAACCCTCAGACGGTGCCTGGGTTTTTTTCCTATTACACCCAAAGGGTCCCTCATTACACAGACAAGGCCTGCCCCCGGTCAAGTCCACCGCATTTCCCCTCTCAGCCGAAGCCCGCGTGGCCTTCAGCTGCATTAAAGGGGACATTGCCAAAGCAACGATGCATGCAGTGGACGAGACCATTCCCTTCCAAGTAGAGAGTGACGCCTCCGATTTCGCGCTGGCTGCTACCCTCAATCAGGAAGGCAGGCCAATAGCATTCTTTTCTCGTACCCTCCAAGGCTCTGAAATTCGGCACTCTGCGGTGGAGAAAGAAGCCCAGGCCATAGTGGAGGCTGTTAGGCACTGGAGGCACTATCTCGCTGGCAAAAGGTTCACCTTGCTGACCGACCAGCGCTCAGTTGCGTTCATGTTTAGCAACCAACAGCGGTGCAAAATCAAAAATGATAAGATTTTGCGGTGGAGAATAGAACTCTCCACCTACACCTATGATATCCTGTACCGGCCTGGCAGACTCAATGAGCCCCCTGATGCCCTATCCCGGGGAACATGTGCTAGCACACAGCTCGACCAGCTGTACGCCCTTCATGCACATCTTTGCCATCCGGGGGTCACCCGATTTTACCATTTTGTGAAAGCCCGGAACCTGCCGTACTCCCTGGGGGACATCAGGACGATGACCAGGGACTGCCAAATTTGCACTGAGTGCAAACCGCACTTCTACCGTCCTGACACGGCGCAACTTGTCAAGGCCACCCACCCCTTTGAGCGACTGAGTGTTGATTTTAAGGGCCCCCTTCCCTCCACCGACCACAATGTCTATTTTCTCAATATTATCGACAAGTACTCGCGGTTCCCCTTTGCCATTCCCTGCCCCGACACCACTGCCACGTCCGTCATAAAAGCCCTGCGCCAGCTCTTCACTCTGTTCAGATATCCCTGCTATATCCACAGTGATAGAGGGTCCTCCTTTATGAGTGACGAGCTGCGCCAGTACCTGCTGGCTAGGGGCATTGCTACTAGTCGGACCACGAGTTATAATCCCCGGGGAAATGGACAGGTGGAGAGGGAGAATGCCACAGTGTGGAAGGCCACACTTTTAGCCCTTAAGTCAAAAGGGTTGCCGGTCTCTCGATGGCAGGAGGTCCTCCCGGAGGCACTCCACTCTATCCGCTCCCTGTTATGTACGTCCACCAATGCCACCCCTCACGAACGCCTATTCTCTTTTCCCAGGAAGTCTGCCACTGGGACCACCCTACCAGCTTGGCTGACATCCTCAGGGCCAGTGCTGCTCTGGAAACATGTGAGGAGTAATAAATACTCCCCGCTGGTCGAGAGGGTTCACCTTCGACATGCGAACCCCTACGTGGTCTTACCTGATGGGCGGGAGGACATGGTCTCCGTCCGCGACCTGGTGCCTGCAGGAGCAGCAGACCACTACCCCGAACACTCCACGGTAACTATGAACCCTGTACCCGAGGTGACACCGCGCACACCGAGCCCTACACAGACTCCTCACGACCCTCCTATACCGGGCGACTCGTACGCGCATTTACCAGGCGCCTCGCACATGCGTGAGGGATCACTGACGCCTAGTGGGCTGACACCTCCAGTTAGGCCGGAACCAGCACAACCTCCGTCTCCAGTGCAATCACCACCGGCACCTGTGCAATCACCACCACCGGCACCTGTGCAATCCCCACCACCGGCACCTGTGCAATCCCCACCACCGGCTGTGAATGGTGGTGGACAATCAAACAACTCACTGGAGGAGGAGGCTCCACAAATATCCTCATCCTCAATGAGAGAGGAGCCCAGCACACCTGTGCAAAAGATGAGGCCGAGGTATTTGCAACAACCTTCAGTCAGAAGTGCCGAGTAGATGATCCAGCTTGGCCTCCTCCAGAAATCCCCAGCATCCCAGATATCAGTCTGCAGACAATCCGACTCACTCCACATGATGTCAAGAAAAAGCTGAAAGCACTGGATTCTGCGAAGGCTATGGGCCCAGGCAAAATCCTGGCAATAGTCCTGAAGACTCGTGCTCCAGAACCTGCCGCGCCACTAGCCAAGCTGTTCCAGTACAGCTACAACACTGTTATCGACCCTGCACTGTGGAAAACTGCCCAGTATGTCCTGTGCACAAGAAACAGGACAAGACAAACCCAGCCAATTACTGGCCTATCAGCCTACTCTCAATCATCAGCAAAGTAATGGAAGGGGTCACCAACACCTACTCGGCTGCTTCATCAATGACCTTTCTTCCGTCATAAGGTCAGAAGTGGGGATGTTCACTGATGACCGCACAGTGTTCTGCACCATTTGTGACTACTCAGATAGTGAAGCAGTTCATTCCCAAATGCAGCAGGACCTGGACAATATCCAGGCTTGGGCATCAAGTGGCAAGTAACACTTGAGCCACACAAGTGCCAGGCAATGCCCATCTCCAACAAGAGAGGCTCTAATCATCATCCCTTGACATTCAGTGGCATCACCATCACTTAAATCCCTACTATCAACATCCTGGGGTTACCATTGTCAGGAAACTGAACTGGTCTAGCCATATAAACACTGTGGCCACAAGAGCAGGTCAAAGATTAGGAATCCTGTGACAGTGTAACTCACCTCCTGACTCCCCAAACCCTGTCCACCATCTACAAGGCTCAGGTCAGGAGTGTAATGGAATACATGCCACTCGCCTGGGTGAGTGCAGCTCAGGAAGCTCGACACCATCCAGTACAAGGCAGCCCACTTGATCGTTACCCCTTCCACAAGCATCCAATCCCTCCACCCTCGATGAACAGTTGCAGCAGTGTGTCCTGTCTACAAGATGCACTGCAACAACACACCAGAGTTCCTAAGGCAGCACCTTTCAGACCCACGACCACTACCATCTCGAAGGACGAAAACAACAGATACCTGGGAACACCCCTCACCATCCTGGCTTGGAAACTTATCGCCGTTCCTTCATTGTCGCTGGGTCAGAATCATGGAATTGCCTCCCTAACAGCGCTGTGGGTGCACCTACACCTCAGTGACCGCAGCGGTTCAAGAAGGCAGCTCATCACCACCTTCTCAAGGGTAACTAGGGATGGGCAATAAATGCTGGCTTAGCTGGCAACACCCACATCCTGTCAATGAATAAATAAAATAAAAATACCACAGAGGGCAGTGCACATGATGGAGCTGACTAAGTTTACAACTCTCTGTAGCTTACTTCTATCCTGTACAGTAGCCCCCTTCCCCCTCCCCATACCAGACAGTGATGCAGCCAGTTAGAATGTTCTCCACGGTACATCTGTAGAAATTTGCAAGTGTCTTTGGTGACGTACCCAATCTCCTCAAACTCCTAATGAAATATAGCCGCTGTCATGTCTTCTTTGTAGCTGCATCAATATGTTGGGTCCAGGTTAGATCCTCTGAGATACGGAAATTGAAATTGCTCACTCTCTCCACTTCTGATCCCTTTCTCAGGACTGTTGTGTGTTCCCTCGTTTTACCCTTTCTGAGGTCCACAATCAGTGCTTTGCTCTTACTGATGTTGAGTGCAAGGTCGTTGCTGTGACAACACACAACTAGCTGATATGTCTTGTTCCTGTATGCCCTCTCATCTCCATCTGAAATTCTGCCAACAATAGTTGTATCATCAGCAAATTTAAAGATGGTGTTTGAGCTGTGCCTCGCCACACAGTCATGGGTGTAGAGAGAGTAGAGCAATGGGCTAAGCCCTCATCCTTGAGGTGCACCAGTGTTGATTGCCAGTGAGGTGGAGATGTTATTAACAATCCGCACAGATTGTGATCTTCTGGTTAGGAAGTTGAGGAGCTAGTTGCAGTGGAAGGTACAGAGGCCCAGGCTCTGGAGCTTTTCAATCAGAACTGCAGAAATGATTGTGTCTATCCAATGCATTCACTGATTGTCAGTGAACATCACCTACCCACTCAATCCATCCACATCTACCCAAATATCTTGATTCCCTCCCCACCAAAGCTCTTGTCCATTTGCTTCTGCAGATTGCCATCTCCCATGCTAACAATCCTTCTCAATCCTCCCACACTCTCCTTCTTTACAGACAAAGTTGAGCAATGGCATTGGCAGCACAGTTGTCTGATTTTTCAGCCCACCTCTCTGACAAAGCTCGCCAGACACCCACTGGGTATCTGCAGCTCATTGGCTCTTTGTTAATGACCCTTAGACTCATCAGCCAGGTGTGGAAATCAGTCCTTGTACTAATTTTCTTACATCTTTGAATCTCCGGGCAACTTTTTAAAATGAGGTTGCATGGTAGAGGTGATTAGGAATTAAATACCCAAGGGTATTAGATAATAAGGAAGGATAGGCAGGAAAGAAGGGAGGTAGGAGAACACAGTTAATTAAAGATGAGATCAGGGAAATAGTACCAGATGATATAGGATCTAAGGAGCAGAATGTTGAGTCCATCTGGGTTGAGATTGGGAATAGTAAAGGGTACTACACCGGTACTACATGCATATGAAGCAGTTTTAATTTAGTCTCATGGGAAGGCTTGTGAATTATTATCAAGAGAAAGAGATAAGTAACAAAAGGCTGATTTGCAGTTTTAACAAATATAATTGCCTTCCTAGAAAAAATTGAGATTTTTACATTCACCAGAAAATATGCAATCAGCATAGCAGAGTTTTATTTTTCATAGTATGGTTTTGAGCTGTTTATTTTCTTAGTTGCATATTTTATTAAAATAATGTGATAAGGTCAATAGAAACTCCTCTACCTCTTTAAATAAAACTAAAAGCAACACACGTAAATTTAGACAGAAATTAGTAATGAAATAAATTTAATTGAATAACTTCTGATTCTTTATAACAAAAGTTCCACAATAAAATCTACCCATTCATACATAGGATCTTATGTTTTGAAGGTTTTGCATTTCCTTATCAGGATTATTTAAGTTATGTTTTTTCTTCTGAAGCCCATTTTTAAAGTAGATTGAATGTACTTTCAAAATAGTTGGCATATTAAGCAAATCTAAAATTACATGTTCTGGCTCACTGTGATATGTAATAAGCCAACAGATACTGGTTGCTTTCAGTCTCTCAAACTTGGCACATTACGTCAGAAGTTTCCATCTGTCTTGGCAAAGAATTCAATGCATGAACTATGTCTTAGGAGTAGCAATACAAACATTTTTTATATTTCTTATTTATAATCAAGATGATTTTGCACAAATGTTGTTCTGATTAATTATTGCAGGGTAAGATAATTCATGTGGCTATGAAATATGGTAAGCTGGAAATTAATCAAGTGTCATAAAAATAGATTGCGTGAAGAAGCAACACTTATGTTTAATGTAAGATGATAGTTTCCAACCACCTGTCAATTTATGAAGATATTTTTTAACTTTAAAACTGTGGTGACTTCTTGGAAGTAGAAAAAAACACCTTCAAACACAAGTCTGCACTTTTTAGCTATTTAAAACATGACCATAGCGAAGTCTAGTAATTTCAAAGGTAGGGTCATGTTCAGCACAACTTTGTGGGCCAAAGGGCCTGTCATGTGCTGTGGGTTTTCTATGTTTCTGTTTTTTTCTATGACAAAATTTCCCTGCCCAGTAATATATCTTGTGTATCTTGAAGCCACTTTCACTGTCCACTTCAATGACCTTACCATTAACATTATCCATAACTTCATTGATTAGAAATGGTCACTGAATATTCCTGCTTCTTTTTAGTCTTAGCTAGATTAGACTTCTCATTTTAGCAATCACCTTCTTAAGTTAATGTTTTTTTTTAAAGGTGCAATAATTTAAAGATGATGTTCAGGTAAAATTACAGTAAATCTGGAATTTAATTATAAAGGGCTTGTGACTTCCACACATTCCTGAGTGTCAGTCATTAATTTAGACTTCCATCCTTAAGATTGTATTGACACTCGTCCACAGGAAGCGGGGACTTTAATATGTGTTGCATAATGAACAAAACGCCACACTTAAACCTTATAGCAAAAACAGATAATGTTTTATCCAAAGGGAGACAAGAAAATGAGTATTGTATAAATTCTTTCTTACTTGCAACAAAATGGTTTGAAAAAGAAACATTATTTTATCATGTATCAATGTCATCATTTTGATGTGTGTTACTATTTTCTCACAGGTTTAGTGAATCCTGAGTTGATTTTAAAAACTTTATCCCAGGAATTCAACTCATCAATATCCGGATTTGAAAGGGTTTTATTTGGCAAAATTTAGGAATAGTATAGATTTGAAATTTTTCATTGGTTTATAATTTCATGGGAATAACTCCTGGAGCATTTTTAAATGACAAACCATCAATTTATACTAATATTGCATGTGTGAACAAGGCATCTCTATAGCATTCATGCTTTGCAAAGCTTCACAAAGAGGTAAGCTGAGATCACAGGTCAGAGTAAAGAACGTGAGGAAAACTAGATGGGGAAGTTACTATAATCTCTGCTCATACCTCTGCAACTGACAATTTCACATTCACAATTTCAGCAGTTTGAGAGGAAAGAGAGAGTTGTAAGAGGGTTAAAATCATTTAAAATGGGACATTACTTTATTTTTATTGTCACCAAACAATTGATACTAGAGCGTACAATCATCACAGCAATATTTGATACTGCACTTCGCGCTCCCTGAAGTACAAATCAAAGTAAATATAATAAAAATTTAAATTATAAATCATAATTAGAAAATAGAAAAGGGAAAGTAAGGTAGTGCACGTCAGGTCTGGATATTTGGAAGGTACGGCCCAGATCCGGGTCAGGATCCGTTCAGCAGTCTCATCACAGTTGGAAAGAAGCTGTTCCCAAATCTGGCCACACAAATCTTCAAGATCCTGAATGTTCTCCCGGAGGTAAGAGGGACAAAAAGTGTGTTGGCTGGGTGGGTCATGTCCTTGATTATCCTGGCAGCACTGCTCTGACAGCGTGCGGTGTAAAGTGAGTCCAAGGATGGAAGATTGGTTTGTGTGATTTAAACACTAAGAACACTTACTGTGAAGTAGGATCTGAGCCTGAGTTTTAGACATGAAGCAGCTACAATCCCATTGTGATTCAAATCCTCTTAATCAGTTACTTTCAGTAAACTTGATGTCCAATACTTACATCCTCAACTGATAACTCTCAAAGGAACATTGACCTTGTTATAAGAACATAAGATACAGGAGCAGGACCAGGCCATCTGACCCATCAAGCCTGCTCCATTATTCAATAAGATCATGGCTGATATTCCTGTGGACTCAGCTCCATCTCTCTGCTTTTCCCCCATAACCCTTAATTCCCCTGCAAAAATCTGTGTCTTAAATATTTTTAATGAGGTAAGCCCTACTCTTTCATTGGGCAGAGAATTCCACAGATTCACTACTCGCTGGGAAAAGTTAGTGTTATAAATTAGTGTTTTTCCTTTCCCTTTTCTTATTCCCTATCACACAAAGCCAAGGCACGTAGTGGTGGGGGAAATTATTATAGCAGTACATATTCTATCCATGTTTCTGAGAGTTAATTACTACATACTTTCTGTTAAGAGAGATTTTCTTGTAGCCAAAATTTGCATCAACAATAGTGCTATGACCAATCACTGCCTGCAAAACAATTTTCAAATAGACTGACACAAACTGGGATCCCAGTCACCACACCACCAATGCTATGGCTCCTGTAGGCTGCCCCTCAAAACTTAGTGGCCAAAAATGCCATAAAAAATTGTGAATAAATAGAGAGGTGATTCCACGTTCATTGGAGGAGAAATTAGTGGAATAAGGAAAAAAACACACCGCTACAGGAAAGATGCCATTAAACTGGAAAGTGTACCAAAAAGATGTTCAAACAATACACAGAAAATGCTGGTGGATCGCAGCAGGCCAGGCAACATCCATAGGGAGAAGCGCTGTCGACGTTTCAGGCCGAGACCCTTCGTCAGGACTAACTGAAAGGAGAGACTCCTTTCGACAGCGCTTCTTATAGATGCTGCCTGGCCTGCTGTGTTCCACCAGCATTTTGTGTGTGTTGTTTGAATTTCCAGCATCTGCAGATTTCCTCGTGTTTGCTCCAAAAAGATGTTGCCGGGACTTGAAGAAATTGAGTATAAGGAGAGAATGGACAGGCTAGGACTTTATTCCTTGGAGCAAAAGTGGCTAAGGGGTGATCTTAAAGAGGTGTATAAAACCATAAGAGGAAGGAAAGGGTTAAAGTGCTCAGACTTTTCCCATGGTTGGGGAATCAAGAAGTAAAGGGCATAGATTTAAGATGAGAGGGGGAAAAAAAATCGGACTCTGAGTGGCAACTTTTTCACTCAGTAGGACTGCCATGGGGCAAGCACAAGAACAACACTTATAAAACACTTGGACAGGTACATGGATAGGAAAGGTTTATAGGGTTATGGGTAAACATAGGCAAATGCGACTAGCTTAGATAGGCGTGGATGAGTTGGGCTGAAGGACCTGTTTCTGTGCTGTGTGGCTCAGTGACACCTGCAAAAGAAGTGGCACACAACATCTTATCCCCATTGTGATCTTACTGATTCATCCTGCAGGAGCAATGTTCTCGCTCATTCTCATCTGCAGTTTCAGAAACCCTCAAAGAAAAGCACTGAACTCAAGCTGAAATTCGAGGTCACTTTCTATCTCAGAAAAATGATCTCGTGATCGTTCTAGATTATGAGTGCTAAAATATGGCACACATAATACAACTGCATATAACTGATATTTAATCGTTTTGCAGGATTTGTGCATTGCTGACAAGCCAGTATTTGTTGTCTATAAGCAGATGCCCTTAAGAAAGTCGGATTGAGCTGACTTCGTAAACAACTGCGGGCCTCCTGGTGAAAGTATTTCCACAGCACTGGTTGGTAGAAACTTCCAGATTCTAGTAAGGATGAAGGTTAAACTTTCAATTCCAGGGATGTGTACAACTTGGAGGGGAACATGAAGGTTATGGTCTTCTTCCCAACTACCTGCTGCTCTTGTCGTTCTCGATTGTAGAGGATTTGAGAGATGTCTCATTTAGATGAAGCAAGCAATTGCATTGCACTTTCCAGGTCGTACAGACTGCGGCCACGGACGCAGAGAATGAACGTTTAGGTTGCCCGTCTTTGACTATCCTTGAGAAGGTGATGATGAACAATTGCAGTTCTTCTTCCTCAGTTGTCAGGGAAGCTGTTCCAGGTTTTACACTCAGTGACAGTGAAGAAACAGCTATATCTTTCCAAGTCAGGGTGATGTACAACTTGAAAGGGAACAACTAATCCCTTGTCCTTCATGGCGGTAGAAGTCTCGGGGTTTTGGAGATATTGTTGGAACTGCCTTGATGAGCAACAATATTGTACATACTCACTGGTGGTTAAAGGAGCAAATATTTAGGGGGATGGATGGGGAGCCAATCACTGGGCTACTTTGACTTGAGTGGTACCAGGTTTCTTAAGTGTCATCGGAGCTGTACTCATCCTGGCAAGTGGGGGCTATTCCATCATTTTCTAGACTTGCACCTTCTAGATGGCGGAAAGGATTTGGCATGTCACTCACCACGGGATAATTAAGTTTGGACCTGGGCTTGTGGCCGCAATATTCTTTGGTCTAAGTTTACAGTCAATAGTAATTTCGAGAATATTAATGATAGTTGATTTGGTAATGTTAATGTTATTGATTGGTAAGGGTAGATGGTTACAGACTTATTAGAAAAGGTCAATACCTGCCACAGTTCTAGGCACAACTTTTACTTAATACTTATCAGCCCTTGTCTGAATGTTGTGCGTGTAAGTATTGACTACCTCATTTGTGAATGAGATTTATCATTGTACAATCATTAGCCAATACTCCCACTTCTGATCTTATGAACAAAGGAAGTTCATTGACAATGATGGATAGACCTTGGATACTGCCCTGAGGGACTTCAGTGTTGTCCAGAGATGAGATGATTGAAATTGAGATTAGCTTTATTTGTCACATGTAAATTGAAACATCAAAACATACGGTGAAATGCGTCATTTGTGTCAATTCAAATTAGCAAGGATTGTCCGGGAGCCCACAAGTGTCACCATGGCTCCTGTGCCAACGTAGCAAGCCCACAATTCACTAACTCTTTGAAATGTGGAAGGAAACCAGAGCACCCGAAGGAAACACTTGTAGTCACAAGGAGAATATAGAAGCTCCTTTCAAACATCAACAGGAACTGAACCCCAATTAGTGATTGCTGGCGCTGTAATAGATTAATTGGACAGTAATTAGTCAGATTAGATTTGTCATGCATTTGGCATGGATGAATATCACTAAGTGGAACCGAAACTTCTCTCTAAAAGGGTAACAAACCGGATTGATAATCTTCACTTTTCACCTTTAATGTAGCACCCCAGAGGAGTTTATAACTAAGTAAATATTTTTGAAGACTAATCACAGTTATTGCCTAGGGACAGCAAACAGGACGGTACCACAAACAGCATGGAGATAAGCATGGCATTTAAGGTGGTGTAGAAAAATATTGGAAACACCAGGAAAAACAATCTCTTAATTCTGATTTAATGGGCAAATAGTACAATATCTCATCTAAATGTCAGCACCTCTAACTAAAACATCAGTGTACTTTTTCTGCTTAATGCAGAGTATATATATAAACCTCAACCTGTGCATCAGGAAACAAGAGTGAAACCAACTGACACATGGATTGTGATAGAAAAAAATAGCATTCTTCTGGGAACAAAGCCTGGGAATAAAACAAATTACACTATTCCAAGTATGTTTTTATTAAAGCTACAAATGTATAAAAAAACATTTAGTAAATGTGAATGGTTGTATGTCTAATTATTATTTAGTCCAAGTATCCCTCAGTTAAGGAACAGTTACCTTTTTTCTCTCTGTATAAATGCACTTTGCTTCAGCACTTGCTTTTTTGCTATTGCTGGCGTCCTTTTGGTATTGGAAATTGCCTGCTCTGGTTACATCAATTTTTGACATCGTTGCTTAAATTGATAAGATCTGTGCTACCAGTAAAAGGATGACAAAGTTGTGCAATGTGCCCTAACATAGCTTCACAATGTTCCAGAGGCTCCAAACGCCACCCTCCCCCCACCACCACGAATTTATGCATCATGTGCCAAGATGACATTATGCCTGGGTTTCTCAAGATTCCCAGCATCAACAATCCCAGTTCACTGTGTGCCTGAATTCCGGCCATTACTTTTTTTCCTTGAATTGCTTCTGGTGATTTTGTACTCAGCACAATCAATTGTAATCATGTTTTAAATTCAACTTTAATCATATTTTTGATTCAGTGTTAAAGACGCACGTTTCTGGCATGCAGCCAAAAGCCTTTCAGGGATTCACGGCACATGTGATGATAATAAACCAATATCAATACTAATGTCTCTACTTCTGGAGTACTTTATTTACATACTGAAAGGCGTATTACGAGCGGCAACATATAGACTTCAAATGCTGAAATCCGAAGTGGCGAACAATCTGACCCCGCTGAGTTCCTGCAACAGATTATTTGTTGCTGTTTCCAATGGAAGGCGGGTCTTTTGTCTCAAAGGTAGGCAATCAAGCCAGGCTTTTCCCAGCGACAGTGATGTGGTAGCGTGTGACTCGAACAGTTAAAAAACAGCCTGGGGTTTGGATAGGTGGTGTCGGGTGCCCAACCCCCTGGCGCCAGGTGATTGCTGCTGCCCAACACGCAGTGATTGACAGCGGAGCAGTTTCCACGGGCGCTCTTATTGGACCCGTTCGGTTTGAGACTCGGAACTGCGGAACCCGGCATCGATCAGGTCAGGACTGCTAATGGCGACAGCCACCTCGGCGTCCGTCGGCACCCGTGCGGTGGCCAGAGCAGGCCGCTTCCTCTCTTCCAAACGAGTCTCCTCCTGCGGGCCGGGGCTCCGCCAGCTAAGCGCAGTGAAAGTCGGCCGGCACTGCAAGTTGCGAAGCGCTCCCATGCAAGAGGTGGATCGTACTGTGCCGTTGGTGAGCCACCACCAGATCGCTCGCTCCCTGGTCTACAAAGACGTGAGAATGTTTCTGAACGAGATCGGCGCCGATCCCAGGGAAGCGCGGTATTGGCTCACTCAGTTCCAGAACGCAGGCACCAGCAACAAACTCTTCGCCGTGATTGAAGTAAGTAACTGGTGTCCAGGAACAGCAGAGTCCCAGGTTGCCCTGGACTCGGGGCAATGACCGCAGTTACTTGTTACTTTCAAGTTTTGCCTTCAGTTTACAGGATGCTTTTGGAAAATTGTGATTTTAGCATCTACAGCCTCTTGAGTCCCAAGGAAATTGTGGAATTTGCTTCACTGTTTGCAAATAAGGACATCTAGTTTGCAAAACATCAAACCCAAAATTACTTGTAGTCATGACCATGCAGCCAAAATAATCACTGGCTTGCCTCCATTTTTCTTTGTTTTTAAAATATTAGTATTGTTTAATTGCGCTTGTTCTCATTTATTACCAGCATCCCGAATTAACGCGCAACCTATTCAACTTTGAGCAGGACCGGGTAAGGGAGAGAGAGGAGAGGAGCGAATGTCGACAGCGATTCTAAATCTTGGATCGGTTTGAGAAAACCAGTAGACTTAGATCTTTCTCTCCTCCGTTTCCTGTTGAACAGGGACCTGTCAAGTGATAGACATGGGGTGGGCGATGCTGGTCAGGTGTGAGATGTTAGTAGAGGTGGGCGGAAGAAGGTGATTAGAAATAAAAATGTGCGCTACGTGGCGGATTATTGGAAGAATCACAATTGGGCGCACTACAGTACAGACAAACTGGATCCAGTCAGCTGACTGCCTAATATTCAGCGCTATTGCATTCAGTGAAAAGAATCAGACTAGGAGAATTCTGATTCGGACAAATCTCGTCACACGCAGAAAGTTCATGTCTGTAAGGTTTACAGTGATACTTCCCAAAGTTCAAAGTAAATGTACTATATAAGTACATATATGACAACATATCAATACACACAGAATACTGGAGGGACTCTGCAGGCCAGGCAGCATCTGTGGGAAAGAGTAAACAGTCGAGGTTTCTGGCAGAGACCCTTCTGATGTAGAGTTCTGAATCAGGACTGACATCCTGATGAAGGGTGCTGCCCAAAAGGTGGACCTTTCACTCCTTTCCATAGATGCTGCCTGGCCTGCTGAGTTCCTCCAGCATTTTGGGTGTGTTGCTTTAGATTGCCAGCATCTGCAGATTTTCACGTTTATGGTATGTCACTATATGCTACCCAGAGATCCATTTTCTTGCAGGCATTCGCAGTAAATACAAAGAAACACAACAGAGTCAATGAATGACCACACACAACATAGACAAACAACCGATGTGTAAAAAAAAACTGTAAATATGAAAAGAGGGAAAAAGTAATAATAAACAGATTTGCAATAAATATTGAGAACATGAGATGGAGAGCCTTGCAATTAAGTCCATAGGTTGTGGAAGCTGTTCAGTGTAGGGGGTAAGTGAAGTTGAGTGGTGGAATCAACTTGCTGTAGTCAATCACAATCTTTGGAGTAAAGTGTCCCACTTGGCTGGCTTTTACAGTCTAATCTTACATAATCCACATACAAAGTATAGTTAAATGGAATAAAATCATGGAGTAAACATTTCCAAGTGAAAATGAAACCTTGACAGTTGCAAAACTGGTCTGGGCACTTCTGAAAAAGAATCAGGGAAGTTTGTTGTTTTGCAGCAGCAGTACAGTACAAAAACATGATATTACAATAAATTATTAAATAAGTAGTGTAAAATCAAAGTTCAAAGTAAATTTATTATCAAAATACATATATGCCACCATATACAACCCTGAGATTCATTTTCTTGTGGGCACAATCAATAAATCCAATAACTAATTGGATCAGTGAAAGACCACACCCATAGACCACTCACCATAACCAGTGTGCAAAAGACAACAAACTGTGCAAATACAAAAAGAGGGAAAAACACAAAGTAATAATAATTAAAAACAAATAAGCAATAAATATTGAGAACATGAGATGCAGAGCCCTTGAAAGTGAGTCCATGTGTTGTAGGAACAGTTCAGTGATGGGGCATGAAGTTGAGTGAAGTCATCCCCTCTGGTTAAAAAGCCTGATGGTTGAAGGGTAATAACTGTCCTTGAACCTATGGACTAAGCATGCATCCTTGAGGTAAGCCTGTGTTGATCATCAATGAGGAGACGTTATCACTGATCCTCACTGACTGTGGTCTCCCAATAAGGAAATTAGGGATCCATCTGCAGAGGGCCATTTACAAAGGCCCAGGTTCCATGTTAGAATACCAGACTTTATTGTATCTCCCTTGTGTAATGTTCTTTTCTGTCTACACTGATGTACATTAGAATTGAAAGCTGCAAACTGTGACCATTGTGAAACAGTTTAATATGTAGTAACACATCATGATAGTTCCCAAGCTTTAAAAGAACATGCGGGATATTTAAAGTCTTGGCTGGTCAATTTTGGAATTAACTGCAAATTGCTTAAATAACTTCTCAAATCTACAAGATGCGCTACAGCCAATAGGAAGTTGGTCTCCAGCCAACTTTCTAATTGCATTGGTATCTCAGTAGTGACACTGATTTTGGTAGTTGTTCTTTTGAAGGATTGTGTGTCCATGACTATGCACTCAGAGTGGGTTAAGAATCTTGGCAAGAGTCAGTGACATACCTATCTGTAGAAGAATTTAACCAGAGTCTTTAAAGATCCTACTTTGACTTTAAAGAGCCATATATTGGCTCAGATTTGCCAATGCTGTCATCTTTGAGATATGTCACATTCTGCAGGAGGACAGCAGGATCTGACACCCTCATTACGGTGGTCAAGTTCATACTGAATTTTAACTTCCTCACCAATTGTCAATAGACAGTAGGTGCAGGAGTAGGCCATTTGGCCCTTCGTGCCAGCACTGCCATTCACTGTGATCATGGCTGATCATCCACAATCAGTACCCTGTTCCTGCCCTCTCCACATATCTCTTGACTCCTCTATCTTTAAGAGCTCTATCTAACTCTTTCTTGAAAGCATCCAGAGAATTGACCTCCACTGCCTTCTGAGGCAGAGCATTCCACAGATCCACAACTCTCTGGGTGAAAAGACTTTCCTCAACTCCATTCTAAATGGCCTACCCCTTATTCTTAAACTGTGGCCTCTGGTTCTGGACTCTCCCAACATTGGGAACATGTTTCCTGCCTCTAGCATGTCCAATCACTTAATAATCTTAAATGTTTCAATCAGATCCCCTCTCATCCTTCTAAATTCCAGTGTATACAAGCCCAGTCGCTCCAATCTTTCAACATATGACAGTCCCGCCATCCCGGGAATTAACCTCGTGAACCTACACTGTGCTCTCCCAATAGCAAGAATGTCCTTCCTCAAATTTGGAGACCAAAACTGCACACAATACTCCAGGTGTGGTCTCACCAGGGCCCTGTACATCTGCAGAAGGGCCTCTTTGCTCCTATGCTCAACTCCCCTTGTTATGAAGGCCAACATGCCATTAGCTTTCTTCACTGCCTGCTGTACCTGTATGCTTACTTTCAGTGACTGATGAACAAGGACACCTAGATCTCATTGTACTTCCCCTTTTCCTAACTTGACTCAATTTAGATAGTAATCTGCCTTCCTGTTCTTGCCACCAAAGTGGATAACCTCACATTTATCCACATTAAACTGCATCTGCCCAGTCACCCAACCTGTCCAAGTCACCCTGCATTCTCCTAACATCCTCCTCATATTTCACACTACTACCCAGCTTTGTGTCATCTGCAAATTTGCTAATGTTACTTTTAATCCCTTCATCTAAATCATTAATGTATATTGTAAATAGCTGTCATCCCAGCACTGAGCCTTGCGGTACCCCACTAGTCACTGCCTGCAATTCTGGAAAGGGCCCGTTAATAACCTATTCTTTGTTTCCTGTCTGCCAACCACTTTTCTATCCATGTTAGTACCCTATCCCCAGTACCATGTGCTCTAATTTTGCCCACTAATCTCCTATGTGGGACCTTATCAAAGGCTTTCTGAAAGTCCAGGTACACTACATCCACTGGCTCTCCCTGGTCCATTTTCATAGTTACATCCTCAAAAAAATTCCAGAAGATTAGTCAAGCATGATTTCTCCTTCATAAATCCATGCTGACTTGGACCGATCCTGTTACTGCTATCCAAATGTGCCGATATTTCATCTTTTATAATTGACTCCAGCATCTTCCCCACCACTGATGTCAGGCTAACTGGTCTATAATTCCCTGTTTTCTCTCTCCCTCCTTTCTTAAAAAGTGGGATAACATTAGCTACCCTCCAATCCTCAGGAACTGATCCTGAATCTATAGAACATTGGAAAATGGTTACCAATGCATCCACAATTTCTCGAGCCACCTCCTTAAGTACCCTGGGATGCAGACCATCAGGCCCTGGGGATTTATCAGCCTTCAGTCCCATCAGTCTACCCAACACCATTTTCTGCTTAATGTGAATTTCCTTCAGTTCCTCTGTTACCCTAGGTCCTCTGGCCACTATTACATCTGGGAGATTGTTTGTGTCTTCCCTAGTGAATTGTCATTTTTCCCTATTTGCTTCTCAGCACAATATCAGAGGTCATCCAGGTGTTGTAATCATGCAGAAATTATTTAATCTACTTTCATTCTAGTGAAGAATAGGTGGCACCCTGTGCACTAGCCTTTGCTATGGTGGCCGGCTTCTCACAATGTTGACTGCATGGACTTTTTCATCAAAAGAGAAAGTTTTCTCCATTCTCATGCTTGTGAATGATGAGGAAAATTTCCTCACAATGGTAGAACACATGACTCCATCTTGTTGGAAACTGGTTGGCTGGACATTTCTATCAGCAAGCATGGTTTACATGGCTGGATCGTGGTAGACAAAGGTAGGAGCGATAAACAGCATTGATTTCCAGAAAAGAAGAATGCATTGCCTGCATCAGTTCAGAACATCTCACAGTCCACTGCACATCGTTGCAACAACTTCATTGTCACATGCTAAATGCTGTACCATCTTCCAAACTGATGACAACAGCCATGTTAGAGGAAGAGCAACCACTTATGGAGTATTATGAGCAGTTTTGGGCCCCTTATCTATGAAGGGATGTGCTAGTTTGGAGTGGGTTCAGAGGAGGTTTACAAGAATGATCCGGGAATTAAACTGTTAATGTATGAGGAATGTTTGATGGCCCTGGGTCTCTACTCACTCGAGTTTAGAAGAATGGGGGGAGGGGATCTCATTGAAACCTATCGAAAATCAAAAGGCCTAGATAGAGTGGATGTGGAGAGGGTGTTTCCAATAGTGGATGAGTCTAGGACCAGAGGGCACAGCTCCAGAATAGAAGGACACCCCTTTAGAACAGAAATGAGGAGGAATATCATTAGACAGAGGTGGGGTGGATCTGCCGCTGGTGATTTTGGAGACCAAGTCACTAGGTATATTTAAATCAGAGGTTGATAAGTTCATGATTAGTAAGGGCATTGAAGAAGGGAAGTCAGGAGACTGGGGTTGAGAGGAAAATAAGTCAGGCATGATTGAATTGCAATAGACAAATGGCCTACTTCTGCAACTATGTCTTATGTTCTTAAGAAGACCAGGAGCTTAAGGGCCATGAAGAGCAGTGGGAACAAGAACAATCTCTTGACTAAGCAGGAGAGGGAAGCATCAGCACAGCCTACAAAAGACCGTTTGTCAGAGAGATAATTCCTCAGAAGATGCTGCAAATCGCAGTCCCCAGTGGAAGTGAACCTCCCCACCCCTTCAGTTGTTATTTCCAGTAGTCAGCATCAGACCCAGGAGACAGATTAAAATCCCTTTCATCCGACTGCTCCAATTATAATACATGAATGGATTAATTCCTGTTCTACTTAAATAGCTGTTGCAACATTTTTCCATTTCTGTCTTCTCATTTAAAGAACTCAGACTCCACATAAAATGCATTATCACTGCAAATATTCATACGGCTATGGAAATCACTCCCAAATATCACAAAAGAACATCACATTTCTTCTAAGATTGTGGGGATTCACATGCATGGTAGAGACCACTCCCTCGAGGGCCATCTTATAATGGGTCTCCAGCACTTTTCAGCATAAAGGGAAGCATAACTGACTGTTTATGATTATCTCAAAATCAATTTTGCAGCTCACTCTAGAATTTGGTTTGATGCATTATTTTGGAGTTTCTGCACAGTCATTAATTTGTATAATTCGCTTCAGTTGACGGGGCACAAACTCATAGATTTACTTCTTTTGTGCTAACTACCACCCGTCACATAATGCATTATGCAATTTGCTTAACTTATCAGACAACAACAGAGGAAAAGAAAACCTTAAAAATCAACCGATATGCAGTAGTAACACAATTTACAGTAAGTTTTGTATGCATAAGAAAATACGCATTCTTTAGAATAGTACAAGACCATAAGACATAGGATCAGAATTAGGTCATTTGGCCCATTAAGTCTGCTGCACCATTTGATCGTAGCTGATTTATCATCCTTCTCAACCCCATTCTCCTGCCTCCTCCCTGTAACAAGGTAATTGAAATGTAAGGAACACTGAGCTATACACAACTATTAACATCATCCCAAAACTAAAGTTATTTGCTCTAGAATGTCTTTTTCTCATAACGTTAAATTTTTCTGTCCATAATCACAGTCCGAGTTAATGGCTTGTTCTTTACTGACAGAAACAGTTATTGATAGTCACACTATTATACTCCACTTTGCAAGCTTATACAGACATTCCCCAGAGTCAGAGACTGAGGCAACTGGAGACTGCGTGATGTAATGGAAGGATCTGGGCAGGCGTGAACAAGTCTTGTCCTGACTACTTTGAAAGCCAGCAACATTTTGCCTTAGCACAAAATGTTCCATGTCTCTGAATGTCTCTTTAAACACTAACTAAAATGATACACCATATAGTGCTATGATTCCTCTTCAGAAGAATGGACTCCCTGATACTGTACAGGCTTCAGTCTGTGAGATCAGACCGCAGATTTCCCAGCGTAAATTATTGGTGAGTTCAGCATTGGAGTGCTATTGGGAAATGGTTGACAGAGTTTAGCCAGTAAATTGGGAAATTCTGCATCTTGGCAGGATTGTCAAACATAGGCTGATAAATACAGTGGATTCCGGTTACTTGGGCCATCAATTAATTAAGGCAGCTTTTTTTTTGGTGGTGGGGGGGGAGACAACTCTTAAAGAAAAAAAACTAAATCTAGAAAATAGCCGGGATCCCTTTGGGGCAGTGTGATGCTTAATTTGGGCAAGAGACTGCTGCCGAATAGTCTCTAAATAGCGTCAGTCACGTGCACTTCTTGCGTGGCTGATAGACGCTACACCATGTTTAGAGCAATCAGTTTTTAAATAATGTCAGTTGTGTGTGTTTGTGTTCAAAAAGCAGTGATAAATAAGCAAGACAATTCAGAACTCTTTTGCTCACAGCGGTTTCAAGCATTCAGGTTTAGAGTTCCCAGAAACAGCCAGGAGTAAAAATGAAACAATTTCACTGCTTCAACAAGTTTGGAAGGCGTCAGCAATCACCTGGAATGTTCCAATGAAAATGAAGATGTGAGTGATGCACCTGTCTTAAGCATTGGCAGTCCATTACCTGCACTAGGTGCTGTGCTGATTTTACTGATATACAGTTAATCTTGACAGGTGAATTCCTCCATCACTAACTATTAGGATCTAATATACAGTTTTATAGTACAGTAGAGATATTGGCCATTTTCTAATTTGTTCAGTATTTCATTTAATACATAAATTGTTACTCAGTTAAACATTGGTTTGCCTTTTTAAAGGCAATACGAGTGAATCTGCAGATGCTGGAGATAAATAAAAACACAAAATGGATGAAGGGTTTCGGCCTGAAACGTCGTCACTACCTCCTCCCATAGATGCTGTCTGGCCTGCTGAGTTCTGTCAGCATTTTGTGTTTTTGTTTGCCTTTTTAATTGTTTCCATGAAACTTCAGCTAATTGGGGCAGCTGCTGGTTTATCGTCGCTGACATTAGTTGTTGGTTTGTGGCAGCAGTATAGTGCAGGCATAACATTACTATAGGTTACACAAAAAAATCAATATTTTAATGGAGGATTAGTTAGGTAGTTTTCTTGGGTTCATGGACTGTTCTGAAATCAGATGGCAGAGGGGAAGAAGCTGTTCCTGAAGCATTGAGGGTGTGTCTCAGGCTCCAGTATCTCCTCCCTGATGATCTTCTCCTCCTGATTAATTTATCATTGGTTGCTGGTTCATTATTGGATGAGGGTGTCTCCATGATATAATCATGTGAAGATTGCACCAGCAATATGGCAAGAAGAGTATATGTTGACATCTTCAGTAAGAATTTCAGGCAAGGATTCAGAAAGTACTTACCAAACAAACTTCTGAGTATTAACTTACAGATTTGCAGAATATCGCAAGCATGCAAAGGGTCTGATAATTTAAAAACCAGTCATTGTCATGTGCCAAAATAGCTCATGGATTTGTGGTAGAACAGAGGAGGATATTCAGCCTGTCATTCATGCTTGCTCTGGCAGAAGTTCGCAGCATGTTTACTTCACCTCCTCTCTCACATGCACATCAACTCCCCTTTGATTTTGCTGTTTACTGATACTAATGAGTAACTTACAGTGACCAATTAACCTATGAGTATGTCCTTGAGTTATGGGAGAAACCAGAGCACTTGGAGGAAGCCCATGTGGTCACAAGGAGAATATACAAACTCCACACAGACAGCGTCTTTGAACCTGAGACCCAGAAACTGTGAGAGAGCTACACTAACTGCACTGTGCCACCCAAACCTGATAATAAAACTCGACAGGAAACTCCAAACTTGTTGCTCTTCATAAATGTAGAATCCAATCTGACACCATCTCTTCAGAAAGAAAAATGTAATTATCATTGCATTTAATTAATACATTTTGCATAACAGCTCAGTAAGATTGAATTAAAAATATTGTTATAGCTTGTATAAACCAGATTCAAAAGATTTTAAATGTTTGATCACAACTGAGAAGTATTGAGAAAATAACCGCACAACACTGAAAACTGATAAAAAGTGAACTTTTTGCAGATATTCTGCAAAGGCAATCAACATATAGATAACCAGCAATGGTATCTGTGCTAGCTATAATTACCTAATTACTGACTGCAGAGTAAGTTACCAAATATCTGGGAAGAGTTCATAATGAATGCTGATAGACATGTGAGGGGGGAATAAGAAGCCAACAGATAGTAGGGGATTGGGACTAATGGACTTGCTCTGCCAGAGTAGATCTGATGAGCTGAATGTTCTTTGTTGTAATAATGGAACCATAAACCTGATAGACAAATCTGTGCAGTAACAATCGTGACATAGCCAAACTACTGCCTTGAAATTCATTCCTGGGAAAGAATATATGTATAAAGCCCATATCCTTCACATGGCCTTCCCATAAACAGAAAACATTGAGCCAGTCATACATTTCAAAAGTACATTTGTGGACCCACAATAGATAATCGCACTAGAACTGCTAGCTGTTCAGAGCAATGCACCAAAGGATATCCACAGTTAAAAGTGATAGATTTTTCATATGCTTGTTGTTTATGTCCTACAAAAACAGTTGCCTATCTTAAATCTTTATTTGTAGCTTCCTAAGTAACGGACATATCCAATCAAAAGTAGTACTGTGCTGGAAATGTCAATTACAGAAACGAGTTTCAGTTTGTTGCATTGATAGATTTATGCTTTAACATAAATGCTGACATAAGGGGGAATAGAAATAACAACACATGCTACATTTGATGAGTTACTATTTTGGCTTGAAGGTTAATGTTCAGTTTTACTTTGATCTGCATTTGGGCTGGGCATAAATTATGATAGAGTGTATATCAGACATAATCTCCATTTGTGCTTCTATTAATTAAATGAAACAGGTTAGAGCAGAAAATTGGATGAGGCCACACTGTTGCTCAGTAATGTACTGGAGCATCTGCCACACCTCAAACCATGGTATTTGTGCCTCTGGATCAGAGATTACAAACTCAATCCCCACTCTTAAGGAACTGAGCAGAAAGTCTAATGCAATACTGACATAGCTGCATCATCAGAGGCACCGACCTTTGGTTGAGACATTAAATCAAGACTCGTCTTCAGCTGGATGTAAAAGATCCCACAGACATTTTGAGCAAGGAATATTCCTGACATACTGGTTGATATTTATCCCTGCAGTGACATTTCAATAGAAAACAAGATTATATGGTTGTTATCTCATTGCTGTTTGTGGGAAATTGGTTGCTGCTTTTCCAAGACTACAGTAGTACCTCAGAAGAGAGAAAATAGGAAACCAGTAACCATTTGTGGAAAAATTCTGGAACCCATTAATAAGGACATGAAAACAGTACACCTGGAAAATACTCAAAGACTGTGATAACATAGTTTGTCCAATCCAGACCTTTTGAGGGTGAAACTTGCAGAGCAGACAAAAGGGAGATAATGCATATCTGGATTCTCTAAAGAAATTTGATAAGACACATTAATGATTGTTACACAGATCAAGATGCACTAAATTGTGGGTAATACTAACACAGAGAATCAGTTAAAGTGCCAAAAATAGTGGGAGGTGTAAAGATCAGTAGAAATACTTTGTCTTATAATCTATATTATTAAGTTAACAAACGGGGCCAAGCACAGTGTATTCAAGTTTGCTGATAGTACAAAGTTGCGTGAAAAAGCAGGCTTTGAGACAGACTGAGTCTGCAAAGGAAGGGACTCTAAGTAGTCAGCTGAATGGCCCATGAAAGAAATCAGGAAATTAGATTATTCATTTGGAAGAAAGAAGAGGAAAGAGATGTTGTTCAGAAGATGTTTGCATTGAAAAGGAATAAAGTGCCCTTGCACACAAAAGATAACGCTAGCATGCAGGTACAGCAACCCGTTAAGAAGTCAAATGGATTTTTGACACCATGATGAGGTTACATAACAACTATCTGGACCTGACCCAGTATTCACATGACTTATGGTTTTAAAAAAAACTCCAAACAGCCAGTGTAAAGAGGAAGCTAAATATGTAGTGAGTTCAGTTTCTGAAAATAGAAGTGCTCCAGACACTATCCAAGAACTGGTCTGTTATATTGGTTAACCTTATCTTTGTATCCATTAGGTGGATGCAGACATCTTTTGCTCAAAAGAGATGGTGTCCAGTTTGGCATTCGGCTTGGCGTTCCTCCAACGTATGGACATGAAACCTGTTGTCGTTATTGGATTATCTTCTCAGTATGATGAAGAAACTTCAGATCCATTTGTAGAAACAAAATCTTTATTACTCAGGAATTGCAGGATCCTAACTGATGCTCTGCACAAGAATTCAGCTGTTACTATGCCATTTTTTAATGGCGGGGCATTGTTACAAGCAGAAAAGCCTTCGTCTTCTAATAGGTACAGGTGTTTTATGAAAGAGCTAAATTCAAAAATATCTGTGATTTGTCTAAGAAAGACTGTATACACAACAAAGAAATGTCAAACCCAAGTGGTCATGACTCACTGTGAAGTCCTTAGCATATAACACGAAATTGAAAAGTGAAAAAAGCACAAGATGCACTCAGTGGCTATTTATCACCTTCTGTACCTAACAAAGTGGCCACTGAGTGTGTATGTGGTCTACTGCTGCAGTCCATTCACTTCAAGGTTCAATATGCTGTGTGTTCAGAGATGATCTTCTGCACATCACTGTTGTTAACACATGATTATTTAAGTTACTGTCACTGTCCTGTCAGCTATTCTCCTCTGGCCTCTCCCATTTTCATCCTCAGAACTACCGGTCACTGGACATTTTTGTTTTATTTTTCATACCATTCTGTAAACTATAGAGACTACTGAGCAGTTTTTGAGATATTCAAACCACCCCGTCTGGCACCAACAATCATGCCACAGTCAAAGTCACTTAGATCACATTCCTTCCTTCCATCCCCCCCCCCACCTTTCTAATGTTAAGTCTGAACAACAACTGAACCTCTTGACTACCTCTGCTTGCTTTTACACATTGAGTCGCTACCACATGATTAGATTTTTGAATTAACAAGCAGGTGTATCCAATAGAGTGGCTAATAAGAAATGAATTTGGTTCTATTACTTCCAGTTGTGCAGAGTGTATACTGTATATAGTTCCTACTGGTCTACCTTAGTGATCTTAGAAAAGAAGAGGTACCAAGAAGTAGTTCTTCTTTACACCATTCCCAGCCCTACCACCAACCTCAATAGGGAAAGAATGGTTGCCCTTTCCACAGAACCACGTACAGTCTATTTCTACAGTGCCTCTCAATGATCGCAGGTAAACTTTTATCAGTGGTAAGCACTGAGCTATTACAGCTGAGCTCCAAAGCGTCTGGCCTACATTTTGATTGGTATTTTTTATTCCTTGCTAAGGAACTAATTATTGGATGAGATTAAACACAGGCATCTTCTGGAAGATGGAACGAGGCATTGCCTCCACATGGCTTCCCATGCACCAAACCCTCCACCAAAGCTGCAACAATCAGGGACAGTGAGCAGACTTCCTCATAGTCAGTGAGGCCGACGAGTGGCAGCTCTTGCTATGCCTTTCACTCGTCCGTAAGACTGTTTCTGTTATCCTTTCCTATACATAGAACGGTACAGCACACTACAGGCCCTTAAGACCACAATGTTGTGCCAACCTTTTAACTTATTCAAAAATCAATCTAATCTTTCTATCCTACATAGCCCATTTTTCTTACATCCATGTGTCACTCTAAGAGTCTCTTAAATGCCCCTAATGTATCCTCCTCAACCAACACTCTGAAGAAACCTACATCTGACACCCGCCCCCCCCCCCCCCCCAAACTTTCCTCTACTCATCTGAAAAGGATGTCTTCTGGTATTAGCCATTGCTGCCCTGGGGAAAAGGTGCTAGCTATGTCTATGCCTCATTCTTATCCTCCTTCATTCCAAAGAGAAAAGCCTGAGCTCACTCAAACTTTCCTCATCTGTTCTCTAACCTATATCTTCTCTGCACCCTCTCTAAAGCAAAACTATCCTCCTGTAATAAGTTGACAAGAACATTTTGTTCATTTCCAGCTTAAAGTCTAGGTTACAAACATTCTCAGGAATGGAATCCTGTCATAACCTGAGGACTGCTTGAAATTAAAGGTGATTTTCAGTTAGTGACCATGTCAGCATCTTTTCCCCCTGTCAGTATAAATATGCCACTGTATTCATCTTAGTAAATAAAAAAAAAGTTTCTTTGATGATTTGATTGCCATATTATACACCAAGGCCCCCATGGATTGACTGTGATTTCTTTTGCAGTTTTGGGAACGTAGTTTCAGTTGAAGAAGACCTATTAAACTGGAGTCTGGAATCAGGTCACATTCCTATAATCAGCTCCATAGGAGAAACCTCTGATGGACAACTGGTGTTTTTAAATTCCTTGGGTGTCACGGCACATATTGCAAAGATAATGCAGCCTCTGAAAGTGATGTTTCTGAACAACTCAGGAGGTATTCAGGACAGTAGTCAAAAGGTGAGTAAAGTTTTTCTTTGTGCAATGCATAAATTTGTAACATATTCTATAAAGGACAGATGATAAGTTGACGTATCATCGAGTGAAGAATGTAAATATCTTTTGGTCCCAAAAAAAGCAGTTGATATCTTTTTTTAAACAATTAAGAAGTAGTTTTGGACTTGATTTGACGTGGTATCTCTTCCACCTTTGACCTTCTCTCATTTCCCAATCTCGTCAGTTCATCTGACATCAGTTTGACCCCTTTACACTCTGTTGCTCTGTTCCTCTGTCATCCATTGATGAGCAGAAAGGTCTTTTACATCCTTTTCTGCCTTCTTAGCTGTAATAATGCTGTACCCAAAGTCAGTTAAAGGGTGGGGTGCTGAACAGATGATATTTTCTGACCTTGAATGTCATGCTAACAAAGGTTCATCCTCCATCTTCCACCTTGAAACCCCAATATTGTAAGATCTTACTAAGGAGAGAACAATATGGCAGGTAAGATGGAAAAGACACACAGAAAACGTGAAAATAATGGATGTTTAGAGCAAGTAATAAGATCACAAGTCACATGCTTAGGAGAATAAAACAAAAGAGGATTCATTGGCTAAGAATTTAAATACCAGAACTGCTGTTCAAAGTATTTGGTAAGTTTTGGTTCAGGAAATCAACAGAAACTCCTTCGCAGATCAAGGACGCGTGGCCTGTTTCTTTAAACCTTTTCTAGCTTCCATGTTGGTATTACAAGATAATAAGTGAAAGCTGAAATAGAGGAAACACTGTTCAATTTTTATTTTCTTCAACACTACTGACTACTGAGCCAATCAGAAGGAGATCCTTTGAATTCCAGGATCGGGATTACAGTTGGATTTTGCCAAGTTAACCTTGCAAGAAGTTTCAAATAATAATCCAGGACTATACTAATTTGATATTTGCTTCTAGTAGGAATTATTGTAACATTAGTTCTAACAGTAAGAACAGAAATCCCAAATGATTTTCCCTGACTGAACTATGAAACATGCCCTTGGATTTCTACCCTGATGTGGCTCTGTTTTTGTTAATGTGGGTAGAGTACACCTTCAAGTTAACATTGAAATGAAGGAATTTGAGATGTTAAATTATGTTCAATGTTTTGGATTTCCTTTTTTCCATAATTTTAGTGGAAGAGTGAGAACATATATTTTAAGCTAAAATGAGAATAGGAATCTGATAAACACATTATGCTCCCACAATCTTACAGCCCGAGAGTCATCTCATTAAAAACTGTTACCTTTCGGGAATGGAACTTTTTCTTTAGGATGTTTTCCAGCCAGTCTTTCTGCATTGGATTGACAGTGGTTATAGAACCCAGTCACTCACATAACCACTTCTAAGGTAAAGCCCTTTCCACTACTTAGTGTTACTCTGTACAAAAATTTAAGGTTGGCAAACAAGCAAATAATACGTGGAAGTTGCAACACAGAGACAAACCATGTCTGTGTTGACCTTCCAAGTGAGCAATTAGTTCTAATCCTTATTACCCAACTTGTTCCCTAACTTCTTTGGGGCTTTCATCATATTTATATATCTGGTTCAAACTTGCACATTGACAAGTCCCTGGCTCAATTCCTGATCCTGAAAACGAATTTCACGGCTGCACAACTTGCCGTTTAATTACCTTTATGCTGTCTACGGTTCCAAAACAAGAGAGTGATTGCTAGGATAATCTCCATGACCTTGGTTGCTCTAAGTGGATCTAGAACTGATGCAGTCACTGAACAATTAGGAATGTGTTGAGGCAAATTCTCAAAAGGCTGTGGATAAATTTTGGGCATCAGAGGAATAGCAGGATGTGGGGATTGGTTGGAAAAGTGAGCAATGAAAGCGGAGCAGCTTTGTTAAACTGAAGAGCCTACTTCTACTGTAGTTCTTGTATTCCTTAACCTCTTGCGTTTCATTTTGTATCTGTGTCCCTTCATTCATTACTGGAAACAATTTGCCCATCATTTCAGAATCCTTAAACACGCTTAATTTTTGGTCTCATAGTCTTATGTCATTCAAAAAAATGTGGCCTTCTGATACATTTATTGTGCCCTCTTCAGTTTCAGTATTCTTTCTATAAAGTGCAGTAACCAAGTGACCAACTTCTTTTTAAGGCTCATCGTGTACTTCTTGGCCATTCCACACCCTTTACAATGGAGCCTAAAATTGGATTTTATTTGTAAATAACCTCAGATATCTGAACACAGTTATTTGTGTTTTTTTTTCAATATTCCTGCTCTGTGCTTAACTTTCATTTGGAATTAGAGTATAACTAATGTTACACAATGAATTTTTGATGATTGGATTGCATGCTGTTTCACTATCTAATCATGTCCTGTTATAGCTTCCGTTTACTCCTCCAGAAATATTCTGGTCAAGAAATTGGAGTGTTGTAGAAAATATGCCCTGGAAACAAAAGGCTTGCATAACATATACTAGTTTGTAGTATTCTCCTCATCAAAAAGATTGTTCTGTTGAGCCAGCACCAATTGTGTTGTTTGGTGTTTCAGTTACTGGGCTAATAATTCAGACCTGGAGTAATGAGTTCAGATCTCAGCATCTGGGGAATAAATTAATCTGATTTTTTTAAGCTGGTATCAATAAATGGTGCCCATGAAAATACTGGCAAAAACCTATTGTGTTCACTTATATTCTTAAGAAATGGAAATCCAGCCAAACTTTCCCAATTTAGCCCTCATATGACTGCAAATCCACAGCAATACGGTTGATTTTTAACTGTCCTGTGAAATGTTCAAGCAGGCCACAGCCTGTACAAGATCTCCATCTTCACCACATGAAGTATAATGGTTGAGGAAGGCATATTCACCAGTTAGGGATGGGAATTAAATGTTGACCTTTCCAGTAAAGTCCAAGAGTTTCATTGCAAATTCAGGAATCTTGCTGTTATGTCAGTGGATACCAGAGTTGAAAGGGGATTGGCGTGTGGTATAGCTCTGCAGCAGGATAGTGAAATTGCTGAGATGCCAACCTGGACAGGCCGGCAGGGGCACAAGTTAGCTGTTTCCTATCAAATTGACAGATTTCTTGGTTCCCATCATCAGTGCCTATGGTCTTAACCATTTGCCAGGTAGCCTCGATTATTGTTACAAATAGTGAAAATCTTGCACACTAAAGCCTACAACAGCTTGAGATCATGCTGACAAGACCCTCCTCTGCTCAGGAACAGCTTTCCAATGGCTTGGCTACAGACCCTGGTGGGGATGAGGCACACCCTCGCAGTCCCATAGGGCAAAGAAAGACAAGCAAGCACACGCCAGCCGGTATATAAGTCACCACTTGATGTTTGAATGCTGCTGTTTTCAGTTATATCTATAAATACTCTGTTTACACTTTCCTTCTACTTTAACAGTAGTGCAAGGATTTCTTCTGTTCAGGGATTTGGGTGGCCAAGTTCAGGAACTGATTCAAACCATTCAGATGAATGTCTTCTCCCTCTGAAGGGAGTGATCACCCTTGTTCTAATTTCGAGTTAAGGTGTTCCCACACCACTGTACCCACTCTTTGGTACAATTTGTCACTAAATTTACAGGCTTTTTGAAGGCTAAAATTATATTCTGTGGGAAATGAAGCTGGACTTAAAGCACTTTGCTCAGGAAGAGTAAAGGAAGCTATACTTTGTAATGAGTTAAACTAGATCTAATGTAGAAATGCTTAATTCTGGCACTGGGTACCACAAAGTTGCAAGTATTCAATTTCAGTGCTGCAAGATTGTCCCATTTTGACAGTTATAGAAACATTATGTATTAATTCATCATATCCTGGTTTCAGTACCTCTGCGAGAATGTGGCCTATTCATTTCCATATCTGGCAAATTGTGCCATTCAGAGTAAGATCAGGTCATTAACTGGGAGATTGGCATCAACCACCCACTCCCAGCATCATGTGTAAAGGTGCCTCCCTGGCATTGCCAGTTTCAGATACTCTTCTGAGGCTGGCCTTCATGAGACAAGGAGACCTCATTGTAATTGTTTTGCAGTTCCGTCGTTGTCAAAGCGCTGCTTCAAGTGCCAATGGGCGTTTTCAGCGTCGAGCAATCTCTCTTGGTACCAGCTGTGTGGAGAGCCTACAGGTATGTTTTGTGGAGTCAGTTGGGGCACGAGTCCATTAAGAAGATGATTGGATGGATATACTCCACTTCTTCCCTGATGGTTTTGCCTCTACTGTCAGCAGTATTGCCAATGCAAAATGGACTTGCCCCTAATGGAAGACTGAGTACAATTATTCACATAAGTGCACTGATTCCATGTCCCACTCAGCAGTAACCTTTCACATAATTTTTGACCATTTTAATATTGTGCTGGCCAATGTTTTGATAACCATGATACCTCCCGTCTTTTACATTAGCACTTATTTTTGTATTTTTTTTCTAAATCATTGAGATCCACAGAGGCAGTTCCTTGGAGGACCAAATCTCAGTTATACCATGAAGGTGAGGCACAGAGTCAAAGTCAGGATGTCCTTTTCTGCCAATCTGGAAGGAAAACGCACAGGGAAACATCCTGTGTCACCACCTTTGCATGGCTTGAGCAGAACCAAAGTTTATCCTCGTACTAAGCAAATTAAATCCACACATCCAAAACAATTCAAAATGCTTTCCAGGTGTCCGTGCAAGTCACCAAAACAATCATCAAGACAATGCAAATATCAAACATTTTAGGTGTTGGTAGAATGTGAGATGATTGAGAGAAGTGCTAAACAATTGTTTTCAGATTTTAACTTATTATTTTCCAGTTACATCTGCTAATCTGCCTGAGCTTCGCACTTTTCCCTTCTGGGAAGAAGCCTCTCCGTATTAAATGCCTTTCAAAATGGTTTAGGGAAACTGCCTTGGGGAAGATCTTCTAATAATACCATTCTCCCTTTGGACACAGGTCTGAGCTGTGTTTACCATCTGCAACAATTAAAGATCTCGAATGCAAGGGTGTGAGAATCTCTAGCATTTCAACCAGTGAGATGTGGAAAAATGAGAAAAGTTGAGATTTCGGAACAGTTTTATGGTAGAGCACATACTACTCTGTATGTGTACTCAGGAAATAAAAAGGAACCAATGACATTTCTCAGATAAAAATGATTTTGATGAAGCTGCAAGTATTAGTGAATTAATTGATTATTAACATTGAGAATAATTATTCAGTTTTTAATGCAAACTATTATTTAATAGTGGATATATATTGGTATCCATGAGACTTTGATGTTTGTTACTTGTGAAGTTTGAACCCTGCTAAATGTGAAACAAACATCATGGCAAGAACTGAAACACACTTGCCACCCGTTTCCAAAGAGGAGCTTTTAGCATGTATCTTTTTTTTAAAATGACTCTTTAGATTTTTTTTTGTTTGTGTCTTCATTTCGGGATTGTTTCATGCAGTTTACATTGATGGGCACACAGTCAGCACTTTGTTGGTGCAAGTTGCTAACAGTTGATGGCAGTAGTCAGTTAGGACATGCAGAATGTGGAAAGTTTTGTAGCATTCAAGCTTGATAACAAGTGGATGTAATGGCAGTGCATTTGGGTAAGGGAGCTTTGTGCATGTAGTGGGCATATTTGAGATATTATGGATATCTTGGATTTTTGAACAGATGGAATATAGTGGATATTATCTAATGTATGTTTTTCAATAATCTGCTGCCTTGTTATCAATGCTTTATTCTCAATGATTTGCATTGTAACCTAATATTAATAATTTTATCTAATTTACTATCATATTTAATATCATTTATTTTGCAATTATTTGTTAACTATTATATAGATTTCCCAGTAATTTATTACCTAATGTACCTATATCTCCCATTTCCCTGCCTTATGTAATGTAGTTTATTTCTCGATAATCTAATGTCTTGTTATTTTACGCAATAATGTGATATTTTTTGTTTTCATGCTCATATGGTCAGCCAGCATTATTGCTGTTTCACATACATCCAACTATTTGTATGCTGTCCTGTTATTATGCAACATTAACAAAGCTTTCTTAAACTACATTATATAATATCTAACAGAAAGGCAAATCACTGATATACATATTTATAATGCTGTTTTCCAATGTAGTTCTACAAATTAAAATGAGCATTTGATTTAGAGAAGTTAAAACAGGCTCTTTTTCCACAGAAACGTAAGCAATGGTGACAGTTGAACATAAATAGTTTAACTTCACATTTAATACCTTACAAAATTTAATGGAGACACGTAAAGAGATTAAATTCTACATAGTTTATTAAATTAGAAAAGGGATGAAGAACTTGCAAACTTCTAGATTTCTCCATTTAACTTTGAAGTTTTCTATATCATTTTAAGCACAATTTGGCCAATAAACACAAGAGATTCTGCAGATGCTAAAAATCCAGAGTAGCACATAAAATGCTGGATGAACTCAGCAGGTCAGGCAGCATCCATGGAGAGGAATAAAGAGCTGATGTTTTGAGTTCTGGCTCCCCTCTTACCCTTTCCCTTCTCTCACCTGCCTATCAGCTCCTCCTAGTGCCCCTCCTCCTTCCCTTTCTCCCATGGTCCATTTCCTCACCTATCAGATTCCTTTTTCATCTATTCACCATTTCCACCTATCACCTCCCAGTTTCTCACTTCATCCCCTGTCCGCCACACACCTACCTTCCCCCTCAGCTGGTTTCACCTGTTAACCTCTCACTTGTACTCCTTCCCCTTCCCCTCCCCCCACCTTCTTATTCTGGTTTCTTCCCCCTTCCGAAACATCAGCTCTTTAATCCTCTCCATAGATGCTGCCTCTCCTGCTGATTTCCTCCAGCATTTTGTCTGTGTTACTGAGCCAACAAATACTGGCACAAGTGGCATACATTGAAATACCCCCAAAGTGACGTTCTGCTTGTCAGGTCATTTATAAAGTGCCTTTCATTTCAGTATCGGTTTGAATTTTTAGCTTTTGTCTACACCAAATATTTCAAAATTGTTTCAGGCAAATAAGTAATCTGCCTCTAACATTCTTCGTAATTGATAGATATATCTATCGTTTCTAAAATTTTGAAAGTGTCCTTGAATATTCCATGAAATTATGTTCTTTGTGATCTTGAACACCTAGCTTTTTCTGAAATTATTCATGTAAATATATTAACAGTAGACAGTACATAATAGCAGTACATGCCTAATGAAAGTGGGATGCATTCATGTTAAAATGCTCCCAGTGTGGTAACATCTGCAAAAATGATTCAATAGCTTTAATAAAAATTGGCACTAACACTAGGCTCATAAGACTCAAAACAACAATCGTGTCGCATTTCTGATTTATTCAAACAACTTACAGGTGCAAAGTAAAGTTCTAAATATTATAGCATAATCATTTGTTCCCTCCTACTTTAACTTCTCGGTACTATGCTCTTTTACATGGTGCAGGTTGTGGGACAGGTCAATCTTCCATCTGACCTAGATCTTCTGTTGAATACAAATTGGATTAGTGATAAAGAGGAACAGAAAGCCAAGGTGATAATGGATCTGCTTAACCACATGCCATCAGAATCTTCTGCTGTCATCACATCGGCCAACACCATACTCACAGAGCTTTTCAGTCACAGAGGTACATTCATATTTAATAGAAAGAGGAAATATTAAAATATAGTAGAATAACAAATGCATGAGATTCTTGCTTACGACTTGCTTGCAGTTAATAGATTCTACATTTATTTCTTATTTACTTACAACATTGTAGGAAACCAGTCAGTGTTTGCTGGCCCTCAGAGCAGTTCCACCTGTCCATACCCCAGTCACACTTCCTTGTAATCTATTCTTGTAAGCCTATCAACTCCCCCTAATTTTGTGCCACCTACCTACAGTAGCAGTAATTTACATTAGAAATGCAAGAAAGTCAGCAGATGCTGGAAATCCAGAGTAACACACAAAACATTGGAGGAACTCAGCGTTTTCAAAATTTCAGTCCTGAAGAAGGGTCTCGGCCTGAAACATTGACTCTACTCTTTTCCATAGATGCTGCCTGACCAGCTGACAAAATTCAGAGCAATACACACAAAATGGTGAAGGAAATCAGCAAGTCAGGCAACATCTATGGAGGGGAATAAGCAGTTGACATTACAGGCCAAGTCCTGATGAAGGGTCTCAGCAATTTCCATTAGCTATTTTAGTTAACATTCTGATTGTTTTCTAATAAATTTGATTATGCAGCTATCTCAACTTTATTGGAGAGTTCAGTTAATAATGTACATTATTTAATATCATTCAAATACAAATAGAATTAGAATGGCAGGAAATAAATTTAAAGTGAGGTTAGACCAGACAGTTTAAAAGAATTTTGTTTAGTCTATATAGATAGTTCTTAAAGTGGCCACTGAACATATGTTTGTGCTCTTCTGCCGCTGCAGCCCATCCACCTCAAGGTTTGACGTGTTGTGCATTCAGAAATGTTCTTCTGCACACCACTGTTGTAACATGAAGTTATTTGGGCTACTGTCACCTTCCTGTCAGCTTGAACCAGTCTGGCCATTCTACTCTGACCTCTCTCATATTAACAAGGCATTTTCACCCACAGAACTGCTGCTCACTGGATGTTTTGTTGATTACACCATTCTCTGTAAATGAAAATTTACATGAAATTTACTGTTGTACATGAAAATCCCAGAAGATCAGCAGTTTCTGAGATAGTCAAACCACCCAGTCTGGCACCGTCATTCCATGGTCAAAGTAACTTAGATCACATTTCATCCCCTTTATGATGTTTGTTCTGAACAACAACTGAACCTCTTGACCATGTCTGCATGCATTTATGCATTGAGTTGCTGCCACTTCATTGGCTGATTAGAAATTTGCATTAAGGAGCAGCTGAACAGGTATACCTAATAAAGTGGCCACAGAGTGTACAATTTAGTGGAAATGAGTTTAACTTCTATCTATCTCAATTTCTAATGGTAACAGAATTTGCATTTAGGTTTATCCACCCTCAGCCAGAAAAAATAGTCCTTACCTAACTCACAAGCCCTCAGTCCCAAATAAAATAAATTACTGAATTATGAAAAGCATAAATATAGTTGAGTTACTCAAGAGTTAAAAGCTTCTGTCCAGGACATGGGAACGAGTGGCCTGATAGGAGAGCATTAAACACAACCATCCTACTGTTCACTGAGCCAAGTCAGACTAAACCATCCCATGGGAAGGATCACATGTACCGAGAGGAGTGGATTAAAGATTCTAATACCACGATAATTTATTGCAAAGCTATCGTGGCTTTGCTATTTTCTAGCATGGGAAAAGAGTTTTGAAGGCCAGTGGTCTGAAAAATAGAGCATAAAATTTCATTATATATTGATCAATATATCTGTTAAATTTCATGGAAAGATTTAATAAGGACCTGTGAGGCAACTTGCACGTGCTATGCAATGAGCTGTCAGAGAAAGTAGCTGAGGTAGGCACAATAATGACATTTAAAAGACAATTGAACAGGTACATGGATAGGAAAGGTTTAGGGGGATACAGGCCAAATGAGCAAATGGGACTGAATTAGATGGACACCTAGATCAGCATGGACAAGTTTCAGTGCAGTGTTACTCTATGACCAATGCATCACAATGGTCCAGATTTGGGTCTGTGGTAAACTCCCTGCACTACCCAAACAGACATGGGTTTCTGAATATGAATGTCCCAACTTGGTTGACAGATTACTGCCAGTGAATGTGTCATTGCGATCCACTGCTGACTCTGTATGGCGTAGTGCAGTTGGGGGTCTTCTGTTCTACCTCTGAAATAAAATGCAATTTTGATTTTCCTTCCTACATTATCACATGATGTAATGACATGCAAGGAAAGTGTAGAAATTAATTAAACCCAAAGAGAAACCATTACAAGTATATTTTTCTTAAAAAGGACCTGGTGTTTAACAACAAAACCACTTATAATTTGGAGTTTCTGTAGGGCTAGCAGTATCTCAGCTGAGTTTATTTGAGGATTTATTAAATCTTTTAACCAGAAAAGAATTTGCATCAGTCATTATGTACATTAGAGTGATAGAGAACCAATTACAAATCTTACAATGTGCTCACTACAGTAACAGAGTGTATAGAAAGGGTCACCAGCTGATAATCCTTTCTGTACCATCTATGCGGGGCCTCACAACCTCTTTTGGTTACAACAATGAATGAGGCCACATGCCTGCACTTTGATTGGAAAGAATATATATAATGGACTTCAACTGAGTCTTGTCAATCTTCCCTAAATATTAGGATGTCTTTGCCGATTACCAAAGTTCCCTGTGAGTGTGCAATTCAGCATCCACCAAAGTCACATTAAGATTGTATAAAATATTCACGATAGTGTAGCGGTTAACATGAGGCTATTACAGCTCAGGGCATTCCAGAGTTCATAGTTCAGTTCTGGTGCTGTTCTGTAAGGGGTCTCTACGTCCTCCCACAATCCAAAGACATACCAGGTAGGTTAATTGGTCATTGTAAATTGTCCTGTGATTAGGTTAGGGTTAATTGGGTTTTTGGGTGGTTGTTGGGCATGACTAGAAGGGCTAACTCCACACTGTGTCACTAAATAAATAAAACTGCCCTGCTGCACTAATGTTAATGGTGTATTCTCCATTCCTTCACAGCTGTTTTAATTCCACAGCAGTGCATAATGCTTGTGCCATCAAAGTTATCAGTTAGACAAGACACATGTTTGGAGACAGAATGACACATGGTTGGAATCCTGCTGCAGGTTTTGACCTGAAACGGCGACGGTTCCTTTCCTCACACATGCTGTTTGACCCAATGCGTTCCTCTTGCAGATTGTTGCTAAAACACATTTAGTTGGCAGGTCATTCGTCATTTCACCAGTACCCTGTGGCCAATGTGTACACATGCAAATACACGGCTCCATTTACTGAGGTGTTTTCAACGTTATCCCTTCCTAAATACACGCAGTCTGTATCATCTGAAGAAATGAGACAGCAGGCACATGGGAACACCTTAGCGGCATGTTCCCCTCCTACAATTCACGCCCTTCTGATTTGGAATGATGTTGCTGCCCCTTCAAGTAGCTGAATCCAAATCCAGGAACATCTTACCTATCTGAATAGTGGGATTACCTTCATCACAAAAACTGCAGCTGCTCAAAAAGGTGGCTCACTGACACTTCCTCAAGAGTAATCAAGGACAGGGCTTAAACCCTGTCAGCACCACCTTCATCAAATGGACTAAAAAAAATATCATTGTCATTCATTGAATGATGCTGAAACTCATCTCAGGAAAAAAATGTGAAACGTTTATCAATTTTAATTGGCTCAGCAAATGTATCTGGTAAACAGATTATGGAAACCCCAGATTCAATCTGTATTCTATGCCAAAATAGATTTTACTGGGTTGGCTGGTAGTTAGAAATTGGAGAAAAAGAATTGTCCAGTGTTTATGTTTGCTGTCTACCAATCTCTGGGAACATACATGGTTCATCTTGTACAGGGACAAGACTGGACTTGTTTTCGGAATAGTGAGTGACCAGAAAGAGTGGTTGCTGTCTGGGCAAGAGTTGCCAATCATGTAACACAAATGTTGAGAAAAATTTTTTAAATGGTAGTTAACTACTTTCCATCGCATCAGAGATGTTGACCCTGAACATTCTTTTTGAATTTGTTTCAGGAGCTGGAACTCTATTCAAAAATGCAGAACCCATCCGCAGATACACAGACCTTGATGAAATAGACACAAACCGTCTAATATCACTAATCAATAAATCATTTGGGAAAGATCTTTATGAAGACTACATTTCAGTAATAAAGCCCAAGCTACATTCTGTTTATTTGTCTGAAGGGTAAGAGTTTTGCCACCAACGGGGTTTTGTGAATTGATTCCTTTCTTATTTCTCTAATTCTATTAGTGAAATGAATGCAACTGGCTTTATTTGACTTTAAAATAATTGGAAAGTGAAAAAACTCATAGGAGATTGATAGTAAATCTGGAGTATTGAGGAAATCCAGGTTGAAACCTATCATGGGCAGAAGAAATCAGAGCCCAGCAACTCCAATATCAAGCACACGATGTGCACTGTGTGATACAGCTCTGATTACATGAACCAAGGAAATGAGTACTTAATTGTTCGTTACATGAAGGTCAAAAAGTTACTTCTGGGTCATCCATGCAAATAGCACCTCAAGCACCAAGCCTTTTAACAAATACCCAGTAACATGCATCAGTGTGCCACACGTTTGGACAGCACCTCCGCTAAAATTAGCTGACCCGCAGATAGCGCAGACTACCTTTGCAGAAGGTGACTTTCACAATGAATATGAGACCTGCGTCAGCAATTTTTTTTAAATTCCAAAAATAGACTTTATTCATAATATAGATGCAAAGGAAGAAACAGAGCAAAAAGGTGATGTTACATTCAATAGTGTAAACTTTTGAAGAAAACAAAATAAACAAACATAGCACCATTACTGCTTACATGGTCCCCTGAGGTAATACTTCCACAATGAACTCTTTGTGCAGTGGCAGAAGGAGCTTATACTGTGGTGCTTCCCCACAGAGACTTCAGTGCATCCCTTAACACATACTTGTGCAGCCTGGGCAGTCAGCAGCATTCCCTGACAGACCAACAACTGTCAGGCAGACCAAAGGGCATCCTTCGTCAAATTGGTTACCTTCCAGCAGCACTTAATATCTGTCTTGGTATGTACTCCTGGGAACAGCATGGAGATCAGAGGGTCCTCTGATACACAGCTGCTGCTGGGCATGAACCCGGACAAGGACCTTTGCATCCGCCTCCACAGTGACTTAGCAAATCCACAGTCTGCAAAGCATTGGGGACCACCTCTTCCCCATTGCAGCTGTCCTGAGGGCTACATACATTGAGGGTGATAAATAACCCCCAAAGCCCATTTCAAGCTCAGACATCCCTACCCAACCCCTTCCCCCAAAGTCATTCAGCCCCATAGCTGGGCCTCGGTAGCCCTTTTACCTCCTTCCAACCGACCTGAGATATCTTGGATCTCATACACAATGGAATTTTCCAGTGCTGGATCCATACTCAGAACACTTGGCAACCTATCACACACTGCCAGTTTAGCATACCCTACCTGCCTGGATCAGCGAATTTGTTAAGCCAAGGTCATTTTATGCAATGCAGTTGGCAGATTTCCCTCAATTTATTTAACATGCCATGTCATTAAGTCAAATACGTTTTCAAGTTTTACACTACACTGCCACGGAGTGCAGTCCCCTACTCACGTGATATTTACACTAATACAATTTCTAGAAGACCATCAATAATTGCTTCCAGCCCCACCTCCACTCCCCACTCCTTCAAATAGCTCAGGCATACTGAGGCCAATCTGCGATAACCCCTTGGTCTTCCCATCTGAGACTAATTGACTCAGTGCAGAGACTGACTTGGAAGGATTCAGTATATTTGATTATTCCCATAACAGACAGGCATAATATCTGCTCGTACACAGCTTTGCAGATATCCTCATAGATCATCTTTTTATGTGGTAGAGAAAATTCTAAAGAGAAAGAAAAATATAATTAATTGTTCCATGGAATACAAAGTGACAGACTTTAAAACAGCCCCAATATTCTTCAAAAAGGCAGAATTAATTGCAAATTGTAGTTTAAAATGTTTAAATGTAATTAGGCATGTTACGCAATTAGTAGATTGATTTGTAGACAAAATCTTGACTGCATTCTTCTAGCATATGGCATGATTTGCTGCAATAAATTATAGTATAAGAATGGGTTTAAATTGCTCATGCATCTATTCTCTATGTTCCCACAGGTACAGTGCTGCTGCAATTATCACCACAGAACCTGTCTTGAATGGGATGCCATATCTTGATAAATTTGTTGTCAGTACAAGTAAACGCGGCCAAGGAACCAGCCTGATGTTATGGGAATGTATTCAACAGGACTTTGAGGCACTTTTTTGGAGATCGAGGACAACAAACAGAATCAATCCTTGGTAAATTCATAGTTTATATATTGACTGTATATTATTTTAAAAATCATCAGCCACAAGGTTTACATACCAGAATGGTTTTAGGTAACACATACTTTATTTAGGGAACCTACAGATAGCTGCCCATTATTTTGTTTAGAGATTCATCAGTTTAAGTAACACAGCTCCAAGCAGAACAGGATTTCTCATTGCTCAAACATCAATGCAGTCTTCAATACAAAGTAAGTAATATAGATTAATGGTGTAGACATCAACTTAAAACTTCTTCAACCATATTTTATAACAATAGGGTTCAACAGCACTCTTTATTTGGCAGCCTGAGTGTTAAGTTTGAATGGAATTTTATGTGTGATCATATGCACATGTTGCTTTACAATATCATCCACTATATTCAAAAAGGCAGTTGCAAGTACACCGGAAGTGTGAGAGTAGGCAGAGTTTAACATGAATCTTCGAAGCCAGTGCAACTAAATTCGATTTCCATGATCCAGCTTACACTATGTGTTTAACTGGTTCAACGTATGTTTTACATTAAAAACACATCTGGAGTAGAGCCTTCTGTGTGGAAAGTCAAACCCAGCAACATAAATTCTCAGAACAGTTGCTGCCATTCTATGCATTCCTGTGCTATTGACCAGGTAGGTGTCTGGTTTGCTTCCAGCTACCATCAGTAACCCACCCCTTACTGTGTTACTTTCTCTAAACCCCGCTCATTGTACTTTGGGATTGACCTCAACACCCCTCCAGCTAGCCACCTCACCAGACCTCAGCTAGTCTCACCCTCTACAGTTCTAAGCTCTCTGGCATCTGTTCTTTAGCTCAAGTGAGAATGGTTAATCACACCCATGAGAAATACAACAACTCACTGCTAGAAGCAGATGGACACTTCTCTTAGAAATTTGGTTTCAAATTAAGTTTAAATATTAAAACGGTAGCTTGACGTAAAATACATGCGTGCATATACCACATGTAAAATTCTATACAAATTTGGGACAGCAAATAATGAAAACTGCAGAGCCTGTTATTGTATCCATAGATCGACATATGTCTATGTAGCTCTTGTCAATTCAACAATTACCATTCTCCTTATATCTTTCTCATCTTTCTTCTTATTACCACAGATGTTTATTGTCAGCACTCTCCTTACTTTATGTCTGATCCATTTCCCCCTCAACCCCACATAAGACCTTCTTATGGTCTTAGATGGGGTTGAGAGGGATATGGATCAGACATGCTGACGTGGTTGAAGAGGCTTGATGGACTGAATGGCCTAATTCTGCTCCTATGTTTTATGGTCTTATACTTCTGTTAATGTCTTAATTTTATTCTGCTGTTGTTATTCTCCAATTGTTAAGTGTACTTGCATAACATACAGCTACATTAGCAAAGAGGGAGTTGAGGGCCAAGAGAGAACCCAAGATCCCAAATGCCATAGAAACTAATTTACAAATGTAAATGATAACCACCTGCTCTGAGATTTTGGCGTATTTGTCAAATGATTACACCACAGTATGCAAAAGTAAATGTTCATGTTTCCAGTTTAATAGAAAGGTCTGGGCAGCTTCAGGATCTATTGGGTTCTTAATCTGAAACCAGCTTTTGTTAAGGCAGTCTGGACAAAGAGGTTTTGTGTTCTCCCAATTCTCACATATTTAAGCCAAAATAAACACCCTTACTCCCAGAAGCCAGCTTGTTCCTTGTTCAACTGCTCTTTCAGTGTATATGTCAATTTTTTAAAAAATTGTGGTTAACCTTGTCTGCCATCTGTACAACCACTTTAAGACAGGTCTTGGGCTTAATTACTAAGAGTAGGATCCACTGTACTTCTCCACCTGTGCACACACACACTCATTCAATATAGCATAGAGTCCAATATGTGGCTCCTCGCAGAGGCCCCTAGTGGCCCCTAGTTGAATAGGCTCAGGCTCTGCTTCGTCTTTGATTGTCTGCATCCCTCAGTGCAAAAAGTTGAAGCTATAAATTCATAGAATTCTTTCCCTCTTGATTAGAACATGATTAGTTGATTCAGTTAAAATGTATCTTTTTTTTCCAATTAAATTAAATGCCTGTCTTTATTGAAAACATCCTCATTGGGCTTACATGATAGTGGTGTAGTGGTGTGTGTGTGTGTGTTGATTTTTTCTTAATTCCATTACCCCTTTGCTTTTTTTTTACTCTTTATGTATATTCTTCCTAAAGAGTTACTGTAATTTATTGCTACCATTGTCACTCAGTGCACAACCAATTTTAGATGCCTTTCACTTGTGCAGGTATTTCAAGCAATGTGATGGAAGCTTTGCAACTGGACAATGGATAGTGTTTTGGTATGGCCTATCAAATATGCGTGACTCTTATTGCCTGGTGGACTATGCAGAAAATTTACCTGATTCTTTTATCAAATCAAAGGAGCCTGTAAATGAGCAAACTTCGTCTATGACGGAAAACTAACTCTCTTCACTTAATGGATTCTTTTTCCACCTATGTCCAAAGAATCAATTTTACTTTTAAGGTTAGACATGCTTCAGTTTTGGCAAAGATTATGGTTTAAATCGCTCCACCTTTTGTAAAAGTCTACCTTCAAATACTACTAATGGTATAAGAGGGGAAATTTCCACTTAAGTTGGCAAAGCATAAGTGAACAAAACCAAAGCAGATGAAACCTCCCATTAATGTGATGGTCTACACAGGATTGTGATCTTTTGTGGTAGGATAGTGCAAAGTAGTAAGTAAACTTCCTTTAACTGAAAGAGATTTATTATAATGGGAAAGGAGTGCATGGGCTACCTGACAAAATGACTCTCAATCAGATTGTTCAAGAAAACAACTGAGTATCTCTTTATGAACTGGGGGGGGGGGGGGGGGGGGGAGGGGGAGTCAGGTTGATTGAACACCAAGTACAGTTAATTTGGACATTCTCACACCCTATTTTATATTCTGACATTAGTGGGTGGAAGGTTATGTTGGGAGTGTAGAATGGCTGATCCCAGATCAAATTTCATTGGTACTTTTCAAAGGCACAGTTGGCTTTGTTCAAAAAAAAGGGTACCGCCTGGGAAGGATCACAGGATGATCAATTGAAATGTCCTTTCTCCAAAGGAACAGCTTCTCGTCTATATTCTTGCTCTATAAATAGAAGCTAAATATTTATATATTCTTAATGGAAGTGGTCTAGCATTAAGGATTGGAACATCAGTTAACTGAAATAAATGTCCTAGAATAATTCTAGATGCATTGTGTACTTAAACAGTTTGTGCCAGATTTTCAGTTCATTGTGGCAACATTTTTATTCCATTTTCATGGTGATGGAAATCTTTCATCATCACTTCCTAGAAACATGATCAGTCCGCTTTATACATTTTGTATTCTCAAGAAAAAGCAAATTCTTTTGAAACTATTGACTTGCATGCCTGCTTTTGTACAGATAATCCATTACCAGATCAAAACAGTGGTTATATAATGTAAAATTTTTGTAAGAATACAAAAGTGCTGGAATCAAGACAACTTTAGATCCAGCATTCATGGTTTTTTTTTAATTAGTCTTTATGCATCTGCAATCCTTCTCAAAGTCTTAAATTTTGATTGTAAAATATTGAAACATAGTTTTAATTGCATGAATGAAATTGCCAAATACTTCCTTTCTGATACCTCCTTGTGATAATACTTTGAATTTTGAATTCTTGAGGGCTTTCATCACAAACACCACCTCAGTGGAAATCTATTATGGGAGAAGGGAGAGTCTATCTTTTAGTAATCTAATGTTAGATACAAGAATAACGTAGTGAGTGCTTAGAGTGGTTATAGCAGTGACTTAATTTATGTATCAGTACACTGATCATAGATGGGAACATTTATGAGAATTTGCATCTAGTGTAAGATCTAGTTCTGCTATAGCTATTCTCCCTATTAATGGTGCATTTATTTTTATGTGGATTCTGTCCATTAATACAGTAAAAATAGGATTCAGCATAAACCATGTAATTTCTTCCTATATAACTATTCTTTTAAAAAAAATCAAATACTACTTTTGTAACATGAAATGTTGAATCCTTATAATTTTTTATAACTGTAAAGTATTTGCTGCTACAGTGTTCTTTGGGCTATAACTTACCAACAAGGGTTGTATGAAACAAGCTGCCAGAAACAGTGGTAGTGGTAGAGATGGTTACAGTTACACCATTCAAAAGACATTTTGACAAGTCCATCGATAGGAAGGGTTTAAGAGGATATGGCCAGGTGCTGCAAATGGCATCTTGGTTGACATGGACAATTTGGGTCAACGGGCCTGTTTCTATGTTTTATAATTCTATGAATCTAATATCCACTTATAAAGTACATTTGGGAATTGTAAAATGCTGAGAGATAAATTTGCTATTATCTAGTTTTATAAATTGTGGTGGATTCCAGTCCTGTGGCTGGATAGATTTAAAAATGCAACAAAACCAATAGTCTGTTTCTCCAAATGTCAGTTCTTTTAAATTGGATGCATCTGCCCTAATTCTTTTCAGATACACAAAGGGAAAATTGACTATGGATAGCAATGCTTAACATGTACACAATCCTTAGGTGGGGGTTGTTCTTTGCCTTGCACACACATTTATGTTGAACTTAATGGAATTGAATGCAGAATACTAGTCGCCAATACTTTGTGTGTTTAGCAAAGAAATTGAAACCTCAAGTAATTTTGTTAGCATAATGGTTAGGGTCATTCAATGCCATTTGTGATTGTTGTAACCATTTGTGATTTGTGAGCAGTAAAGTTACTGAGCACTATATCTCTGATAACATATGACGCAATCTATTTTTGTCCAGTATCATGAGACAGTAAAATAAACATAAAAAGGCCATAAGTCATAGAATGGACTGACTTTGAAAAACATTCGTAGAGGTAACAGATAACATCACTTAAATATTGAAAGACATTAGAGTTACATGCCAAATGTCAGATACATCTCAGGAAAATTAAATTCTCAAATATTTCAATTATTTCAAATATGAATTACTTATATGAGATATTTTAATCAATTTTGCATTTATTTTAACTGGACAAATGTTTATTTGTATGCTCCTCTGTTTAAGTGCTTCCCAGTCTAAATTAAAATTTTCTTCAATATATCACAATAAAAGTATAAATATCATGGAATTGGAGGAAAAAAACATTTTCTTTACAAAATAAATTGGAAATTGGCCAGATTAACGTAGTGCCTGTAGGTGAATCACTGCTTAGATGCATTTATGTGTAATCCACTTGAGTCACATAGCTCATTTAATTAGTGCTGTACTGTTTCCATCATAGTCAGATGGAAACAAACCTACAATTGCCCAAATGCCCCCTTTTCTATTGAGGCAAAGAAGGGAGAGATATACCTGAAGTCTAGCTATGAACACTGTCCTGCTTGTAAAGTGTACATGAATAATAGTCTTTGAATGTAATAATCCCTGTGACTGAGTAGCAATCATTTGCTGGTAGGGTCTCATACATGAATAAAGATGATATTGATACACCTGGATGTTTCCTGTTTTTTAACATGTATTTTCTATCAATATACCTTTTTATATGCTTAGTTTTGCATTATTCTTTATTGTAACTAAATCTGCCAGTTTTCTTAAAAATTAAAAAAAAATCATCTTTCAATGTCTTGAATGGAAGAAAAAAACCTGTTTTTGGAAAAACAAGAACCACTACATCCTAGGCTTTATTCTGCCAATGTTTTCAGATTTTAGCCTCATAGAACTTGTGCTAAACATTGGTTATGCTTCCACATAAACAGTTAATTCACATAGCCATTCGAATGTATGACAAGCAGATTGTACACAATGGTATAAAATGAAAGTTGTCAAGGTGTAAGTCCCGAATGTATTCAATTCTGTACCTTTTACCACAGAGCAATTTTCTTGTATTTAAGCAACTTACATGAAGTGGTGAAGTTAGAAACGTGTTTTTGATATTCTGATAACAAGGGTGACTTTCTACCACAGGCTTCTTTGGTTATTGCTCCACTGAAATTTCAGTTTACATGGCTGAAATTTACTGTTTGGTTTCTCACTTATTTTCTTCAGTTCAGTATCCAAACCCATTATGACAGCTCTAATTCATTCACTTGCATTGCCTCAAATTATGGACCACTTCACTTAAATGTTGTTTTTACCATACATAGGCTACTAAAACATTGTTTTGAAAGTACGCAATTTCCTGTAAATAGATTAATTGTTATAGATATTGTTGATTGTTGTGGCTGCTAAGTTGAATATCGAAAGTATGATAGCCAAGCCAGTGTCTCTTCTTTTCCAGCAGCCACAGGTGTGTAGTTTGTAAGGAACACTGCCTAACATTTAAGAACCAAAACCCTGTCTAAATTCTCTGCATTCAATGTAGAAAAGAAATGAAATTATTGCAACAAGAATGTGGCAGAAATAAATAATAAAAGCCTTTTTTTTAACTCACTTCAAGGCAGAAACACATACAAATATTTAAAATTGTTATGTTCAAAGTACTGGTTTAGAGTTCCATATTGTAATCTAGTGAATTAAGATATTCAACACAGCATTATAGCAATGGACAGATTGGATAGATTTTATTTAATACCACTGTTATGCAACACATATTAAGGATAAACAGGTATGTGGAACAGTGCTGATTTTTTTTTAAACAGAAAATTGGGTACAGTTAAGTATCGACCAGAGCCCATGGCTGACATGATGTAATGGACACTATGAAATGTGAAAAAATATTTATTGATTTTTTAAGTCTCTCTCCAATATTGCACAGCACCCACTTTAGTATGATTTTATGAAGGTTGCCAATATGATTAGGCCTACAAAACTGCCAATTAATGTCCTTCCTTACTCTTCAGTCTTTAATTGCAGAACAAAAGACACAGGCAGAACCCGGGTTACGTAAGGGTTCCTGAGAACTGTCCATAAGCCGGTTTCTCTGTAAGTCAGAAACATCCATTTTCTCTTGTCCAAAATACACTTGCTATAATTCTTTTATTTAATTGAATATACCCTCTAACACCACCCATAATTAAACTAATGAAATATATACTATATCCAATCATTATCATCTGGAAGAATGTTTCAAAAATGCGTGGGGAAAATACAATGAAGTAAGTAGGCTTTAGATGAAACATCAAGAATTTTTTAACTAAATGGTTAGAAGTCCCAGAATGTTATTGCATTGAAAAAGAGAAGATACTTCTATCTGTACCAGCTTTCTGAAATAGTTACATCTTAATCCCATGTCCTTGCCCTTCACAATTAGAAAAAGATCCAGCCCTTTTTTAAAAAAAAGTGTGAATTCTTCCAGTATTAATACATGTGGAAAATGATTTCTCTAACTTTCCATTCTTTCAGTGAAGGTTTTAAATGCATATCCCCTGGATTCATACAATATTGAACAGATCTCATCTTAGCTGCTTCATAGTGATATTTTTTTAAAGACCTTGGTCTTTAGTTATTTTAAGGGAATGCGGATTCTCAGCTGAAGTAGACCCTGGTACATAAAATGGAGCACAAAAGCCTCTAAGAGGAATTGCCATTATTTCTTTTCCAGGACCCACAGGTTGTATCCTAATCTGTAAATTGAAAGTGCATCTTACTAAAAACTAAAAAAGTGGAGACAAGGAGTCGTAATAATACTTCATGCTTACACCCACTTACTGGCTCGAAAAACATTTCCACCCTAGAAGTGGCAATGCTAACGGTGTGTGTCAGTATACACAAGTGGAAAAACAGTGGGAAGGTGAAAGGTCACAACATATCCAATAGTGATTGGGAGTTATTTTCACTATTTTGATGCCACAGTTGTGACTGAGTGGACAGCACTGTTGCCTCAGTGAATCTATAATTCTGTTACACTCTGTGGAAAAGGACAGCTCCAAATATCAATCACCACATAAAAATGTTTAACCAAGGAAGATTCCCTTGGAATAAAAAATGACCAAATTGCTAGAAATGTATAGTTCAACACCAGAAGAAATGGGACTTTTTCACAACACAGATGCAGCCAGCAAAGTACTTCTGTAATTTAGTGTCAGAATCATACCTAATTTGTGTACAGGAACTTCCCATAAAATATGGAATAATATGAAAAATGGATCTTAATAACAATTCAATTTTTCTCTACTCACTGCCTGAGCTGCTGGGCATTTCTGACATTCTTCTTATTGTTACACGTCTGAGAAATAGCTCTGCTCGTAATTAAACAACTTTAATGTGTTCCTTATTCTGTTTTCTTTCTAATTGCCCTCATTAATAAATGAGCCAAATGGAATCACCTTAACAACCAGTCTCCCCCTATCAGAGATATTCCCTCACCCTCTCAACAACACAAAAATATCTTGTTTTCTCACTTTCCAAGTTCTGATGGAGGGTTACAGCACCATGGTCAAACAGAATGGAAATAGGCTATTCAGCCTACCGGACCATCAAGCAAAAGAGGTGATGCTGGAGTTTAATATATGAAGAATGATCTCCAGAGTGACAGATGGCCTTTTAAATAAGGATACCAGCATCTTGGATTATCAATTAGGTAGATTACCAATTTCTTTGAAATTTGAGATTGCCATTTATGCTCATCTTTAAAGTGGGATTCCCTGAAACATTAATTCATTCTTTCTCATTAACTTTTTGTCTTTCCACAAATCCTCCCTTGACCTGAATTTTTCTGTTTTTTTTTGTAAAACGTGATGCAAGCCTTGGTTTTTGTACTTTTAAGACTGTGCTCATTTTGCTCTAACAAATTTTACTCCAATCTATACTTTTAATAGCTTTGCTTCATTGATTTATTATTCATTAATATGGAAAAACATAGGAAGGTTAAGTTATTGGAACAGCATCCAATGTTTCTGGACCATTGATCCAGAGGTATGTTTGGAATCCACCCTGACAGCTGGAACATGGAAATTCAAGAAGCTAAGTAAAATCTGGAATTTTAAAAAAGCTGTCACAGTAACTCAAGACTGTTGCAAGAATGCATATAGTTTATGGAAAGAAATCAGCTACTCTTCACTGGTCTAGCCTATATGCAGCTCCAATAACAGTTAATTCTTAACTTTGACATGTAAAATTACTTATTCCTCCCTCAACAGCCATAAAATAGAAATCATTTATTTGAAAATCAAACTGACTAGATATGTAGGAAATCTGAAAGTGCTCAGCTGGAGGGAGAAACATAGTCAATGTTTCTTCAAAACTGCAGAAATGATAAAGTTAATTGTAGAAACAATTGACGAGAACAAAGGAAATGTTGCTGATAATGTGGAGACCAAGACTACCTAGGTGTCACACCGCTTGCAGAACTGTCTAGTTAAGAAATGAATAGTCAAAAAAATGTTAGAGACAGGAAACTGCTGGAACTGTAAGAGGCAGAGTGCAACAGTTGCTGGAAATCTGAAATAAAAATATTGGAAATTAGAGCATGAAGGTAAATGACATTAAAACCAGCTAATTCATACACATTCAGAAATGGTGACGTTTGACATTGCTGAATTTAATATTGGAGTTCCAAGGCTTCAAGATGTCTAAAAGGAAGATGAGGTGCTGCTCTCGAATTTACATTAGGAGTCATTCGTTGTAGGAGGCCAGAGTAGTGAAGTCTGAGAGAGAAATAGAGATTGAGTGATAGGTGACTAGAAGCTCAGGGTTGCCTTTGCAGATGGAACGGCAGTGAGCTGCAAAGCTAGCACCAAACCTGCAATTGCCTTTGCAGAAAGCCTCATTCTGTCCTTTCCAGCTATGATTTTAGTTCTCCAACTCACTCCCACTCTGACCTCTCATCTGCAACTACTTAAACTGTTCTTTAGAATTTCCAAATATAAAAGCATAGTTTTTTTATTCGTAAGGAATTGCAGACTATTACTAGCAATGCTGGCATTTCATAAACATGAGAATATTCGCAGATGCCAGAAATCCAAAGCAACATACACAAAATGGTGAAGGAACTCAGCAGGCAGCGTCTATGGAAATGAATAAACAGTTGATGTTTCGGGCCAAGACCCTTCTTCAGGATATTTATTGCTTATCCATAATTTTCCTTGAGAAATTGGCAATGAGCAACCTCAATGATCTACTCATGCAAATGGAAAAGATTCTCCCCTCCAGTATGGAGTTCCAAGATCCAAATCAAGCAACAACGAAGGAATAACACATCATTCTTACTGGGAACATTGTGCAACTTGAAACTTGATGGTGATAATATTTTCAAATACCTGCTGGCCTTGTGCTTTTAGAAGGTAGAGACTGCATTTAAGATGGATTGCCAAAGGAAACAGACATAATTCATGATCTTATAGGAGAGGAAAAATCAACAAAGCAGGTGAATTTTTTAGACTAATCAAATATGTTCGGTGTGCAGTTTGGAAGGCAAGCTGCAGCCACTGGTGTCTGCATCTGCTGCCTTTACCCTTCTTGGTGGCAGAATCCATGGGCTAGAGAGGCATTGTTAGGCATTTTGTAGATTGCATACACTCAGCTTCAGTGAAGAGAAGTCAGGTGAACCGCTCTGACATGGATGTCATTGAGCTTCCCAACATTGATTATTCTTAGTTATTTGTTGCTAAAGTAAATTTATTCATGAAAACGTCAAGGAAAATTGATAAGAATTTTGTGAAAAACATTTCCCTCCCCTCACAAGGATTAAAGAATGACACAAAACATGCTTTGAAACTTTATTAGATTTAATATTGAAGTTTACTTTTACATTCAATTTGTATTTTAAACTAGAGAGAAACATTTGATATAATTCTAACCTTTAAATAATTAATGGTTTGAACATAAGCTATGGAAGCTACCCAGTGAAAAAGATGATTTGAACCTTTTAATAACATTTATGCATTGGCTGAAAATAAGAAACTGGAAAAGCACCTTCATTGTTAATTGGCTGCTAAGAAACAGTATACCATCAATTCCATTAATTTTAAAATCTGAATCATTTTTGAAAATATTTTCCCATTTCTCATACTGACCACATTTTTAAAATTGTTTGGAAAATAAATGTGAGCAAACATTTCAATGCATTGTTTTTTAAAATTGTTCTTACAGCCATACCGCATTGAAACAGCCTTCCAACCTGTTGTGTCTGTGCCGATCATCAAGCACTCATGTAGACTTAAGTATTTTCCCTCCTGGATCACCATCAATTGTAGCAATCCCAATTCGTGCCAACCTCTCCTCAATTCTCCTGCCACAGGCCTATGCCAATTATATTTTTAACAACAGTCTATTTGTCAGCACGTATTTAAAATGTGGGAGGAAAGTGGAGCACTTGGGGTGGTGTGGGGGAGAATCCACAGTCACAGAGAGAGCGTGGTAATGTCAAGATCATACATGGCCTTGAGAGTCGTGAGAGAATGGTCTAACTGCTGTACCACTGTGCTATTCATATAATCTTCAATGGTCAGTGTGGGTAACTTGCTTGAACTAAGTAAATTGGGAATAATTTGCAAATTTTATTAACCTCATGTCTCAGTGCAAGGGTCTTCAAATTCAGCTGCTTTACATTAGAATCTACACATACCTTTTTCATGACTAAGACTTATGATCCCATCCTCCTACAAATGAGTAAAATCACTGTTCATGGCATCTTGTATATCACAGCACAACTAAATTATATTTAGCTTTTCAATCCTTTGCCTTTGAAGGATAAGTTACCAAGGGAAATTAAGACTGATTTTATATAATTAAGATTCAGACTTTGCAGTGGGTGCATGAACTCTTTTTCCACGTATTGCAATACATTTTGCAAGCATCTTCATGAACTAAAATTTTTTCCATTACTAAAAATCTCCTGTATTTACAGGGTCACAAAAGTCAATACATTTGGAGAAAGACAGTAGAGGGAAAAATAATTCCTGCCATTTAATTACAAAACAGCTTGACATTAGCGTCACTGCACAACAAGGTTATGTAAACAATTTATGCAAGTGCACACAGAAAATAATTCATGGTTACTAGTTCAAGTTTCAATTAGTAAGTAGATTAATAAAGGTTTGTTTATCCAAAGAGAATCCTATAGATGGTCCTTTTTGTTATTATACAACTATGATTGCAGCCATTTAAGCAATGATTTCTAATTAGATGAGCTTATGTTTTCAGAATCATAATATTTTGGCATAAAATACAAAGAATTATCACATCTGGTAATGATGAATTTTGATAGAATTTCTTTGGAATTTGACCAACATGGTAAGACTCAAACACTTCATTACAAAACAAGTTTGCTTTTGAAGTTTTAAACTAATTCTGTTACAATTTCCCCTCATTCAAATGACTGACAAAAGTGAATGAAATTGAAAAATTAGATTTCACATCTATGTACCAGAATTACTGCACATTTCATATAAAAAAAATCCTTAGGGAATATTCTCCAAACAAATATTGTATTTTGGTTAAAGCTGCAATAAATGTCAAGTACTTTCTCACATCAGAAAGCTACATAAATAATGAGGGATGATGTAATGATGAAATTTGGCTCAAGAAGCTACAAAATCATTGTCTTTCACAAGGAAAAATAAAATTTGCACTTTGGTATGGTGTAAGTGAACAAAAAGATTTCATACCAAATTGGATTTCAATAGATTTTCCTTGAAATGATTAAATTAGCAACATCCACCTTGAACAAGTTTAGAAAAAAGTACTTAAATCCAAATAATTCATGTACAATGTCAATCAGCCAAGAAACTGTAAATGTTTGAATTGCAACTATGTTAGTGCTATTATTGCCATTGCATTTTAAACTTTATGCTTGGATCAAATTCTACTAAGTACAGAACGCAAACTGGTCTGGGAGGGGGGAAAGAAAAAGAGGCAATGGAGTATGCTTTAGCAGTGATGCTGTGTGGTAAGGAAGTGGGCGTGGATAAGGATGTGTGTATCTGTGCTGGCAAAATGCATGTGTGTGCATCCAATGGATATAGGCACTTGCGCATTATCACGTGCTAAGTCTGTACAGCAGAGCCTGCTCATCAGTCATTTTGGACCAAGATATCATGCTGACAAGACCTTAAGGCAATTGGTATGTAACATTATTCCCAATTTTAAAGAAGTCACACAGGGGCATCACCCACTCGTCACTCAAGGGGAAGTAAGACATCCTTCCTTGTGAGTGCAAGCTATGAATAAAGTAACTCAATTTTAATAAGTCAGTTAAAATGACAAACTTTTTAATGACTACAAACTAATTACAGCTTGGGGCACATTTGCGTTGACTGGTAACCTATTCAGTTTCTATTCAGATTGAAAATAGAATACGTGCATAAAAATTATCCATGGAAAATTACCAATCACTTCGTGATTTAAACAAAAGAGCATTCAAATCATTCTATAGTTAACTTCATTTGAACAGCTCCTTAGGCTTAATGAAAGCCATTTTGTCATTTACTATATTTATAGTGAAAATTTTACTCCCAATCTATACACTCACAGTTTGAAACAAACACTTATACAATATCGATCAACCTACAAGGAACAGAAGTGAGTGGATTGGATCCAACTGATGCAAAAATTACCACCACCCACTTAATCTAAACATACTATTCACGGAGAAAAGTAACAACGATAATATTGTCAAGGATAGATTAACTTTCGTTTTACATTCTTCAGCAATTTCAGTACAGAGCATAGAAACTCTACAGGCTTCAATACGACCAAAATATAACTAGATTTACAGACATTTTCAAAACGAGTTACAAGGCTGCTACAGTTTTACCTTGTACAATATTGATCCCATTTTTTCAAATTATCCAGGTGCCACAGTTCACAAGCACTTCAATTGACAAGCCAAATTACTAAAACATATAGCATGTTCTGTGGTGAAATCATGTGTTTTTTATGCTCTCCTTAAAATGCTCATTTAAGTTCTTTTTATTCCTGCATAAGTATTCACAAATACAACATAAAAATTTGGAAATTCCAAATATTTATATATGGTAGGCATTGGTCTCTTTTTGTTTTAATTAAATGTCTATTTCCTTAAAATTGAAATGCATTTCTGGATATTTGCTTACAGAAATGGAAGTCCTTTGCACTTCAGTGAAATCACAATGAAAAAATTAGAATAATGTAACTTAACTATTTTAAAGAGACCTTGATTTCCCTAATTTCATGGAATCCATAATTATGGATGAAATCCATAATTTCATCACAATCTGGCTTCATCAATCAGAATGGGTGCACTTGCTGAACTTTTTATAAAATGATGGGAAACAAGAGATCCTCCATTTCTTCACAAAAACCAATACATTTTTGAAATCCTGACTCCACTTTTTAAATTCTGTTTTCCAAATGAGCACAACTGTTTGTGAGACTGTAATGCTTTAGTAAAATTTTGTTCAGTCATCAGGGATTAGATGAAAAGATTGGGAAAGAAAAAGAAATCTCACAGTAAATCTGAAACTATTAATTAGTCAACATACTCCAAGAAATTCCTAAAAGCTCTATCTCTGTTTCACTCTGAAAACAGACAGCTACATTAATGCAACCTGAAAAGCAACCATTAGATTATAAAAAGACAATTTTTAAACTATAACTTGAACTTATATAACCATAACTATCCAAATGCAACCACTCATTGTACCTCGAGTTATTAAAAGAGAGATTCACCATTAATAACCACAGCCCGCCAAAAACTGCAGATGCAGAATTGAGACAAAAAAAACCCCAAAAAAATCTGTTGAAAAATTAGATAAATCGCTTACTTTGCGAAAAATATCAACATAACCAACATGTTTAAAACAACCATTTCACTCAAATGGATTGATGCTACGGCTTCATACCAACACGTACACTGCTGTGATCAACAGTATTCACTTGGACCGCAGTGCTAATTCATCATGTATTCTGGTTTACCTACCCTTCCTGCTACAGAGGTTCATGGGAAATTCTAGAGGAGTAATCCTTCAGAAACTGATAGTTAAAACTAGAGACTGCTGATGGATGAACTGACTATTGTGCTAACAAGTACAACTGGATAAAAGTTTTGTCAGTGCATCAGAGTCCAATTAAAACATTATTCAAAAACATGTCCCACATGTGGATTGTAACTGATCCACTTCCTCAAGAATTAAGGAGTTCTTCAGGCTACCAGTTAGATCAACCAATACACTAGCTGCATAGGTGTAGTTCATCTGTTTGCTCAGATAAATTGGAAAAATTGCAGCTTTAAGGGAGAAATATACTCATTCATAATAATAGAAATGTGTTGTATTATACTACCGGGAATCAAGTTACATAAATCATGACATAATGTTGTATAAATTATAGAGCTTACTTATTATTCAAGACAGTGCATGGAATTTAGAGTGAGGATTATAAATGAACACAGTGAGCCAATTTTCCAGATACATACATGTAGTGTGAAAGCCTATCTGCCAAAGGCAATCACTCAAGACAGTCCTAAAAAGTGAGACTGTGCCAGAAGCAAAATTACAGAATGTTGCCCTCAGTATGCACGTTCACTAGAATCTAAGCTATTGCTCACACAGCTGTTTATCTTCAGAATTGTGTAAGAATAATAACTATACTGAAAATATATTCAAGAACCTGTACAATTTTTTTAAATGTCAAATAAATAGCAGTACAAGGCAGTGGTTTCATTAGTGCCATGCAATGAGAAGCTCAACCTTTAAAAATCATTAGCAATCTGTGGCCAAAATGATGGCAGCACCAAAAATGCCCACATTCTGCCCAAGCAGTTTCATTTGATTCCAAAATTCAACCCGACGAGAATGGTGCCAATAGCCCACATTTCCATCAATAAACAGAACTACAATAGGCATAAGAATAGAAAGCATTTGGGCTGCAGTCCGAACACAGTATCCAGAGAGGAAAGACAAAGCCAACACAGCATAAAGTACAAACAACAACTGCAGTGTAATTTCACCTCCTATGATGTGATTCAGATAGGCCAGGCGATCCTCCTTACTGTGCTGAAGGGAGTAAGCCTAAAGATCAAATACAATAGAATTAGAATACCAGTACTTAAACTGCCATCTATCATAACTACTGCATGTTCCAAAGAACATTTTATTTCTGCAATTTCTGCTACCTCAAGCCAAAATCTAACTGAAATACAATTCTACATTGCTGGAAGGCTTTTGGGGAGGAGGCAATTAAGAGACTGAAGTGAATTAAGTCAGTATCACAAACATGAGAAAATCTGCTTATGTTGGAAATCCTAAGCAGCACACACAAAATACTAGAGGAACTTAGCAGGCCAGGGGTCATCTATGGAAAAGAGTAAACAATCGGCGTTTTGAGCCAAGACCTTTCTTCAGGACTCAAAAGTCCCCTATTGACCCGACATGCTGACTGTTTACTCATTTCCCCATAGATACTGCCTGGCCTGCTGAGCGCCTCCAGCATTTTGTGTGTATTGCTTTGAATTAAGTTAGGACAGGTCCGAATATTTATTTTACAAAAAAGGAAAAAAAATATTCACATAATGCATAGAAAAACATTATCAAAAATATACCGGGGTGGAGTTTCAAGATGGCGACGTAAGCATCTGCCTTTTAGGCGCTCTTTATTTTTTTAACTATAATCACCCTTTAATTAGATCTTTTCGAACTTAATCATATGAGTTGCTACCTTTGATTGACCCTTTTTTCCTAAAATAATAGTTGATCTAATCTTGTCAAACTTAAAATGGCTACAAGTAAGAAATCGGCTAAGGATCCTGTATCCATCGACGCAATTTCTGGTCTTTTGGACATTAAACTGGATGTTAAATTTGCGGGTATGGAAGGTAAATTGGACAATAAACTGGATGCTAAATTTGCGGGTCTGGAAGGCAGACTAGAAGGTAAATTGGACAGTAAACTGTTAAGTTTGGAAAGGAGGATTACTTCGAAAATATCCGATCTTGAAGGAGTTGTTAAATCGCTTGAAACTAAGTTTCAGTCGCAGGCGTTAGAGGTTCAACAGCATGGAAATAAGATCACGACTCTTGAACAATCAATTTGTGAAAAAGCACGTACAATTGAAGTGTTAGAGAAGAAGATAGAGTCGACTGCTAAAACTTTAGATCAGTACAAGTTTAAAATTACTGATCTTGAAAATCGTTCTCGCAGACAGAATTTGCGCATCATCGGAATTCCCGAAAAAGTTGAGTCCGGTGATTTAACTGAATTTTTCTCTAAATTACTGTGGGAAATTTTCGGTGGTGAAGGTTTGAAAAATGAACCTGTTATTGACCGCGCTCATAGAGTTGCGAGGCTTTCGTCTGTGCCTGATAAACCACGAGCGGTGATTGTTCGCCTTCATTATCCTCGTGAGAAAGAGCTTCTAATTCGATTAGCTCGTAAAAAAGGTATGATCTCCTACAGAAATTACTCATTTCGAATAGTTGAGGACTATTCGTATGAAGTAATGAAAGCCAGGATCGCTTTTAAACCAGTGATGGCAGAGATTCATTCGATTGGATTTAAACAAGCTTTAATGTATCCAGCGAAGCTTAGAATGGTGCTGCCCGACAACAGTCTACACTTTTTTAACACTCCTGAAGAAGCGAAGAAATTTGTTGAAGAATATCGATCCTCTAGTGCAACTTGAACTATGAGTTACATTGAAGATTTTTTTTTTGGAGAGAGGATGTCATTTCATTTTAAGTTTTAACCCTGGAAGTTGGGTTATAACTTTTTATTTTGAACTATGGGTCTGGGTCTTTTTTTTTTTACTACTATTATTATTGCTTATAGATGCTGTTTTAATTTTTATAATATCCTTTTTTATACACGTTTGTATTTTGTAATAATGAATTATTTTTTCAAAATGTCGTTTCTTCTTCCCATAAGTCTTTACTTTTTATAAGCGTTTATTTGCTTGCCTGTATTTAGAAATGGAACAAAGGTTTTGAGTTCTTTTTTTTTAGTTTTTTTTTATATATGTTGTAGTGTCTATTAAATCTTTTTTTTTTAAAATTCTATTTTGATAACTTTTTTACTAAATTTTCTTATTAGATTGCTGAATTTATATTCATATTTTGTAATATGGCTTTCTCAAAATGTCGTTTCTTCTTCCCATAAGTCTTGGCTTGTGAAACGTCATCTTTGTATCTGAATATGGAATTTCTTTTTTAAAGATGTATTACATTTTTAAACTTTAATGTTCATTTTTTTTTTATTAATGATTTTTCTGGTTTTACTATTTTAGTTTTTTTTTGATTTGTCTGATATGTGTGTGTATGTGTATGTGTATATATATATATGTAGGTATATATATATATATATTTTTTTTTTTTGCAACTCTATATTTTAATTAGGGTGTTATATAGTTTTTTCTTAAAAAATTTTCTTATGGAGCTGCCATCTTGAAATGGGGGTAATATTAGTATTAGTTTATGCGCCTGCCGCTTGGCTTTCTTTCAAAGGGTGGGGGGAGGGGGGAGGGATCTTTTTTCATGCTTTTGCTTTTTATTTTTTTGCTTTTAGTTTATGGGCTGACTTTAAATTGTTAATATTGTTGAGGTGTCAGGATCTCCGGTTGCTCCTGAATCAATTTTCCTTCTTCCTAAATTGTGGGTTATGTGTCTTTTTAACCTTTTATGATACCCATATTAGGAGGGAGGATAATCAACGTTTTTTTAGGTTCTGGAAAGGTCAACAATTTCACTCAAATTGTACCGCTAAAATTAGGGGTGTGTCTATTTTTATAGACGCCTCAATTTCGTTTACACATTATGAAATTATTTCTGATCCACAGGGTAGATTTTTGTTGATAACTGGTTCACTTTTTAATCGGAAAGTTGTTTTAGTTAATATTTATGCTCCAAACTTTGATTGTCCTGAATTTTTTAAACGTTTATTTACTTCTCTTCCTAATTTGAATGAATATATGTTGATTATGGGTGGAGACTTTAATTGTTGTTTGAATCCTTCGATGGATAGATCTAAACCTATTCGAACTCTTCCGAATAGATCAGCTTTACTTATTAATTCTTTTATGGTTGATTCTGGAATTACTGAAATATGGCGGTTTTTGAACCCTAAAGATAAAGAATTTTCATTTTTTTCACATGTATATCATAGTTATTCTAGAATTGATTACTTTCTTATTGATCATCGTTTATTAACAGATGTTATTGATTGTAAATACGATTCTATTGCTATTTCGGATCATGCGCCTTTGAAGTTATCTATCAAGATTTCGGACTCTTCTATCAATACTAGATCTTGGAGACTTAATGCTACTTTACTTCAAGATCCAGAATTTATTACCTTCATAAAGCAACAAATTGACTTATTTTTTTCAACAAACTATAATGAAGAGATTGATAAAGGAATACTTTGGGACTCTTTCAAGGCTTTTATTCGTGGACAAATTATTTCATATTCCGCTGGTAAAAGAAAACAAAGATATTCAGATATAGCTTTATTGGTGGATAAAATTAAAGAAATTGATAAGATTTATTCCGTTACTCCTACCAAAGAACTTTATAAGAAGAGAGTTGAGCTTCAAATGGAACATAGTTTATTATTATCTTCTTCAATTGAGAATCAATTAATTAAGACTAGGGCTCAATTTTATATTCATAGTGATCGAACTGGTAAATTGTTAGCTAATCAATTAAAAGCTATTTCGACTAAGCGACAAATTATTAAAATTCGTAAACAAGACGGTAATTTAACTACTGATTATAAAGAAATCAATAACACTTTTCAAGATTTTTATAAATCTTTATATCAATCAGAATTTGACGGTGACCGGTTTACGATGGATAATTTTTTTAATAATTTGAATATTCCTAAACTGATAGATGAAGATTGTAGCTTGCTTGATGCTCCTATTTCTATGGATGAAATAAGAGAGGCTATCTCATCAATGAATTCAGGGAAAGCTCCTGGTCCTGATGGTTTTATTGTAGAATTTTTTAAAACTTTTTCTTTATTGCTTTCTCCTTGGCTATGTGAAATCTTTAATGATGCGTTTGTTAAGAAGAGACTACCTCAATCGTTTTATGAAGCTACTATCTCTTTAATTCTTAAAAAAGATAAAGATCCTACTTTATGTGCATCTTATCGCCCTATATCATTATTAAATGTAGACTCTAAGATTCTTACAAAAATTTTAGCCATTAGATTAGAAAAGGTATTACCACAGATTATTTCAGAAGATCAAACTGGTTTTATTAGGAATCGATATTCCTTTTTTAATATTAGAAAATTGATTAACATAATTTATACTTCATCACCTACAACCCCAGAATGTGTTATCTCATTAGATGCTGAAAAAGCCTTTGATAGAGTTGAATGGACATATTTATTTAATGCATTGAGAAACTTTAATTTTAGTCCTAATTTTATATCATGGATTAAATTAATATATTATAAACCTGTTGCTTCTGTTCTTACAAATAATTATAGATCCTCTTTTTTTCAATTATCTCGTGGTACGAGACAAGGTTGTCCTTTAAGTCCTTTATTATTTAATATTGCATTAGAACCTTTAGCTATTGCTATTCGTGAGTCTCCTAATATTTTTGGTATTACCCGTAATGAGAAGTTATACAAATTATCGCTTTATGCTGATGATTTGTTGTTATATATTTCTAATCCTAGTAGGTCTATTCCTGCTATTTTATCCTTGTTGGCTCAATTTGGTAGCTTTTCTGGTTATAAGTTAAACTTAGATAAGAGTGAGTTATTCCCTTTAAACGCGCAAACTTTATTGAGTGATAGGATGCCATTTAAAGTTGTTACTGATAACTTTATCTATTTAGGTATAAAAATCACCAAGAAATATAAAGATTTATTTGGACTGAATTTTTTACCTATGCTTCATCAAATTCAGCAACTTACTACTAGATGGTCTCCCTTATTTTTATCATTAGTTGGTCGGATTAATGCTATTAAAATGATGATTTTACCGAAATTTTTATATTTATTCCAAGCTTTACCAATTTTTATTCCTAAATCTTTTTTTGATAATATTGATTCAAAAATTTCCTCATTTGTGTGGCAAAATAAAAATCCTAGGTTAAGCAAAAGGCAATTACAAAAGTCTAAAAAAGATGGTGGTCTAGCTTTACCTAACTTTAGATTTTATTATTGGGCGAATAATATTCGTAACCTAATGTACTGGAAACTAGATTTGGATTCACCTGTGTGCCCACAGTGGGTAAATTTAGAATGTAGTGAGGTTAAGGGATATTCTATATTTTCCGTTCTTGGTTCTTTTCTTCCTATTGATTTAGCCAAATTCAATAAACAGATATCTAACCCTGTTGTTAAACATACACTACGAATTTGGTTTCAATTTCGCAAATTCTTTAATCTGAAAAACTTTGCTCTGGACAGCCCTATTTTATGTAATTTTTTTTTTAAACCTTCATTGACAGATCAAGCTTTTAGTATATGGAAAAGGAAAGGTATAAAATGTTTTCGTGATCTTTTTTTTGAAGGTACTTTGATGTCTTTTGATCAACTATCCAACAAATTTGAATTACCTAAATCTAATTTTTTTAGATACTTACAAATTAGAAATTTCTTACATAAAATTCTTCCATCTTTTCCTAACTCAACTCCATCGGATTTTTCAGATTTGATTTTTACTTTTAATCCTTGTCAGAAGGGATTAGTAGCTTTTATTTATAACATGATTATGAAGATACAGCCAGAAATATCGGATAGAATTAGACAAGAATGGGAAAAAGAACTTCGATGTAATATATCAACAGATAAATGGGAAAAAATTTTACAAATGGTTAATTCCTCCTCTATTTGTGCTAAACATGCTTTAATACAATTTAAAATTGTACATAGAGCTTATATGTCTAAAGATAAGCTTGCCCGATTTTATTCGCATATTAATCCTCAATGTGACAGATGTCACTTAGAAGTGGCTTCATTGACTCACATGTTTTGGACATGTCCCACTTTACATAACTATTGGAAGGACATTTTTGATGTCATTTCCTCAGTATGGAATATCGATTTACAACCCCATTTTATTACTGCAATTTTCGGTATACCAAATGAAGATGGCAATCAGCTTTCCCCTTCAATCAGACGAATGATTGCCTTTGTAACATTAATTGCCAGAAGGTCTATATTACAAAACTGGAAAGAAGTAAATTCTCCTACTACATTTCAGTGGTTCTCCCAAACTATTTCTTATTTGAGTTTGGAAAAAATCAGAAGCACTATCTTTGATTCTTCAATTAAATTTGAAGAAACCTGGGGACCATTTATTCGACACTTTCATATGAATTAATTTGGCCTATTTCAGATCCTTTTCTCTACTTATACTTGTTCAGGTATGGAGTTCCGGAGTTCTTTTCTTGACACCTTTATATATTTATAAAGTGCTATTATTGCCCATGTTAGTTTTAGTTTAGTATTTTTTTTCAATATATATTTTTTCTCATATATAATTTCAATTTTTTTTTTTCTTCTTTTTTCGACGATTATTTTTGTTTTTTTTTCATACATATTTATATAGACTTGATTGATTTATGTACCTTTTGTTGATGGATGTTTTAATAGGATATTATTATCCTATTACTAATGTAATCTCAAGTTTATTGAATCTGTAATCTATTCATTATTATGTGCTGTTTTTTTTATATATGAAATTTAATAAAAAGATTGAAAAAGAAAGAAAGAAAAATATACCTTTAGTGGAAAAAAATATTAATTACTCACCACACAAATAAGGTGGATGCCAAGAAACACTTGCCCAGTGGACTGTAGTGACCTTGTACGAGGTTTCTGCCGATATACCTCACCAGCTCCACTTGCTAAAATCAGAAATCCTCCAATTACAGCTATAGTCCTGGAATACATTCTTACCTGTGGAATTCAAAATACTTATTTACATAATCTATATGGTTTTTTTAAAAACTGCATCAGTCAAGTCACATTTATGATGTATGCTATTGTATTTTATATCTGAACACTGGTCATCATCCAGTAATAAAAGGTCACCATATTTAAAAAGGAATTCAATCACTGCCCAGAAAATACAAACTGCATTTTGATGCACCCTTAATATCCAGCAAGGCTCACAGATACAAACAGTACAAAAGAGTCCAACTGAATTCTGTTCATCCATCATAAGTTTTATTTTTCGGCGGATTAATGGTGCTGAACAAAGACACTTATTTTCTGCAGCATAAACAAGCAGATAAATGATGCTAAAAAAAAACAGAAAAATCTTGTTTGAATAGACTATAAGGATACAAACCCAGAAACCTTTCAGTTTTGAAGGATTATTCGGGCATTTTCAAATCACAATTTAGTATTAACTGCTTTAGCGGTATATGGTCAAATAAAATCAGTGAACATCAGTGGCAAACAAGAATAAAAGCCTCATTGAATGTACCTCAATGTACCCTTCCATGCTGACTAATTTCAGCTGATCATAGAAACTGGTACTTAAAAGTTTAAAGTAAATTTACTATTAAAGTGCATATAGGTCACCATATAGAACCCTGCAATTCGTCTTCTTGCAGGCATTCACAGTAAATACAAAGAAACATAATAGAATCAATTAAAAACTGCACATAAAAACATTCAAACAACTGTCTGCAAAAGACAAATAGTGCAAGTACAAAAAAAAACAAATAAATAATAAATATTGAGAGTATAAATTGTAGAGTCTTTGAAAGCGAGTCCATTAGTTATAGAATTAGTTCACTGTTGGGATAAGTGAAATTATCAAATTAATGAATAACGCATGCTAGGAAATCATTTGTGCTTAAGGTTGCCTACCCCTGACCTAGATGATGGGTGCCATTTCCCTGGGGCCACACTTATCTACCATCCTTTATAATCGCAGATTCATGTGAGATGTGATGTTCACAGATGAAGAGAAGGAAATAAATATATTTTAGAACACAGAGAAAACAAAAATGACATAAATGCAAGTCATTCCTCAAATTCATGCTAATTCTTGCCTGCCTGTGGCTGCAAATTAAATAACATGAACGTAGGCCACAACTTGACTAACTTGTTTCGCTGAACACCTACGCTCTGTCCGCCAGAGAAAGCAGGATCTCCCAGTGGCCACACATTTTAATTCCACATCCCATCCCCATTCTGATATGTCTATCCATGGCCTCCTCTACTGTCAAGATGAAGCCACACTCAGGTTGGAGGAACAACATCTTATATACCGGCTGGGTAGCCTCCAACTTGATGGCATGAACATTGACTTCTCTAACTTCCGTTAATCCCCCTCCTCCCCTTCTTACCCCATCCCTGATATAATTTAGCTTTCCCCCCCTCCTTTTTTTCCTCTCTCTTTCTGCCCATCGCTCTGCCTGTTCTCCATCTCTCTCTGGTGTTCCCCTCCCCCTTTCTTTCTCCCTAAGCCTCCCGTCCCAAGATCCTTTCCCTTCTCTAGCTCTGTATCCCTTTTGCCAATCACCTTTCCAGCTCTCAGCTTCACCCCACTCCGGTCTTCTTTTATCATTTCGCATTTTCCCCTCCCCCTCCTACTTTCAAATCTCTTACTATCTTTCCTTTCGGTTAGTCCAGACGAAGGGTCTCTGCCCGAAACATCAACAGCGCTTCTCCCTATCGAAGCTGCCTGGCCTGCTGCATTCCACCAGCATTTGTGTGTGTTATTTGAATTTCCAGCATCTGCAGGTTTCCTCGTGTTTGACTAAAACTGATTTGTTTTGCAAAAGTGATGTCTATAATGGTGCTAATAAATCACAACCAGACTCAAACTTGTGCAGCATTATTAATTACCCTGTAGTTATTATTATACTTCAGCAATTCTAGCACCAAGAAACACTGCCATCCAAGCATGTCAACTGAGGATGATGTCAATCTCAGGACTGATTCAGTTTTACTTAATCTGAATAGTCATAAGTAGCTCCCTTCCAGTTTTCCTCCTTTGAGTAGAGTTATGCTGAAATGACAGCAGGAAATTTAAGGTCAACAACAGATTATGAGTGGCATGAATATCATATAAAATGGAATTACTTCATGGTATCTCCATTTGAATTAGATTTTTGATTTTCTGGTGCAATCTGGCTTCCTTACCTTAAGCCAGTCCCCATAGTGCACTTGCTCTCCAACGTATGATGCATATGTGCTGATAGCCAATTGAAGGGCAGCTCCCAAAGCAAACCATCGCCTCTTCACACCAAAGGACATGAAACTGGCACAGATAACTGCAGCACCCATATCAAAATAGAGGTATGGCACAGGAATATCTGGCTTCCTAAGAGCAAACATGAAAGTAGTTAAACTGCAATTACAAAACATTCTTGACAGCCTTCAAAAGAAACCAATTAGTTTAACAATGAAATTTACAGACTAAATTTCACAAGATATGAAGTCTATAATTTCCTTACAACATGGAAGAAAACCATTTCAAGACACTGCATCTGAACTGGTTCAAGGAATAATCCTATTTCCCATTAATTTTCCCTGCAACTTCTCCCCACATTCCCATCAACTCTCCCCAACCATCTCCTATCCACAACACAAAGAGAAAATTTACAGTGGCTTACTAAATTACCAATCCATGCATCTTTGGGACATCAAGTAAGCAAGGGAAAATCCACAGGAAAAGCATGCAAGTCTCACAGAGACAGGATTGAATCAAAATCACTGGAGTTGTGAGGCAGCAGTTTATAAATGGAACCACTGTGTGGCTCCACTCACTAATAGGAATACTGAATATTAGCTTAAAACTACATTCCTCTCGTGCTGTGGGCAGCATGGGAGTTAGCTTCGTTCAAAGCTGTCTGATTGCTCAAATTAAACAAAATTGTCACTCTGTTCCAGAATTCACGCCCTCAGCTGTGACAATCTGGGATTGGAAATATTTAAAATTTATTGCAAATTCTCTTTAATAGAGTCTACCTCAGCCTACATTCTAGACTTTTTGACAAATTGGTGCCTACCAGATTACCAGTTAGCAAATCAATGCAAGTACTGGTTTAGCTGTTGATTTGGCTCTTCTTAGACAAAGCTAGTAATGGGCATCAGCATCTTTGGGTGAGCTAAATGTTGAAAATGAAGTTCCTCATCAGTCCAGTTGGGAAAAGAGGTTAGTTAGCCTGATTTCAGTGATTGGCAAGATGTTAGTCCACTATTAAGAATGAGGTTTTGGGGTAGTTGGAGGAAACAGCAGACAGAACAGACAGAGAGTTAGTGGATGTTGTTTACTTGTATTTTCAGTTGCACATGAGGCTGCTAACCAAGATAAGAGCTGATGGTATTACAGGAACAATACTAGCATGGACAGACTGACTGACTGACTGGCAAAAGGTAAAGAGTGGGAATAAAGGGTACCTTTCGTGGTTGGCTGTCAGTGACTGGTGGTGTTCCGCAGAGGTCAGTGTTGGGTCTGCTACTTTTTACGTTGTGTGTTAAAGATCTGGATGATGAAATTGATGGCTTAGTGGCCAAGTTTGCAGATGTTACAAAGAAAGGTGGAGGGGTAGCAGGTGTTGAGGAAGAAGGGAGTCTACAGAAGGAATTGGACAGATTAGGAGAATAGGCAAAGAAATGGAATATAGCGTAGCTAAATGTATGGAATAGAGGCATAAACTATTTTCTAAACAAGGAGCAAATTCAGAAATTGGAGGTGCAAAGGGACTTGAGAGTTCTAAAGCAGAATACCCTGAAGGTTAATTTGCAGGTTGAGTCAGTAGTAAGGAAGTGCAAGTGCAATGTTAGCAGTTATTTGAAATGCTGCTAGGCTGGAAGACGATGAAGAGTGAGGATCAGAGAAACCATTTTATTGCTCTGGCCAGCCAACAGCAGAGGTGCAGGAAATAAATGAGAAGCAGTCGAGGCTCTAGCATCTATGGTTGAAGGGAAGCTAAAGAAAGATGACATCTTAGAATCATGAAAAGTCTCTTCATCAAAGCAGACATAACACAGACAGAGGAGCTAAATGAATGGGATGAATCCTTATGGAAAGCAGGAAGAAGTACTGGCCTGTGGGTTCATAACCAATATCATGGCCTATCCCCAAAGATGGAGAGCGAAAAATCCAGCAGGGGAAACAGAATCAGAAAAGGGTCATGTTAAATAGGCAGCAGAGAAAACCAGCTGCAAAATTATTGAAATTTAAGTTCTGTCTGAGTGTAGGAAGTAGCAATACATTCATCCATGCATAGGAACAACAACTGAGGAAAATAAGTATTAAATCTTCTGTTCAAGTTTTAAGCTGCACCAAGTCTTAGCAATCTGAAAATTTACAGGGCCGTGGTAAATATATTCAACCCCCAACCCTTTGTTCACATAGATATGTATTTTAACCAGGGATTTTGATCAATTTAACTGAGAACTTTTATTCATGAATCACATGCTCTTTTTTTTTCACAGTACAGCCAAAAAAAGTGATAATTGTAGAGCACAAAGAACTAAAAATTCAAAAACTTAAGTGTCAGCAACTCAAAAGTATTCATCCCCCTTTGCTCAGTACTTAGTTGAACCACCTCTTGCAGCTATTACAGTTGCTAATCATTTCGGATAAATCTCTATCAGCTTTGCACAATGTGATGAAGCAAGATTTGCCCATTCCTCCTTGCAAAATTGTTCAAGCTGTGTCAGGTTAGTTGGGGATCGGCAGTGGACAGCAATCTTAAGGTCTTGCCAGAGGTGCTCAATCGGGGTAAGATCAGGACTCTGACTGGGCCACACAAGGATATCAATTTTCTTTATCTGAGGCCACTTCATGGCTGCTCTGGCAATGTGCTTTGGGTCATTGTCCTGCTGAAAGCCAAACTTCCTCCACAGGTTAAGCTTCTGTCACAGGCTAGCAAGGTTTTATCCAGGATCTCTCTGTACTTAGCAACACTCATCTTCTCATCAATCGTGACCAGATTTCCATCCCCATAACAGAAGCTATCTCCACCATACTTTACAATGGGGATAGCATTACCTGGCTGATGTGCAATATTAGATTTATGCCACACATAGTGCTGAGGCCAAAAGGTTCCACTTTAGTCTCATTTGAGCAAGTTTAGAAGGGCAGCCTGACCTAGACAATGTGGCTGTGGCTTTATACTTTGTCCACTTTTTCACAATGGACGGCACTGAGCTCAAGGTATGTTCAGTACCTTTGAGATGGTCCTGTACCCTTCCCCAGATTTGTGCTTCTCTATTATCATTTCCGACATACATTGAATGCTCACCTGGAGAAGAGGGATCCTTATATTAGAATGCTGTCCTTGGACTATAGGTCAGCATTCAACACCATAATTCCCCACAGGCTCGATAAGAAGCTCAGAGATCTTGGCCTGCACCCTGCCTTGTGTAACTGGATCCTGGACTTCCTGTCAGATCGTCGGCAGGTGGTAAGGATAGGCTCCCTCACCTCCGACCCCCAACACAGGAGCCCCGCCAGGACTGTGTCCTGAGCCCCCTCCTCTACTCCCTAGACACGATTGTGTTACCATACACAGCTCCAATCTGCTGATCAAATTTGCAGAGGACACGACATTGATAGGCCTTATTTCCAACAATGATGAGACAGCCTACAGAGGAGAAGTCAATAACCTGACACAGTAGTGCCAAGAAAACAACCTCTCCCTTGATACGATCATGGATTACAGGAAAAACGGAGACAGGCTAGCCCCTATAGACATCAATGGATCTGGGGTTGAGAGTGTGAACAGCTTTAAGTTCCTCAGCATAAACATCTCTGAGGAGTTCATGTGGTCTGCACATACCAGCTGTGTGTTGAAAAAAAGTACAACAGCGTCTCTTTCACCTCAGAAGTTCAGCATGAGTCCCCAAAACTACAGGGGCACCATCGACAGCATCCTGACTGGCTGTGTCATCAGCTGGTACAGGAACTGTACTACCCTCAACTGCAGGGCACTGCAGAGAGTGGTGCGGACAGCCCAGCGCATCTGTGGATGTGAACTTTCCTCTATTCAGGACACTTACAGCAGCAGGGGTGTAAAAAGGGCCCAAAGGGTCATCAGAGGTTCTAACCACCCCAACCACAAACTGTTCCAGCTGCTACCATCTGGCAAACGGTACGGCAGCATTAAGGCCAGGACCAACTGGCTCTGGGACAGCTTCTTTCATCAGGCCATCAGATTGATCAATACACATTGATCTGATTGCATACCTGGCTGCACATACATGTATATAAAACAATTATGTATACAATTTTAGTCTTTGGGCAATATCCTCCCACATTTCTCCTCTTTATTGCTTGTACAGTCAGCCCTCCTTATCCGTGGGGGATTGGTTCTGGGACCCCCCCCCCCACGCGGATACCAAAAATCGCGCTCAAGTCCCTTATTTAACCGGTCTCAGTGTGGTGATCTTTAGGACCTGGCGCAGCTCTGAATCCGCAATGTTTTTGTTCACGAAAATAATCATGATTGAAAATAAGGTGGAAGTAATAAAGCGATCAGAAAGAGGTGAAACGTCATTGGAAAAGCGTTAGGCTACAGCTCATCAACGATCGGAACAATTTTAATGGAGCATGTGAAAGGCCCTGCCCTGATGAAAGCTACAAGTATTACTAAGCAACGCAGTGGTTTAATTATTGAAATATGTACGTTTCTTAAGTTTTATATGCAGAGAAAGGTAAAATATATACTATACACTAAGAAAAACGTTTGACTAACTGATGCTAAATAATACCGGATGTACCTGTTCTGACTTCAAATCCGACTTAAAGACAGACTCAGGAACGGAACTCCTTCATAACCTGGGGACTGCCTGTACTTTTAAATCATCTCTAGATTACTTATAGTACCTGATACAATGTAAATTCTATGTAAATAGTTGTTATACTGTATTGTTTAGGGAATAATGACAAGAAAAAAAAGTCTGTACATGCTCAAACAATGAATACTGGAGAGAGAACTTCCGGGTTTCCCTGATCCGCGGTTGGTTGAATCAGCCCATGCAGAATCCGCGGATTAGGACGGCCAACTGTACATTGCAATGGAGACGCAGCTTAAAGGTTTTTTATTCCCTTAGATGCAAGAAATAAAGTATTTTATTCTATTGTTTTGACTTTGGTTTGGTCTGATGAAAATCTGCCATACTGTTGGACCTTACAGAGAAAGGGGTATTTATTCAGATGACCCTCCAATTTTCTACATCAACAAATTGGGTGAGTTGGTATGGTAATATACTGTACTGCACCTAAAGAAAGTTAACATAGTAATTACAAAAGGGATGAATACTTTTATAGCCTCATAGTTTTGGTTTTTAATCTTCATGAAATTTTTGACAGGTTTTGGAATTTTTCTTTTGATTTAACACAATGCAATGTTTTGTACATTAGCTCAAAAATTCTATTTCAATACATTTTAAATTTAGAAACCGAGACAGTAAAATGTGAAATTAGTTGTGGGGGCTGAACGCTTTTTCAAGGCACTGTAAAAGAAAATCATTGCAAAATGCAAAAATAAATGGCAAATAAATGACAATACAGCATAACGTCAGAATCTGCACTGCTGTTGTATAGGAGGGAGATAAGGTATTTCAATCTGATCTCATAATTAAATACACATTAGAAGGGCAATAGAGAGATGAAAGTAGTTTGTAGTAACCAGGGGAAGAGAAGAAATTCCTTAATTTGTCATGGAAAAGCTTGAACAACACAGTTCAAGATTTTGTATTCTAATTCCTCCTCCCACCCTTTTTCCTCACCACTCTCCTCCACACTGCTATCCCCATTTACCTCCACCCTTCGCTCCACCATCCTCCTCCATTTTACACTGCTCCACTCTCCAACGTTCTCCACCCCTCCTCCCTTCAAGACCCCCACCCTTCTTTGCCCCTCAAACCCCATCATCCTTCACTATCTCCCACTCGTCCCTCCTAATCTTACCACTCTACTATTCTCTCCTTACTCCACCTTTCCAGTCGCATCACCTACCTTCTCCCTCCCTCCACCAAGCCCAACTCCTGCACCGTAGCCCCCCGGAGTCACACTCACCTGCGCTGATCAGCTCGTTCCGCAAACAGCATCAACATGCTGAAGCAATTCCAGAAGGGGAACCGCGTAAGGATAATGGCGCCGAGGCGCATGAGGAGTTTAAAAAACCGCCTGCGAGCATCCAACGCCATGACTTACCGGGCCGCCCGTCCACAACTAAAGTCCGGCCGGAAACCCGGGCTCAGCGCGCTTGTTCCCACCTCCGCCAGCAGTAGATTCATCAACCAGGGCCACATCTATGAGCGTGGATATCTTTGTGGCTCAGAAACTCGTTTTTAACTAATTTATTTACATAAAATCTATCTAATCTGCTATCTTTCACATTTACTAAAGTAACTATAGAGACGTTGTTTGGCAACATTTCAGTTTTTTGTGTTATACGGATACCGACTTCCTTTGTCCTGAAATTATAAATTGAATGATCACATATATTACAGGACAGCATTAGTTTAAGGAAACAGTAAAAGACAATATAATCTTTTTGAATGTTGACGGTGGAATATTCCATTTTTTTAGTGATCGAGATATCTAAATGTGTATATGTTGTTTTACTGTATTTAAGGTAGATACTTCTGCTTATTTTGTAATATGATTGTAACTACATTCTGAGGTCCATCGTTTCTCATTCATGTGTAGTCTTAAGTTAAGTAGTCTTAAGTTCATAATTAAAGATAGTTTTCTCAGTGCCGAATAAAAACTAGCTCAACGCCCTCAGTGAGACAGAGATTGGGGCTCCCAGGAGTTCACCCTAGACAAGTAACATCTGTGAACTGCAACTCAGTCACTGAGGTTGTGACCTTGGTTCCAGAGTGTAGTTGCTGCAAGTTGAACAGTCTCCCATTAATTTTGAAGATTTAAACTACCTCACTTTCCCTTACCTTCTTATATTGGTTATCTCCCCTTAACTCTTTCAGTCCAGATGAAGGGACTCAACCTGAAATGTAAACTGCCCAATTCCCTCTGCAGATACTGCCTGTTGATTGAACAGCTGTTTTTGGTTCAGATTACAAAATTTTTGTTTGGGCAGTTGATGGCTCTAGGCCTGTACTCAATGTAGTTTAGAAGAATGAAGAGGGATCTCATTGAAAAATATCAAATATTGAATGGCCTAGATAGAGTGGACATGGAGAAGATGTTTGCTACAGTGAGGGAGTCTAGGACAGAGGGAAGAGCTTCAGAATACAAGGACGTTGCTTTAGAACAGAGATGAGGAATTTCTTTAGCCAGGGTGGTGAATCTGTGGAATTCATTGCCACGGACTGCTGTGGAGTCCAAGCTATTGGATACATTTAAAGCAGAAGTTGATGGTGTCAAATGTTACAGGCAGAAGGCAGGAGAATGGGGTTGAAAGGGATAATAAATAAGCAATGATAGATTGGAAGAACAGACTTGATGGGACAAATGGCCTAATTGTGCTCTTATGTCTTACAGTTTCATAGTATATCTGGAAGCTTTTCTGTATTTGTTTCAAGAAAAAAATTCCAGGTTTTTCCATCCTAGACTTACAGTTGAAATGTGTCACCTTGAAACTATTCAAGTAAATGTTTTTTAGCTCCACCCTTCATTTTGATGGGAAACTATTGATCTTTACTCTTGCATTAAGTTTATTTTATTGGTTATTTTAGTTAAGTGATAATAACACTTTTTAATTGTTCAGTGGAATAGATTGGGGGAAAAAAAACTCAATGCGGAGTCATTTCCACATGGCTTTCTAGCAATTTCTCACTTAAGTCAGGCTAGGAATTCAGGAGAATCCTGATAAATTTCAAAGTTGCTGTATATGTTGATCGAACATTCCTTCATATATCTTGAAATTAGATTAAAATTTGGTATGATTCCTATGTTAAAGTCTATTAATTCTTGTAACACCTTCTTACATGCACCAGGTGGTGGTAGTTTCATGCTATTTTCTCCTTGGCCTTCTAGGTGGTAGAGATTGCAGGTTTTCTGAATGGAACTTTAGTAAGATGAAACTGTGCTTTTAATTTGGAAGTAGTGTACACTGGAACAATGTTGTTTTGGTGCTAGATAGAGAGTCTGTTCAGGGTGATTGAAGGATTACAATTAAGCCTTGGTCTTCAAAGTTCAAAGTAAAATTTATTATCAAAATACATATACTGCACGTTGCCATATACTTCCTTCAGATTCATCTTCCTACAGACATTTGCAGGAAGAAAAATAAATAAAATAGAATTTACCAAAAAATATACATAAAGTGTGGCAAACAACCAATGTGCAAAAGCAGACTTGTGCAAATAAAAAATAAAACTGAGAACATGAATTATAAAGCATCGTTAAATGTGTGTCTATAGGTTGCAGAATCAGATCGGAGTAGTGCTGAATGAAGTTATTCACGCCTGTTCAGGAGCCTGATGGTTGAACCTGGTGGTGTAGGTCTGTACCTCCTGCCCAGTAGTAGTAGTAGTAGTAGTGAGAAGAGATCATGGCCTGGATGGTAGGGTCTTTGATAATGGCTGCTGCTTTCCTGCAACAGCGCTCCATGTAAATGTACTCAATGGACTCATGGTGCAGAGGACTGTGCCTGTGATGTACTGGGCTGTATCCACCACATTCTGTAGTCTTTTCCATTCCCGGGCATTGGTGTTTCTATTAAAGGCCATGATGCAACCAGTCAGGATACTCTCAGCTGTGCATCTATAGAAGCTTGTCAAAGTTTTTGGGTGGCATGCTGAATCTACACAAACTTCTTGGACAACTTGTGAAAGCAGAGAAAATCTAGGTCAGTGCAATATATTCCTTCATAATATTAATATGACAATATGTAAATATCAGAAAGGCTTGAGGAACCAAAATGTGAGTCTCAGATAGATGCAGTGACTGGTCTGATCCACACAGAGAAATCATTACCCTGCACATTTAATTGAATTCCTAGGTATTGCAAGTGGCTGCATGATTCTCACATGTGAATCCAGGCATACAAGTATTTGTCCTTATCCTCAAACAAGCAGAAATCCTTCTAGGGTGCTGGTTGACAAAGCTGATTGGTGTAATATAAATAACTTGCTCCCTGGATGTCTAGAATTGATTATCAAGTTTTCTGGAAATGGTTACATAAAGATTAAAATCCTTTGTAGTTTCAGTTTAGTTAATATCCTGAGGTGGAACTGTCAAGGTAATATAGATACAGTAATGACCCACTTTATCTCAGGAAGGCCATAGTGTTGGTAAATCTTACCATCCCCACCCCTAATACCATAGACCACCCCTTCCCAGACTCATCTCCTTTACTACACTCCATCCAAGGAGGAGATGAACTTTATTCTTGAACAGAGAGCATTGGCACCTTTTTGATTGTGACTAGAATCAACAAGAAGTGACAGTATCTAGGGCTACTATTAGCTCTAAAGCCATTACTGGAATGGTCCATGCATTGCTCTGCAGATGTACTAATGGTTTAGAGTCAATGGTCTGACACATCCACATACAGTAACAGCTGTCTGGCCATTTGTTGGATGTGCCCTCCTGACCCTAGCTCCTACTTCTGACAGGCAACCCTGCTCCACAGACCCTCACCTCCTCCACTCTCCACCTTAAGGCCTGATTCATAGTTACCAACATCTGATTACCAGTGTAAACAGACAAAGATATAACTCGGGATTTTGAGCTCAGTCCCAGCAACAGTACTCGCTAGGTAAGTGACATAGAGTTTCCTCTACATTCCACAGCTCAACTGCAGTTCTCATAAATGAACTGAACACTTAATTACCAACAAACATTCAGGCATCATAGGTTATGATGGGTTGGAAATATTTTTTCCTCTTAATCTATGGTTTTTCATGCATAACTAACAGATGCCATTTGATGAATAACTACAGTTCAGGATTGGTGTCTATGAATGATAAATTCCAAATCTGTATTCTTCTGCTATGAACTAGAAAGTTGCAACATGTTGAATTGCACTAAAAAAGGCCAGAGATTTAAAAACAAATTGTAATATTAATATCTTGTCATTTCGTAGTATCCTTCATCACCAGAGTTCCGAGCCACTAGCCTTGCTTGGCTGGTGATGAGAATGAGAACTGCCATCTCGAGCAGATCCTTCACACACAGCCAGAGTCTCAACCCCGTCTTATGTTGCCATTCAGGTGTCTGTGATGTGGAAGATATCTCCTGCATTGTTTATTTGTCATGACGGTTTGGAAAGGGATGCAAATTTCTTGTTGAAGTTTATCTTAAGCAGGTGTATAACATTGGACTCTAAGCTCCATAAAGTATTTACAGGGTGCATACTAAAACAAATGTCAGCTGCTGCTGGAATATCTTTAACTTGGTGAATACATGACAAGAGGTTGAGCAAACTAAGGCTTTTCTGTTTTGAGTGAAGGAGAATAAGAGGTGTATAACACGATAAGAGGCATAGATACAGCAGACTGTCAATGCCTCTTTCCCAGGATAAAAATAACAAATGTGAGAGGGCATAATATTAAGATGTCTGGAAAAAAGTATAGAGGGATGTCAGAGGTATTGTTTTTTTTTACAGCGAGAGCAATGGAACACACTGGTGATAGAGGCAGATACATCAGGGAGATTTAAGAGACTCTTAGGAAAGCACATGGATGAAAGACATGGAGGATTATATGGGAAGGAAGCATTAGATTAATTGTGGAGTAGGTTAAAAGTATGATCCAACATTTTAGGCTAAAGGGCCTTCACTGTGCTATGCATTTCTATGTTCTACATACTTTGGTCTGCCCACATCTGCTGACCTTCCAGCTGAAGGACATGCTCACAGCAGAATGTTGCAGGACCATGTGCTGAAACATTATTATGCTGGGACAGACTTTATTAAAACACTAAATCGAACAGAGTCTTCCCCAACCAGAAGCCCTGGATGAACCATGAGATGTAAAAGCTGCTGAGGGCCAGATCCGAGGCATTCAAGTCTGGAGACCGAGAAAGCTACAAGAAGTGCAGGTGTGATTTCCGGAAAGCCATCTCATGGGTGAAGTGAGAATTCCACCCAAAACTTATATCAACAAGGGATGTTCAACAGCTGTGGCAGGGCTTGACTGCTATCACCTCCGACAAAATTAAGTCAAGTGACATGGGCGACAGCAGGGCTTTGCTTCCAGATGAACTCTGTGCTCACTTTGACCGTCAACATGGAGGAACCATAGCAAAGTCACACATCCCCGATGATCCTATGATTTCAGTCTCTGATGCCGACGTGCGGGCAGCTTTCAGGAGGGTGAACCCATGAAAAGCATCCGGCCCAGATGGGGTACCTGGCCAAGTACTAAAGACTTGTGCTGATCGACCGGCTGGTGTGTTCACTGAGATCTTTAACCTCTCACTTCAGCAGTCTGAGGTACCCGCCTGCTTCAAGCAGGCTTCAATTATTCAGAGTAAGAAGAACGTGTGGTGACCTACCTCAATGACTATCACCCAGTAGCGCTTACATCCAGTGTGATGAATTGCTTTGAGAGGCTGGTGATGAAACATTTCAACTCCTGCCTGTGAAGCAACTTCGATCCGCTCCAATTTGCCTACCGGAGCAACAGGTTCACAGCAGGTGCCTTCTCATTGGCTGCTCTCACAATCCTGAAACACCTGGATAGCAGAAATGCGTACATCAGGATGGTCTTTATCAACTATAGCTCAGCTTTCAATACCATCATCCCCTCAAAACTAATCAATAAGCTCCAAGACCTTGGCCTCAATAACTCCTTGTGTAACTGGATCCTCAATTGCCTCACTTGCAGATCCCAGTCAGTGCAGATTGGCAACAACATCACCTCCATGATCTCCATTACCACAGGGCTGTGTGCTTAGCCCTCTTTTCTACGTGCTTCACACTTATGACTGTGAGGCTAAACACATTTCATCTATGTTTTTATTTCAGATGTTCAGTTTCTATGTTTTTTGTTTTTTTTCTTAAAAATAACATCTCTACTTCTACATTCAGTCCTCTTGCAACAAATAATATTTTGTTCGCTTTCCAAACTACTTGCTCTAATGCACACTAGAATCAGCTGTATTTCAAAGCACACCATTTAAAGCACACCATGCTTCTTTTTTCATGTTTTTGTGCCAAAATCAGAATCCAAATTAGGTTTATTATCTCTGACATTCTGTATAATAATAATAATAATAATAATAATACTTCATTGATCCCAAGTGGGAAATTCTTTCATTACAGCAACAACATTTAGAAACACATTGATGTCTAAAACTTTGACAAACTTCTATAGATGTGCAATAGAGAATGTATTGACTGGCTGCATCAAGGAAACACCAATGCTTTTGAATGGAAAATCCCATGAAAGGTAGTGGACTCAGCCCAGTAGATCACAGGTAAAGCCCTCCCAACCATTAAGCACATCTACGTGAATCACTATCATAGGAAAGCACCATCCATCATTAGAAACATGAGAAATTCTGCAGATACTGCCTGGTCTGCTGAGTTCCTCCAGCATTGTGTGTGTGTTGTTCCATTATCAGCCAGGTTTCCCACCACCCAGGTCATGCTCTGTTCTCACTACTGCTATCAGATAGAAGGTACAAAAGCCTCAGGACTCGCACCACAAGGTTCAAGAACAATTACTACTACTCCTCAACCACCAGGCTCTTGAATAAAAGGGGATAACTATGCTCGCTTGCCCCATCATTGAAATGTTCCCACAACTAATGATCGCACTTTAAGGACTCTTTATCTACTGTCTCATGTTCTCATTATTGTTATTCTTTATATTTGCATTTGCACAGATTCAGAATCAGGTTTATTATCACCGGCATGTGTCGTGAAATTTGGTAGCATCAGCAGTACAATGTAATACATGATCATATAGAAAGAAAAAGTATTTTAAAAATAAGTAAAACAACTATATATATATATATATATATATAAATAGTTAGATTAAAAATAGTGCAAAACAGAAATAATATTTTTAAAAGTGAAAGTGTTTATGGGTTATAGTGTTTATATAAAATAGTTAAATTAAATAAGTAATGCAAAATTATAAATAAAAAAGTAGTGAGGTAATGTCCAAGGGTTCAATATCCATTTAGGAATTGGATGGCAGAGGGGAAGAAGCTGTTCCTAATTCGCTGAGTGTGTGCCTTCAGGCTTCTGTACCTCCTACCTGATGGTAACAGTGAGAAGAGGCCATGTCCTGGGTCCTTAATAATCAACACCACCTTTCTGAGGCACCGCTCCTTGAAAATGCCTTGGATGCTACGGAGGCTGTTACCCAATATTAAGCTGACTAATTTTACAACTTTCTGCAGTTTCTTTTGGTCCTGTGCAGTAGTTCTTCCCCCCACCCCCCCCCCCCCCGCCACAACCTCCATACCAGACAGTGCTGCAGCCTTTCAGAATGCGCTCCCTGATACATCTGTAGAAGTTTTTGAGTGTTTTAGGTGACAAACCAAATCTCCTCAAACTCCTAATGAAGTATACAGTAGTTGCTGTCTTACATTCTTTATAGCTGCATCGATACATTAGGACCAGGTTAAATCCTCAATGATTTTAATACCCAAGAACTTGAAATTGCTCACTCTCACCACTTCCAATCCCTCTGTGAGGATTGGTTCGTGTTCCCTTGGTCTTGCCCCTTCCTGAAGTCCACAATCAGCTCTTTCATCTTACTGACATTGAGTGCAAGATTGTTGCTGCAACACCACTCAACTAGCTGGTTTATCTTGCTCCTTTACACCCTCTCATTGCCATCTGGGATTCTACCAGCAATGGCTGTATCATCAGCAAATTTATAGATGGCATTTGACACAGTTTGTTGTCTTCTGCACTCTGATTGATATTTTATTGACCCTGTTATAGTTACTGTTCTATCAATTGGCTGAGTATGCTCCCAGGAAAATGAATCTGAGGGTTATGTATGGTGACATAGATGTACTTTGATAATAACATTTACTTTGAACTTTGAGTTGCTGAAGCTACTTCAGTCTCATGCAGAAAGGTTACAGCAAAGGATTTTCCTACCAAAGCACATTTGAAGGACTAGTATCAATTTAATAATCTCCGAAGTCCATGGCTGCTTAAATGTTTAGGAACAGAACATTCTTTCTGTTAGCATAGTATAAATTTGATATGCAAATACAGTTAAAGGCTCGCTTCTATGAATTTGTTAATTCAATGTTTCATGTTGTGACAACAAAAATTTTAGTTTTGAGAAATCAAAAAAATGAGTGTCATTCTAACAGAAGATTAAAATTTAAATAATATTACGGAACACAGAAATCTACAGCACATTACAGGCCCTTCAGCCCACAATGTTGTGCTGACCATGTAAACTACTCTAGAAACTGCCTAGAATTTCCCTACCACATAGCCCTCTATTTTTCTAAGCTCCATGTACCTATCTAAGAGGCTCTTAAAAGACCCTATTGTATCCGCCTCCACCACAGTCGCTAGCAGTGCACTCCACGCAACCACCACTCTCTGTGTGAAAAACTTACCCCTGACATCCCCCTTGTACCCATTTCCGAGCACCTTAAAACTATGCCCCTTCAAGTTAGCCATTTCAGCTCTGGGAAAAAGCCTCTGGCTATCCACACGATCAATGCCCCTCATCATCTTATACACCTCTATCAGGTCACCTCTCATTCTCTGTCTCTCCAAGGAGAAAAGGCCAAGTGCACGTAACCTATTCTCTTAAGATACACCCTCCAATCCAGGCAACATCCTTGTAAATCTCCTCTGCACTCTCTCTATAGTATCCACATTCATCCTGTAGTGAGGTGATCAGAACTGAACACAGTACTCCAAGTGGGGTCTGACCAAGGTGTTACATAGTTGTAACATTACCTCACAGCTCTTGAACTCAATCCCACGGTTGATGAATACCAACACACCATACGCCTTCTTAACAACACTGTCAACCTGCGCAGGATCATCTCTCTGATCCTCCACACTGACTAGAGTCTTACCATTTATATTATATTCTGTCCTCAAATTGGAGTGGCAGATACAATATATGACCCAAACTGACTCATGGATGAAGTGTCGCCTCGGCTAGAAGGGCTGTTTTAGGCCCTGAATGGTAGTGAGGGAGGAGGTGTAGCACTTGTTCCACTTACAAGGATGAGCACCAGGAGAGAGATTGGTGGGGAGGGATGAATGGACAAGGGAGTCGCATAGGGAGCGATCCCTGTAGAAAGTGGAGGGGCGGGAGAAAGATGTGCTTGCTGGTGTGATCCCATTGGAGATGGCGGAGGTTACTGGGGTGGTAGGTGAGGACAAGAGGAACCTTAACCTTGGTGGGGTGGCGGGAGGATGGGGTGAGGGCAGATGTGCACGAAATGGAAGAGATGCGGGTGAGGACAGCGTTGATGGTGGATGAAGTAAAGCCCCTTTCTTTGAAGGGGGACATCTCCTTCATTCTGGAATGAAAAGCCTCATCCTGAGAGCAGATGCGCGAAGGAGGAGGAACTGAGAGAAGAGGATGGTATTTTTACAAGTGGCGGAGTGAGAAGAGGCATAGTCTATGAGAATCCGTGGGCTTATAAAAAGATATCAGTAGATAAACTGTCTCTAGCAATAGAGACAAGAGATCAAGAAAGGGGAGGGAGGTGTCGGAAATAGACCAGGTAAATTTGACAGCAGGGTGGAAATTGGAGGTAAAGTGGATGATGCCAACAAACTCAGCATGGCTGCAGAAATCAGCTCCAAGTAGTCATCGATGTAACGGAGGAAATGTTGGGGAGCAATGCCGGTGTAGGACTGGACTATAGACTGTTCCATGTAGCCCACAAAAAGTGAAGCATTGCTGGGACCTATGCTAGTGCCCACGACTACACCTTTCATTCAGAGAAGTGGGAGGAGCCGAAGGAGAAATTATTGAGAGTGAGGACCAGTTCCACCAGACGGAGGAGAGTGGTGGTAGAGGGGAGCAGGTTGGGTCTGGTGTCCATAAAGAAATGGAGAGCTTTGAGGCTTTTCTGGTGGGGGATGGAGGTGTATGGAAATAGACGCCCAAGGTGAAAATGAGACAATCAGGGCCAAGGAACTTGAAAAGATCCAGAGCGTGTGACGTGTCATGGATGTGGGTGGGAATGGTCTGAACTGGGGGGGGGGGTAGAAACAGGGCTGAGATATTATCTAGAAAGAAGCAGAGAGCTTTAAGCTCTCCATCAGCTCTTGGGTCCTTGGAGACTCCATCTTCCTTCCATCCACCTTCCCTGAAAAACCTAACCTCCCCTAATTCTCCCCCTCCCCTCTGATCCCACCTCTCTGTGCCAGGTCTTCACTATTCCCTGTGACCTTCCCCTCTCTGAGGCAGAACGTTCTGTCTAACCTTTGTCCCCCTAAGCCCACACTTCAGTGAGTTACGCGCCCACCTTGAAGCTGAACGCTTCTTCCGTCGCATCCGTCTCTGTGCCTATTTCTTTGGCAAGGACTCTCCACCCCGCACCGATGACCCCCTTCTCCCGTCTTCAGCCTTCCTCATCTCCCTTGATGCTCTGCCCTAGTCTTCTGCTTGCTCTGGCTCTTTTCATTGCTAAATGCCGACGAGCCTTCAACCGTCTCAACCTTACCACTCATCGCTCAAATTCTAACCTCACTCCTTCCTTAAAGCTCCCCACTTCTTTCTAGATAACAGGCCGGACCTACTCCCTTCCATGACCACTCTTCCGTCTGGCGGAACCCCAGTCCTCACTTTTAATAATCTCTCCTTCCACTCTTCCCGCTTCGAAACCAAAGGTGTAGTCATGGGCACTCACATGGGTCCTAGCTTTGCCTGACTTTTTGTCAGCCACGTGGAACAGTCCGTGTTTCAAGCCTGCACTGGTGGCCATCCCCCACTTTTCCTAAACTACATCGACGGCTGCATTGGTGCTGCTTCCTACAACCCATACGGAACTCTTCGACTTCATCAACTTTGCCTGCAACTTCCATTGCCCTCAAAATGTACCTGCTCTATTCTGACACCCTATCCCCTTTCTCGATTTCTGTCTCCATCTCTGAAGACATTTGCCTACTGATTTTTTAATAATCCTTTTTATAACCCCATTGATTCTCACAGCTACCTGGTACTTAGTTAGCCTTGTAAGCGGAGCAAGTGCTCCACCTGCCCCTACACCTCCCCCTCACCATCATTCAGGGCCTCAAGCAGTCCTTCCAGGTGAGGCAAAACTTCACCTGTGAATCTGTTGGGGTGATCGACTGAGCGAACACACACACACACAGACAGACAGACAGACAGACAGACACACACACACACACACACCCTTCTTCCTTCTTGCTCTAATTTCATATCTTTTTTTCTTGTTCTGATGAAAGGTCTCCGCCGGAAACGTCGACAGTTTACTCATTTCCATAGATGCTGCCTCACCTGCTGAGTTCCTCCAGCATTTTGTGTGTGTTTTACTGTTTATTGGCATTAATCAAGTGTTCACTGTACTTTGATGAAATCCCCCAAATGTCTTTATATAAAATGCAAACAAATACAGTAGTTATAATTTCCAGCACGCAAGGAACAAATTTTCAAATATTATTTAAAAGAAACCTCTGTTGACGGTTAAGGTTGATGAAACAGCTAATAATTAATATTAGTTTTTAAAGGAGACACTTCAGTTTAACTTTTCACCAAAATGAACAGTAACACAAAACAGTTCATTTTCGCATACGCCATTTTGCCAGGTAATGATGGCTGCAGTATCAATGCTTGTCGTGAAACGGTTTAAGAAAGCTACTGTGATGTAGCTATAAAAGCTCAGAAAACATCTAGAGTTTCAAAACTGAACTTTGTTTATAACATTTTAAGAAAGCAACGAGCTGACTTGTTAATACACTTAACTAGTGAGCTTGACATGCTGTTGAATTCTTTCGGAATGCAGTAGCCAGTGGATCGCGCGGAACAAGGAATTCTATGCAAAATGCTCAGTTTTACCTGTTCATCGAGCAATTCAAAGCTAAGAGTAATTTAAGAGCATTCACTTCCACTTTGACTTAAGCAGCATTAATCAATATAATCGTTCCCTGATACTTTTGTATTACAGATATACATATAGACATGACTTCACTGATTTGCCGTCTCATATTCTTCCAGTCCCTTACATCACCGATGTTAATGGACTCCGAGCACTCTCCGTCTGCTTGGATCGGACTACAGCTGGGATATTTTCAAGTCTAGCCAAAATTCATGGTCTGTGTTAGCTACAAAAAAATAGTTAAACTATAAGGGAATTGGAAACATTCTATAGCAGACGGGGTGACGGGGATTCAGTGTTGTTAATATTCCGGGAAAGTGTGCTTTCTCAACGGGGGGTGGGTGGGAACAACCGGAACAACTCTCAATGAATGATTTATCGTTTGACATAATCCTGACAGATCGGGAGATATAGAGAACGGTATACAATTTCCGTTCAAACAAATGGTTGTGTTAATTTCTCTGAACATGGGTTTACTTTTGTGGGTTCTCAGAACACGGGCTCTCAGAAACTGGTTACAATTTATCAAGAACATTTTCTTGAAAGATAATGTTTTATGATAAGATGCTCTGGACCAGGCATCTCAGCGGAAACTGACACCGTTGATCTAAATACGGTTCTTCAGCAAAGCGTCATTTCTCCTGAGAGTCAAAGGGCCCATCGCTGTCGTTCCAACTCTTGTTACCGCCTTTCTTCCGGTTTCTTTCGGCCATGACGATAGCGGCGATGACAGTGACCAGCACCGTGCCAGTTATCACCAAGACGGTGGCAGTCTCGGCCACGCACAGCTGCGAATCCACTGCCACCAGTGGATATCCCAGGAGGTGCCCAGGAGCTGAGCAAGTGATGTTGCTGTAATCGTCCACGTGCAGATGCCGAACACTAACGATCTTCCCAAACACTCTCTGGAGGTCGCAGTCACACGTCCAGTGATTGTGGGCGAGCTGCAGGTGGGTGCCTTGAGTCTGAATGTTCAGAAACGTTTTGAAGTTGATGTGATTCAAACGGTTTCCATTCAAACACAGGAGATTCAAGCTCCGCAGGGAGCCGAAAGCTTCTCCCTGGATGGTTGAAATGTTGTTGTTCTCCAAGTGAAGAACTTCCAGACTTTGTAGCATGAGGAAGTATCCGTTTTCAATGACGACCAGCCTGTTGTTTGTCAGGAACAGAGTCCGGAGTTTGGGCAGACCTCTGAAAACCCCGCTTTCCATGGACGTGATCAAATTGCCGCTCAGGTCCAACTTCTGCAGGCTTTCCAGATTCCGCATGCTATCGCCGTGAATGTATTCAACATGGTTATTCGACAGTCTCAGTTCTATCAAGTGCTGCAGGCTATCAGAAAGATCCCCGGGTAGGAACTTTATACGATTTTGATCCAGATCTAGGCTTTCCAGAAAATTCAGGGACTCGAAGGCTCCAGAATGGATGAGATTAATTCGGTTGCGAGCCAACAGGACTACCCGCGTGGACCACAGTCCGCTGAAGGAACCGCGGGGAATCTCGGCCAGGTTGTTGTACCTAATATCTAGCATCCATGTACCGTGTGGGATATCCCTCGGGATGGAAGTCAGGGAACGCCTTTTGCAGTCCACGAAATGGGAGAAATCATCGCAGGAGCAACGGTGCGGGCACAGTTTGAATCCATCGGTCTTCAGGATGCCCGCCAAGACACCGAGGCAAGTGGTAATAATTAGGTTCATACCGTTTGCAATTTTCAAAGTGCTTCAGAAACCGAGGCTTTCGAGAGACGGATAAACAAATTCCTTCAAGTATTTGGCGAATGCCAGTTCCATTAAACTAAGTCACTTTAAATAGTCACTCTTGCAAATAATTCAACTATTGAAAACATATATCGTAGCATTTGTGTCTTTTGCTTACATTTACGGATTGTCCCCTTGATTTCTTTTCTAAAACTACTTTGTCCTTTGATTTTTGGATATACAATATTCACTTTGTCACTGCAGGCTCATCGCTTGTCGTTTGTTTTTGATTTCTTCGTTGTCAAGAACGTCCTAATCTACAACCACTTTCATGTCACTGTAACAGTAAATAAAACGTATGTTACTTAACATAATGTCTAACTTTTCTCCCGCGATCCACATCAAATATACATTCCAATCCCTTATTACCTTTATATTTGTCTGGGTTAAATTAGTATTCCCGACAATTATATATTAAATGGCATGTAGTAAACTTGTGAATATTGTGTCCAGTCTTGGGTGCCTCCACTATTAGGATCTAGAACCCTTAAGATTAGGAGTTAACTATTCTGCACTAAGAGGGAAGATTTCTTCACCCAAACTATGTTGAATACATGGAATTCTGTATCCCAGAGGACTGGAGACTGGGTCACTCAAGTCTATTCATTCCCCAGATCAACAGATTTTCAAGCAACAGGGCATTAGTGCACGAAAGTGGGGCTAAGGTAAAAGACTACCCACGACCTTGTTGAATGACAGCTTTGACTAGGGCTGAAAGGCCTGCAGGTGCATCTGTCTATTCTGTTCTTATACATAAGCTGAACCTGGAATAAGAGCTGATTAAAGACACCAGGCTCCTGTAGATCAATCAAATGTCATTAATGAGATCTGGATAGGGTGTTCAAAATTGATAGAGTAAATTGCAAGGAGCCCGTTTACATTCATCACCTTCTGTAACCAAAGGACAGAGATGGGTAACTGCTGATAAAGAGGGAAGGAGGTGGTTTGTTGAATTATATTATACAGTAACTTCAAATATCTTGCAATATAATTTGCCTTCCTTTACACATTGGTAGCCAGTCGTTATTTATGTACACTTTTTCTATAAATTCTATTGGATGTCTTTATTTTCCTTTATATGCCTGCAAGAAAATGAATGTCAGGGTGGTATATGGTAACGTACTTTGGCATGTACTTTAGTAATAAATTTACTTTGAAAACTTAAGGATAAGCATGATGTAAAACGTAAAGTTGATACATATTTGAGAAAGGATAATTTAAAATGGGTTGTGAACTGTGTTGGTGGATAGGTGTAAGTGAATAACCCAGTCAAATGATTAGAGTGGTGATAATGGACCCAATGGTGTCCTATGCTTTGAATCAACTCTGGATATTCCTTTATATTTATTAATGTTTTGTTTGTGAATTTATGAATGTAACATGAAAAATCATTTAATTTTACACTGCACAGCAAGAAAACTTAAACCAACAAGTAGAAGACAGTCAGTTAGAAACAAAAAAATCAAAACAATTCACAACAAAATTCTCCCTTCCTCCATGGCATTTCCAGCAGCCGGTGTTAGTAATTTTTTTGTGTATAGAAAAACAGCATGTACTCCATAAATGATGTTAACATAATTTTACTTTTACAAATATTTCTGAAAAATTCAAAACACCTGTAGGTAAATTCAGTGCAGGGTGTCACAAAACTGAAAACATTTCTGGTGTTATGAACACCATTGAATTTTCTTCTATAATCCTTAGGAAGGTGTCCAATGCGTCAGCTGTCTCTCATTTAAAAATATATTATACATGATGTAACACCCCATTCTATATCACTTCAATCCATAAGAAATTACTGTATATTTCAATTTTTTTTAAAAGTTGTCAGCCAATCCAATAAAAACTGGAAGCACACAGCAGGTTAATCATTATATAGCCACTTCTTCTATTCCTCAGAATATGGTTACAGCAATTTTACTTTTCAGTGCCTGCAGTAAAACAAAAGTTGCCTGTTATTTCCACAAATTATGGCTGATCCACTGAGTTTTTCCAGCATTTACTGCATTTAATATTTATAAAATATGAAACATTTTCTCTTTGCTTATCAGTGCAGGAATTGATTAGATTAATAACATGTAGGTAACAAGATCTGAATATATCAATATACATGATATCACTTACCCCTCTCTGTAGGATGGAATGTACTTGCAGTCTGAAGGTTTGGTTCTGTACCGATGGTTTTATAGAGCTGGGGCTGTCACATGTGAAACTGCTTCCAATCAATTTTTACTTTGTTCTGACATGTCCTTCTGCAGTAACCACAGATGTTTTAACTGGAAACTTCTGTCTCCACAGATTGACAGCTCAGATTTTATTAAGATTACACTCATCAACCAAGATTAATTATTTAAAAGCCAGTTGCTTTACAGCTACCATTAATGAAGATTAAAAGTTACCGTCACAGTAAAATAAATATCTTCGAAGGAGGATTGTCATTTACTAATGCAGTTGCAGAGAGAGAAAAAAATAAAATTAAAAGATTGAGTTTCTGGCTCAATTCTTTATGCATACAAAAGAATTCTAGTCTTTTGTATGCAAATCCTGTAGACAAATGGACACAAGAGAAGCTAATGCTAATTTTCTTCAGTGAATTTCCCTCAGAGGTTGATCATAACCCAAAATACAAGGGGTGATTGATAAGTTTGTGGCCTAAGGTAGAAGAAGTCAATTTTAGAAAACCTAGCACATTTTTTTTTCAACATAGTCCCCTCCTACATTTACGTGCTTGGTCCAGCAGTCAGGGAGCATACAGATCTTGGACCTCCAGATAGTGTCCACGGCATGGGTGATTGATAAGTTTGTGGCCTAAAGTCGAAGGAGATGAGTTATACTGCTCTCGTTACATGCACATGCAGTTCAACTCTGAGTGATTATACAGAAAGTTTGAAGTTAATAACTCATCTCCTTCTACCTTAGGCCACAAACTTATCAATCACTCCTGATGAGTTATTAACTTCAAACTTTTAGTCAACCATCTTCTGAAAAGGTGAAGTCAGGTATAAAATGATAAAATAGCCTTTTCTATACACATCAGCTTCTTTGTAAAAAAAAACTTTTGTTTTATTTGGTGCCCCTCATATTGTCACATTATTGGAACATAGGTTAGTTCATACATGAGTGTATGTGACAAAAGTCAATAATCAGGAAATTGCTTAGGTAAAGATCACCAGAAACTATGGACTAGTAAAATGTTGCACTTCATTTAAATACAATAGTGTGAAATGTAGAGTGATTTCCCAGAATGATATATTTTTAAATTGTGTTGACCACATCAGAAAGAATATGAAAGGAGATTATATGTATCTGTCTAGAAATGGAAGGGCTGGGCTGGTGGCTGATTAAAAATGAGATTAATTTCAACTTTACTATGTGCATGTAATAATTTGCCAAATCTCCTCTATGTCCCCTGGAACCTAAAAAGGTGAAAAATTAAAATTCACAGATTATAGATTAGGGTAACAATTACAGAAACAAATATTGAGGAGATGATAGAAACAATAGATCCCATTGTTGCTGCCTTCAAACTTACAAATATTACATAAATGTTATCTTAAAGAAACAGGTTTAATTATAACAAATTAAAACATGACCACAATTTGCCCCTCCTGGTTACCACCCATCTAACTTCCTCAGCTGATGAATGTCGAACATTTGAAAGAAGCACTAAAAGCTGAAAGGACACAGAATACAGTCTGGATGGGGGGCTTCAACATCCATCTGACTGTAACATATAAGATTATTAAGGGATTGGACAAGACAGAGGCAGGAAATATGTTCCAGATGCTGGGAGAGTCCAGTACCAGAGGACATGGTTTAAGAATAAGGGGTAGGTCATTTAGGACAGAGTTAAGGAAAAACTTCTTCTCCCAGAGAGTTGTGGGGGTCTGGAATGCACTGCCTCAGAAAGCAATGGAGGCCAATTCTCTGGATGCTTTCAAGAAGGAGCTAGAGAGGTATCTTATGGATAGGGGGATCAAGGGATATGGGGACAAGGCAGGAACCGGGTATTGATAGATGATCAGCCATGATCTCAGAATGGCGATGCAGGCTCGAAGGGCCGAATGGTCTACTTCTGCACCTATTGTCTATCCATCTCCAAGAATGGCTTGTTAGAAACAGCACAGTGAGAGCTGGTCAAGTCCTGCCAAATTGGATCCAATATTAAGGATAAGCCTACTTGAGCAATAAACAATCTGCCAGAGGAACCCAAAGGGTTGAGCAGCACCCAAGGGGGTGGGGGGGGGGGGGGGGAGAAGGAATTGTTGATGTCTCAGATTAAAACCCTGCATCAGGACTTAGGGTTCTGATGGACCTCAAAGGAAAATTACTCCAAAAGTCATAGCTTGAACAAAGGTAGATGGATAAAGCATCCCATTCCCAGGATAGCACAGTATGCCAGGAGCAAATATTTTAACCTGCCTCATCAATGATCTTCTTTTCATCAGTAAGTCAGAGGTATTCCTCATGATAACAAAATGCTCAATTCAATTCACAGTTTTTGAGAAATAAAACATTCCATGCCAGCATACAGCAAGATCTAGAGAACACACAGACATAGATGATGAAGTGGCATAATATTCACAGTATAGAATGCCAGACAATGATCATCATCAGCAAGAGAGAAAGAAAGAGTCTAACCATCTATCTGTGACATTCAGTGGTAATCATTAGCATCCTGGGGTTTACCATTGAAACTCAATTGGTCCAGCAACCTGTTATGGCTGTAGGAGCATTTTTCACTGCTTGGTTGAGTGCAGCTCCAACAAAATTCAAAGAAGCTCAACAAAATCCAGAACAAGGGTGCGCAGTTGGCTGGTACACAATCCACCACCTGAAGTATTCATTACCAATGCATTGCAGTTGCAGTTACAGTACTACATTGTGGTTCAGGAACAGTTGTTGCCCTACAACCACTGAGCTCCTAGATGGCCTCAGTAACCTCAACAGTGAACTGTGGACTCACTTCTGGAGACTCTGCTGATCATGTTCTCGGTATTATTTATTTTATTATTTTATTAATTGCACAATTTGTCCTCTTTTGCCCATTGGATGTTTGTTCGTCTTTGTTATGTATGGTTTTTTTCTTGGATTCTATTGTATTACTTTATTTTCCTGTGGGTGCCTACAAGAAGATGAATCTCAATCTTGTATTTGTTATACCTACTTTGATAATAAATTTGCTTTGTACTCATAAACTGCAATTATTCCCTTAGCCTACTCCCACAGCACCTCACCCAACTCATGATCTCTACCAGAAAGGAACAAATGGTTTCAGGTGAATAGGACCACCGCCACCTGTAGGTTCTCTCCAAATCACACTCCATCCCATCTTGGAAACAGTTCACCCTTTCCTCACTGTCACCAAGTCTAAGTTCCAGAACCCCAATTCAACATTACGGTGGGGGGGGGGGGACCTTCAATGGTTCAAAAATATGGCTCATCCTCCCCTACTCAAGAGTAGTTAGGGATAGGAAATAACTTCTAGCCATACCAACAATGCCAAAATGCTTTTTAAAAGTCTTAAGTATAACTAAGACTACAGTCAAGTGCAAACACGAGGAAATCTGCAGATGCTGGAAATTCAATCAACACACACAAAATGCTGGTGGAACGCAGCAGGCCAGGCAGCATCTATAGGAAGAACTACAGTCGACGTTTCAGGCTGAGACCCTTCATCAGGACTACACTACAACAGCGCCACCCCCCACCCCGTCAGTGGGTTTTATAGTGAGGTTGGGATTGGTGCGGTGGGAGCGGAGAGCAGAGCGTTTGGTAGGAGTGAGGTTGGAATTGGAACAAGGTGTGGTGAAGTCGAGACAGTTGATGTCCCGTATAGTGGGGTTGGGATTGGTGCAATATTCCTGATGGTCCTGTTCCACCAGCTGTGCTACAGTCAAGTGACTAATTTAAAACATTAAGAAAAAAGAGCAGGGATAAGAACGTACAATTATACTTGGAAAAGACAATAAATATATTGGATCCTCTTCAAAGTATTAATAATTTTATATGTATTCTTGGCAAGATCTTTAACCTTGATTCTCAGTCAATAACAAAAATTAAATGCAAATTTCCAGTCTTACTGATCTATTTTTATGTTCTGTAGAGGGATGAAACTAAACACCACATGAACATGATCACAGCAGGAAATTTGAATCAACTTTGCTGCGTGACCCAAAGGTTTCCCCAGACAGCTATAAACAGATTGCTTTCGTACTTCCATCAAATTGAAACATAATCTGGATATATCCCTGCTAATACCAACCAATGTGTTCATCCTCTGGGTCTCAATATAAAACAATTAAGGAGTGCTTTATTGCATTGTGAGCCAAGACCATTTTCTCAAATGACATCTGAAATTAGATGCTGAATTTAAATTGCATCAATTAAAAACACATAAAAAGTAATAAAATTGTAGGTTGTATTTTCCCAGTCAAAATATTCCAAGCCTTTTTGATGAACCATTCCAAATTTACCGTTGCCTGTGTTATGTTAAGAACATCTTATGCTTCATCAAGTTCCTTTTGGTGGCTTTAACAATGGTACTTAAATTTAAAAGATCAATGATCCCTCCAAAATAACAAAATACTCATTTGAATAATTATTTCCCAATATTGTGTATAGAAATTGTGTCGATACTACTAAAAAAAAAATTTACTTAATTATGCTGTTGGACTTTGTGGTAAAAAGCCAATAAACTTTACAATTTTATTGTAACAAAAGTATGATGAATTTAACAACCCCCCTTCCCCTTCCATCTGAAAAACCCTACTTTATTTGTGCAGCAAAATTGCTAGAAATCCAGGTTTCCAGTAATAGCACAAGATGACATCTGGGATTCATCAACTTTGTGCTCTATGGCCTTTCTCCTCTACCAACCAAATTTACAGAACAGGGCAAATGTTGGTGAAGGGAATGTGTGGATTAATGTAAAGTTAAGTGTAGACAAATAAATAGAGAAAGGAACAAAGTGCAATAAGATGGAGATTAAGAAAAGACAAAAAGTTTATAACAAAAAGTGATGAATACGCAGAATAAGAGTATATGATAAGCCAGGTATAGTGTGGATTTGTTGGTCCCTGGGAAGTTTATTATGAGCAAGATATATATTCAAATATTCTTACTTATATCCAATACTGCAAGTTATTTTCCAAAAGAAGTCCGTTTACTTTGCATTTCTAAATGTGAAATAGAAGTTATATTTTGTAAAAGTGGCACATAAATATTATGGAGAATATAAAAACTCTTTAAAAGTATTATCCATAAAAAATCCAAGACCCTCACCCCAGTTTCACTTGTTTTCTTTAACATTGGAACCATAAATCATTTCATTAGCAGAATCCATGCAATGAGATATACCAACCGTAAATGGTGGAGATGAGATTTAAGTCTCAAATACTGTGCAAGCTATAAATTTCATGATACGTAATCTATTCCAGTTAGGACTGGATAGCACAGTTAGTCTTCCTATCTTTTTAGCAAAACTAATGATGACATGAAGCAAAATGTGAAGAAATGGAAATTATATTTTAAATGTAAGAAATAAAGAATATTTCTGGAAATCAAAAATAATACAAAATGCTGGAGGAACTCAGCATGTCAGTTAGAATCTATGGAAAATGAGAACAGTTTGGGCCAAGGTCCTTCAACAGGAAGGTCATGATGAAGGGTCTCAGCCTGAAATATCAACTGTTCTCATTTCTATAGATGTTGCCTGACCTGTTAAGCTCCTTCAGCATTTTGTATCTGTTTCACTGGAACTTATATTATCTCTTTTTCACAAATTACTCAACTTTTACTTCTTAATGATTGAAAAAGCAATTATTTTTCAGCAATTCCAAACACATCATGTTATAAGAAATAAATTATGTCATCGTGCTGCTGAATGTTTATAGCCTGCAGGCAACCTTGATCTTTGTCAATGACCTAGCAAAGCAGATTGCTTTGCAATTTTAACAAGATCTACCAATATACTGTTACCTTGTCCATCTAATCAGGATCTGAGTTGATGGAACCCATTAAGTATATTGCAGTAGAAGATTATGCATTTTCCAGTATTGACTGGGATTGCCTTAATGTAAGGGAATTAAATTCTTTCTCTAAGTGCATTCAATGAAGTTTTTTTGAGAAAAATATATACATACTTTTTGTTTTAACACACACACAGTCCTACTAGGGACAGGGCAGTAGTCGACCACATCTTGGGAAATGAAACTGGGCAGTTGATGAAAGTGTTGGGGAGGGGAGCAATTTGGGAACAGTAACCATAATTCCTTAAGTTTCAAAGTTGTTAGGGAAAGGGGAAAGGTTTTTAATTAGGAACAGTCTGATTCCAATAGCGCAAGATGTTGTCTGCTGAATGTAGATTGGGAGCAGATGCTCATGGATAAATCAACCAACGACAAGTGGAAGTCTTATAAGACCATAAGACACAGGAGCAGAATTAGGTCATTTGGCCCACATCTGCATTGCCATTCCATCATGGCGGACTTATTTTCCCTCTCAATCCCATTCTCCTGCTTTCCCCCGTAACATTTGACACCCTTACTAATCAAGAACCTATCGACCTCTGTTTTAGATATACCCAATGACTTGGCCTCCACAGCCATCTGTAGCAATGGACTCTGCAGATTCACCAGCCTTTCGCTCATGAAATTCTTCCTCATCTCTGTTCTAAAGAGACAGTCTTGTCTTCTGAGGCTGTGCCCTCTGGTCCTAGACTCTCCTACTATAGGAAACATCCTCTCCACATCCACTCTATCTCAGCCTTTCAATATTCAGTAAGTTTCAATGAGATTCTCCTCACTCTTCAAGATGTCAGTGAGTACAGGCCCTGAGCTACCAAATGTTCCTCATATGTTAACCCTTTCAGTACTGGGAGCATTCTTATAAACCTCCTCTGGACCCTTTCTTAGATATGGAGTCAAAACTGTTCACAGTACAACAAATATAGTCTGAGCAATGCCTTTTAAAGCCTTGTGAAGGCTATCCTAACAAGGATTATACATATCAAAAGAGACTTGGTAAGAGTTCAGTGTGAGCATGCTTCAATAAGTGAGAATGGCAAAAATAGCAAGATTAGGGAACCTTGGGTGACAAAGGGTATTGAAAACCTGATAAGGAAGAAAAAGTAAACATACAGCAGGCATAAGTAACTGGGACTGAGTCTCTTGCGGAATAGAGTGTAAAAGAGTCAGAGTATTACAGCACAGAAATAATCCCTTTGACCCAACCATTCATGCAAACCAAGATGCCCCATCTAAGCTAGTCCCAATTGCCTGCATTTAGACCATATTCCTCTGAACCTTTCTATCCATGTACTGTCTAAGTGTTTCAATTGTACCCACCTCTACATCTTCATGTGGCAGCTCACTCCATGTACCCACCACATCTGGGTGAAAAACTTGCTCCTCTCACCTTAAACTTAAGCTCTTGAGTTTTACATTCCCCAACACTGGGGGTTTAAAAAGACTACTAATACCACTCATTATTTTATAGACATCTATAAAATCACCCCTCAGCCTTCTTCCTCCAGGGAAAACAATCTGTGGGGGGGGGGGGAGGGGGGGAAGGGAAGGGAGGTATATATTCAGTAAATGGAAGCATGCTGAGGAATGTTGATGAAGAGGAGCCTTAGTGTTTAAGTCCATGGTTTACCGTTAGTGGCAATGCAGGTAGATGGGCTGTATGGTATACCTGCCTTCATAGGTTATGATATAGAATGTGAAAGTTGGATGTTTATGTTGCAAATTTACAAAACCCTGGTTAGACTGTACTTGGAGATGAAAGGGCTGAAAGAGGTAAATAAAGTTATAACATGCATAGATAGGGTAGATGGGGTATGTTAGGGGTATCAAAAGCAAAAGGATTCATTTCAGCTGAGGGGAAGGAGTTTTAAAAGGGATTTAATGGAGATGGACAAGTATTTTTTTTAAAACAGCTCGTTGATATCTGGAACAGCAGAGAATACAAAATCCTTTCTAATATTAAAGAAAGAATTTGGCAAAATATATTAATCTTAAAGAATTTCAGCAAGTTATTTTAGCATGGCATTTTTTCTTGTTAAATAAATATTAACAAGAAAGAGCCTACTGGAACAGCACAGGAACAGGCCCTTTGGCCCACAACATTTGTGCTGGCCACTATACTAATTTAAACTGCTCATCTTCCACAACATGGCCAAAATCCTTCCATTCATTTGCCTGAAACATTCCTATCATATGTTTCCAGCATTTCCCCTGGCAATGTGCTACAGACACCTACCACTATGTAAAAAAAAAAAAAAATTGCCTCATAAATCTCCTTTTATACAAATGCAAGATGATTTCCTTACTTTTATATTTGGTGCCCCATACATCTTAACACTCAACGCCATTGGAGTTGCCACTTTCAGGGAGCTAGAGAGCATCTGATGAGGTTAGCAAGCACCCAGCTCATATTTTAAAAATCTGTACAACAGCATTGCCATAGCTGAAGTTCTGGATAAATGGATTGAATTAGTGCTTGGATGGAGATGGGAGAATCTCCAGATTGAAATTCATCTGCCAAGTACATTAATAGGAGGTAGCAGCTCAGATCAACTAAGAATTCGAGAATATTCCTAATCTCTCAGAAACCAGATGTCTTAGTCCTGACACTAGATTCATACTGCTGCAAACAGGAATAAAGATTTCAGTCTAATAATAGATTGAGGAATTTTCCATCATGAATAAATTTGAACATGAGAATTGTCTATTATTGTTACTTTATGTCATTTAAGTATCTATTACCTTCAATCATCATACATGATCAAAACCTGTGCAACATTCAATTAAAAATTCATTATTCATGGCTGAGATGCAACTGAACAATGACACCTGTGTTTATTAGGTTCATGGAGGAATATTTATTCCAGAATGGTCTTATTAGTCAAAGAAAAACATAAGAATAAATTAGCCTAGATGCTTGTGAAGTTAGTTAACATAGTCTTGCAATGCTGAATTAATAGTATACTTCAAGATTCTGATAGCAAGAGACCAGAAATAAAACCTACTTTGCAGATTTTAAATCTACACCTGACCTCTAGCCCACTACAGCTGGATGATGCAATGAGTTGAATGAATGGGACAAAGAACAATATAAGAGTCAGGTTTTGAAATGAAGAACAGTTTAAATTTCATGAAAAATTGAAGCACAAGAATTAAATGTTTTATATTTTAACTATGAAAAATGTTTGAGAATTACATTTAAACTATGGGCACATTTACAACACTAAAATAATTTCAGATAGCAACAATGTCTTGATTTGCTTTATACAGAGCATATTATGTACGGTAATCAAAAAGGCTGACAGACTGAGTACAGGAATTGGCACTTCCAAATAACTGAGTTCCAAGTCGAGAAAAACTACATTCAATCCTTTATTACGAAACCAGCAAAGACAAATGATCTTATAGCAACATTAAAAATTAACTAAACTTAAATTAGCAATATAATGAAATAAGCAAGTAGCATTCAAATTAGCGTAATTAAGCGGTCAACAAAGAAAAACACCACCCCCAGCTCACTCCCTCTCAACTAAAGTAAAACAGAGTGAATGCAGAACAATAATTCTTGCTTCTACCGCACCCCAACCTACATGACAAATTACCGAAACTTAAAGTAAACGCACAATACAAAATGCAATACAGACAAAAAGTAGATACATGGCTCCTACATTATGAATACAAACCTATTGCATCTCATTAAAACTTTGCAACATTCTTTATTGAAGCAAACACTGTAGTGTAGTAACGGGTAGACAGAGTGGTGATGGAGGTTTCTGGTACACTGGTCTTCATCATTTAGGGAGCTAATTATAGAAGTTGGGATATTATAGCGCAGTTCCACAAGACTTTGGTGAATCAGCACTTGGAGTACTGTATTCAGTTTTGGTCACCCTCCTATGGGAGAGACATTATTAAACTGGAAAGAGTGCAAAAAAGATTGGCAAGGATATTGCCGGAGATTGAGGGACTGAATTGTAGGGAGAGTTTTGACTGAGAGGCAATCCTATAGAGGTGTATAAAATCATGGGGGGGGGGGGCATAGATAGAGTGACACACATATCATGCTGGAGGAACTCAGCAGGTCAGGCAGTATCTATGGAGAGGAGTAAACAGTCAACGTTTCAGGCCAAGACCCTTCATCGTGTTTGTTTCCAGATGGTGAATTCACTTTGTCTTCCCTCCTCCACCTCCAGAGTGGCAGAAACAAGAACTAGAGGACATAGATTTAAGGTGAGAGGGGAATGATTGAGTTGGAACCTGAGGGACAATCTTGTTTCTCCCCATACAGAGAGTGGAATGTATAGCATATGGAATGAACTGCCAGAGAAAGCAGTTGGGGCAAGTATAACAACAACTTTTAAAAAGTACCTGTACAGGGACATGGATAAGAAAGGTTTGGAGATATATACACTAAACAGGACAAATGGGACTAGTTTGGATGAACATCTTGGACAGCATGGATCAGTTGGACTGAAGGATCAGGTTCAGTGCTGTATTACTCTATAACTCCATATACTGATGGCACTTGTTGGCAATTAGACATCCTCCTCTCCACATTCAAAGTTCCAGCAAAAGTGAAAAATCATCGGAGATGATGCACAAGAATTATATCAGTCTTGTTCTGCTTCCATTTTTATGCATTTACAATCTGAAAGATAACTTTAGCAAAATACACAGTCATCAGACATGTGATGAATATTTTGGTGACAAATTCAACAAAAATCACATTTTGTGAAATCAAGCCATTATCTTTTGCTTAGGATACCAGATACATTTCAGTAAGGAAATATTGAAAGGAAATTACAGTAAGGAAATAATCCACTGGAATTTGCAAGAATATTTGTACATAATGATGCAACTTTGATGCAAGACCTTACGAGTCTAGGAATTCACCATGTAATTGCATGTACAAACTAGGCTGCAATGGCAATTCAATATTACCTACACTATTTGCAGAGTTACAGATAAGTGAGGTGGGTACTGAAAACCATTTACATCTGAGAAATCTAGCACCTATCTCATAATACATATTAACCACGGACGGTATAAATAAAGACTATACTTCTTGGTCTTAATCAGGATGCAAAATATGCCATTTCTTACAGTGCTGCTTCCTGAGTAACTCATGCAAAATGCTAGAGGAACTCAGCAGGTCAGGCAGCATTTATGATAAGGAATATACAAATGACATTTGGAGCCAAGCCCCTTTATCAGGACTGAGAGGGAAGGGGGAAGCAGCCAAAACAAGGAGATAGGGGAGGGTAAGGAGTACAAGCAAGAAGGCAATAGGTGAAACTACTTAGAAGGGGGTGGGGCAGGGATGAAGTAAGCTGGGAGGTGATAGGTGGAAAAGGTAAAGGGCTGAAGAGGAGGAATCTGATAGGAGAGAAGAGTGAACCATGGAAGAAAGGGCAAGAGGTGGGGTGCACCAGGAGGAGGTGATAGGCAGGTGAGGAGAAGAGAAGAGGCAAGAGGGGAGCCAGAGTTGTGGGGGGGGGGGTGGAAAATGACAGAAGGGAGAAGAGGGAAAAATTACTGGAAGCTAGGAAAATAGATCTTCATGCCATCTGGGTAACCTCCAAACTGATGGAATATGAGGTGTTGTTCCTCCAACTGGAGAGTGACCACATTGTGGCAGCCATGAACAGACATGTTTAAATGGGGTTGGGAATTAGAATTAAAATAGTTGCCCATTGGGAAATCCTACAGTACTTGTTGTGGATGGAGCGAAGGTTCTCGACAAGGTGGTCCCCCGAACTACACCAGGTCTCACCAGTGTAGAGAAGGCTGCATCAGAAACACTGGATACAGTAGACAATCCCAGCAAATTTGCAGGTGAAGCTTTGCCTCACCTGGAAGGACTGTTTGGGGCTCTGAATAGAGGTGAGGGAGGTGGTGAATGGGCAGGTGGAGAACTTATTCCACTTGCAGGGATAAGTGCCAGGAAGGAGATTAGTGGGGAGGGACAGATGGGCAAGGGAATCACAGAGAGAGCAATCCCTGTGAAAAGAGATGGAGGGTGGGGTGTAAGGATGTTTTTGGCCGTAGGATCCTGTTGAAAATGGCGGAGATTGTGGAGAATGATGTGCTGGATACAGAGGCTCATCAGGTGATAAGTCCAAGAGGAACTTTATCCTTGTTAAGGTAATAGGAAGATGGGGTGAGTGCAGATGTCATGGCCTCCTCTACTGCCACATTGAGGCCTCTTTCAGGTTGGAGGAGCAACATCTCATATTCCATCTAGTTAGCCTCCAACCTAAAGGCATGAGCATCAATTTCTCCAACTTCAGGTAACATTTCCCTGAAGTTTCTTCAATTCCCCACTTGGGCTCCCCTCTTACCTCTGCTCCTCAACTGCTCTTCACCTCTCCCAGTGCCCCCTCTTCCCTTTCTCCCATGGCCCACTCTCCTCTCTCATCAGATTCCTTCTTCTCCAGCCCTTCACCTCCCAGCTTCTGATTTTATTCCCTCCCCCACCCACCAGGCTTCAGCCAGCACCTTCTAGCCTGTACTCCTTCCCCTCCCCCTGTGTTATTCTGGCTTCATCCCCCTTCCTTTCCAGTCCTGATGAAGGGTCGCTGCACAAAACATCATCTGTTTATTCCTTTCCAGTGATGCTGCCTGACCTGCTGAGTTCCTCCAGCATTTCTTGTGTTTATGATTTCTTCACTCTTCCTTTCTAGTTGAGAACTGCTAGTCTAGCAATAATTCGAGAACATTATCCATACCTACCTATGATAATTTATTTTGTCCATTACTTGCTAACTTACTCAAAACTTCCAAACTTCTGTATTACAAGATCTATGTAAAGGTATCTGACATGTCACCCAAGAAAAAAAATTGTTCAATGACCAATTTACAGAGCAAAATTATATTTTGTACAAAGTCACTATCTGATGCCCAATACGTCAATGTATTTCTCAATTTAAGAGTAGATAATCCCCTGGGATTTGCAATACCCTCAATATGCTACAATACATCATCTATAATGGATCAAAATAACATCTATCCCAGTATAATGAATAGCCAAGATTGTTGGCACAGATTCAAATCACTACCTCATAAATTGAGATGAAGTTTAAGCAATTTATAAATGTCAGAACAGCACGAGCTGGACCTCAGCCCCAAATGCATTGCCTTCTATTTGTGTCCCTGTGTAATACAATGAATGATTTATTTAGAATCTATTTATTTTGTTTTCTTACTATGAGCACATATATCAGTTTTGTGGTAAAGGTCAGTTGAAAACATAAAAAGGTTATTTTCAAGCATTATGAGACAGTCATCATGGTATTAGTATTCTTCCCAACAGTGGATTTGGGGCAAATTAAATGTCCATTCTGTATTACATCAGAATTTATACTTAATGCACCTTGAACTTACATGAAAGGATAGTTCACCTGATTTCATTACATAGGCCTCTTTCTGTAAAATAATACAAATATCAGGATGGAGGTGCTGATTTTTATGCTTAGTATCATCACCATTCTATCTAACATATGGGCAAACTTATCACTGGAACACAGAATAATACAACTCAGGAACAAGCCGTTTGGCTCACAATGTTTATGACAACAATGATGTCAACTTAAGTAGCATATCTGCAGACAATGACCTCAATCTTTCTATTTCAGGCATTCTCAAAAGCCTCTTGAATAATGCTTTTGTATCTACTTCCACCACCTCCTTGGCATCAGGCTCTAGGCATCTACCACTTGATGCGGGCAAACTTAATTTTGCAAGACTCCTTTAACCTTTCCTCTTTTAGTCTATACTCTCTAGTATTTGACACTTCCACCCTTTGAAAAAGACCATCTACCCCATCAATGCCTCTCAATGTTATATGTTAATGCTTACCCTCTGCTTCTGACTCTCCAGAGAAAAACTTCTCTCTATATCTAATTCCTTCTAGTCTGATCAACATCCTGACAAATCTCTTCTGCACCCTCTATACCTGCACACACTCGCTTTAATACAATGACCAGAAGTGCATTAATACTCCAAAATTTTATACAGCTGCAACACAACTTTCATTTTTACACTCTATCCCCTGACCACTGAAGGCAAGTATGCCATACATCAGCTTTCCTACCATGCACACTTGTGTTGCAACTTACAGGGAGCATCATCTTACACCCCTAGATTCCCCTGTATAGCAATGCCACTTACTTAAGGTCCTTACTTTTAACCTTCCAAAGTGGAACACCTACACTTGTCTGGATTTGTGAAGAGAGCCATTTTTACCCAAGCATACCTCTCCTCACTAATGACAACACACACATTCTTCCAGCTAGTTTCCATGGTAAAAAATGGTCACGTTTAGCCAAACTGAAATTAGTCAATTTAGCATGCACAAGAAAATATCTTGAACCTTTTATTTTAGAGATTTATTGGCTGAGACCCTTTAATTTCTGAACTAATTGAAGAAAGGAGCAACCAGGCCATACCTCATGTTGGAACTTTAATCTACCTTGAATGGACCGAGAGCCAAAGAGAACTGCCTCAAGACCCTTAACTTAATGAGGAAGAATACAATTAAGAATCTCATCGTCTGTGACCTGTTGAAAATGATAAGTAAATATTACATGAAGACAACTAGAGTTCACCCTATCCCTTGTTGCCTGGGCTCTTAAATGCAGTGATATTGGCAAAAATGCCTTGCTGTAAAATCGTAACCCTGAAAAAAAAAGACAAAACCATTCAGTCAGGGAGAAATGCTGGAATAGTGCAAACAATTCACAATAACCTCACTGATTTTATCAGGTGTGAAAAGTTTGTTCATTTTCAGTGAACAAAAGTCCCAGGTTGGTGCTAATAACCAGTAGTCAGTTAACACTTTGATACTCATTGCTGCATTTGAAGAGTGGGCTCTGCAATCATCAATAGTAGATGGCATAAAACACCTTTGACAGCATAAAACTAAAATAATAAATCCTCCTTTGAGAGATCAAATGAAAATACCACTCTCATTTCACCAAAACATTTTCACAAGTGGTACAATTGTTTTGTTGAGCACCTTGTTTATGAAATGTGACCTACCATTAATCAATCAAATATACAACCCAAAAGATGGCCATTTGGCTCATCATGCCCATGCTGGTTCAAACAGACCATTGTTCAATACAAGGAGCAACACAACCACCTAAATATTAATGCTATTTTTATGACAGACTAGTGATGTGATATTTGGTCTCAACATCCCAAGGCCTGGAAAAGTGGGGAACGAAAGGACAATTGTAGGAGCTGCTGCTTCAGATTGCTAAGATAATGGTTTGTTGCAGGAAAGGTTAAATTGTGTAGCTAAAGGACCAGAACAGAATTAACTCTTAGCCAATATTCCAATTGTGATGTGTTTTGCCAGCACCTATTGCACAAACTCACAAAAAGGAATGACTACACAATATATTCTGCAAAACTGTTACCAGAGGAGGAAGGAATCCAATAGTTAAAGTTGTCAGATTATAACTTGCACAAAAGGAAATGAGAGTTGATCCTCTCACCCTCAGAGATATCAGTGCAAAGCTTCCTCTGAGCAATGCTCCAAGTCCAACTACCACCAGATGTTTCATTAATGCCCTTACTTCCATCATCAAGTTAGAAATGGTGAAGTTTACTCATGATTACAAGATCACAAACATGAAAAAAAATCTGTAGATGCTGGAAATCCAAGCAACACACACAAAATGCTGGAGGAACTCAGCAGACCAGGCAGCATCTATGGAAGAAGAGTATAGCTGACGTTTCGGGCAAAGCCCCTTCAGTAATTCTGGACAGGACTTCTCATTTTCTCCCCCAGTCCTGATGAAGGGCATCAGGCCAAAACGTCAACTGTACTCTTTTCCACAGACGCTGCCTGACCTGCTGAGCTCCTCCAGCATTTTGTGTGTGGTTGCTTTGATTTCCAGCATCTTCAGATTTTTCTTGGCTTTGATTAAACCTACAGACTGTATCGTGGTTTTCTCAACAGTCTTTGATTTTATATTTCGGACTTAAGGTAAACATTACCATAACAGTCATCATAAAGGAACACAAAGATAATTCATGGCCGATTTACCTCACTATTACTTTTCTTTTATTCTATTGCCATATCCCTTGTTTCCTTTAATATTTAGCATCTATTGCTGTATTTTGAATACAATAATTTTCCACAATGCCTGTGTAAAAAGTTGCAAAGTTTCACCACCTTCCAAGTGAAGAAATGTCTCAATTCCAGACCTAAATTGTCTGCCCATTCTTATTTTGGGACAGCCTTATTCATCCTAGTTTTAATTCCTCAGTCTGTTAATTAATCTGAACCTTTCACATTATTTGGGAAGAATTTATTATTTAAATATTTCACATCTATTTTTCCTCTTGTAACTTCCTAGGTTCCTATTAGAAATGAGCATACATGTATTACATTATGATTAACCTCCTCCAGCATTGGGACTGTTATGGGTAGATGAAAGTTGTCCTGAACAGTTCTCTGATAGATGATAATTTGTTCCATTCTGGTTTGATGGGCTCAGTGGTGGCTATGAGTTTGAAACTGAAAATGAATATTATTTCACAGATGAGGCAGGGCAGCAGCTGGTGGATAATTAGCTTTTTAGGTGGTTCACACAATCCACTATTTACTGAGTTTCTATGGGCTCCTTGTCCATGGTCTCGAGATTCACAGTATAATCCAGAATGCTCCTTAATCACTTAGATTAGTCCCAAACTAGAAGTTGCCAAGGAAGAGCAGGAACATTATACTTCAAATGGATTTGAGCATGTCCTTAAATCTATTTTCTGCTGTCTTGGTAATCTCATCCCAGAACAGAGCTGGTCGATTTTAGGAATCTGGCATCTGAAGCACAAGGGATATGGGGACTGTAACGTACTGCAGTTGATCATGAATATCTTGGGATCAATGCTAAGGCAGTTATCCTGTGAGTGTACATTAACATTATTTCACTTATCCTTTCGGGGAAGTAGTATGAGTTTGCAAGTACAACATTGATGTTACATTTTCATTGCCTTGATATGCCTGCTGTAAGTAATCCAAATCACATATGGATATAGGGGGGGGGGGGGGTAGAGAACAAAAGTTCATGAGATTTTCTTTGAATACCCTACTCCTTAACCAAAAGGTTGCACTGAGTATCTAAGGTAGCTGGGGGAGGAAGATTTGGAAATTCAATGTGTCATTGAACTAAATCTCAAATTGCAAAGTCTGAACAATATAAATAAGTTGGCATACTGCATGCCCCAGTGTGTCACAAATTCATACTGCATCCCTCAGGATGTCACAATATTCCTTACTGTGAAAAATAGATTAGTATACCTACCCCAACATGTCATTGATATTGCTGAATTTCTTACATCAATAACACACCTAATCCAGGCCCAAAAACCGGCAAACCTCACATTCATATAGCAGTTTCAGTGGTTCTATGTTTCAGAATGGACTATACTGAGAGAAAATGTAAACCAAACCAATAAGTAGTGACCTAAAAAGCATAAATAAAGGTTTAAATTTGGCTACGAAGAATGAGGGACATGAATAGTTGATGGAATTTGTTACATCTATATGTAATCTTGGAGTAATATGTAGTGGCATGTCAAAAATGGAAGCCGATGTCAAGCTAAATGCAAAAGCAGGATATTCTATGAACAAAATTCATGAGATTATTCTGTATGTAAAGCATTAATGACTGAGCAGATGTTCAGTACAAAGGCAAAAATATTGGATATTTATGATGAAATACATGAAACAAAGATTACAAGGGCTCATTGTAATGCTTGTGGCATAGTTAATTTGTGATTCATAGTTGAACAATTCACAAAGTTGAACTTCCAGCTACAAGAACAGTGAAAAAGGCTCATTCCTCCATAACTGCTTAACCTCTCAGACCCTTTAATTGGTACTAAACAATAGAAAAATAAGTACAATGAGCAAGACAAATGGAGACTTCGCACTGACATAATCAATACCAGTGTTACTGCACCTTGTATTGAGAAACCCTTTCTATAGTCAAGTTACTACAATGCCATACTTAAACCATTCATGGATACTAATTGTTAATTGTTCTCTTTTGCATAGGTGTCAAAGGCATATTTGATGTTGTTTTAAAAACACGTTCTAAATGTTGCATTATTGGCAACACTGACATTTCCTTCCTACCACTAAATACGGTGATATCTGACCATTGAAGAGGACATGCAAGTCAATCACATTTATGGGGTACTGGAAGCTGCACACTGAACCAAGATATTAAATCATATGCATTCTAAAATACAGTTGTCATCAGCTTTATCAGATGGCTGTTTGAACTGCTGGAACTTTAAGCCTTTGGAAGCATCACAACATATGTTCAGTTCAGTCTAGATTGGGATAATTTAATTTCAGTCCCTCAGCAGGTCCTGTGACCAAAACACTAGCTAGTTCATCTATTCTCAGGAATATGCGGATTGTACTAATTCACATCTTCCATACAAAAAAAAACAGGAATTTACTAGTATTTTTGACTTATTCTGACAATTATTTTCCCAACAGTAAATATACACATCTTTGAAAATTCTGAATGCCATGCTTCAAGATTTTAAGATCAATTCATTTGCATTAAATTTACAATCTACACCACCCCAAAATAGTATTTAATTCTGCAATCTACAAATGTTCTCATTTGGCCATGCTCTTTTCACAGAATTAATGCATTAAACCCAAGTCTTACTCTGCAAAGGAGAAATGTACCTGAAAAGATGCATTATCCTTTAACCAAAAGGTTTCATCTCTGACAATGTGGCAATTGTTCATCATTGCATGGAAAGCTCATCCTGAACTGTAGTAAAGAAAGGAAGATCAAGTCTTTGATCCTCCAACTTAGATAAGACTGTTACTATTGAAATTAATGTTTCTATTAACATTAAATATAAAGGTTCATTAAGGCAAAACAAACTCAGCTAAATGATCTTCACCAGTAAGTTACTGCCAGATCTTGCATGTGTGCAATATTTAAGATTGGCAGCTGAATGTTGTTGAAGGGAATAAAACTTTAGTCATTTTCAAAAACATGCTTTTTGTACATCAAGAAACAAGAAAGGAAACAAAACAATTGAAAATTGCTCAAAAAATACCAGGCTTTAACTTACATTTTTAGATACAATATTGAAATGCTATCTGCAACCCAAAGTATTAAATATTAACTTCCATTAAACCCAAGGCTCAATTAAAATTGTTTGCCTTACTGAAACTACGTGTTCCAGAAAAGAACCATAATGCAATAAACTTATTTTAACATCTCCAAGCTTACTCATTACTGTATTTAATGTCTCTCATTTTGGCACCTATTTTGTCATGTTTCAGTTAAGTAAGAGAACAGGAAGAGGCTGGGTTCAGCTCCACTACCTAACAAGATCATGAATGATCCTCTGCCCAAGTTCACTTTCTTACCTAGCACTATTAGCTTTGACCCTACAAAACAAAAATCCTCATTTAACATACTAAATGAGGTGCTATTGCAAACCTGATGAAATGCTTTAAGAATTGAACTAGCTGAAATACTTGAGCTCATTTTTGCCTAGTTTATTAGGAGGAAGATATTTTCTTTGAGCAAGTGCTCCATGTCATCCAGTCAGTTGTTCAATATTCTGAATACCCAAAGCAAGTAGTTGCTTACCCAAAATTGGGGGAAAAATCCCATTATGAACAGAATTTCTGGGCACTAAGGGCAATGAGAACTTAAAGGGAATGTAGCATAGTCCATTCTTCATTGATTTAAAGGTAAAGATAGTGCCCATTTCGTTATTGAAAAAAAAAATTCCAGTTTCAATTCCACACTATGCAGTTAATCAATGTCAGCCCAAGGCAATCTACAGCACCACATTCATTTAGGCATTCAAATGAAAAAGGTCTGAATAATAAAATGAGAAAATACCCTACTCTTGGAAATATGCCCTCATCTGAACAGTGGTCAGTACTCACCTGGGATTATGCATGAGTAACAAAAAACTTTACTGGTTAGAACTGCTTGAAGCTACAAGTGCATTGAACCACATTGAAAAATGGACTTAAAAACACCAGTTTTTTCCCCCCAGATATTATGAGGATCCAAGATTAAAGGAATTTGGATCTCTGGTTATTTGTAAATTTTACAATAAAAGCTTGAAATAATTTATATTATCGAAAAAAATCCATGACCCGAGGGCGCAGTTTCAGAATAAAGGGGCATCCATTTAAAACTGAGATGAGGAATTTCTTCAGCCAGAGGGTAGTGAATCTGCAGAATTCATTACCCCAGAGGGCTGTGGAGGTTATCATTGGACGCATTTAAGACAGACATTGATAGGTTCTTGATTGAGGAGAAGGTTATAATTTTACTTTAAGATCTATAGAGAGAAGGCAGGAATGGGGGTTGGAAAAAACACCCATGGTGGAGAAGATTCAATGGGCTGAATGGCCTACATCTTATAGCCGTAACGTTCATAGAGATAATTTTTCTTCCAATGTCATAAATTGTACATTCATAGCTTAAGCTAATTTCGGAGAACAATCCATTCATAGTTAATCAGGCTGGAAGTTCATCATCATCTGACTGTACGCACATACAACCAAAAACAACGTTCCTCTGAACAACGGCGCAACATCTATCGCACACACAAACCAAAATATTATTGTACACGTTTATAAAATACAATTCAAAATGCATGCTGTAAAGCACAGCACAGCTAAGCAGCTTGCTGTCCCAGTGACGAGCCTTGGTGGTGGCAGGGCATTCATTATTCTCACAGCCTGAGGGAAGCTGTTATTACCCAGTCTGACAGTACTAAATCCTGATGCTTCTGTACCTTCTTCCTGATGGTGATGGGTTAAATACATTGTGGGATTGGTGGTAGGGATCCTCAACAATGCTTTTGGGCTCTTCGTCTGCAACTCTCCCAGTAGCTGACACATGGGGGGGGGGGGGAGATTAAGAGAGGAGGGAGACTCTCGGCAGTTTTTACCGTCCTCTAAGGTCTTGCAGTCCGATGCCTTGCAGCTTTTTTTTATATATAGAAAATTGTTAGAATGGGGGCCAGGAGCTCGCACGCCTCAATATTCTCGAAATGTAGATGTCGCTGTGCCTTGACTAGTGAGATCCAGGTTACATCGTTCGTTATGTGCATACCAAAGAACTTTGTGCTCTTCACTCTCCACGACTAATGTGCAACCGAGTGGTCAACCTGTTTCTTAAGTCCACTATCATCTTTTTTGTCTTGTCCATGTTGAGTGATTAATATTCTCGCACCATTTGACAAGCTTCTCTACCTCCTCTCTGTACGCAGCAAACTTTTGAGGCGGTTTGAACTGAATCCGGCAGTGCAGTCCTGAGTCGGAAAGTGCATAGCAGCAAGAATGAGTATATAATAACCCTAGGGACACCAGTACTCAGTATGATGGAGCTTGAGATGCTGCTGTCAACTCGGACTGACTGAGGTCTTTCCGTCAAGAAGTCCAAGTTCCAGTTACAGAGATGAGCGTCGAGTCCCAACGAGGACAGGTTACCTACCAGCCTGAGGGGCGATTGCGTTAAACGCGAGTTGAAGTGGATGAATAGCATCTTGGTGTACCGCATCGTATTCTAGGTGGAGCATAACGGTCCAGTCTGAGCAGTAGGCGAACTGGAAAAGCTCCAATGTAGCTGAAAGATAGGATTTTATACTATCCATTACTAGCCTTCAAAGCACTTCATGACTGTTGAAATCAGTGCCTCGGGCGATAATCATTTGGAGGAATGATGGAGGCTGCAGGGGCAGTGGATTGAGATATTAAAGACAAATAGTATTTAAAATAGCCAATTTTAACATAAGAACAAGGGAAAATCTGTAGATGCTGGAATACAGTACACACTTTGGAGGAACTCTGCAGCACAAGCAAATTCTATGGAAAACAGTAGTCGACTTGCTACTTTCCATAGATGCTGCCTTAACATGCACTAATTTTACATTCTATTACACTGTGTAAATTTTATATACACAAAAACCCAAATTACAAATGTTAATTCTGATTCAATTTATAAAATAGTAAGTCTAGACTGCAAGGTGTCAAGAAAGATCGTTAAATGCATTGCACAGCCTTTGGACAAAAATCTCCAATTTTGAAATTATAAAATACAAAAGGTGAGAAAAGACTCAAGAATTAGTTCATTAAATCCAGTCAGCTCCATTATGCCTATATATTGTCAATAGCATCCACCCTTTCCTACAATTAAGACCATACAACAAAGGAGCAGAATTAGGCCATCGGCCTATTGAGAGTACAATACTCTGCCTTTCCATCATGGTTAATTATCCTCAACCCCATTCCCCCATAACCTCAGTCACATTTACTAGTCAAGAACTTCTCAACCACTGCTTTAAATATACTTAATGACTTGGCCTTCACAGCCTCCTGTGGCAATGAATTCCATAGATTCACTACCCTCTGATCCCAGACATCCAAGAAGAAATTTATGTCAATTTTTGGAGGACAAATCTGCAGCAGATTTCTGCAAAAGCTGCTCAAACTAAAACTCCTAGAAACCAGATCGATAGGCAAACTTCATTTATTCAACTGTTTTAAAAAGGTCTGTAATACTTCTATACTTTCTTCATTAATAATTTAAGCTTAATAATTCTCTGTAAAGGGAATTTATCCCTGGCATCTAACCCAACTAAGAAATAGGTGACAATGGACACAATCTCTTTCACCAATTACAATATCCAGAAAAAATTCACAAGATCAGTGGAAATGCAATTCATTTGCTTAGTACCTACCCATGAATGCAAAAAAATTAGATAGCACCTTCTTATGAGTACGAGGCTGGAATGGTATTGACCCAATTACTTACTTTGTCTTAAGGGCTGATACATACATTAATAAATATTGGTATAGGATTTTTAAAGCACTTCAACCACTGATATTATACTAGATGAACAATGAACAAGAGCAGAAATGGGCAATAGAGAATTACTATTCCTGCTTACAAAACCTGCCTGTAATTTGCATTATAAGTAGAACTTCCCCCATTTCCAGTAGGATTCTATCAATTGCTAATTCAAATAGGAAATAAGTTCAAGCATATATGTACTTACATTAAATATAACTGCACTGTTTATGAAATCGGTACAAAACATTTGAACCAAGCTTTATAAAATATGAAATTCAAATGCATAAAATGATTCATTTGATGAATACTTACTCAGTGGTATTCATTTATCATCATATTGCTCAAATATTTCATTTAATTGAAGAAACATTTTGACAATAATGAAAACAGAGCTGGGAAACAGCTTGATATCATATATTGAATCATTACTGCAATGGAATAAAGAACTTTTTTTTTTGTCAGTAGGTCCACTAACTGGGCATATATTGCCCAAAAAAAATCCTCTCCATGCGAGGGAAACAAAGGTAATAATTTGTTTTATAGCATCCCCAATAGTTGAGTAAACTTTAAGATTGCAATCCTCTGTTAGTTTTACACTTTTAAAATTCATTTTTAACTAGTAAGGTTATACATTGCTATACCATGTTAATGTTAATGCTAATCCTTTTGGTAAAATAATAACTTTGGAGGGAGAAGGTCAATTGAAATTAGTACAAGTGTACAACAGTTCCATATGACAAATTCATTCAACCATGCAGTACTAGACTTCTCAATACAATTTCTAAAAATTTTAATTCACTAGAAATGATGGTTTAAAGTAGAAAGGAATTTGAACAAATTATATCTTTTTCAAATTACCCAGAAACATGCCAAAAAAGTCAATCTATCAAACTATCTGCAGGGAAAATAAAAAAGGTATAGAATAAAGAACACTGATTACACGTTTCTTCGTACTCTTTAATTTCATATTTTCAATCAAAATAAGACAATAACAGATTCAGCTTTAAAATGTTTTTTAAATTCCTCCAATTTATATTATAGCGTTGTGCTGACAGGGACTGTGAATAAAAATATACATTATCATAGATTCTTCACCAGCCTATAAAAAGGACTTTATGACTGTTACTGCCTAATTTTATTATGCAAAGACCAGGCAACACCTTTTCTTCCAATTTAATGAAGTGTACAGTACAAGATACATGCAAAACTGCATGAACAGTTATATCCTTTAAAATGGCCACTCTCCATAAGCACTGTCTTAGCAAGACAAACCGATTCTGTACACAGTCAGAGGATAAGCTTATGAGCCAAATCTTCCATCATCAAATAAACGATTCTTCACTGGAAGACTTTTCAGTGACGTTAAAAAAAAACAATTGGACTTATTCCTTCTGAGAATAAGCTTCTGGAAAAATAAAAGGACTTAAAATGAAATCTCTCCTACATGGGACAACAAATTAAATTACCTTCTTGCTTTGGTTTCCTTGTTAGAACACCATTACTATGATGAACTGGTTTGTTACTTTAACAAATATATTTGTAAAGTTGTGTAAGTCACTAACAACAATTTAGGATCTACCTAAAATGAACGTAATGACAATAGGAAAAGTAAATGAACATGTAAAAAATAAAATAACAAAATATGACTTTATTTTTTAAAAGCTAACAAAGAAAAAAGGTAATTTATAGTTAGTCAAGTTACAATTGTGTTGTCTTGTATGCTTTTTTTTTTGTAAAGTCTATTCTCTTCTCAAAGTGGAAATGTCAGCTCACTGTAGATTCTCTCTGGAGAACATATGGACTACTCCCTCCCCATCACAGGAAAAAAAAACTCCCCATCCCTCCCCGATCAGGCTCTGCAAAGGACTATCCAAGCCACTCAGGACGACAAAGCAGTTTCCTTCTGTGTTTGCTGTGCTTGTGAACGTTGTTGCATTAACTTCTGATTTTCCAAATCTCTAAAATGTTTCTCAACCTAAAAGAAAGGAAGAGATGAACAAAAATGAGCAAAACACCATGTCTTTCCTTTTTGTTTAAAATATACAGTCTGGTAGCTTCACTATATTAATAAAAGCCTACCCCCCCCCCCACCCTATTTATCTTGCACACAGCAAAGATACAGATGACAAAGCTGAACATTTGAGTAAAAAATGAATTGGGTTATTTAGGGCAACCTAGGAGATCTGGTGCACAGGTACAAGCAACCAAACTACTGTTAGATTATTGGCCAATAAATCAGCTCCATTCAAAATCACTGCATTTTCTGCTTCCCCACCCACCCCCTGGCCAATTTCTCTTAACCTCTGCAGCAATAGGTGCTATTTTACTCCTTCCCAAATACACAATGATTTACTAATAGTTTGATGTTTTACTAGATATATTCCAGGGTTTAAAGAGTTGAATTACGAAGTGTTTAAGACTAAATTCCATGGAGTTGATGACAGATAATTTCTTTAAAACTATCAAAAGGATTCTTTAGAGAGCAATTAGAAATTTGTTTACAGTGGTGGAAGGAGACGGAACATAGTGGCACCAATTCAAAATTAGAGCGGGGCCTTTCAGGAGTGAAACAGACAAAAGCAGTGGAAGGGCATTATCCATAAACTTTACAATCCATCATACTTTCTTCAGACAAGCCGTGGATGCTAAGTTACCTAAGATTTTCAACCCCCAAAAAGGTATTGAGGGAAATGAAGCTGGTTAATCATGGAGAGATTAGACCGTAATTAACCACTCAATCAAATTAGTTCAGGACTGAAAGTTCAATGTTCGTGTATCTGCCAGCTTTAAAAGACTATTTTACTTGACAAGCATAATGCATAATAGAGAGCACAGTCAAGAATAAAACAGCCTTAATACATTGGAGGTCAATGAAAGAGGAAAGTATACAGTAATGGTAGAACATTCAAGGGCATTAATCTAGAAAGGGATATTGCAGTCAGCACAAGCACATAGCTGCCCAAAATTGACAACACAAGTAGATAGGATGGTAAAGGTGGCAGATGGGCTTATTCCAGTCCTGTTCTACAAATATATTTACCCAGAACTAACTTAGGGAAAATATGAACATTATACAAGAATCTCAACTGGAATTTGAAGTCAGTTCATTTAATTAAAAACTTAAAATTAAGATGAGAATAATTTTGAGAGATATTCCGTCCTAATAAAGTCAGACAAACACTTGACTAACACTGTACTTCAAAAGTAAATGAGTGTCACAGCCACCATGGAAAAGGGACATGCAAAATCTGAACTGCCTTGTTTCTAATTCAACACTTGCATGATAGAGCTATGCATCCCTATTTTAAAATACATTTGGAATATAATAAGTGCTTAACTTTAAAGTATGTTTTCCAAACACAGAACAATGGTTTTGTATTTAGTAAAGGAGTACATCACCTGTTTATGACATACTGCATCACCTGTCACTGACCCAAACAACTGCATTACAGATACAAACTCAAACTTTAGTAACTGCTTCTTCTCCTCTGCAACAGTCCATAACTAACTCACTATACTTAGGAAATACTTGTTTCATCATTATCTATAAAGCAATGTTCCCATTTTCCTTAACCTTCCTCCCCCATCAATACCATGACACACTCTGAATGAATAACTGACTCTAAAAATTCATGCTCAAGTGCCTAGCCACTCTACAGCTAATTAAAGATTCCAATAATTTCCCCACAATGCATGCCCAACCAACACATTCCCAGAAATTGGATGTATTCTAATGTGAAAAACAAAGCTTTTCAAAGTCTGTTCTTCCTGTGCTTTTGGGAAACTGTGTCCTAGAACACCACCCCACCAAATCACATATAAAATTAGTGGCATCTTTCATATTTCACAACACCAATCGACCTCTCCATGCAGTTCTCCTTTGCACCCTACCAATTACTTCCTTTTAAAAAAAAATCACTTACGATTCTCCTCCACTTTTCCTTGCATTTGTAGAATTATTTTCTTTTGGTGTGATATTGCACCCTATCCTATTTGTTGGGCACAGCTGCTTAATTGACCAAATGGAATTTGTCTTATTGGTATTATAACTAACTGATTAATTGCCGTCTTTGAACTGTGAAGCCTAGTTTACTATGGCTAATATATTTTACATCTCTTCTGTGTCTTTTGCTGATTCAAATGCAATCGTACTATCATAATTCAAAAGATCTTCCTTGTTGAATAAATGATGAGGTATTATTAATCTACTAATGCTCCTGAGTTGTTAGTTCTTATCATAAGGACAACATAGATCATAACGGTTCTTGTGGTTCAAGTCCACTTTGCTGCCCAAACACAAACTCCTATGATGCTCTTAAAACTCATTTATTAATGCCAGCCGTAAATATTTATTAATGCCAGCTTTAAATATACTCAGCAACCAAGTATCCACACTCATAAGGTAGAAAGTGTTCTAGAATAATGCCCAGAACAGCTAAGCTGCTTAGCTTTTATCAGTCTGTGAAAGTTTAAATACAATTTCTGCTACAAGATTTCATGATCTCCATAGCTATACTTCCCTGCATGTATCATGACTACCTGGAGGACTTCCGGGAATTTCAGTCTTGCATTCAAGGTTCTTCTTAGCTCTGCCTAGTGTGCTTTGATGCTTGCCCTCATTATTTAATCCAGTATTTAATATGACAAAAAATAAACTATTCAAGACATGGAATATCTTTGAAAGCAAATTTGTCACCATCTAAATTTCTACAAATGTGTACAATTATAATGGGTCTGTCTAGTATTTTTTAAGATGCAAGGTACACTAGCAGCACAAAAACAAATGATAGGTGGAGATTGATAACATTTGGACTTCAATCAAACTGCATTCTATTTCACCTACTAGTTCATAACAAAAGTTTAAAAATTAAATACCTACCAGATTTAATTACCTGACAAAACTGCCAGTTCAACAGAGCTTTAAACATGTTTTAAGCAACCCCATTATCAAAATTTAAGATTTTTATTAAATATCTTATGAACACATACGTATAACAGTTATAAAAAAAACCAACATGTACTAACAAAGGTAACAAAAACCTTTGGTTAGCTGGTGCCCATTCTATCATGAGCTCTCATTTCTCTTTTTACTCAAAGCAATTCCCAAGCACAAATGCTAGTTTAAGACACAGGATGGCAAAGCCGAACTCTCACATCTCTACAAATTATACATCAGACTTCCAATATAACTCGGAGTCCTGCCATGTGCAGAAGTTCGCTGATGACACGGCCATAGTGGGGTGTGTCAGGAATGGTCAGGAGGAAGAGTATAGGAAACTGATACAGGACTTTGTGATATGGTGCAACTCAAACTACCTGCGTCTCAATATCACCAAGACCAAGGAGATGGTGGTGGACTTTAGGAGACCTAGGCCTCATATGGAGCCAGTGATCATTAATGGAGAATGTGTGGAGCAGGTTAAGACCTACAAGTATCTGGGAGTGCAGTTAAACGAGAAGCTAGACTGGACTGCCAACACAGAAGCCCTGTGCAGGAAAGCACAGAGTCGACTGTACTTCCTCAGAAGGCTGGCGTCATTCAATGTTTGTAGTGAGATGCTGAAGATGTTCTATCGGTCAGTTGTGGAGAGCGCCCTCTTCTTTGTGGTGGCGTGCTGGGGAGGCAGCATTAAGAGGGATGCCTCACGTCTTAATAAGCTGGTAAGGAAGGCGGGCTCTGTCGTGGGCACAGAACTGGAGAGTATGACATCGGTGGCAGAGCAGAGGGCGCTGAGTAGGCTACGGTCAATCATGGAAAACCCTGAACATCCTCTGCACAGCACCATCCAGAGACAGAGAAGCAGCTTCAGCGGCAGGTTGCTGTCAATGCAATGCTCCTCAGACAGGATGAAGAGATCATTACTCCCCAACGCCATTCGGCTCTACAATTCAACCACCAGGGGCAAGACATGTTAAAGTGTCGGGGTTAGGACTGAGCTTAAGTTACCACTCAATGCACTTTAGTAACTATTTAAGAACTTTTTAAAAGCTATTTATTAATGCTTTTTGGGAGGGTGATTTTAGATGCAAATCATATTTATATTGAGTTAAATACTTATGTAATTAGTTTTGCTACAATAAAGTGTATGGGACACTAGAAAAATGTTGAATTTCCCCTTGGGGATGAATATAGTATCTATCTATCTTAAACTGGTACTTTTAAGACAGCCAAATAAAATACACTGCAAAAGACAACATACTGTGCAATCATAAGCAGCTTAGAGGATGGGCATGAGAATTATGAGAAATGCTGATTTCAGCACTGAGTAGTGGAAGTGGACAAACTCCCTAAATGTACAGCCTTCTTGGTCTAAATATAAATTAAAGAACTAAAGTTCAGATCAGGCCTTTGTGCAAGGACAATTCAGGTTGGAAATTTGATTCTGTTATTGGTACTAATACATGCTGTCCTTCAATATTAGCTATTTTAGATTTGACTATAATGCACGACTATGGGAAGCTTAGCACATCAGAATAACTCAAGGTTAAAACAAAAGCAGCTAATAATCAAGTATATTCAGAAATGTAATAAAATAACATTTTCAGGGAAGTTTGAGGATTTGCAAAACAATCAATTTTGAAAAATTCAAAAAGAAACTGTTGGAAAAACTTGGTAACAGATGCTCACCCTCACTCTTCTGTCACTTGTTTTGGGAAAATTGTAACGTAGAACAGTACAGAACAAGCAGTCCCATCAACACGATACCAAATCAAACTATTTGCATGCACGTGACCCATATTCATCCATTCTCAACACACTTATGAGCTTGTCTTATCTGCCAGTGTGCATACATTCATTACCTTCTCAATTGTTTCTCTAGCTGCCAGCAGAACAGTGAGATTGATAGTGAAAGCAAAAAATAATGCAATCATCCCAACATTATGGATACAGTGTGGTAAGAAACCACTTGCAAAAATTTAAGGCATTGAAATACAAAGAATGAGCACGTGCTCAAACAGGTTTCTTCCAAGCTCCGACTCCACTGACAAAAGAAATTCACAATGCTTTCACTCTATTGGCAATTTCAGATCACTGAACTAATTAGCCATAGAGAACTATATGTTCACAAAAATGCCACAAAATTTGCCTGAGTATAATAAGTGCCTACCAACTTTCACGATCAAAGAATATCATGAGTAAGAAACAGGGAGGGAAAAAATGTACATGTACTTACTATTTTGCGTACGTGACTTAATGCGCTTCCTTCTTTGCCTCTACAGTTCTCAACTTGGTAAGGTGGTACAATTACAACTTCGTCCATGACAATTATGCTCTTCTCTTGCCATTTACATTCCTTGATGCTAAAAAAGTATACATTACATAAGAATGCTGGCTGACCAGACAAGTAAATAGATTTCCGATCCATTAAAATTATTTCAAACTTTTTTTAATCAACTAAAAGCTGTTGTAACTTCCAATCAAAGCACAATAGCTTTTGCACTCACATATGTTTGCAAATCAAATTAACAAGCTTGAAGAGCACCAACTGGGAATACAAACATCCTTAGTGTTAGTCACTATCACCAATACAAAACACTAGCTCAAGACAACAAAATGATTTTTAAAAGTTCAAAGGGAAAATAGGATGTATGCTTGGAAAATTCCTGGCAGTTATAATAGAGCGACTTCATTCTCTTCTGTAACTGAATACTTAGAAGCTCTGTGCAATCTTGCCCAATTGGCCATTATCTATGCAAGACAGCAGACAAAAATCATTACTTCAAAAGCGATTGGCTAATGCCTGTCTTTACTTACTGTTGTGCAGGCAAATATAACAGGCAATTTGCACACTGTAAATAAATCCAAATAAAATAATGCAGTGTTGATTAAGAAATATTGCTATAATGCTAGCAGTGCAGCCTACATTTCTTCAGAAAACAACATGCTTTTTAAATCCATTTACTTGAAAGGGACAATGACACTCACTTGGTGCTGCACTGAGCTACCAATTTAAGATTACATGTTTATGTTCCTGAAGTATGCAGTGATAACTTTGCAAACATTTACACTGATCTTTTCCACTCTTGGCTCATTCTTCCTTGTCCCGATGAGCAGAAGCAGAGTGTGGGCAAATTGGAAATTCAGGGCCTAGTTCAATCATTAGACAAGAGCAATGATTGACAATGATAATATTGGAATTCCTGACTAATGCTCTGCCAGGGAAAGCCGGTTCCTCTCATGCAGATCTATTGAAAATCTTAACCCCACAGTAAAATTCCTGGTATAAATATTGAACACCATGCCATATGGTCTTTACATTTCCAGAAATAATGCAAAACTTTAACACCACTAAAGCTATGTTAAGTGAACAGTATACTATCATGAGGAACATGTGGAAAAAGAAAAAGTTAACGTATTGAGATAGAAAGCGTTGAAAAAAATAATTTAAGCTTGGAGGAAGCTAATTCACCCAAGACACTGTTCACCCATTAAGCTAATTCACCCATGAAACTGTAGTACTATGAGCATTTTGTCACCAGATATGGAAAACTAATTCCTAAATTTTCTTCCTTCGCCAATATCTTTCAGAGGCCATTTTCAAAATATTCACACATTTCCTTACAGTAGATTGACTCCAAATTATTTTAAGGTTAAAATATATCTTGCAGCAGCTGTGTTTAAATTTAAAATCAATACTGATTAAACTGGAACAGTACGTAGAAATTCATTCCTACTTGAAAGCACCAAATCTACTTTACAGTCATGTCAATGCACTGTACACCACTTCCAGAATGCACTACATTAAATTCAACATAATGAATTTGGGAGGCAGTAACAAATTCTGACATGACTATATAGTAAGCACTACAGAACAGGGATGAATCTTTAAGTATATATTGCTTTGACTTTTTACTTGAACAGATTCTGAAAATCATGGTTGAGTGAACGCGGCCATTTCTCCTTGGAGCAACGGAGTACGAGAGGTGACCTGATAGAGGTGTACAAGATGATGAGAGGCATTGATCGTGTGGATTGTCAGTGGCTTTTTCCCAGGGCTGAAATGGCTGCCACAAGAGGATACAGGTCTAAGGTCCTGGGGAGTAGGTACAGAGGAGATGTCAGGGGTAAGTTTTTTCTTTGAAGAACACAGAGTGGCGTGTGCATGGAATGGGCTGCCGGCAACGGTGGTGGAGACAGATATGATAGGGTTTCTTAAGAGACTTTTGGATAGGTACATGGAGCTTAGAAAAATAGAGGGCTATGGGTAAGCCTAGTAATTTCTAAGGTAGGGACATGTTTGGCACAACTTTGTGGGCTGAAGGGCTGTATTGTGCTGCAGGTTTTCTAGGTTTCTATGCTTTCAAATTAAATCAACTGCTATATCATATCACAATCTTTTTTTTAAAAAATTCATTGAATTAGAAAACATTTTTGATGAAATAAGCCATTTAGGAAAAAAAAACTTACGTCTTATGGATAGTCTGAAAAAGCTGCTGGCCTTCTGGAGAGACTCCGGCACTAATTGCATAAGCTTGGCTTAATTTCTCTTCCTTCTCTGTCCGTGCTCGATTGGCAAGCTAGTAATAAAACAACAGCTTAATCATCAGACACTGCCATCCTGAAGCAAGCAGCTGAAACAATTCAAATGGTTACCAAAACTGTTAGTACCAAATTTTTAAATGGCAATTTAAAGCTAGCAAACAGATCTGCTATCATATCAAAAGAAACATTTAATCATTCCTCCAATTAACATCAAGGTGTACAGTTCATTAAAATTTTTTAGGCAGCAATTTTACAAGTTTGGAAGACAAAACTGGCAATATGGATAGGCAATGGATATGGCATATATGGACTTTAGTAAAGCACTTCACAGGGTCTTTCATGGCAGACTGACCCAAAATATCAAAAAACATGGGAACCACAGTGACTTGACAGATGAGATTCAAACCTCTATGACCAACAGTGTTCTGCAGTGATCAGTACTGGGACCTTTGTTTGTGTTTAGATATATGCAAATAACTGACAAAACAGGGGGGGGGGAGAGGAGAAGAATTAGTTTGCAGACAACACAAAGGGAGAGCTGTGGATAATGAGCAAACTATTGCATCAGAAGGATGCAATAGAAAAGGCACCTCAAAATTTAAATAGGGATTGATCGGAATAGTATTTGATCCACAAAGAAAACATTGCTTAAGATTTAATCTGTGCTTGCAAAAGTTTTGTCTATGGACTTGCAGTTAAGAAATTCAATTCTGCATTATCATTCACTCACTTGTTCCACTGGGAAAAACATGCAAAAGTCAGGCAAGTCAGAAACCAAAACTTGGCTGCAGATTGGTTTTACAAGTTATAGGTGCCAAGGGCTGCAATAGTTTGGGGCATCAAGATATTAATAGGCCTGAAAGAAAGTCAGGAAAATAAATTTAAGGGAAACTAACTTAAGTGGTTCCCAATATCAACCTGGGACTTCCTAAACATCACCCCAATTTGGCAGCATTTTTAGCACATTGAAATAAAATGGAAAACATCATGGGCTATACTTTTAAGCAACTGAAAATCCCAAATGTGAATTTAATTTCATTGCCTATTTCTGTGCACAGTTGCGATAATCTGTAGACATTGTGGACCCCAGACTCAAGTCTGGTCAGAGAAACAACAGCCTCACGCTCTAAAAGGCAAAGACTGATTTTCATCATTTTCTAAAAAATACAGTTTCAACTGTACACTGCACCCAAATGAAGAACCACACAGTCCAATCTCTAGACAGATACAAGACCATAAGCTATCAGAGCAGAAGTAGGCCATTTGGCCAATCAAGTCTGCTCTGCCATTCAATCATGGGCTGATCCAATTCTTCCAGTCATCCTCACTCCCCTGCGTTCTCCCCATTCCCTTTGAAGCCCTAGCTAATCAAGAACCCATCTGTCTCTGCCTTAAATGCACCCAATGACTTGGCCTCCACAGCTGCTCATGGCAACAAATTCCACTGATTTACCACCCTGTGACTAAAGTCTCTGCATCTCTGTTCTAAATGGACATCCTTCAATCCTGAAGTCATGCCTTCTTGTCCTGGATTCCCCTACCATGGGAAGTAACTTTGCCATATCTAATCTGCTCAGGCCTTTTAACATTTGAATGTTTCTAGAAGATCCCCCTTCATTCTCCTGAACTCCAGGGATGACAGCCCAAGAGCTGCCGGACGTTCCTCATACGGTAACCCTTTCATTCCTGTAATCATTCTCATGAACCTTCTCTGAATCCTCTCCAGTGTCAGTATATCCTTTCTAAAATAAGGAACCCAAAACTGCACACAATATTCCAAGTGTGGTCTTACGAGTGCCTTATAGAGCCTCAACATCACATCCCTGCTCTTATATTTTATACCTCTGGAAGTGAATGCCCAACATTGCATTTGCCTCCTTCACTACCAACTCAACTTACAATAAGAGCTAGATCCTTAAGACAGACAAGCCCAAAAATAGATTGATCTGAACTAATGTTCTTTAAATGGATAGCAAGTATCACTAACAACTGTTTTTGGAAAAAAGCCCCAACATGCAAGAATAACTATTATATCCACTGCAATGCAGCAAGCAAGGGAGATTGAAGAAATTAGGCACAAAGATGCAGGAATTTAATGAAATTAGTTTATATAATTGAAAAAGGTTTACACCCAGTAAGGGGCACACACCCATCTGATGCATTTTCAATAAGTAGCTTAGATGCTTATTTCAAAGGCTTCTAGAAGTACACCTTAGAATGTAAAAAAGCATTTCCATAGAGGACAGAAATGGAATGCAAAGTTTTAGGATACGCTTTTCAAAATTGATGGGCATTAACAGTGTATGAAAAGATGGTCTTGCTGAATCTACATTTAATGAAATAAAAAAGATGTTACTGTGCTGTCTTTACGACAGTTATTTAGTTTATAATATTTTCGCTTAGTAATTCATTCAATAGTATTTTCTAGTTAGAATTAGAAGTGTTTAAAGTATATTCATTGCATGTAAAATATATCGGCATGTGATGACGTCACATCCGGTTTCGCCGCGTCTTGTGGGAAAACACCGGTTTGAAATTAGCGCGAGGGTGGGGGCTTTCCACGAGGCTCACCTGAGCACAAGCAGTTTTGCAGGCATGAGAAATCACAGTGAGAGCAACGCTGTAAGTTAATAGATAATCGATATATTGAACTAAGATGTTAATGCTGATCCTGTTAGAGGTAACGACGGTAGATAATGTTTATGCTTTCGTTAGTTAAAGAGTCGCGGATAGTTTGCATGGAAGTGTATTTAAAGTAGTCAATGGAGCAGGTAAACTCTCCCTGTATACTGCACCTTAGTGTAATGTAGTTATAGTCACCTTTGCAAGTATTTACACTTGAAATGTGATATTAAGTAAGGAACAAATACTGTATCAATCTTGTATTGTTTTATCAACAGTTTTCACCATATGTTAATGTGAAGAGTGAACAGTAAATGGTTAATCTTACTGCGATCTGGTTCTTATTAACTGTGGTTTATCCGGACGTTAAATTCGGCGTTTCGTTACACCCGAAGGAGAACGTGACAGTTACTATTTCCTCCTAAGAGGAAAAACACACCTGCAAAGTCACAAATTCAATCCTAAATAAATGCTAACTAGATTGCCATTGAGGCATCTATAAATAACAGTGACTCTTCAATATGAAACAGTTTTGTTCTTCCCATCCCACTGTGCTCAATGTAAATTACATGCACAAAGATAGCACAATTAGGTTACATTCCAATGCCAACTATATTAAAATATCCTGTTGACACATCACTAGAAGGAAAATATTGACTAATTACAAAACTATCCAGGGATGGATGTCTCAGGACTGTCACCTTCAGGAAGAAATACTTTTTCTGCAAACAGCACAAAATAGACTATATCTAGTACTTTCGACAGTGTACTTCCACAAAACAACATGCAAGCCATTTCCATTATAACTAATTTGGTTCGTTGTGAGGCATAATTGGCTCCGTGAATTGTCAGGCAAAAATCCTTTCAAATTGAGAGGGAAAATAGCCAGTAGCATCTAGTCTCCTCTGAAAATAATGTCTAGCAGCTAAGCTAACCAGAATGCACTGAACTTCTAGAGAATGCATTGCAGTGATTCAAGAACCATTACCTTAACTTCATTTGTACATTTCAGAAAAAGGAAACTATCATGCAAATTTTGACAAAGATTATTGACAGCACACTAAAAAAGGGAAGAGGGGAAGACATACCAGGGTGGAAAAAAAAATTCTGAAAAGTACAACAAAGCCAGAAAGCAACTAATAACATAGCAATCGGGGGGGAGAGAAAGGGTAAAAACAGTTTATAAGACTACATTTAACTTCTTAACCAAGCAGCAGTGTTGAGAGAAATTCAGATTTGGTTTTGATTTACATTCATAGCAGGTTTGACTGAGGTGACAAAGTTCAAGTATAAATTTTCCAAGGCTCTTGCCATTCAGAAAGGGCTAAAATTAGAAATCAAGAAAGCCCCAATAAGTAAAGTAAATACATGTGAACCCTTCGCAATTACCTGTTTTTCTACATCAATTACTCAAAATGTGGACTGATCTTCATCTAAGTCACAATAATAGACAGACTGCCTAAATTAATAAACAATTGTACTACTCATCAATACTGAGTATACCATTTAAACAATCACAGTCTAGGTTCAACAGAGTATGTGAACCTCTGGGGTAATGCCTTTTACAAAAGCTATTGGCATCAGGTGTTCCAATCAATGAGGTGAGATTGGAGGTGTGGAGTGTCGATGTGATCTGCCCTATTAAGAAAGACAGGCAGTCAGGTTACTGACAAAGTCTGCTCTTCTCAAGATCTATTTATGTGCACCATGTTCCTTGATCAAAACAACTTTCAGGAGGAACTTAGAAGAACTGTACAGATGCATGAAGCTGAAAAAGACTACAAAAGCATTTCTGAAGACCACAGTCAGAGAAACAGTCTACAAATGGAGGAAATTCAGTACAATTTCTACTCTCCCTACGAGTGGACATCCTGCAAAGATCACACCGAGAGCACAATGTGGAATGGTGAAGGAAGTGATAAAGGACAAGGTTAACAGCAAAAGACCTGCAAAAATCTTTAGAACTTTCTAAAGTCTCTATTCATGTGCCCACTACAAGAAAAACACTGAACAAGAATGGTGTTCATGGAAGGACATCATGGAGGAAGCCACTGTTCTCAAAAAAAAAATTACTGTGCTTGTCAAGTTTGCAAAAGACCACCTGGATGTTTCACAATGCTTCTGGGACAATGTTCTGTGGACAGATGAGACAAAAAATTAACCTTTTGGCAGAAATGCACATCACAGTTTCTGGTGGAAGGAGCATCATGGTTTGGGGCTGCTTTGCTGCCTCAGGGCCCGGACAGCTTGCAATTGTTGAGGGAACAATGAATTCAAAATTGTATCAAGACATTTTACAGGAGAATATCAGGGTAGTGGTCCATCACCTGAAGTTTAACAGAAGTTGGATGATACAGCAAGACAATTATCAGAAACATAAGAGTAAATCAACAATTTGTTTAAAAAGAAGAAAATTTGTTTTAGAATGACCAAGTCAGAGTCCAGACCTTAACCCAATCAAGATGCTGTGGCATGACCTGAAGTGGGCTGTTCATGAAATGTATCCCAGAAATATTGATGTACTGAAACAGTTTTGTATGAAGGAATGGTCTAAAATTCTTCTTCACTATTGCGCAAGTCTGATCAGCTGCTACAAGAAACATTTGAAGGTTATTGCTGCTAAAGGAGGCTCTACCAGTTACTAAATACAAGGCTTTACCTACTTTTGCCTGCCCGCACTGTGAATGATTAAACAATGTGTTCAATAAAGACATGAAAAGTACAACTGTTTGCTCATTATTAGTTTAGGTAGATTGTGTTTGTCTATTATTGTTACTTAGATGAAGATCAGACCACATTTTGAGTAACTAATGCAGGAAACCACCAGGTAATTGCAAAGGGTTACCATTGCCCATCTACTTTCAACTTTTTAAAATAAATTACTGAATTCACATCACATACTTCCATTGCTTCTTTCACTTAACCTCAGAAGCAACATGACTTTGGCCCTTTTAGTTTTATTTCTATACTTACTATAATCATTAAGCTTCCTGCTATATTAGGTTAACAGTGTCTTACTAACTAATTTGATTAAACCCAGAACACCCCAGGAGTGTGAACAGCCCCCATTTGTTATTTAGTTCAACACATCCAACTTATTTGATAATCCTTTCAACATATACATGTCTTTAACTGAGTAAAGAAACAAAGGCAAAGGTTGCTTAAAGGACTGCAAATTGTTTGAAATCCCTACACCAAGATTGGGAATACTTAGTCATTTGGTGTATTCAAACTGAAATAAAAGTTATTTTGATATTAAATTATTTGGTGGACTGAGCAAGAGGACCCAAAGCATGATAAACTATCATCTTTGGCATGACCAGATCAAAGCAATTTGGCTTAATCCTATTCCCACTGTATCTATTTTTCAATAATTTACAATTGGAATTGCCTGTACTCGCTGAAGTTTTCCATAATTTAACTTTTCACAAACAAATACCTATACAAGTCTGTAATGAGACTTACAATAACCATGATCCATTTTCTGCTCCAACGAAAGGAAGGTATTATGTTCTCAAAAATCTGAAAATGCTGCAAACAGTACTAAAAGCTGCATTACCACAAGCATACTGAAAGTTCTATTGGTATGTTAAGATCATAATTATACCAGAGGGCACAGCCTCAGATGAAAGGGGCATCCATTTGGAAGAGATGAGAAGGAATCTCCTGAGCCAGAGGTTGGTGAAACTGTGGAATTCATTGCCACGGACTGCTGTGGAGGCTAAATCATTGGGTATACTTAAAGCAGAGGTTGATAGGTTTGTGATTAGTCAGTGCATCAAAGGTTACAGTGAGAAGGCAGGAAAATGGTATTGAGAGGTATAATAAATCAGCCATGATAGAATGGCAGAGTAAACTTGATGGGCCAAATGGCTTTGTTCTGCTCCCATGTCTTACGGTCTAACATTTAAATCAATTCAACAACTCACTATCAAACTTTGTTGTACTCTAAAACTTCATGGAGGAACTCTTGAGATTAATCAAACAATAGTAACACCACTCTACAACTAAAACATCTCAGGAGCTCCTACACTAAAAATTACATTCTCAAATAATTGAAGGGAATTAATATCTTTGTAGTTTAAACATTGAGTCATGTAACAATGTTAGTACTCAAAAGAAACACAAGAATGCAATATGTAATCTGCAGGACAAAAATTTCCAAATTCACCTTGGGCGGAGAAAAGGATAAATAATTTGCTTTGACGCAGAAAGTGTACTGAAACAATGCAATACACTGAAACTGATGAAGACTGGAAATATCGTGAAAGTGTCCAGGACTCACACCACTTCCTTCTCTCAGAGGAAAATTATAAACATAGATCACAGTTCAAATCAAATGTCAAGTAATCAATGTCATGATAATCATTTGAAACTAAAATAGTTGTTAAATTAATAATTTTTTCAAACATTCTACAAATTTGTATTTTAAAAACACACACACACAATATTGACAATTACAATCTGGACTGAAATTCAGAAAACTTTAATTATGGCACAATTTCTAGTAGTTCCATTTATCCAGAAGATAGGTGACCTATAAAGACTGGACAGCCTAACTCAATTCTAGATCTCTGCGGTATACCTGTTGTTGAGGGGGATGGCCACAGGGGTACTTTGTACTGGCTATTTGACCTCTTTCCCCTTCCTGACTGTCAGCCTGTTTCCTTGTCCTCCACCTTGGGTGTAACTACCTCTCTATATGTCCTATCTATCACTCTCAACACAAGTGACCCCAAGGGCTTCAACTCTAGATAATTTACTAACATTGCTGCAAATAAACATAAATTACTAAATTGTACTGATAACTAAATAATCAGCATTCATGGGACCATCAGGTAAGTTGTAAGGAAATCTGGCAATTTCCTAGTTTAACTTAAATTTATAACAGCAAGCAATCAGAGATCCAAAACACAAGACACAGCTGTGCTCACCCAGTTTCACCAATTGAGTATATAAGGCATTGACTCATGGCAGATTGCTTTTTTGAGCAGCAGCTAATCAGCGATCACAATTGGCAAGAACAAATTAAAATATGACAGGGGCAAGTGGAGCTGTCATTGCTGGAGTGAGGAATTTGAGGCTTTAGTTCTTTGCAGTTTCAGCGAGGAGAGGCTCGAGTAAGAGAAAGTGAAAAGCTGTAGGTGGATTTTCCACCCCCAGTTTATTGTGTTTCTTCCTTTGCATTTGCTCTGCTAGGACAGTAGAACACTCCTCTTGCAAAATGTGAGAAGGTAGGGAGATCTCCAGTGTCCCTGATGACTACACCTGCGAGAAGTGCATCCAGCAGCAGCTTCTAACACTCCACACTGAGTTGGAGCTGGAACTGGATAAACTCCAGACCATTTCAAAGGCTGAAAGAGTGATAGATAGGACATATAGAGAGGTAGTTACACCCAAGGTGGAGGACAAAGGAAACAGGCCGACAGTCAGGAAGGGGAAAGAGGTCAAATAGCCAGTACAGAGTACCCCTGTGGCCATCCCCCTCAACAACAGGTATACTGCAGAAAGCAAGTTCTGTGAATGAGAACATGATTCTTGGACAGTATTGTTCCCTTTCGGATGCCAGGGTCCAGGACATCTTAGATTGAGTTCTCAGCACTCTTAAGTGGCAGGGTAAACAGCCAGAGGTCATGGTCCATGTAGGTATCAATGACATAGCTAGTGACAAGGTTCTGCAAAGTGAGTTCGGTGCTAAATTAAGGGAAAGGCCTCCAGGGTTGTGATCTCATGATTGCTATCCTTGCTGCGTGCTAGTGAGGCCAGAAACAGGAAGATTATACAGGTTCAGCACGTAACCAAGGAGTTTGTGCAGAGAGAGGGAGTCAGATATTTGGATCATTCAACTCTCTTCCATGGAAGGTGGAGCCTGTACAGAAAAGACAGTCTGTACCTAATCTTTTGGGGGGGGGGGGGTGGGGGGGTAAAGTCAGGAGGGATAAAAGGCAGCATGAGGTTTCCCTGGCAGATAAGGTGAAGATGAATCCCAAGGGATTCTACAGATATCTTAACAGCAAAAAGATTGTAAGGGAAAAAATTGGTCCTCTGTAAGGTTAGAATAGTAATCCATGTGTGGAGCCAAAAAGAGATTAGGAGATCTTACATGGATTTTTTTGCATCTATATTTACTTGGGAGATGGACACAGTGTCCTATAGAAGTGAGGTAAAGCATCAGTGAGGTCATGAACCCAATGCAGATTAGAGGAGGTGTTTGCAGTCTTTAGGACGCAAGTCCCCAGAGCCTGACAACAAGGTGTTCCCACGCACCCTATGGAAGGCAAGTGCAGAAACTGCAGGGGACCTAGCTGAGATATTAAACCATCCTTAATAGGCAAAGTACTGGAGGATTGGAGGAGTGCTCATTTTGTTCCACTGTTTAAGAACGGGTCCAAGATTAAGCCAATTAAGTTATAGCCCAGTGAGCCTGACATCAGTTGTGGGAAAGTTATTGGAAGGTATTCTAAAGGACCGGATATATGAGTATTTGGATAGACATAAACTGATTAGGGATAGTCAGTATGGTTGTGTGTGTGGTAGATCATGTCTAACCAATCTTATAGTTTTATTTTAGAAAGTTGATGAAGGCAACACAGTGAATGTTCTCTATATGGACTTCAGCAAGGCCTTTGACAAGGTCCTGCATGGAGGGGTTGGTCATAAAGGTTCAGTTGTTTGGCATTCAAGATGAGGTAGTAAACTGGAATAGACATTGGCTTTATAGAAGCCAGAGAGCGGTAGTAGATGGTTGCCTCTCTGAATTGAGGCTACGCGGATCCATGGTGGACCTGTTGTTGTCTGTCATCTATATCAATGATCTAGATGATAATATGGTTAACTGCATCAGAAAATTTGCAGATAACACCAAGATTGGGGGTGTAGTACAGTGAGGAAGGCTATCACGGCTTGCAGCAGAATCTGGACCAGCTTGAAAAAAAAAGGACTGAAAACTGGCAGATGGTATTTAATGCAGACAAGTGTGAGGTGTTGCACTTTGGTAGGACCAACCAGGGTAGGTCTCACACAGTGAGCAGTAGGGTACTGAGGAGTGCGGTAGAACAAACGGATTTGAGAATATAGGTCCATAATTCACCGAAAGTGGTGGCACAGGTAGATAGAGTTGTAAAAGTTTTTGGCGCATTGGCTTCCATAAATCAAAGTACTGAATACTGGAGGTATTGAAGTTGTACAACACGTTGACAAGGCCTAATTTGGAGTATCATGTGCAGTTTTTGATCACCTACCATCAGGAAAGTTGAAAATAAGGTTGAAAGTGGAAAGAGGAGATTTGCAAGGATGTTGCTGGAACTGGGGAACCTGAGTTATAAGGAAAGATTGAATAGGTTAGAACTTTATTCCCTGGAACATAGAAAATTGAGTGGAAATTTGATGGAGGTATACAAAATCATGAGGGGTATAGATAGGGTAAATGGAAGCAGGCTTTTGCCACTGAGGTTGGGTGGGACTGCAACTAGAGGTCATAGGTTAAAGATGAGATGTTAAAGGGAACACAAGTGAAATTTTATTCACTCAGGGGGTCATGAGAGTGCAGAGCAAGTTATCTGCAGAAGTGGTGCATGCAAACTCGATTTCAACATTTAAGAGAAATTTGAATAAACACGTAGGCAGTTTAAATGGTTCTACACAGACTAGATGGGTTGAAGGGCCCATTTCTGTGCTTCAAAAATTAATGCAGGTGATGAAACTGCCAAAGTGGACTTTCTACAGAGCTTGAGACCATGGAAACAATTACTCATCAAGACTCGCAAGGTCATCAGCTTCAGTTCCCTAAGGCTCATTCAGGAGAATGAGGTGATAGATAGGAGCTGCAGAGATAATCACCCTGAAGTTGCCTAAGGAACATCACAGACCCACAGAGGTATGGAAAGGCTGGACTGATTTTAGGGCAGGTTAAAAGGTTGGCACAACATTGTGGTCTTAAGTACCTGTACAGTTCTAAACAACACAAAACATTATCAAGATTGAAGATAAATGTTAAATTCATTTTGAAGGAATCCATGGAGAAGTACAATCCTTCAGGTATAGGCAAAAACTATGCAGATGAACATCTATGAATGAAGGTCCTCACCAGGTTATGAATGACTGACTTATGGACATCCATACGTACAATCGAGCATTTGGGAGACCAGCAAGATGGACTTGCCAGTCACTACAAGAATGTAGGCATTTGCTTGGTGGAATGGGACATTTCCACATGCCTTCTCTTCCCATCCAATGATTCACAAAAATCAGCATCTGGAGGAAGATGATCAAACCTGAGAGCAGAATCACTTGCACATTCAGATTCAGAGGCCACCTGGCAGTTGTGCTTCCGATGCCTGCTCATTCTGTCACAGCTGTATCTGTGACCCTCGCCCACACACCGCTACTGTCATTTCCAAAAGTTCAAATTGTGAACAGTTCTTAGGAAATGAACCCTGTCGTAACCTGGGAACTGCCTGTCTAATTCAGAGATTTAAGTTTTTTATTTGTAGCCGTGTTTTACTAAATTATGGTCTGGAGTAGGTGCCCTTAATGTAAAGGAGTGCAGATTTAGAAGTGACCAGGAGTATAAAAATAGTACAGATCGCCTCACCACCCCCCCAAAAAAAAAATAGCTTCCAGGATATCACAGAACAGATATGCAGGCAGATTAGGGAAAGGTGAGAAAAAAAAAATCACAGGTTTGTTATAGTGGATGAATTCAATTTCCCCAATACAGACTCAGACTTCCCTAGTGCAAGAGGACAAATGGGGTAGAATTTGTTAGGTGCATCCAATACTCTCTTTAAATGGTGTGTGATAGCCCATTATAAACTTTGCACTGGGTAATAAGCTTGGCCAGGTGATTAACATTTCAATGAGGAAACAGCAATCACAAGTCCTAAGTTTTAAGTTAACTATAAGGGTCAGTATGGACCTCATAAGAAAATATTAAACTGGGGGAGAGCAAGTTACAAGAGTATTAGGCAGATACTAGGAACAGTAAATCAGGAGCAGCTGTTTTTGGGCAAGTCCACATCTGACACATGGTGGTTGTTCAAGACCAACTGCACTGAATATAGGACCAGCAAGTTCCTGAGGATGGAAAAGTAAACGAACCTTGGATGACAACCAGTTGTGAATTTAGTCATGATAAAGGAAACATGCAAGGTTAAATAAGCTACAGAGTGCCCTTGAGGAGTATAAAGAGACTAGCAAAGAACTTGGAAGGGAATTGAGAGCCAGGAGGTCCATGAAAGGTCTTTGGCAAGTGGGATTAGAGAATCCCAAGGTATTTTATAATCAAGAGCAAGAGACTAGGACTACACAAATATAAATTTAAAGTCAAGCTCTCGTGATGAAACAAAGTTAATCTTGTATGCACAAATTCATAGCACATCTAATTGGAAAATTTTGTATCAATTTAAGAATTTTTTTCAAATGGTTGCCCGAATATTTGAAATACACATTGGCAAAATCCTGTTTTTTTTTGAAAAACTTAAGGAAAAGTAAAGATAAGAAAGACAACATTTGAAATTTTTGATTAAGTTAAGATTCTTACCTTGCTAACATTCAGTGAAGCTAAGGGTGGTGGAGTTTCTGTGCGATCATTAATTGTTTTAACATCCGAAACATAAGCTAAATTAATCAGTAGAACATCATTATGGTTGGGCTTCCCACTGGAGGAAGGACATTCTGAGAAAATGGTTAAGGAATACAAATAATGAATGGTAATTCCTAATACACGTACTGCATCTGAGGTCAAACAGTTCAATGGATTCATGCTGGCTCGTAGCAGAATATCCCAACAGTCCCAGTCACTATTTCCCTGTAGTCCTGAAACTTATTCCTTGTTACATCCTCAACTCCATTTGGTTCTTGTGCCGCATATCTACATAATAGGGTAATTTACAGTAGTTAACACACACCTACAGTTTTGGCAAATGGAAGAAAACTGAAGAACCTTGCAGAAACCCTCATGGTGGCAGGAAGAATGGTAGAATGAAGCAGCACCCAAGATCAGGAACAAACCTCAATTCCTGCAGCTGAGGCAACAGCAAACACCACACCACTTTACCACTCTTTGCCCATTTCCACTGCCAAATTTCAATAAATCTGTAACATGGAAACAACTGAAGTAGTTATTGTTCAGCAATAGATATTTCTTCAAACTTAGCAACACACAAGATACTACTGGAACTCTTACGATGGAGAGAAATGAACAGTTGACATTTCAAGCCAAGACCCTTCACCAGGAATGGAAAGAAAGTAGTATGGAGTCAGCACATCCCACCCTTTATTTTGTCTTCTGACCTTCCCGGCAGTCTTTCTGACATTCTTGAGGGTTCTCAGCCCTAAATACCGACCATTCATCTCCATACTGCATAACCTGCTGAGTTCCTCCAGTGATGTGTTGCTCTGAATTTCCAGCATCTGCAGTCTTTGCGTTTCTTCAAGCCCAAGCACCACCTCTTCCAACTAAAATTCACTAAAATACAGGAGGCCAATTCAGAATGCTGTGGGATGGCATTTGAAGATGGCGATTCTCCCATTCTCTTGCTGCCCTTGCCCTTCTCACTAATATAGTAGACAGTGAAGGTTTGGAAGTCAGTGTGGAAGAAATCCTAGTACCCAATTTTTTTTTTAAAAAATGGGTATAAAACTTGACAATGTCACCCAGCAACATCAGAAGTGAATTCCCAGTGACAGATGATGAAAGGAAGAAAGTGGAGCTTATGTCAAACTGATCCTGCAGAAAATATGTTTATATAAACTTTTGATTTATATTCAATTATTTTAGGCAGGACTGAAATGTTATCTATCCTGCTAACATAGAACACATTGTTTTAAAATTGATTGCTAATCCAACATGTAAAATATTCAAAGTTCAAATCAAAACCTAAGAACTTACTCTGCAAACTAAAAGCCTGATTAAGTTCAAAATATCAGTTTTGCACTGTCAAGTTTAATAGATACATTCACTGTAACTATCTACCTAGTTCTGTTGTTTTATTACAATTTGACTGATCTGTGCATTTACATGTTTAGTGTCTTTTACAGAAACATATGCTAATTCAAGATGGAACTGAAATAACACACAAAATGCTGAAGGAACTCAACAGGTCAGGCAGTATCTACGGAAATGAATAAATATTTGACATTCTGGGCCGAGACACTTCTTCAGGACTGGAAAGAAAGGAGGAAGACTGAATAAAAAGGTTGTGAAAGGGGAAGGAAGACTAGCTAGATGGTGACAGATGGGTGGGAAAGGTAAAAAACTGGAGGAATCTGATCAGAGGAGAGTGGACCATGGGAGAAAATGAAGGAGGGGCACCAGGGGAAGGTGACAGGCAACTTTGGAGAAGAGGGAAGAGGCCAGAGTGAGGAATAGAAAAAGGGGAGGAAAAAAATTACCAGAAGGAGAAATCAATGCTCATGCCACCAAGTTGGAGACTACCTGGATGGCTTGAGATGTTGCACCTCCACCCTGAGAGTGACCTCACTGTGGCAAAAGAGACAGCCATGGACTGACATGTCAGATCAAGAATGTGATACGAATTAATATGGTTGGCTATCGGGAAATTCTACTTGCATTGGGTCTCACCATTTTAGCGGAGGCCACATTGGAAGCACTAGCTACAATAGCCGACCGCAATGGAGAAGTGCTGCCTCGTGGTAAGACTGTTTGGAGCCCTGAATGGAGGCAAGGGAGGAGCTGAATGGGCAGGTGCAGGATTCACGGTACTTAAAACGTCCAGAATATCTTGGGGAAAGCACTAGGAAAAGATTCAGGATTTCAAAAATTTTTGTGAATCCCAGATCCTTTAACTGTACTTTGAGGCCGAATCGAAAAGCTTTAGATTTTTCCACCCGAGCGACTGTCTCTAAATATCTGCATGAGCTTACTCCGATTGTATAAAATCAGAAAACTTGGATTTGTATGGCATCATTCACAGAATGATTATTCACCTCAAGAACATTTCCCTATGTGCTCCACGGCTAACAGATGGCTGAATCATGACCAAATCCTCAAACCTATGCATTTATTGATGAATGTGTGCAATATATATTAAACAGTATGAAAATGAGTGCACATTTTCAAATGAACTGTCCTTGCATTTTCTAAAAGACAGTCAATGATAGTTGAAAACCCAAGTGCTAGAATAACACAAATCTTGGGTTAGGCTACAAGCCTTACCATCTGTTCTTAATATGCAAGTGAAGAAATATACAAACTCCATTCCAAAACCATCACATCCACACTCCAGACATCTTAAACCAAACTAAATTGTTGATAATCTCAGTATCATTTCAACTCATTTGTGTCATATCTCTTCGAAAGACTGATTACTTTATGACATTACCTATGCCAACTTTGCCTCAATAGCTATCGTTCACACCCCCAAATTCAAATCCAATCTTCTTTCAGCACTTGGGCCACAAACTCATTTTTAAAATTCCCAACTTCAAGTTCTATTCCCAGTATGTTCACAGCCTCCACTTTCTCTTTAGAGAAACCTGCATGAACCCTACACTCTTTCAATCCGGATTACTTATGCATGCCTCACTTCCTTATTTTAATACATTAGGAACAAGATAGTTGTGTAGTTCCTTACCTAAATGGCACCTTTCTTTCCACCTTTATATTCAAAATGTTTTACAAAGCTTTTGGTCAAAGGTTATAATTTCTTTCCCTGCAGCTCTGCCTTTTTTCTGCATAAACCGAAGATTTTACTACACATACAAGTTATTACTTTTAATATTCAGCATACAAGTCCCAGAGGTTTCGATGCAAATTTAAAACACCCATACTTCAATACCCAAGTTAGAGCAGCACATTAACAGTAGCATAAAGTAGTACATTGTTGGAAAATACTAACTCGAACACAACCTTGTTTAAAACTGCATTTTAAATAAATGCTGCTTTGCAGATCTGAAACTATAGCTTTACCAACCTGAGCAAGCACTTACTCGATGTAAACTACGAAAAATATTCTTCCCAAAATAAGTAACCGCATGCCGATCTATCTCAATCTACTTTCGATAATACCCTTTCACGGGTAGAAAAAATATCATTTGTTTCTTCGGAGACATTTGCGTTGCGATTTACCCATTTGGTAAAATTTAACAGCAAACAGAAAACCAAGACGGCGTACTCAAGCTTTGCCCTACCTATGGTAACCATATTAGCAGTTTGTTACCCTTACTGGGATGCAACCTCACGGTGCCAAGGGAACCCTTGGCCATTTTTAAAATATATATAATTTAAGGATTTCTATCGACGCAACTCTACCGTCGCTTAACAATTGCTATAATCAAGTGCCACATAAGGGATTTTTCATACAATGAGCAGGGCCATGATGCAACCATCGAACTGCCAAATAGTGTGCTTCCAACCTCACCTTGAGCCTAACAACGTGGTGACAACTAAAATGTGAAAGATTAGATTCAATCCAGAGCTCTTGGAGATCACACCAGAGAACGGCAAGGATGTATTGAGCAGGTTACAGGCAATGATTGTGGTTTCTCAATTAGTCCACTTTGTGGCCGAGGCCAGAGGGGAGGTGAGCGCATGCGCGGACCCACTATCTGGCAGAACACCGGCGAAGGCCGCTCCATCCCCGCATTCGCTGGGCCTGCACCCGCTGACTTACACATCCCCTGCCGCGCTTCGTCCGAATCGTCGCGCCCTCCAAACAAAGGATACTTAAAGTTAACATCTTGGATTGGTAATCGAAGGCAACCACCTCCCCGTGCAGCTGCTGGCCCAGGCACGTCAGACAGGAAACCTGGCTTCCGACGCTAAAGTATTCTCCCGGAGCAGCCATCTTGTTACTGCCGGGCCAGCAGCGCTTACCCAGCAGCCTTTCAGCCGACCTGCGCATGCGCGAGGGGAGGAGGCGGCCGGCAGTCTGTCATTCAAGGAGGAAGATGGACTCTTCAAGGTCTGCAGTGAGAAAGTCATGGCAGCTCTGTGTCAGTTTGTGCCCAGAAACAAAAAGTAACTCGGCAAGCTTCAAAGCCCTAATCGGCAGACGGGTGGAATATAAAAATGAGAACTCAGTCTATACCATCCACAAAGTGCACAACGCCATCTCACTGTGGCTTATAGGTGACATTGGTGTTATGGTTAAAAACATGTTAACTACTGAATGTATTCAGCAAATGACAGGTTTTTGCACTCTTTTCTTTTTGTATATATATTTTGAATATAAAATTTATTTTTGAAATTAAAATGAAGCACCTCACACCCGTGACCTTCATCACCCGGGGGGCAAGGGCACAAAGCACATGGGGGGAAAACCACAATCTTCGTTTCAACACATGTACTCTGAATAAAATAGAATTAATTATATATTTGAATTACGTAGCCTATTTAAAACGAAAAATGAGGTTATGATTGAATCGCCATGATGTATTTATTTATTTAGAGGTTCAGAGATACAGAGGTATTTCCAGCCCTTCAAGGCACGCTGCCCAACAACCCACCTAGCCTAATCACGGGATAATTTACATTGACCAATTAACCTACTAATCGGTACATCTTTGAACGGGGGAAAAAAACGTACAAACCTGCTTACAGAGGACGCCGGAATTGAACTCCAAAGTCCACAGCTATAACAGCGTCGCAATAACTGCTACGCTATTGTGCTACCGAATGCACTCGATTGGAAAACATTTCCTTCAGAACCCACAAAGATTCATTCCTCAGTATTCCGGTGAATCAAACTGTGCAATGTGACTGAGCACTAAAGAATAGATTATTCCCATTAGGTATTATTCTGGAGTTATGAAATTATGGATAACAGATGCTTATCAAAATGAAGACACTTAACGAATGTCTTCACAACGAAACTTCAATTGATATTTTAGGGCTATTGAAACCAGTCTTTGGGTGTGGAGTATTCTGATTCCGTCTCATTGAAACTATGCAGGGGAGGAAATAGGTGAATGTTCTTGTCAATTGGTTCTCAATAAAAACGTCAGGATAAGATCAGGGAAGGCATTAAATGATCATCTCTCGCATTATCGCATCATTAAAGGCGTATCACTACCACTGAATGCATAGTTCGGGAAAGGTCTGCTTTGTCACTTAATATTCTGATTAGTTCTACATCCATGGAGTCATTCCACTAAACTGTAACAAAAGAGGTATAATATGGGGATATGAAATTTTTACTGAGAAATTTTGGACGAGCCACCTGTTTTTATTTAAAATTCAAAGCAACACACACAAAATGCTGGAGGAACTCAGCAGGTCAGACAGCATCTATGGAGAAGAGTAAACCGTCAACATTTCAGGTCAGGTCATCAGCACTGTTTAAAAAAAAGATGAGTCTGGTCTTCTGCCTGCTCTGGATCATTTCATTGCTAACTGCTGACAAGACATCAACTGCCTTGACTTTAACACTCCTCTCTTCAATTCCAACCTCACTCCTTCCGAACTCTCTGCACTAATCTGAACCTCACCATCGAACCCACAGATAAGGTGGGGGCTGCTGTGGTAGTCTGGTGGACTGACCTTGCTGAGGTCAGGCGACAACTGTCAAGACACCTCTTCTTAACCCTTGATCAGGATCCCAAAAAGCACCAGGCCATTGTCAGCTGCACCAACACTGACCTTATTAACTCTGGGGATCTCCCATCTACTGTCACCAACCTCATAGTTCCCTTACCTCTCGTTTCTACCTCTTACCCAAGATCCATAACCTGCCTGTCCAGGTAGACCCATTGTTTCAGCTTGTTCCTGCCGCACCAAACTTCTAGAGAATCATAGAACATTACAGCACAGAAACAGGCCTTTTGGTCCTTCTTGGCTGTGCTGAACCATTTTTCTGCCTAGTCCTACTGACCTGCACCTGGACCATATCCCCCCATTCACTTCTCATCCATACACCAATCTGCAGCATACCTTGGCTCTGTTTTATACCTCCTGGTTCAGAACTTTCCTACCTACATCCGTGACACTTAACATGCCCTGGATCTTCTCAATGACTTCAAGTTCTCTGGTTCCAATCATCTCATTTTTACCATGGACGTCCATTTCCTATACACCTCCATCCTCTGTCAGCAGGGCCTTAAATTCTCCTCTCCTTTCCAGCCAACAGACCCAACCTGTTCCCCTCCACCACCGCTCTCCTCCATCTAGTGGAACTAGTTCTCACTAACAATAATTTTTCCTTTGGCTCCTCCCATGTCCTCTAAACAAAAGATATAACCATGGGCACTTGCATGGGTCCAATTATGTCTGTTTTTTTGTTGGCTACATGGAACAGTCTATGCTCCAAGCCGACATTGGTATTACTTCTCAACTTTTCCTATACTACACTGACAACTACATTGGGGTTGCTTCCTGTACCCACAGAGAGCTCGTCAACTTCATCAACTTTGCCTCCAATTTCCACCCTGCCCTCAAATTTACCTGGTCGATTTCCGACACCTCCCTCCCCTTTCTCAATCTCTCCGTCTCTATCTTTTGAGACAGTTTATTGACTGATATCTTTTACAAAACCCACTGATTCTCACAGCTACCAGGACTATACCCCTTCCCACCCTGTCACTTTTAAAAACGCCATCCCCTTCTCTCTATTCCACCATCTTCACCGCATCTGCTCTCAGGATGAGGCTTTTCATTCCAGAACTAATGGGATGTCGTCCTTCTTCAAAGAAAGGGATTTTCTGTCCTCCACCATCAATGCTGCCCTCAACCGCATCTCTTCCATTTTGTGAACATCTGCCTTCACTTCATCCTCCCAGCACCCCACCAGGGATAGGGTTCCTCTTGTCCTCACCTACTGCCCCAGTCGCCTCCATGTCCCTTGTCCATTCAACCCTCCCACTAATCTCCCTCCTGGCACTTATCCTTGCAAGCGGAACAAGTACCATACCCACCCCTACACTTCTTCCCTCACTACCATTCAGGGTCCCAAACAGTCCTTCCAGGTGAGGCGACACTTCACCTCTGAGTCTATTGGGGTCATATACTGTGTCCACTGTTCCTAGTGTGACCTCTTGTACATCAGTGAGACCCAATGGAGATTGGGAGACCGCTTCGCTGAGTACCAACACTCGGTCTGCCAGAAAAAGCAGGATCTCCTGGTGGCCACCCATTTCAATTCTACTTCCCATTCCCATTCCAACATGAGTGTCCATGGCCTCCTCTACTGTCGTGCTGAACCCACACTCGGGTTGGAGGAACAACACGTATTCCATCAGGGTAGCCACCAACCTGGTGGCATGAACATCGACTTCTCGAAATTCTGGTAATTGTCCCACTCACCCCACCTTTCACCATTCCCTGTTCCTGATTCCCTCTCTCACCTTATCTCCTTACCTGCCCACCACCTCTCTCTGGTGCTGCTCCTCCTTCCCTTTCTTCCATGATCTTCTACCCTCTCCTATCAGATTCTCTTCTCTGGCCTTTTATGTCTTTCACCTGTCACCTTCCCAGCTCTGCACTTCACCCTCTCCCCGTCTTTCGGTTTCACCTATCAGCTACCATCGTGACTTCTTCTTCCCCTGCCCCCACCTTCCTGCTCTAACTTCTCATCTTTTTTTTCCCCAGTCCTGATGAAAAATCTCGGCCTAAAACTTGTGACTGTTTGCTCTTTTCCATAGATGCTGCCTGGCCTGCTATGTTCCTCCAGTATTTTGTGTGCGTTGCTGGGATTTTCGGCATCTGCATTTTTTCATGTGTTTGTGCTACACAATACTCCAAATTAGGCCTCATCAATGTCTTAATACAAATTCAACATAACACCCCATCTTGTGTACTCACTACATTGATCTATGAAGGCCAATCTGCCAAAAGTTTTGCTGATGACCCTATCTACCTGTGACACTACTTTCAAAGAATGATGGACTTGTATTCCCTGATCCCTTTGTTCCACCTCACTCCTCTGAGCCCTACCACTCACAGTGCAAGTCCTATCCTGGTTGGTCCCCCTAAAGTGGAACACCACACACTTATTAAATTTCATCTGCCATTTTTCAGCCCATTTATCCAGCTGGTCCAGATCCTGCTGTAACCCAAAATAGACTTCCTTGCTATCAATGACACTCCCTATCTTGGTGTCATCTGCAAATTCGCTGATCCAGTTAACCACATTATCATCCACATCATTGATATAGATGACAAACAGCAATTACACTAGTCACAGGCCTCCAGTCAGAAAGGCAACTATCAACAACCACTCTCTGGCTTCTCCCACAACGCCAATGTCTAATCCAATTTACTATCTCATCCTGAATGCTGAGTGCCAAAACCTTCTTGATGAACCTCCCGTGCAGGACCTTATCAAATGCCTTGCTAAAGTTCATGTAGACAACATACACTGTGTAACCTTCATCGACTTCCTCAAAAAACTATATAAGATTGGTTAGACACAACCTACCACACACAAAGCCATGCCAACTATCCTTAGTCAGTGCATGTCTATCCAAATACTCATATAACTGGTCCCTTAGAATACCTTCCAATAATTTTCCTACTACTGTTGTCAGACTCATAGGCCTATAATTTCCTGTTTTATTTTTTAGAGCTTTTCTTAAACAGCAGAATGACATTGGCTATCCTCCAATTTTCTGGTACCTCTCCTGTTGCTAAGAATGATTTAAATATCTTTGCTCAAGCTCCAGAAATATCTGCACTTGCCTCCCGCAGGGTCCAAGAGAACACCTTGTTAGGCTTTAGGGATTTATCCAGCCTAATTCACCTCAAGTTAGCAAACACCTCCTCCACTGTAATCTGTACAGTTGATGCTGCTTACCTCACTTCTATAGACTCTGTGTCCATCTCCTGATCAATTTTCTCTCTCATTTGTAATGATCAGTGTGCACAAAAATCTTGTGCTGTGCAAAGGTTTTGCCCAGTGACAACAACATGGTAGTACTAAATTTTATATATAGTGGTTTTCATTTTAACAGCTCGCAAAACACGATCTCCTCTGAGTTTGACCATTTTTGCTCTCGTTCATCTGCACACTCACAAAACCTATGTAGCAGGCCTGTAGCGTGTAATGGGTAAAAGAGTGTATTGGCATCTATTTGAGAGAACAAGCGAAATCTTGGTTTAGTGTATCATCCAAAATTCAACATCTTTAACAGTATCAGTCCTAGGTTTTAACATGTCCTGGTTCATAGGTCAATTGGTTGTTGTAAATTGTCCCTTCATCAGACTCAAGTTAAATTGGGAACTACTGGGTGGTGCAGCTTGAGGGGCTGAAAAGACCTATTCTGAGCTGTATCTCTGAAAAAATAAATACACAAACTCAGGAACAGTTGACAACATCAATTTCTTCTGGAAAAATGCTTTGAATTATTACCAGTGCTGAGGTCCAATGTAGGCAGTAAAGGTGGGGTTCTGCCCTAAACTCAAATATTGAGAGATATCAAGTGATAAAGTGTTCATCTGGCTTGACTACTCCCACCCTTAATCATCAGGGTCTGGACTCCACCCACACATTGGGTGTGGACTCATCCACCTCGAGTACATTAACACAGTAGCCTAGCATCTTTTTCTTCCCAGAGGTCAGATAACGAAGACTGGTAATCCTCACGTTGCTTTCTTCATGTACAAGCATTTTTATTCTGCAAAGACATATATGAAGAAAGAATTATCTTTAGCTATTTCAGCTAATGGGATAAATTGAGGAATTATTGGTCTATACCTCTCCAATTAAAATCAATAATATCTTTGTCACTTGCGTCTACTCCTGAATGCATGAGGGCTAGGATATGGAGAAGCTGAAGAGATGGTCAGGATATGGAGAAGCTGAAGAGATGGTCATGTCTTCAGTCTTCTTCTATAGCACTAAGCTCATCTCTCTCTGCCATGGCTGTTTCTTATGAAAGTATATCACTTCACACTTCTTACTAATGAATTCCATCTGCCACTTTTTATTTCACTCTCCAGTATTCCAGCACACATCCACATTCAATAAGGTCTCGATAATCTACTGCATTGTTTCCCTCAGGCTCTTGGAATATATCCTATTGCGATTTGGCATCTTCTCTTCTTTTTATTAAACTAATTTATCTGTATTTTCCTTTTACTCAACATCTTCCTCTTCACCACTTAAAGATTCATCTTCTCTCCACTTTCCATGAAGGCAATGCACATGTCGACCAATCTGCCAGAGAAAGTAGTTGAAGTAGATACAATAATGCCAGTGAAAAGACACTTGAAAAGGTAATAGATAGGAAAATCTCAGAGGAATTCAGGCAAGTGGGACTAGCCTAGGTGGGCACCTTGGTTGACATGCTATATTACTTTTTGAATCTGAGTTATTTTCTCATGGAGACAAAAGTATTATAAAAGATCTCTGCTATTTCTGCTGTTTTAACAACTCTCTTTATTGATATACAGTACCTCTAAAATTATTGTAGCTTTCGTTGGACTTAAATTATATTCTTTCCACATAACTCTACTTGTCTCTGCAAATTCTCCTTGAAGTAATTTTTCTTGCCTTTTCATATCTTTTTTGTCATCTGTATCATTCATAAATCCTTATAGTTCTACAGCACTTCTTCACTTATTTCTATAACCATAGCACCTTGAAATGGTGCTGCCCACACTTCTCGCTGCCTCAGTAAAGCAAACAATAAAGCATAATTAGGAATTTCACCCACCACAGACATTCTGTCTTCTCCTCTTCCATTGGGCAGAAGATACAAAAAAGCATATACAACCAGCCTCAAGGGCAGCCTCTACCTTGCTGTTATAAGACTACTGAATGGTTCCCTAGTATGATAAGATGGACTCTTGACACCACAATCTACCTTCTTGTGATCTTGCACCTTATTGTTTACCTGCACTGGACTTTCTTTGTAGCTGTTACATTTTATTTTGTATTCTGTTATTGGTTTACTTTGTTTTGCCTCAATATATGAGCAGTATGCAAGACAAGCATAAGAGATTCTGCAGATGCTGGAAATCCAGAGTATGTAACACAAACAAAGTGAGGAACCTCAGCAGGTCAGACACATCTATGAAAAGGAATAAAGAGTCAACATTTCAGGCCTTGACCATTGATCCTGATGAAGGGTCCTGCTTAAGGGTCTCAGCCCAAAACATCAACTCTTTATTCCTTTCTGACCTGCTGAGTTCCTTCAGCATTTTGTGTGTTTTATTATGCAAGTCGAGCTTTTCACTGTACCTTGGTACATGTGACAACAATAAACCAATACCAATTCCAAACTGTTGTCCTTTCTGTTTATGCTGGAAAAAACAGAATGTGAAGTTTGTTTTTGTCGTAGGGTTCCCGTGTGTTTTCGGCGGCAAATACCTTTTCAAGAAAGTAACCGTGCAAATAATTTAGAAAGGAAAAACAAAGGAAAATTCAGAATTTGAAAAATCCATCTTCTGCCCAGCGACTCCAGTCAGGAAGTGCCAGTATACATACATAATCACAGAGAAGATACAGCATGGAATAAGGTCACTGGTCGCTTGAGTCTGCACCAGCGATCAAGCACTTACTTTTACTCTGATCTTCCTCTATTTTATTTTCACATTCCCATCAATCCCCTCCACCATTCATCTACACACCAGGTTCAAAGTGGTCAGTTAACCTGCGAATCCTGATGTTTTTGGAAGAACCTCTCACTATCACATGGAGAACATGCAATTGCCATGCAGTGTTTAGGACAGAACATTGTTAGCAGGAGCTGTGAGGCAACATATCTACTAGCTGTGCCACTCTACCACCATTTAGAGGTGTATAATCAGAATATATAATACTGGATACATAATTAGATATTTATTTTTGTTTCTACCTTTCTCCTTCAATTTGTGTTAAGCTCATGAATCACCAGCAGAGTAGGCTACAGGACCAAATGCTGGTAAAAGGGATTGATATGTGATGCTTACATTGGACACAGTGGGTGAAGGGCTCTTGTTTTGTGCTGTAAGGCTTTGGTCTATTGCAGTTGACCCAAAAGCACCAGCTGGATTGTTATCAATATCAAAAGCAAACTACTAGAAATGCCAGAAATGTAAAACATATATAGGAAGATATAAAGGAATAAACATATAAAGGAAGATACAGCAAGTCAGGCAGCATCTGTGGAGAACGAAACAGAGTTTACCTCTTTTGATAGTCAAGAACCTGAAGCGTTTCTCTCTTCTGGAATGTTGCCTTCCTTACCAGATATCTCCGACATTTTTGTTGCTTTTCCCTCTTAAAATATCATTTATTAACATTTACCTTTGCGATCTTTATCCAGTGAGGTCAGGCTATTTAGCTAGATCACGATCTCATTTTGCAGGTTTCACGTGTATTTCACGGAACGATTTTCATTCGTCCGACTAGTGACATCAACAGCGACTTCAGCGTTGAGAGGTTGAAACTTCAAGGAGCTTATGATTTTGCCTTGATTGTAATCGCCGTATGGAAAGCGAGGTTTGTCACCGCTGGTTTGCTGTCCGACAACGCTAGTGCTTTAGTCATTGAGACGTCCGGTGGCTCATTGCGGCGTGTGGGCTTTTGGTGCTGGCTGCGCTCTGAACGCCATGGAGCCGCTTTACGAGCACGGGATCCAAGTGGCTGAGTTCCTGCAGCAAACTCTCGGTGGCTTTGAAAAGAGTATGCTCTTTATGAGTTGGCTCGGGGACCCCAGAACCTCTTTTTTTATTTATTTCCCTGTAACGTACTATCTCAACAGAAAGATTGGGATTTCAGTGTTGTGGATCACTGTACTTACTGAATGGTTGAACTTAGTATTTAAATGGTAAGTTCCTCTTTATTGGGTACAATTTTCTTTCTCCCTTCCAATGTATCCACGACCACTGTCGTATCCCACTCTCTAAGGATGGCGATTGAATCATTGATATGCTCTTTGATGTTGTAACTCATACATTCCTATTTACACCTGATCAGTGGTTTTTTAAGTATGCAGTGAATGGTCGTTTCTAGAACTGGGGCATTGTACTGCATATCTAAGTGATAATCATCAGGCGAGACAAGTGAATGCTCTTTCTGTCGCTGGATTGTTTGGGTCAATTAAAAATGCTAATTCACTATGGCCTGTAGAGGAAGCTCTTCTTCCTCAACAGCTTTTATTGATTTTGCAAAATGGTTGCTTCATCGGCCTTCATAAATAACATTTATGTAACGCTTCTCTTGTTTTACAAAAAATTCATGTATAATAGAATGTAAACCATATATTTTATAGTTGAGATTACAAGCTGAACGGTCAAAGTTGAAAGGAAGAGATTGGGTAGCATGCTCTAATGTCTTAAAATTTTTAGCATAGAAGATAAAGTGAAGACCAGCGCTATAGTTCCTCTTGAGGAAGGCGTTAGTATAAAGTGGAGCTATCAACTTTGGGAGGATGTATCCTTGTAAGTTCAGAAACATTACTTCCTGTCTTCAAACCTCATGTCCCTACAAGAGACACAAAGTATGTGAGAGTGTGCCCATCCAAGATCAGAATAATTTACCCAGTAAGATTAGCATTAAGAGAGTTGAAAGTTTCAGATGTAATTGTGTTTCATCTTCAGATATTTCAGTTGTATGTTTGAGGTTCTTGTGCTTACAGTGATGGTTGAGATGGGTATAAAAATGATTAGGTTTTGATTGTTCTGTTTTTGTACCTGAGAACAGCTTTAAGGAGTGTCATCACAAAGCCCCTCCTTCTCTTTCAACACACACAAAATGCTGGAGGAACTCAGCAGACCAGGCAGCATCTATGGAAGAGTACAGTTGACATTTCCGGCTGAAATCCTTTGGCAGGACCTCCTTCTCATTGCTTGATGCTTTATTATTAACAGAGTATATGGTGGCTTAGGAGCAATTGTTGCTTCCTCGTGGCTCCAGATTTAATCCAGAACTCAGATGCATCTGTATTGAGTTTGCACATTTCCCCTGTGATTGAGTGGGTTTACACTGGGTGTTTGGTTTTCTCCTATGCTGATGGGTTAATTAGCTACTGTAGAAAAATTAGCGACTGTAAGGGACCAAAGGGGAATTGATGGGATGAAAAAAATGGCAATGCAATAGGCAAATAAGGAACAGAAATGGAACTGATGGGATAACTTTGGCAGCCAGCCAGGACTTGATGGCCTGAATGGCCTCCTGTATCATAATAAGTAATCCTCATTGCAGAACACTAGAGACATGGAATATCCAGACACTATTAGGCATGGAGTGTCTGTTTCAATATTAATTTAGAAAATGGGTTAAATTAAAATATAACTTTCTTTACTCTTCTCAGTGGACCATCTTTTTATATTTTTAAGATTACTTAATGTTGAAAGCATCCCTGTAAAGATGAAAGAAGAGGCTGTCATTTTAAAACTAAACTACATAGTTCAAAAAGTTGCCAAATTTGATCACTGGGCAGCACTGTGTCAGAAGAGTAACTTGAGGATGTGGGGTGTTGGGTATTGAATGTAGTTGGTTTCAACAGTGTTTCATGAGAGAGAGACAAAATATTGGCAATATTTCCTGATTATGATTGCTGCTGCACAATGAGTCTATCGCACCATAAATCACTTACAGAGAACAGAGAGTAAAGCTGGAACATTTTGAACAGTAAATTGAAAATGTCATCAAACACGTTTTGGCAAAAAGATCATATCCTTAAATGTAAATATAAATATCTATTAAGGGGAGTTAACTTTTCTCCTTTTTGTTGTCTATTTCTGTATTTTATCTTTGACCATGTTATCTGCTGTAGATTAATGCTTCAATCATTTCTCAGTTGACAACAGTTTATGTGCAACTAAAGGATGAATATTGAGAGGATATTTTAGTGGGAGAGTTCATTGCACTTGAACTATATTTGCCTAGAAATTCAATAACAATGTGATTTTTTTTCCAGTTTTATGCAATTTGAAATATGGGTTTCTCTCTGCAGTGAAATGCAATAGTAATATATTTAGATACTTCGAAAATTCAGCAGAATATTACTCTCTCTTGCACTGAGGACAGTGCAAGAAATGCCATTCTTCATTTTTCCGTTTGAACGATTATGGGAATATTTAGATGAAATTGTCACTGAAATTACTGTTGTTTATTATTCCTTGAAAAACTCTGTGTATCTCAATCAATCTGATGAAATAAATTTCTTATCTTGGTCGTGAAGAGAGGCTGAAATGAAATCTTGAAAGTGTAATCTCGGCAAAAATCAGCTTTACAGATCAAATCTGAGTGTTTCTTACTTTCCTAATAGGTTGCTGTTTGGTGAGCGTCCATTTTGGTGGATTCATGAATCGGGGGTCTATAGTAAGCACCAGATGCCAAAGTTACAGCAATTTTTCTGCTCCTGTGAAACTGGTCCAGGTTTGTTACAATGGAGTACAATATGACTTTTAAATGTACACTTGCTAGCTACTTATTTTTTGACAGTTCAGTCACAAATTAACATTTAAATTTTTTTTCGAGGAATTAGGTTTCAAAGTTCATTATTAGAATTATTTTTTTAAAATGTTTCAATACATTTCTCTGCTGTTAGGGTTTGTTTTAAATGTTACACATTTACCCAAATCTTATTCCAATGAGAAAATAGTTGCAGTAAATTAGCTTTGTAAGAACACATTATTGAATGTAGAACTGACTTCAATCTGCCAGTTTCAATATGTTTTATTAATTAGCAAGTTAAAATTGAAAATTGGCTAATCTTCTTACAGTGTGGTCATTTTTAATGTGCACAGTTGTTCACTGTTCATTTGGTTGCTATTCTGGTAATTCATTTAGAAGGCTTACCATGAAGAAGCTTACATTTTCTCTCTACACCCCTTTAACATCTTTCAAAGTTTTTCCTTTTCACTGTATTAGTCTTTGCATCAATGCAAGCAGCAGCTGGAGCTGTCCATTTGGTTCCCTTTCCAAATATCCTATCTAGCAAACCTCCTGGAAACTACCATTGGCAAGACCTTTCCAGTGCTGACATCGTAGACTCTGCCATCAATCACTTTTTGCTACCCCTCCTGCTTCTTCCTTTAGCATATTTCCTTCCTTGTAAAATCAGATTCCTGTCTTTCCTGACCTAATTGCAGATGATTGAAGTGATGGGAATCTGGCAAAGGGCTGGTGACATGTCTTTCACTAATGAAACTTCCTTACCTAATTGTGCTTTTCATGGCTTCCCTCACCCACACTGCTGCATTGATAATGTGACTTTTCATCAAAAAATATTTTGCTCCACTCTTTTGGCATATGTTCTTGTCTGACTCTCCAATCTTATTTCAGTTCTCCTGATTATTATTTAACATTCTTAAACTCTACCACCTGCTCAAGTACCACACTGTGTTTTTGACAAGGCATCGTCACTGCTTTTCTTACTCAGTTGCTGTTCCACTTCATTTTATTCTCACTAATTTCTATCTTCTGTCTCTATGCACTCTCTCCTCTGAGTTTACTGTCTTCCTTTTAGTTCATACAGCTCCTCGCCTTCCCCATAAAATCTCCCTCATCTGTATTTACCATCTCACAAAGCCTCACTGCTGTGCCAATCACATAAGTGATCAAATAATGTTTCTTCTGTGCACCAATCTCCATCTGCATCCCCTTTTCCTTCTCTCACTGTACCCTCTAATATTTGATATTTCCACTATAGGGGAATAAAATAACACTTTGAAATAGTTCTCTTCTCATAAGGATACCCATCTTCTCTCCAGTTTTTGATTATCTGCCTCTATATCTTCCAGTGTAGTACCTGTGAACATTCCTGGAAGTTTTTTTTGGATGTTTCAGTTTGTTAAAGTCCCAATGTAAATGCAAGTCATTATTGATCATTGGACAATGTCTGCACACTGGTATTGTAGTGCCAGGAATTGTTTACCCCATCCGTTGGTTCTGTCTTTGACCAAGATGTTCCGTTCAGCTCAAGGGCTCAAAATGCTAACTCAATCCACCATCCCTATCATCAAATGAATGACTCTACAGTTGTTTATTGTGGAGTAATACAGGTATAAAAGGTTGTTAATGGACAAAAAATTTATAAAAGTGAACTTAGAATTTTCAATTTCTACTAATGACAGCCACAGAAGGCTAGAACTAACAAGTGACAGAAATAATATTATAATTAATCCATGAGTGCATTTGTTAGATTCCTTTTTATTTTTAATTAAATGTAGCTGTGAATTATTCTCAGGACACATTTTTAAAAACAGAAGTACTGTTATGATTCACACTATATTTCAGGTATGCAGTTATTTTCATAATTGACTGAGATCCTATGAACATTCTTGGTGTATATGGCCTGGTTACTATACCTACCTCTGCATTACAGACACAGCTCAGATCCAGCTCTTAGAAATATTGTTGCTTCAAATCTGTGTCTTGCAACCTGGGAAATAAAATACAAGTTCACTTTGCAATGTTTGTTTATGCTTCAGGCAGTCCGTCGGGCCACGCGATGATCACAGCTGCAGCTTGGTGGCTTATGATGACCAGTTTTTCTACATTCATTTACAATCGCACTAGGAGGTTTGTGCTGCTTTAACTGATTAAGCATAAAAATAGTTAAGGAATGTCACAACCCTGAAACACAGATTGCATAACTCACCCTGCTCGCTGAGAATTATCTCCCTTTCTGAAGGAGTTGAATGCTGTTTGCTTATAGCTTCATTGGGATCATTGGGCCCTAGTGATTTATTGTCTTTCAGTCAAATTAATCTCTCCTATACAAGGGCTCCTCAAATTACTAATGGCTTGACATATGGAAATACAACTTTCCTGAAATTCCCCTATGTATTTTTAAACCTTTTTCAAGCTAGTAATGATAAAATGTTTATTACGTTCATTAATAACTGGATGCAGCATACAGTATACTCCATTGCTATAACAATGGATCACATTAGAGTGATCATTCAACTAAATTAATGAATTATACCAAGTGTGTGTAAAGCAATTGTACGAACATTATAGAAAATAAACAATTAAATTAGATTACAGACAGTTCACAAGAGTGGCACATGGGTACTAATGTACTAATTTTCAGCAATATTAATTTATTTGAGCTGCTCATTTACTCCAGACCTACACCCTCCTCCATTTCTGAAAGGAAAATAAATAAAGCTGCAGATGCTGGTCTCTGAAGCAAAAAATGTTGGAAGAACTCGGCCAATCAAGCAGCATATGTGGAAAGAAATGTTGATATGCACTATTGCTTCCTGATGATACAAAGTATGTATACTATATACAACCTTGAGATTTGTCTCATTACAAGCCACTAAACAAAGAAACCCAATAAAACCCATTTAAAAAGACTGTCAGACACCCAATGATCAGAAATTGTGCAGACTATGAAAATAAGCAAGTAACATTCAGAACTGAAGTTCACCAAAGTGAGTCTACAGTCTCAAAGCTAGTCACAGCCGATCTAGGAGCCTGTTAGTTGTAGGCCACAGCCTCAAACAGCAAGTTGTTCCTCGCTCACGGACCCGGGCCCTGCTCCTTCGATAGGTTCATGAGGCCCGAGCTCCACCGCTTCGATTCGGCCCATATACACCACGCTGCAACATCCTGCACCTTCATGGCTCCAGTTCACGTGCAAAAATGTCAGGCCATACAGGCAGTTCAAAAGCTCGACTCCAAAAGGGAAGTTACAGGCTATTGATTGAAGTGATTGTTTTCTAGAAAAAGTGTGATTAATAAGGTAGTTAATAGTTGTTTTTGCTGTCAGCAAGTTGCTGTTGTGCTTCACCAATGCCATCTTCAATGGAAAAATTGTGGGTTTTTCATTAGCTATTTGGCTATCAACCCTGCTGCTTTCACTTTCTAACTTTCTCCTCATCAAACCCTTCCAACAACTATTTAGATTAAGGGCATATTTATAAGCCAATTTGTGGATTCACTGGGTCACGAGTCCTGGCTTTATTCCTGCTATTGCCTGTAAAGAGTTTTTATGTTCTCCCTGTGACCACGTGGGTTTCCTCTGGGTGCTCCGGTTTCCTCCCACAGTCTGAGGATGTACCATTTGGTTGGTTAATTGGACATTGTAAATTGCCCTGTGATTAGGCTGGGATTAAATCAGGGGATTGCTGGGGACCGTGGCTCGAGGGCCTGGAGGGGCCCATTCTGCACTGTATCTCAATAAATAAATAAAGATAAGCCCATCCCAGTGGAGCAGCTTTCTCTTTCCCAGTACTGTTTCTAGTGCCTTATAAATTGAAACCCATTTTTCTAATATTAACATTGAATCCCACATCCATTTTCCTTATCTTATTTCTTCTTTGCCAATTTTCACATATTTCGGGTAGTAATCCAAAGATTATTACATTTGTAATGCAGTTGTCAAACTTTAGCAGAACCTGCTTTGTCCTTTCAATTGTCATTGGTTCCTCAGCCCTGGCACTAAGCTGACAACACCGCCTTTGGGATTTGCGCTCATACCTGTAGAGATTATTACCTACTCCTCCAGCTATACTTTTCTTATTACAACACTCTTCATTTCCCATAGAACATTACAGCACAGAAACAGGCCTTTTGACCCTTCTTGGCTATGCCGAACCATTTTTCTGCCTAGTCGCACTGACCTGCACCTGGACCATATCCCTCCAAACCCCTCTCATCCATATACCTGTCCAAGTTTTCTTAAATGTCAAAAGTGAGCCCGCATTCACCATTTCATCTAGCAGCTCATTCCACACTCCCACCACTCTCTGCGTGAAGAAGCCCCCCTTTAAACTTTTCCCCCTTTACCCTTAACCCATGACCTCTGGTTTTTTTCTCCCCTGGCCTCAGTGGAAAAAAGCTTGCTTGCATTCACTCTATCTATCCCCATCATAATTTTATATACCTCTATCAAATCACCCCTCATTCTCCTACGCTCCAGTAAAATAAAGTCCTAACCTATTCAACCTTTCTCTGTAGCTCAGTTTCTCAAGTCCCGGCAACATCCTTGTAAACCTTCTCTGCACTCTTTCAACCTTATTAATATCCTTCCTGTAATTAGGTGACCAAAACTGCACACAATACTCCAAATTCAGTCTCACCAATGTCTTATACAACCTCACCATAACATTCCAACTCTTATACTCAATACTTGGATTTATAAAGGCCAATGTACCAAAAGCTCTCTTTACAACCCTATCTACTTGTGACGCCACTTTTAGGGAATTATGTATCTGTACTGCCAGATCCCTCTGTTTTACTGCACTCCTGAGTGTCCTACCATTTACCTTGTATGTTCTACCTTGGTTTGACCTTCCGAACTGCAATACCTCACACTTGACCACATTAAATTCCATCTGCCATTTTTCTGCCCATTCCTCCAACTGGTCCAAATCCCTCTGCAAGCTTTGAAAACCTTCCTCACTGTCCAGCACACGTCCAATCTTTGTATCATCAGCAAATTTGCTGATCCAATTTACCACATTATCATTCAGATCATTGATATAGATGACAAATAACAATGGACCCAGCACTGATCCCTGTGGCACACCACTAGTCACAGGACTCCACTCAGAGTAGCAATCCTCCACTACCACTCTCTGGCTTCTTCCATTGAGCCAATGTCTAATCCAATTTACTACCTCATCATGTATACCTAGTGACTGAATCTTCCTAACTAACCTCCCATGTGGGACCTTGTCAAAGGCCTTACTGAAGTCCATGTATACAACATCCACTGCCTTCCTTTCATTCACTTTCCTGATAACTTACTCAAAAAAACTCTAATAGATTGGTTAAACATGACCTACCACACACAAAGCCATGCTGACTGTTTCTAATAAGTCCCTGTCTATGCAAATACTTGTAGATCCTATCCTATCCTTCCAATAATTTACCTACTACTGATGTCAAACTTACTGGCCTATAATTTCCCGGCTTAGTTTTTGAGCCTTTTTTAAACAACGGAACTACATAAGCTATCCTCCAATCCTTCAGCACCTGACTCTTGGATATTGACATTTTAAATATTTCTGCCAGGGCCCCTGCAATTTCAACACTAGTCTCCCTCAAGGTCCGAGGGAATACCCAGTCAGGTCCTGGGGTTTTATCTGCTCTGATTTGCCTTAAGACAGCAAGCACCTCCTCCTCTTTAATCTGTATAAGTTCCATGACCTCCCTACTTGTTTGCCTTGTTTCCATAGACTCCATTCCAGTTTCTTAGTAAATACAGATGCAAAAAACCCATTTAATATCTCTTCCATTTCTTTTGGTTTCATACATAACCAACCACTCTGATCTTCAAGAGGACCAATTTTATCCCTTACTACCATTTTGCTCTTAACATACCTGTAGAAGCTTTTAGGATTATCCTTCACCCTGACTGCCAAAGCAACCTCATGTCTTCTTTTAGCCCTCCTGATTTCTTTCTTATGTATTTTCTTGGGGGGACGTCACGTGATGACATAGGATTGAGACGTGGAAATCCAGCTCTCCCGTAAAAAAAAAACCCAGTAAAATAATGTTTAAGTGAAGAAAAGTTAGTAAATACTTTTTAAAAATTACTTATAAACTACTCAGGATTGTCTTAAGATACGTCTCCTAAATAGAAGCAGAAGAAAACTACTACTTTGAAGACAACTCAAGTTGGAAAAGAATCAAGGCTGGTCGCCATGAAAGAGCCTCGGGCTCAAGTGCATTTTACCTCTGGTGAAACAGAACAGGAAACTGTGGCAACATCAACCGTTTCCAAAAAAAAAAAGAGCAACAGGAATTGCGCATGCGTGAGCAACCCAAACTACAAATCCCGGCTATGATCGGAACTGAAAGTGAATATGAGGTGGAATCAGATTCTCTGGATAAATCAGACGAAGATGAAGAGACAGACAAAGAAGAGCACAGGAAGAGGTTGGAGGTGATATTGGAGACAAAAAAATCTTTGGTGCAAATAATGCATGAATTAAAAGCATTAAAAGTAATAAAAAAAGATATTAAAAATATGAAGATTGTTTGATAAAATGATGAAAAGACAGGACAAAATGGACAAAAAAATTAAAAACTTGGAAGAAACAATGGGAAACACCAATGATAGAGTGAATAAAATGGAAGATAATATTTCTGCCTGGACATCAGAAAGAAAATGGTTGTTGGAAGAAGTGGATGTACTTGAAAATTTTAGCAGACGAAATAATATTAAGATTGTTGGACTTAAAGAAGGTATAGAGGGAGAGGATCCAATAAATTTTTTTCAAAAATGGATTTTGGAAATTTTGGAAATGGAAGAAGGAACCCAGTTAATTGAAATTGAAAGGGCTCACGGAGCCTTAAGATCAAGACCTCAAGTTGATCAAAACCCACGACCAATCTTGATAAAATGCCTAAGATCTCAAGATAAAGAAAAGATCCTGAAGGCAGCTGCCCAACGTGCCAGAAAGAGAAACAGGCCATTGATGACAGAAGGGAAAACAGTTCTTTTCTATCCTGATATAAGTTATGACCTTTTGAAGAGGAAGAAGGAATTTAACCCAGCGAAAAAGGTTTTATGGGAAAAGGGTTATAAATTTATATTGCGCCACCCAGCAACCCTGATAATTTTTTTGGATGACGGAAAAAGAAGATCTTTTACTGATTATCGGGATGCGGAAGAATTTGCACAAGAACTCCCAAATATTTGCTAACCACAGCCAAAGATTTAAAAGTGAAACGGATTAAAGATGAAGACAGGGACAGTGAATGGAGTTGATGGATGTTTAAGGACAGAAGAATATTTAAATATATTCTTAATTATATGATACAGGGGGAGAAAGGTAAAAATTTGAGAAATAGTAATCGAGAGTAGTGATATTTTTTCTTCTCTTATTATACTTTTTTATGTTATGGGGGAGCTGGGGGAACTTTGGGTCGATTGCTATGGGATTCACGTGCCATGACCCGTACAATAGAGGGGGGTAATGTTGTGTTTTTTTTTAGTCACAACATTAGTAGGGGGGTATTTTGTTTTTTTTCTTTATAATCTATTTTTCTTTAATCTTTCTTTCTTTGCCTGGACAATCGGGGGGGGGGGGGGGGGGGCAGGGAGACACATAGCAACACGGAGAATATTAAAAAGATTCCCCAAGGTACTACAAAAGTTGAAAAGTTAGGTATTACTATAGACTGGAGTAACCCTGTTAAAAATAATGACTAATTTACTTGAATTTTTTAAGTTTTAATGTTAATGGGCTTAATGGACCGGTGAAACGAAAAAGAATTTTAACATACATTAAGAAAATGAAAATAGATATAGCTTTTAGCTGCATTCCATTTGAAAAAATTACGTAATTTAAGAGATAAATATGAAATATTTCTGAAAAATTGGCGCCCTTATGTACAAAAGATAGGATTAAATATATAGGTGCTCCGAAGATAAAATTATTGGTTATTTGGGGAAAGAAATAAGTATATATACTAAAGCTATTATGAAATCCATGGAGCATGTGGGGATCTTCCAATATCCAGGCACTCTTTCTTTCTTTCTTTTTTTTCCTCTTTCTACAGGGATATGTTAGGGGTGTTACGAATTCCCGTAACTGGATCACTTACCAGCAAAGATAGAGAGGTCCGTTGAAGTCTGATGGTACTATTTTTAAAAGTATTTATTGATAAAGGGCACAAAAATAAGTTTAATGCAAACATACAGATAATATACGTTGTCAATACTAAATCTAGCGCGCGGGTATAATAATATAATAATAATCAATAAGAAATCGTTCTATCGTTGTCAAGGGGATAATGTATTGTCCGATGGAAAGATAACAGTCACTATCAGTTCGCTCAAGCTGCAGCGTTGTTGGGTTTAAAAACGATGTGGTTTAACTTGCCCCATTTCTTTTATGATGCCAATCCATTGAGTCAGGGGAGCGGGCTTCCCCATTGTTAGCTAAAAGCTGTTTTCTGTTGGTTCCAGCCACCAATTCCAGCCACGGAATCGAACGCACGTGGCTTCCTTCAGATGACTTCCTGCTGTTACGTGGTCGCTTAATGTTTCCTCTGGTGCGTCTGAAGGGGTTGTTCCCCAGACCCTCTTTTATACTTCCTCACGGGGTCTCTGATGTCAGTCAGGTTGGGATGATGCAATCCCTTAACCAGCCCACTCTGGTCATCCCCTGAGGGGCTTCAATGAATAGTACAGTACTCAATACACAACTTGGTCTTCCGGAGACAATTTACATCGCCGGGGAAACGAGGCATTTTGCACGTTCCATTCTCATTTCCTGGGCCTCTTGACCCAACCCACCGGTGATCTTGCGATTCTCACAAAGGAGGGGGCTACGGACGTAACGGGGAGAGGGGGGAAGGGTTGATAATTTTTTTCCTTCTGTAACCATTTGAAAATTCAATAAAATTTTTTTTATAAAAAAAGTTTTTTCTTACTCTTTTTATACTCCTCAAGCATCTTATTTCCTCCCTGTTGCCTATACATGTTATACATCTCTCTCTTCTTTATCAGAGTTCCAATATCCTTCGAGAACCAAGGTTGCTTATTCTTATTCGTTTTGCTTTTAATCCTGACAGGAACATACAAACTCTGCACTCTCAAAATTTCCCCTTTGAAGGCCTCCCACTTACCAATCACATCCTTGCCAGAGAACAACCTGTCCCAATCCACGCTTTTTAGATCCTTTCTCATTTCTTCAAAATTGGCCTTTTTCCAGTTTAGAACCTCAACCCGAGGACCAGATCTATCTTTATCCACGATCAAGTTGAAACTAATGATCACTAGACCCAAAGTGTTCTCCTACACACACTTCCGTCACCTGCCCTAACTCATTTCCTAATAGGAGATCTAATATTGCATCCTCCTTAGATGGTACATCTATATATTGATTTAGAAAATTTTCCTGAACACATTTCACAAACTTTAACCCATCTAGACCTTTAACAGTATGGGAGTCCCAATCAACCCGTGGAAAATTAAAATCCCCTACAATCACAACTTTCCGTCTCCTGCAGTTGTCTGTTATCTCTCTGCAGATTTCCTCCTCCAATTCTCGCTGACTATTGGGTGGTCTATAGTACAACCTTATTAATGTGGTCATACCTTTCCTGTTTCTCAGCTCCACCCATATGACCTCAGTAGACAAGCCCTCTAATCTTTCCTGCCGAAGCACTGCTGTAGTATTTTCCCTGACTAGCAAAGCCACCCCTCCATCCTTCATCCCTCTGCCTCTATCACGTCTGAAACATCGGAACTCTGGAACATTGAGCTGCCAGTCCGGCCCCTCCTGTAGCCAAGTTTCAGTAATGGCTATGATGTCATAATTCCACGTGTCAATCCACGCCCTCAGCTCATCTGCCTTTCCCACAATACTCCTCGCATTGAAATATACACACCGCAGAAGATTATTACCACCACACACAACCTTACTATTTGTGACTTTGCATGAACTACTAACATCATTTATTTTTACCCCTGTTCCACTATCTACTCTGGCACTCTGGTTCCCATCCCCCTGCAAATCTAGTTTAAACCCTCCCCAATAATACTAGCAAACCTCCCTGCAGGTATATTGGTTCCCTTGTAGTTCAGGTGTAACCCGTCTCTCTTGTACAGGTCCCACCTGCCCCAGAAGAGGTCCCAATGATCTAGAAATCTGAAACCCTGCCTCCTACACCAGTTTCTCAGCCACGTGTTCATCTGCCAGAGCATCCTACTCTTACCCTCACTGGCACGTGGCACAGGTAGCAATCCTGAGATTACCACCCTCGAGGTCCTGTTTTTCAACTTCCTACCAAGCTCTCTGTAGTCACTCTTCAGGACCTCCTGACTCTTTCTACCTATGTCATTGGTACCAATGTGTACCACGACATCTATCTGGCTGATCACCCTCCCACTTCAGAATGCTGTGCATGCGATCAGAGACATCCCTGACCACCCGGGAGGCAACAAACCATCCGGGAGTCTCTGTCATGACCACAGAATCTCCTGTCTGTACCCCTGACTATCGAGTCCCCTATCACTACCGCTCTCCTCTTCTTCCCCCCCTCCCTTCTGCACTGCAGAACCATAGATCTGGCTGCCTCAGCTTGTCCCAGGTAAGTCACCCCCCCAACAGTATCCAAATCGGTATACATGTTCTGGAGGGGAATGGCCACAGGGGAACCCTGCACTATCTGCCCTTTCCCCTTCCCTTGCCTGATGGTAACCCAATTACCTGTGCCCTGTTCCTTGGGTGTAACTACCTCCCGGAAGCTACTATCTGCAAACTGCTTAGTCTCCTGAATGATCTGGAGGCCATCCAGCTCCAGTTCCCTAACGCGGTTTATTAGGAGCTGCAGCTGAATGCACTTCTTGCAGGTGTCGTCGTCAGGGACACCGGAGGTCTCCTTGACTTTCCACATCCTGCAAGAGGAGCATTCCACCATCCTGCCTGGCATTCTCTCTACTCTAAAAGAACAAAACAAAACTTAATGGAACCTACCCTCGCCTCTGCCTGTTTCTCGCCAAAGCCGTCCCACTCTGACTCAGTCCACTCCAACGATGGCCGCTGTATATGGCGGTCTCCCTTTTAAATCTTGGTGCGCTGCGTCACACGCCTACGCAGTCTAGCCTCTTTTCCACGATCAGTTAAAGAAAAGAAAAACGACCTTCCCTCCGCGATGCTTCAGTCTTTCACTCTCAGCCTCTTGCTTCGATTGAAAAGACCGTTGAAAAGCCATACTCTTCCTGTGTCATTTGACTGTCAATTTCCATCAGACTAAATCTAAGTAGGGCGATTGTTTTGGATAGTCCCCCACTCCCTGAGACAGTGTTTAGTGTCAGACCCTAGTTCATCCAAAGTGTCCTGTATATATGATGCACTTGCGCACTGAGACTGCTGGTAAGACTCCAAGCCATTCATTGTCTTTTTTTATAGGAGCCACTTTTAACTTTTCATTGTTAGTGAAATCCTGAAGTCGACCCCCATCTGCTCTCTGTCGATGCCCTCCAGTCACCCTGTTCTTAGACTTGATTTTGACATTGGGTACCTAAAGTGTAGAATCCCTTCCTTACATCACTTAATTAATCAAAAATTGTATTTCTATACATTTCAACAATTAAAATATGCCAATAATTATGATATTTTGTTTATCTATTTTAAGCTTACTGGCAAAGAACATTCCCGTGGTACTGTATATCGTTCTGCTGCTGACAATTGGCATCTCCAGAATATTTATTTTGGCTCACTTTCCACATCAAGTCCTTGCTGGAATAATTACAGGTTAGATCTTTAATTATCATGGGTGAATACAAGTGTCTGTATCGAAAAAGTGTATTGATACTTGTCTTTAATTTTCTCATTTGAAATTCATTCTCAAGGTATGCCTCCTACTGTTATTGTGGTGGCACACCAGCGCGTCTCAGGAGCTGTTGGTGCCGAACAGAATGAGTTGCAGAAGAAGCAGTTAATTAACATCAACACCTCTACCGCTGCCAATCCTAAACACAAAGACATTGGCATATCACCCAAGGTTACGAGCAGAACTCTGTATCCGCATGTGCATCAGAACATTTTAGCATTTTAATCCTTAAATTAATTCAAAGAGATGCAAGTTAACATAGCTGCATCAGATAGTTCAAAGATTGGAAAAGATGTTCAATATGAATATTGTGATTACATACAGAACTTAGTACCAAATCCAAGGACTGCTGTACTGCTTTAAGATGTAGATTCTTTGGAGGATTGTACAGAGTTTGTAAGTACACACTTACACCTCCTACTAAAGGGAGTGAAGTGCCAGTAATTTTTCAATTAAAAGTGAAAACTATAACGCTTAGAACTTGGAGGGCACAGTGGCCTGAAGTTTGAAGACTGTGGAAGTAGAGAGCTAGTGATCTTTTTTCCAGTCTTCCCCTTTTCCAACATTCTTTGTTATCATGGATCACTTTGAAGGATCTATGGCAACCAGAGTAGCCAGCCATTGTCAAAAAATTATTACAAGGAAGAAAATTTTGATCTAACTTGATGCATTTTACAGACTGTTTAAAATAAAGATTAGGGCATCAGATAATTTCAAGGTGGAAGTGAAAATATAATCAACTTTTTAAACATTTAAAAATATTTTGAGCTAATTACAATCTACATTGAATTATTTTAGGATTAAAACATTTACTATGCAATAATCATGGCATAATGCAGAATTTAAAAACTCAACAAGCATTGTGGGACAAAGTCTAACCTGTACAAGGTTTTGTAATGAATAAAATTGGTAAATATATGAAAAAATTATCATCTCAACAGACTTCTCTTTATTCCAGGGTAAAAGATTACAGCCAGCAGAACTTGTCCAGGGGAATTGAACCACTGACAGCAACTTCAGGATTTCAGTGGTTCAAATCCGAAAGAGGCTGTTGGTCTCATGTGCAATGATGTCATTACTGGTGGTTTTCCAAAATTTGAACCATAGTAAAATGTGCATGATTAATGTCCAAAAATACAGAAATAGAGTAGTACAGTCACTAGGCTTTTTTGCACAGTTATCTCCATTCTGGCTGTTAGCTCTCCATGAGATCTTTAATTTCCAACCGGGTGTGATATATATTAGTTAGATGTGTCTCTCTAAGCCGTGAATTTTTAAAACACAACAAGGGATAATAGCTATGAAAGCATCAGAATCATTTAGACATTGTGATTTAATATGGAGTTAATAAAATATGTAGTGTCACATTTTCAAAGGCAAAGTTGGCACAATGAAGAAATTTGTAAGTAAGAATAATCATTTTACAACCTGCTCTGTGGAGCAGGTTGTGAGAGGATTATTCTCATCAAGAATGATGTGGGGGAGAAAAGAACTATATTGGTCACGATGAAGGGTCTCGACCCAAAATGTCGACTGTACTCTTTTCCATGGATGCTGCCTGGTCTGCTGAGTTGCTCCAGCATTTTGTGTGTGTTACTATATTGGTTCTGTTCCTTTTACACCAGGAATCTAGATTTAAATCCACTTTAGACTGATAAAATATGTGTTTTCACCTGTTTGGTATCTTCGAGCAATGCTCAAAATGGGAATCCAGTTCCCATTCAATTTTTAAAAATATAAAATAAGAAAACTAATATTCAATCATGGCACAAATATTATTGTACTTTTGATCTTTTAAATGTGTTTTGCTCAATCTGCACACCTTGTTTTTATGTGCTGAGTTGCTATATTTGGGGTTTGGTTTTCTTACTGCCCCTTCTTTAGCCAGCTCAGCAGGTAGCAGGAAATAAAGGCAAGACTGCTGATGTGTTCATTTCATTCTTAAACAATGTGCTGTTAAGGAGAGATTGAGTCCCATTTCTCTTTAGAATCCTCCCTGATTTTTCTTGGCCGATGATCATGTGCAGCTGAGGTAAAGTTACCATGTGCTTCAATATCTATGTGATGCTATGGAGACTGATCCATGGTTACCTTTGTTGTCACGTTTTCTTGAGGTGTAGTATGACACTTTAGTCATACTTTTGATACCCCCAGGGTAAAATAGAACATGTATCACATCAGAATTTTAGTGATAAATGTTTAACATGTCATTGTGATTTAACTGTTCAACCAACTATTTAAAGATTATCTTGCTGTAAAAGCTTAAAAGAAGGCAAATATTCTGTGAGCATTGATGTAAATAGTCATTGAAATTTCAATTTGGATTTTAGGTGCTGTACTTGGTTTTCTGCTAGGCCAACGTATACCCGAGAATTTGAAATTAATTCAATACGTTGTGACCTCAGTCGTATTGCTGCTCAGTGCTGCGTGCCTGTACTGGGGACTGCATTACCTTGGAGTCAATGTTGCCTGGTAAGTACAGAATTTTTTACACGTTGTCATTCTGGCCGTTATTGCTTGTGTGAAGTTTTATTTTGGAAAATTCCTGTGTGTTTTATGTGGCAAACTTTTTTAAGAGAAAGTAAGTACAATTAGGGAAGAGATGAAACACACTGGTTTCCTCGGCTGCATAAGCCTAGGGAAGACGATCTCCAGCCCTGTCAAATGTGTGAGATTGAGGCACGAGACCTCCCCCACCCCCCCACCCCAAGCCCCAGTTTGTGTGGATGCTGTGTAATCGCTACCCTGTTACAAATTAATGCTACGAAATAACAGACAGTACACTGCATGCGATTAAAGTGATTATATTTACGAATCTTAACTAAAGGGTTAGTAAAGAATAACAGAAAAGGGCCCATTCTAATTAAATAGTGAAATGTGCACAAGTTGGAGTTCATCTTGAACTTCTCTGTCACTCACACACTGGGCCCTCGGTCAACGTGAAAGCACACACCACCTTCCGAACGTCGCTCGCAATCCATCTTGAGCAAACGGGTCTCCCACTGGATCGTACCCTACGAACGGTTTTCCCCAGCATCTTCTCTCTTCATCTCCTCTCGAACAAAAGCCCAAGACCAACCTTAGTGTCCCTCACTAAGAAAACCTCCCGTTTATTAGATGGCACACATTCCACATCAGCCCTTACCATCAACAATAACCCAAACAGGCTGGAAGCAGAACAGACTGTTCTTACAGAACCGCTAAATGAAATTCCTACAGCATAACAGTAAAGATGTGAACCAGGGCATTACAAGGGGGGAAAAAACATAGATTTTAGAGAGAAGAAAATTCTTCTGCCCAATGATTGTAGTTAGAAGGTAGAGCTGAGAAATACAGCATAAAAACAGACCCTTCAGCTCACCAAATCCTGTTGACCATCAAACAATGATCCCCCCCCACCAACTCATTTTATTCACTCCACATTCCAACCTGTCATTCCCAGATCCAAACGATGATCCCCCCTAACTCATTTTATTCACTCCACATTCCAACCTGTCGTTCCCAGATTCTACCATCTGCCCGCCAGAGGCAGTTTACAGTGGTCAGTTCACCTACCAATCCACACTTACTTGGGACTTGGGAGGAAGCCAAAGCACCTAGAGAAAATCCCCACATTTTTATGCACAAAAACTCCACACAGACAGCATGAAGATCAGCATTGAACGCAGGAAGCTGGATCTGTGAGGCAGCATTTCTACTAACTACACCATGTTCTACTCTCATGAAGAAAGTAAAATGCACATTTCTTCAATAGAACCAGCTCCGAAATTACTATTTTTTTTAAAAGGGTATGGTATAGTTTTGTTGAAGGGACCTTTGCTGCTAAATACTAAAAGATGTGGTGTTCAAGCAAAGCTAAAAGAAACACCTCTGGAACATCATCCCCAATTAGTAGCTAAACATGCTATATAACAGTAGCACTGCCTTTTACTTGGCTTGCAAACTTCGTTCCATGGAAGCCTGAAAGGAACCATGGAACCATGGAGTTCCATAGAACTCTGGTGAGACTGCATCTGGAATATTGCGTACAGTTCTGGTCACCTCACTATAGGCAGGATGCTGAGGCTTTGGAGGGGGGCAGGATGTTTACCAGGATGTTGCCTGGTTTAGAGGGCTTGTGCTGCCTTAAGAGGTTGGATTGTTTTCTTTGGAACGGTAGAGGCACAGGGGAGATCGATAGAGGTTTATAAGATTACACGAGGCATAGATAACGTAGACAGGGGAGATCTTTTTCCCAGGGCAGAAATGGCTAATACCTGAGGGCATGCATTGAAGGTGAAAGAGGGTAGGTTCAAGGGGGATGTGAGGGGTAAGTTTTTTACACAGAGCGTCGTGGATGCCTGGAATCCACTGCCTGGGATGGTGGTAGAGGCAAATACATTAGAGGCTTTTAAGAGACGTTTGGATAGGCACATGGATGTGAGGAAGATGGAGGGATATGGACATGGTGTAGGTAGGAGGGATTAGTTTTTCTGGGGGAGTGGTTGGTTTACTTTTTAGCTGGTTTGGCATGACATTATGTGCTGAAGGGTCTGTTCCTGTGCTAAATTGTTCTATGTTCTATTTGTCAGCAACAGAGAAATGTGAGAAGGACAAAATAAATAGAGACACTCAAAAAAAGAGGGGGTGGGGGGAAGACAACGTTATAAATTAACATTGAAACAATGCAGCAAAGAAAGGCTTCAGCACACTTGACTTGCTATTGCATAGATACTCCAGACAATGGCAGTGGTATTCTATGTATGCCTGGATACAATTTCTGGGACTTTGTCCATGGCTTCCTACTTCCCCAGCTCCTCCTCCAACCACCCCGTGTTTCAGTGAGATCCTCTTTCTCAGAAATTTCCTTCTCTATTCACCTCAGTCCAGTAGTGACTGTGCACCCCACATCCCAAAACACACAATCTTCCCAGAAGACCCCATTCACTGATTATCACCCATCCCAATCCTCCAGTGAAACCTACCAAATATTGAAATATCTAGATAGCATGGACATGGAGAAGATGTTTCCAAAAGTGGGTTAGTATGTCCTAGAGGGTACAGAGGGCACATCCTCAGAATACAAGGGTGTCCCTTTAGAACAGGACGTATTTCATTAGCCAGAGGGTGGTGAATCTATGGAATTCATTGCCATAAATGGTTCAAATTCAAGTTTCAAGTTTAATTATCATTTGACCATACACATGAATACAGCCAAACAAAACAGCATGGAGGCCAAATCATTGGGTATATTAAAAGTGGATATTGATAGGTTCTTGATTAGTAAGGAAATCAAATCTTACAGGGAGAAGGCAGGACAATGGGGTTTAGGGGGATGAATCAGCCAGGATTGAATGGCAGAGCAGACTTGATTGGTCAAGTAGCCTAATTCTGCTCCTATGTCTTATGATCTTATGGTCTAAAATCCGCACCTCCACACATGCACCAACAACCAATACCACTTCCCACTGCTCACCACCCACTCCAACAACTGATTTCCTCTCATCTACACCTTGCCACAATCTCCAGCAGCCGACTCTGAATGTACTTCCGTCGGTCCATTTCCTTTACCAGTCACAACCTCCCAGCTCTCTAATCCCTATCCTTACCCCACTTCTCCCCAGCCCCAAGTTGATCTTCACTGTGGTAAGGCTTTTGATGAGGTTCCGCGTAGGCTTCTGCAGATGATTTGGGCATAAGTGATCAGAGGCATGTTAGAAAACTGGATCTATACTGGCTGTCATAGAATGAGGGTAGTGATGGATAGATGTTTTACTGACTGGAGATCAAGAGGTGTACTAAAGGGATTGGGATTATGACCATTGTTGTTTGTAATAAACATAAATGACCAGGATGAGAATGCAGATGGTATGATTAAGAAGTTTGCAGATGACATGAAAATTATTGAAGTCATAGGTTGTGAAGAAGGTGTCTAAGGATACATAAGGAGGCAGATCAGCTAGAAAGTTAGGTGGAGCAATGATGGATGGAATTTAATGAGGTAAATTCTGATGGAATATATAAAGTAAATGGCAGGGACCATAGGAGTGTTGTTGTATAGAGAGACCTTGGAGTAGGAGTCCAGAGCTCACCAAAAATGGCCACATTGGCGGACAGTTTACTGAAAAAATAATTTGGTATGATTGCCTTCATAGGATGAGAGACTGAGTGTAAGAATTTGGATGTCATATTGCATGTTACAAAATATTGGTAAGACCACACTTAAGTATTGTGCACAGTTCTGGTCACCACACTATTGGGAGGATGTGGTTTCAATAGAGTGAGTGCAGAAGACAATTACCAGGATATTGCTTGGAATGGAGGGGTGTAAGCAGAGATTGGATAGGGTTATTCTCACTTAAGTAACATTATGGTGATTGATGCCTTGTCTGAGGTTCTTGGGGAGAGGAGGCTGGTAGTGGAGGGAGGGGGGATCTATTTGGGAATTTTGGTGTGGATAGAGTTCAAAGCTTCAGAGGGGAAGGAATCTAGAGATGTAAGAAGAATTGGATTTCTGTGCCTGGTGGTTGTCCAACATTGGAGCCTGGTGGATGCTCTCTGGCTAACAAATAGATCAGATATGCTTAAAATTAAAGGGGTCCTACTAGAGCTGGCTTATTGGAGCTCAGCTCTGAATGCTGTGGGAGGTCTCCTTTAAATTGGCAGGCAAACCTTAGAACAACATGTTCTAATAGCTCTGACAAAAGAGCACTTTATGGGAAATAACATCTTCATACATGCAACTAGCGTGAATGGGACTACGTGGTCAAATTTCCAAAATGAGGTGATTCAATGTGGTTGCAACCACATTTCAGTCTGGAAATAAATGATTTTAACATGTGTGCTGCTGAACCAAAGAGCACACCAGAAATTCAGCACAAAGGTGTAACAAAACACAAAACATGGGTGGGGGGGGGGGGGGAGTGGACGGGAAGCTTTGTAGGATGAAAGTGTATACAAACTGAGAATTAAGAGCATGACTAATGCAAGACATCTCACCTTGATGCTGCTTCATAATGTTATGTATCAACCTTTTAATCAGTACAATCAGAGCAATTTTAGTTAATTATTTTCATGCCAGACTCATATAGGTAGTTTGTTAATTTTAGATGGGCATTATAATTTCAGAATGAATCTGAAACTGACTTTGCAATCAACAGGTGAAATGAGCCTGGAAAATGTTGTGAATGGTTTTGTAACTGCAGTAAAGTGTTTGTTTAGTTTTCAGCTTTCAGTTGGGCAGGCTTTCAGATCTTTTTTAAATTCATTGCACATAAATGTTTCAAATGCATTTGGCCAGTAAAAGAATTAAGCCTTCAGGATTTGAACAACGGCAGACACACAACGATGTTTTTTGTTTAGTTTTTTTTTCTGCAGCAGGTCAAGTAATTGCTCAATAAACTGATTATTTTCATATTGCTAAAAGATGAATTGAAGCCAGACTAGTTAATTAATTAAATTATAACAGCAGCCCTTGTGGAAATTTCTCGTCCAAGAAATTCTTCACTGCAATTTTGATTCAAAGAATTCCACTTTATCCAGAAAATGGCAAGAATGAGACTGGAGCAGGGAAGCGGCATCCTGTGTATGTTAAATCAAAAGTATATATTAACTCAAAATTATTTCCTTTTTGCTCATAAAAGCATTCAGAAAATCTGTTGATTTTCTCTGAGTTCTTTTTTAGCTCCCCAAGTTGTTTCAGTAATTATTAAATAAATGAAGGCTGTTGAATAATTTAGCTTGGAGTTATGTTGATTACCTTTTACTAATAATCATTTGAGGAATATCCCTCAATTTACATCATTATTTTCCAATTAGGCTTGTGTTTTTAAAAAAAAACACAGCAGGCCAATTCAGCCCATCGGGTCCATGCTGGCTCTCAACTGAGCAATCCTGAAAGAATGTTTTCCCTGTCCTTATTTCCCTGTAACAAGCTCTTTTTCACATAAGCCCATCAGTGTACAGTGTATTATTCTTTTTTGCCATTCACCTCAGTCCAGGGTAATTTACAGTGGCCATTTAATCTTTGTTGTTGGAGGAAAATGGATCACCCAGAGAGAAAACCCACAAGGTCATGCTGAGTGCATGTGAACTTCACGCTGTCAGTAGTCGAAGTCAGGTTTCAGCCTAGTTCTCTGCAATGCAAGCAGACTCTGTATCATCCTATAATCTCACACACTGAGCTCTTTATTTAGAATGGAATTAATACCTCTTGCAGGAAGAAAGACTTCAAATGAAAAATTACTTCACTCCTTTGATTTTCAAGGGTTTACCTTTATGATTTTGAAGTACTTCAGATTGATTTTTTTTTTGTTGCAGCCTCTGAATTTACTACACTCAGCAAACATATGCCCAGTGATTTTTGTTCCCTTCATTATTTTGTTGTTAACAACAGCTATTTTCTTTGCCAAGCAGGAAGAAGGTGACTATTTTCTTCCTGTGATGAAAATCTTTTCTTTTAACAGTTGATATAGTCAGTGTTTTGGAGCCGAGAAAGTGCTTTGAAGTGTGCAGAGTTCCACACACAGAAGTGCTTACAAAGCACTGTTTTGCAACACAATTTGAAATTCTTATCATACGGTTTTATGCCAATCTGATCAGAGCTTTCAGGCAGGGAGAAGTAATGGTTAGTCTGATATTCTTTTACACAAATATTCAATGTTGCATTGTTGCAGAGCCAATATTTAATGTCAGCATGTCAACTCTTCAGGCTTTTCCCACAGTCTGCAGGAATTAATCTTCTGAACATTGCTCTAAGCAACCAGGCTTTAAAAAAAGTGGATTCTAAAATAGGTATTTTTCTCCTTTCTTTTGTACATGTGGGAGGAATAGTTATTGATAGGCTGAAGCACATAATGAAAACTCCAATAAAAACATTGCCTTGACTCTGGTTGCAAATTAAAATATGTAAGAATTTTATTATGTTTAAAGGTGCATGCTCATTTGAAACTAATTCAGTCTTGGATGTTCTAGGACACTTTTGCTTGCTACCAAGTGGTGTGCCAATCCTGAATGGATCCGACTGGACACTAGGCCATTTTCCTCACTAAGCAGGGATGCAGGGGCAATCCTCGGACTTGGCATTGGACTCTCCTCACCGTTGTATGCCAGTACATTGGGATGGAAGATGACATGGAAGATGAAAGTAGTCTGCATTGTTCTCTGTGAGTTCATCATTGAGATAATGGATCAAGTCCCAATACCAACGTACTCCACTATCCTGTTTTATGTTCTGTTTTACCTGAAGAATGCATTTGTTCCCATTCTGGTGACTGCCATTATGCCCTGGCTGGTTCATTCCATTTTTCAAATTCAGCCAACTAAGAAACAACAGTAACACCAAAGCAAAAAATTAAGTGCTTTTTGCCTTCCCCGATGCACTATTAATACTAATATACGCCACCCAAGACCACCTCAATATTGTGTGCTCATCTGAATCAAAGCTGTGAGACTTTTGAGAGTTTGCTATACTGTTTAGTGATATGCACTGCAGATGTGTCTGACTTCTAGCCCTCGTTCCCACAGCTCTAAGTTTCCATAACCAGACAGGCAACTACCTGACTACTACCCTTCATATATGATGTCAACTTAGTTAACTAAGGCATACAGTACTGTACAAGTCTTAGGTGTGTCTGGTGCAGGTGCTGATACACCCAGCCCTGAGACACCAGGCAAGGTGTCATTTGATTCTAGACATTTGATTTATTGATCATTACAGAATGTCTCTCTGGTGTTTCCCATTCCCTCCCCTCTCTCTTCCCCTTTTTCCAACCATGATTCCCCTCTCGCTGCCCCCTTTCCACGCTCAGACCACAATGGAGACCCATAATCAGAATCAGGTTTATCATCACTCGCATATGTCATGAAATTTTTTTTTTGTATGGCAGCAGTACTGTGCAATACATAATATTACTACAGTACTGTGCAAAAGCCTTGGGTACCCTAGTTATATACATATGCCCAAAACTTGTACAGTCTGTAGGTCAGTTTTGGTCCTTCCATTGCTCAAGTGCATTGTTGACCTTCTCCTCCTTCTGCTAATTATTTCCAACTTCCCTGTTCTGCTGACTTTTCTGCCCATGTTTCTGGCTGTTCCTCCTAGTCCCTCTATAACTTGACCTCACTTTATCAAGTCAGAAAACAGGCATTTCAGCCCAACTCACAATGTCTCTCTGAGAATAATCTTATTTGCCTTACATACAATAGCCACTTCATTAGGTACAGGAGTGAACCCGGTGTGGTCATCTGCTGCTGTAGCCTATCCACCTGACGTGTTGTGCATTCAGAGATGCTCTTCACGCCACTGTTGTAATGTGTGGTTATTTGAGTGACTGTCACCTTCCTGTCAGCTTGAACCAGTCTGGCCATTCTCCTCTGACCTCTCTCATTGCCTCTACAACCTCCTCTGGTAGCTCATTCCAACAATCCACCACCCTCTGTGTTTAAAAAAATTTCCCCTTTAGTTTTCCTTTTAATTATTTCCCCTGTCACCTTAAATGTATAGCCTCTAGATTAGACTCTCCTAGACTGGGGGAAAAAAAAGACTATGCTCCTCATGATTTTATATACCTTTATAAAGTCACCCCCTCAGCCTCATACACTCCAAGAGAGAAGAAGGAGAAAACAGCTTATCCAGCCCTCCAGTCCTGGCTGGTAACATCCTCAGGAATTTTTTCTGCATCCTTTGTTATGACTACCATATAAAATTTTCCATTATCTCCTTAATCTAGAGGCAATCATAAGCTTACTTTTAAAATTAAAATGTTAAGATGATACCATTGTCACTTCATCTGAATTTTCCAGGTTCTGTTCATATCTTCAATTTTGTTAAGCGTAAGTTGGATATTGGGCCGGAACAGATAGGTGCAGCAATAGGCTACTTCGCTGCTCGGGTATACTCCACCATTCAGTAAGATCATACTGATCTGATTGGATTTCAGAGCTAGCCAGTGGTAACCTTTCACTCCATTGCTTAACAAGTATTTAATGAATGCTGCCCTAAAATTATTTAAAGGCTCTGCTTCCAGTATGATTCAAACATGGGATTTTCAAAGATCTACAAACATCAGAGGAGAAAAAACACTCATTATGTCTTAAGATGGATAAGCCTTTTTAAGACAATTCTTAAAAGAGTGATCCTAGTTCTAGGTTCTCCCTTGAGGATGCATCCTCTTTATATCCACCCTGTCAACTACACTCAATTGTTTTTATCAAGTTCCCTCTCATTCTTCTTCATAACAGTTAATGCAAATCTAGCTTATTCAACGTTTCCTCATAAGAGAACCTGCTCCTTTTACAATGGATAATCAACTTTTATATAATTGGTTTCAAAAAGGGATTAGATATATAGGAGATTGTTTTAAGGAGGTATATTAATGTCATTTGATCAATTAAAAAATAAATATAAAGTATCATACAACACTTTTTTGTTACTTCCAATTAAGGGCTTATTTAAGAGAAAAATTAGGTCAAACAATGTTATTGCCAAAATCTAATGAAATAGAAACTTTAATTCAAAAAGGAAAAACTAAAAAATTTATTTCTTGTATGTATAGCTTGATT